>NC_136801.1:39757097-40411255 GCF_951216825.1 Electrona antarctica | reverse complement strand
AAAATGGGATAAACAAGTTGGAACCAGGGCGGAACAAGGCAGAAAGAGCCTGCTGATTAGTCAGTTATAGGGACCAATCAGAAGGCTGACAAATGGTGAATTCCTGTGGAGGAAAAAAACGAGATTCACATTTGAGCAAGAATCGTTCAGCACTATGTTTGTGTTTTGTCTATAAACTATATTTACATCCATGCCCCCTCCCCTGAATCCTCTACCTATATATATATACCCTCTCCCCTTCTCTCTTTAACCTCCTTCCTCTCCGTATCTTTTCCTTGGAGGTGTGATCAGATATTGTCTGGGACCTGTGGAGCAGACACTAATGGGTCCTCTGTGATTCATTAACCCATTCTGACCTGAGATCAGATTCTAAAAATGTCTTCTACATCCTGACAGATTTTTCAAAAATAACAGACCTACAAGCTCGTAGCGCGCCACTCGGTGGCGCGCTATGAGCTTGTAGATCTGCTATTTTTCAATAGCTAAAACATAACATAATGCTAACACCAAAAGGGGTTCCCGCCCAGAATGGGTTAACCTCTGTGCGCACGGACTCTCACGCCCTGCAGCGTGCGTGCGTGCGTGCGTAATTATGTGCATAATGTGAGTGCGTGTGAGAAACAAAGGCAGAGTATAGTAGCGTCATTTGTTCCAACCCACGGCAGTGAGTCCCTCCAGTGCACATTATTATAAGTCAAATCACACAATCAGGCTTATATATGGAGCAATGCTGCATGTATGGGCCCCGTGGAAAACCTCATCCGTTATGATGGTATAAATAAAAAGGTCTTTACAGTAGAGTAAAAGTATAAAAAAAATGTTGGCTCTGTGATGTAGTGGAGTATAGAAGCAAAAGTACTGGAAATTGGAAATACTCAAGTAAAGTGCAAATACCCCCAAAAGTGTACTTAACCTATTCTGGGCGGGAACCCCTTTTGGTGTTTTTAAGCATTGTTATACTTTAGCTATTGAAAAATAGCAGATCAACCAGCTCATAGCGCAACAAGCTCATAGCTTGTAGATCTGCTATTTTTGAAAAATCTGAATATTTATTCCTTCAGAGAGAACGTTTTTAACTTAAATCTTTGCTTCTGTGTGTGGGGGGGGGGGGGGGGGGGGGGGGGTCCCTGGAACAACATATTTTCAGATGGGGGTCTGTGGCCAGATAATTCAGGGGGTCTTTGACATGGAAAAGGTTGAGCACCACTGACATATAAAACACAGGTTTTTCCGAAACCGTTAGTATTTAGAAGCCTTTTTATTTTTTTTAGAATCGTCCTCAGGTCTAAATGGGTTAAGTAAATGTACTTACTTTCCACCACTGCCGGGCCGTGATGACGCGTCGCTCCAATGAGCCGCAGCCGCCCAACGAGGCGTCTGCTTTTATATATCTATATGACACTTCTCTCACTTCGACAACTCTCCCCAACCTCCCCCCCCTCCCCCCCCCCCCCCCCCCACCCCACCCCACCCCCCCTCCTCCCCCCGGCCCTGCTTCAACGAGCTCAGCTCAGCCTCGGTTCCATCCGGAACATCCCTGGCTGGAGTGTGTGAGCGAGCGTGCCAAATTTGGAGAAATAGCCTCATGTGCTTCAAGAAGTGTGACTTCAAAAGAGGGGGGAGGCAGACACAGAGACGGACGGCCCTGCCCAGCTTATAAATGGCACGGTAGCTGAGCCTTGTTTAGGGGTGGCTGTGTCTTTCCGTGCCAGCAAACCGGTGGTGCCCCGAGTTTGTGAAAGAAACAAAAAGCAACCACCACGTTTACAAAAAAACGAGCCCAAAGGGAGTAGAACATGGGCACACACGCACGCACGCACGCTTACAAAAAAACGAGCCCAAAGGGAGTAGAACATGGGCACGCACGCACACACACACACACACACACACACACACACACACACACACACACACACACACACACACACACACACACACACACACACACACACACACACACACACACACACACACACACACGAACGAGCTGGTATCAGCCAACACTGGTTTAAACAAAGGAAGCCCAAATAAGTAACTACACTTTAGAAACAAGCCCAAAGGACCACCGCAAAACCGATAAGCGACAATAAAAGCGGAAAATAAAAATAAAAATAAAGTAAACAAGACATGGCAACACTGCTCAGCAGGACTGCTAGGGAGAGAAGAGGTGGAACGCCATCAAGAGAACACCGTGTAGGTGGCACAACCATACTAGTAGCAATAGAGGGTACAGTTGGGTGCCACCGATATTGTCCCTTATCATTTGACCCATTTAGACCTGACCTCAAAATTTAAAAAAAATCCTTCTAAATCCTCCAGTTTTCTGAAATAAATATTTTCACGATTTTTCAAAAATAGCAGACCTACAAGCTCGTAGCGCGCCACTCGGTGGCGCGCTATGAGCTTGTAGATCTGCTATTTTTCAATAGCTAAATTATAACAATGTTTAAAACACCAAAAGGGGTTCCCGCTGTCCTTTTGCGCAGATCACGCAAACCTCAGCAAAAAGAAAAGGACAATATCGATGGCCTCCAACTGTATGCGCATGCATTAAGTGAATGGCAGATCGAGTGGCAAAGTGAGTGACAAAGTGAATTTAATGTTGTTTAAAGTCATTTGATGCAATCAAATAGGACTTTTCTGTTTGGATGTATGGGTTGTCAAGGCCAGAAAGTTGTTTTTTGCCACTCAGTAGGCGTTCCCGCATAACTTCCAGGTATGATGATGATGATGATGATGATGTCACGCTCATACCCTCTATACGGGGTGAAGGAATGGGGGCGGCAGAGGCTCAGGGATAGAGTGGCCGGATGGATGGAAACCGAGAATGGGTGAATGTAATGCACAATCTATGTAAAGAGCCGTGGATAAAGGCACTCGAAATGCACCATTTACTAATACCAATATGTAGAAATACTCCGTTACAAGTCCATTACTTATATAACATTTCCAAAGTATAATACAGTATATGCTGCTGAAGTGGTTAATGCATGTTTTGTATCTACAAAAAAAAAGATAGTAGCCTAGTAGTAGAAGTAAACGCATTGAAGACTGAGTACTCAGTGAGTGTACTCAAGTTACGTTATACCTCTGGTGTTTGGTTGCTTGGGACAGGATTAGGGGCAGCGGTGGCCTAAGGGTTAGAGGAGCGCCCTTGTTGCCGAAAGGCACTGAACCCCCAACTGCTCCCCCTGGAGCTGCAACAGTACAACAGTACAAGACTGTGGTTGTACTGGTGTCTGTCTGTGTGTTTCTATGTGCAGGGCGTTGCTGAAAATGAGCACCTGTGCTCAGCTACTTCCCTGGGTAAAAAAAAAAATCCCAACCAGCCTCTATCAGCAGCACAGAGATTCCACAACAATGAACGGCCCATTGTTTTGTTTTCTTTCTTACAGGATAGAGAGAATGGCGGCAGCAGGCCCACACATCTTCGCACCAAGAAGACACAAATTGATAATTCCACTTGACTAGTGTTCAGACACGTACCACCCACATTATAACGTACACTCCAAGAAACGAGCTGAAATTAATTCTTCCACTGGCAAATTCTGCCGTTTTTTTTTTTTTTTTTTCAACCTGGCGTTGAATCATTACTATACAACTGCGACACGTCCATGTTTACATTGTTTCAGCTAAACTATTTGTAATAATTAATGACTAATAACTTGGATGACAGGGCATGGTTGATATATGTGGAGCAGGATGGAACAGTGTAGGCATCGCACTGTGTTAGGGGTGTATAACGATATAGTAACTGCATCAACAAATCGATTTTAATTGCAACATTGACATCGCATTGTATCGTTTTGCAATTCAAATAATCGGTATCGAATCGTTTTGCAATGCAAATAATAGATTGTATCAATACTATGTACGAAGAAAAAAGAAAAAGAGGGGTTTAACCCATTTTGGGGTGGGAACCCCTTTTGGTGTTTTAAACATGTTATAATTTTAGCTATTGAAAAATAGCAGATCTACAAGCTCATAGCGCGCCACCGAGTGGCGCGCTATGAGCTTGTAGGTCTGCTATTTTTGAAAAATCATGAAAATATTTATTTCAGAAAACTGGAGGATTTAGAAGATTTGTTTTTAATTTTGAGGTCAGGCCTAAATGGGTTAATTACTTTTCCATTCAATATCGCTACACTTGTGTGATAAATGTGTGTATTCTCTGTGTTCATGTCAAGGTGCGGGTTCATTTGTCTATGTGTGTTCAAAGATAATGTCCATGTATTTGCCAGAGAATCACTGTTTACTGATTTATATCCATACATTTTCTCTTAAAAAAAACCCTGCACTAACCATAAATTAAATTTCTTTGCTAAATAGTTACTGTATCGATTTTAAATCATTGAATCGTGTCGTATAGTGAACCAATGTCGTCCATGTATCGTATCGTCAACCATGCATCGTGATACGTATCATATCGCTGTTAAATGTATCGTTACACCCCTACACTGTGTGCGAACACTATGGACATGATATCCAAAGGGCTCCCATGGGCTCGAAAGGCGTTCTCTGGTGCATGGGTTCCCAAAGTGGGGTCCGGGGACCCCTGGGGGTACTTCAAGGGGGTACCTAGCTCAGATAGAGATAGTTGGGAACCAAATGGACCCATATGGGTCTGTAAATCAGAGTGTACAAGTGTAACTTGTACAAGTGTACAAGTGTAACTAACAAGTGTAACTCGAACCAAATGGATGCTAATGGGTCCATTTGGTTCCATTTGTACACTCTCTGAGTTAAATTAACAGTGGTTTTACAATATAAATTGGGGTCCCAGAGATAGAAATGCCATTAAATCGGGGGTCCGTAGCATAATGCGTGTGAAACTGGGGGGGTCCATGACATTAATATGTTTCGGAATCACTGCTAGAGCCGTAAAAATCCTCCCTTATCGGGGTCACTGGCATATGTTTTCAAATGGGGGTCCGTGGCCTAATAAATGTTGATTTGGGGGTCCTTGACACGAAAAAGTTTGGGAAGGACAAACTCCTTTCCACACTAGATCACTGGGAATTACCATTGGCTGCTACAACTAGATCACTGTGAATTACCATTGGCTGCTACAAGTTGCACAAATCTCACAGTGGTATAAGAAAACCCTGACATGTAATCAATATAAACGCTCCTGTTAACCCATTCAGACCTGAGACCAGATTCTACCAAATGTCTAGTCATGTTTCTATGTCAGTGGTTCTCAAACTATTTCATGTCAAGGACCCCCAGAATTATATGTGATTGGCCGCCGACCCCCATCTGAAAATATGTTGTTCCAGGGACCCCCCCCCCCCCCCAGAAGTAAAGATTTGAGTTAAAAACGTTAGCTCGGAAAGAATATAAATTCAAAGATTTGCGCCATGTTTTCACGATTTCTACAAGCTTGTAGATCTGCTATTTATATAGCTATACTTTCAATAGCTAAAGTATAAATAATGGTTAAAACACCAAAGGGGGTTCCCGTCCTGAATGAGTTAAATGCAACGAGAGTAACTAATCTCACATTGTAATTACATTTTCATTTATCTCTAGCCCTAGCCTTTGCACTTTTTAACATAATTATATTTTGCACTAGAATTCATTTTTAACCATTCCACTTCATGGGGAAATAATATTGTATATTGTCACTGTCGGGTGGAAACCTCGTATGTCCAAAACCGTTCCCTTTTTTACTATTTTAAATGGTTTTAACCCATTTTGGGCAGGAACCCCTTTTGGTGTTTTAAACATTATGTTATAATTTAGCTTTTGAAAAATAGCAGATCTACGAGTGGCGTGCTACGAGCTTGTAGGAAAAATCGTGAAAATATTTATTTCAGAAAACTGGAGGATTTAGAAGATTTTTTTTAAATTTCGAGGTCAGGGCAAAATGGGTTAAATAGTGATCTACAAGCTGACAACGCATCTCGATACAATGCCTTGTGAGCTTGTAGATCAATTTGTTTCACTACCTTTGTGCGACACTCTTGCATGATGAAGCATATAGGGTAAAAATACGAGGTTACTGCCCGACAGCAACGCTATCCGGATTGACTACGGGGTGTCCATTAATTCGCCGTTTTGTAATAATTTTTTAAAAAATAGCGGATTTGTCGCGGACCTGGTGACGAGGCGGACGCGTTATGACGACGTAAGCGGAAATCAACCAACCGCCGGCTTGCAAGGGCTTCTGGGAAACATGAGTCCAATGCAAAGTGAACGAGGGTGTATAGGGACAATCTTGGCTTTCCAAGTGGACTTTCATGGATCAAAGCCGCAAATACTTCAGCGTACGCTCCAAAAGTAATTAACCCATTTTGGGCGGGAACCCCTTTTGGTGTTAGCATTATGTTATGCTTTAGCTATTGAAAAATAGCAGACCTACAAGCTCGTAGTGCGCCACTCGGTGGCGCGCTATGAGCTTGTAGATCTGCTATTTTTGAAAAATCGAAGAACGACTGACATAGAAACATAGCTTTTTCAGAAAACTGTCATGATGTAGAAGACATTTTTAGAATCTGATCTCAGGTCAAAATGGGTTAAACAATCCCGGCAGCCACGGTGTATTGGATATATTAATTTAAAGACGTCTACGTGTTAGTCTAACTAACAAGTCTCTGAAGAAACGGTTTCACCACTGTTCTCAAGGTGCAAGGTTTGCATCGAGGAGGACATCTATACATGTCCCTGTGCCATTGTTATCTAAAGCGAGGACCACATACAACATCTTAAAAAAAAATCTGGAAAGCAAAAGATATATCACGCAAAACCAAACTGCAAATCTTCAACTCATAATGTCAAATCCACCCTACTCTACAGTTCAGAAACCTGGAAAATAACTACTAACATACTCAACAAAATACAAACATTCTTCAACCGCTGCCTCCGACGCCTACTAGGAATCTACTGGCCCAACACCGTATCCAATGCCAACCTATGGGACCTCACTAGACAAGACACTATAGAAGCACAGATCAGGAGGAGGAAATGGACATGGATAGGACACACACACTGCGAAGACATAACAAATCGATAACAAAACATTCACTAACATGGAACCCTCAAGGCAAGAGGAAGAGAGGAAGGCCTATAGAGCCACCTGGAGAAGAACCACAGAACAGGAGATGAAGGCACAAGGGCTGTCATGGCAACAACTAGAGCGGAGGGCACAAGACAGAAGGGGATGGAGGAGCCTCATCAATGGCCCATGTTCCTCAGGGAATTTAAAGGCCTAAGTAAGTAAGTAATTGTTATCTAAACTCTACATGGTGGCAATAAGGTGGAAATGCTCAGGCGTGATGGGGTTATTATTACATCTGCTGTGTTCACATTGGTAGATGCAAAGCTGCAGTCTATCATTCAGTCTCAATGGAAGCCAGCAGCATGAAGATACAGTTGGAGGCCATCGATATTGTCCTTTTCTTTTTGTTGAGGTTTGCGTGATCTGCGTAAAAGGACAGTTAACCCATTTTGGGCGGGAACCCCTTTGTGTTTTAAACATTATGTTATAATTTAGCTATTGAAAAATAGCAGATCTACAAGCTCATAGCGCGCCACCGAGTGGCGCGCTACGAGCTTGTAGGTCTGCTATTTTTGAAAACTGGAGGATTTAGAAGGATTTTTTTAAATGTTGAGGTCAGGCCTAAATGGGTCAAATGATAAGGGACAATATCGGTGGCACCCAACTGTACATACATAGCACATTGACTACAAAGCTACAGTCTATCATTCAGTCTCAATAGAAGCCAGCAGCATGAAGATACATACATAGCACATTGACTACAAAGCTACAGTCTATCATTCAGTCTCAATAGAAGCCAGCAGCATGAAGATACATACATAGTACATTGACTACAAAGCTACAGTCTACCGTTCAGTCTCAATAGAAGCCAGCAGCATGAAGATACATACATAGTACATTGACTACAAAGCTGCAGTCTATCATTCAGTCTCAATGGAAGCCAAGCAACATCCCTGGCTAATAAGACAAATATGCCTTAAAACATTATACGTAATGAAATCACACCCGTGTGAACTGGGTGACCATAGCAACCATGCTAATTTTTTGGTACGAACAGACAGACAGACAGACACGTAAACTAACAAAGCCAGTTGTAAGAGTGGTTTACACCACTCAAAAATATTTAAAATATTGCTTTGATGCTCATATTATCCTTAGGACGTTGTTGTTTTTTTATTAGCATATGCATTCCATAGGGCTAGACCATGTGGACATATGGCATCATGCAACAGGAGCAGTTCCTATTGAGTGAAGGATTCTTTATTCAAATAAATAAAATATTTAAGGTGTTTTTGTTTTTGAGTGGTGTAAACCACTCCTACAACTGGCTTTGTTAGTTTACGTGTCTGTCTGTTCGTACCAAAAAATTAGCATGGTTGCTATGGTCAACAGTTCACCCGGGTGTGATTTCAGCTTTGTTAGTTTACGTGTCTGTTCGTACCAAGAAATGAGCATGGTTGATGCTGATTGGTTGATGCTGATTTCATTACGTCAGACATTACGTCAGACCACAGCTGATCAGGCTATATAATACCATACACCACTCAGTTCACACGGGTGTGATTTTTTATTTTATTTTCTTAATAGCCAGGGATCCTTTGAAGATACAAAGCTACAATGGAAGCCCGTGCCATCATGAAGATGCAAAGCTACCATTCAATTTCAATCGAAGCTACAAAGCTAGTCTATCCATGTTCAATGGAAGCCATATGTGACGGATGCAAAGCGACGCCCGATATCCACAAAGCCATAATCAAAGATTGTATGAACATGTTCGCACACTACTTTAAAAGGTCTACATTCTGAGTAATCATTGCTATAGAGTAGATTCTACGGGGCTCTCCAAACATAAAATAACGTTTAGGTCGGTCCCGGGGTACAAATTTCATTCAATAAGGTGAGTGAAGTGTTACGGTTTTCCAGTTCCAATTGTGTCTCCGAGTCCTCACATTTCATCACTTCCAATTTCACTTGTTTATCCTGTATCCTGTGCGAGTTCTCACTCCTGGCTGGTGTGTAATTATGCCTTAGATAAAAAGTAATTTAATTTCTATTCATATCAGTGCAGGTGCAAGTCCCATCTGTCTGTCATCGTCTTCTCCTTGGCTGCCTGCGCTTTGACTGCAACTCCCACTATCATCATCATCTTCAGCATCCTCTACTGTCATCACTACTGAGGCTAAAAAAATCATATAGTGTATAAAATCTATTCATCTTACAGACGTTTTTACTTGAATGTATTCTGGTATAATGGTGTAAAACCGGATCGCTAAAATCTTTTTAGTGATCCGATTTTTTTGACAGCGGCCGTTGCTAGGCAACGCCTTGCTCAGCGCTCCCGGACATGTTTTGCGCTGCATGCGCGCAGCCGTTCACTTTTTTTGAAAAATCGAAGAACGACTGACATAGAAACATAGCTTTTTCAGAAAACTGTCAGGATGTAGAAGACATTTTTAGAATCTGATCTCGGGTCAAAATGGGTTAACCAAGCAACTCGTTTGGAATATTAATGCTTGTAATTCTAAAGAGAGATCAGACTTAGTAGCGCGAGGTAGTAATGGAACATTATACCTCCCAGTTTTTTGGGGGGGAGAATGGAAGGTAAGCGCTTTTCAGAGTAAAATCCGGGGAATAAAAAGTGTGGGAACCCCTTTTTGTGTTTTAAACATTATGTTATAATTTAGCTATTGAAAAATAGCAGATCTACAAGCTCATAGCGCGCCACCGAGTGGCACGCTACGAGCTTGTAGATTTGCTATTTTTGAAAAATTGAGCACCACTAATGTCAGAAAACTGTCCGAATTTAGAAGATTTTTTTTAATTTCGACGTCATGGGTTAACAGTGTAACTTATAGGTTTAGACCGATGAGTGGAAGAACTATAGAAAACAACAATGGGGGAAAAGAGTATGCAGTTGCAGAACGGCTCTTATTCCTTACATTGCATGTATTCCCTACACGACCATAGCGGCGCTCTATGCAATTTCATGCAGGGATTCACCTCCGTAATTTGTCATGCACTGTGTACTCACTCAATAATTAACCCATTTTAGGCGGGAACCCCTTTTGGTGTTAGCATTATGTTATGCTTTAGCTATTGAAAAATAGCAGATCTACAAGCTCATAGCGCGCCACCGAGTGGCGCGCTACGAGCTTGTAGGTCTGCTATTTTTGAAAAATCGAAGAACGACCGACATAGAAACACAGCTTTTTCAGAAAACTGTCAGGATGTAGAAGACATTTTTAGAATCTGATCTCAGGTC
The DNA here is from genome assembly GCF_951216825.1 of Electrona antarctica. NCBI lineage: Eukaryota > Metazoa > Chordata > Actinopteri > Myctophiformes > Myctophidae > Electrona > Electrona antarctica. The sequence continues at coordinate 40,400,993 of NC_136801.1, read as the reverse complement.
AGAATGGGTTAACCACTTAGACCCTTTGGGCTACACTTCGTTGAGTGGGGTCCTCCAGGGGTCTATACTTGGCCCCCTCCCATTTCCCCCCACTACACAAAATCTCTTTGCCCATTTTTTTGAAGGGCACTATAGCCTCTCCTATATACAGCTTTTTTTTGTCCTGAACACTTTGTCACATTTGCCGTTGACAATGAAAAGGAGAATTTTCGTCATGTGTCTGAACAAATCGGCTTTTTGTGGAAACACAAACATTAAATGCCATTGACAATGAAAGGAACATTTGCGTCATTATGTAGACGAGCACATCGGCTTTTCTAAACACAGTGCAACTGTTTTAATTCAGCTCGGGGTAATTATATACATAAATCACATAAATTAATCTTACATAATCATGGTGAAAATATTTTTTTAAACATTGTATCATGGTTAAAAGACAATAACATAAGTTGACAAATTAATTCATGATGAAGAAGTATATTACTTTTTTTATTGGGTGATGTATGACGACAAGAGTGCCCCTCACTCGGGTGTAATTTGCGTAATGTGAACATTTTGCGTAATGTTCACCTTTTATGGCATGCCCACAATAGGTAATTAGTTCTAGCTAATTGCTGCGACTTTGGGCCAGCTCTCGTCATCAACTATCAAATCCCATTGAGAGCTTCCGGGCGTAAAAAAGGTGCATTGTCCGCCATAACCAAGCCCCCAGAAAGGCTTGCCAACGTTGAAGCTGCGATACGTATAAGTGGTGAAAGCTGGATCGGCAGGCGGCGGGGGCCCCTGCATTTATCACTAGGAAACCCCGCACCGCTGGGGTGTAACATTGAGCGCTCGGTTGCACGTCCGCATTTGGACACCAACTGTTGGTGTCCAAATTAAATGAACAGCAGGGGGCGGGACAGTCCGCCCTCTATCCTTTATATAACTCTATGGCCAGAACTCTACTCTCTTCCACGAGATTCACACAGACTACATGCTCTCTGCATGGAACTTAAGCAATAAGCCACGAGAGGTCTCAGGTTACCGGGTATTTTACAATGGCTGGGGGCGTAGGCAGACCCGATGCGGAGCGGAGGGTCTTCTACCCTCCCAGCCATTGTAAAATACGGTTACAAACATATAGAAATGTTAACCTAATAAAACTATTAAATTCACAAAAGTAGCTACGCTTTGCGCCACAAGAGCGAGCCACATCACTTCCTTGTTTTGCTCGGCAAGTAGGCTATGTGACGGGAGAATAGCGCTTGATGTCCTTACGGGGCTGCCTGGAGCCACACATTCACAGTCACATGAGCCGGGCGGCGGTTAGACGCCCGCACGGCATGGGTTTGTAAAGCAATCAAGCGCTCCCCTTCCCCAGTACAGCTACAGAGATGCAGAATCAGCTGCGAATGATATAAAGTGATTGAAGGTGTGGGCTATCGGTGAAATTTACAACGGTCACGTGACGGTAACCAGCCAATCAGAATCAAGTATTGGGACTAACCGTTTTAGAAGGGATGGTATTCACAGTGTCACAAACACATACAGAATCATGTAAACTTCTTTCATCGAACACATATAATGCAGTACTAGTAGTAGTCACAAATTACCAGGTATGACAATTAACCCCAACACCACACCAACCACACTTCACATGACAAAAGCATGGCGTTGCATGCTGTTATTTTAATGTAAGCATCGACCCCTTTTAAAAGGACAGAGTCTGGCAGACATACTGGCAATTCTGAGTTAGATGCAATGATTCTGACTGTATCTGTATGCGTTAAAGGCACCCTTTTCACATCTTCATTCCCTGAAGAAGACCTTCTAGGTTGAAACGTTGGATTCTTGTCAATATACAGCATCGTGGCTACGTGTGCCGCCTTTTTCTCATTTTTACTTATTTACTGCCTCAGGCCAGCACCTCACCAACACTGGTGTGCGCCCTTTCCTGTTTTGTCACCCTTTTCACATTGGCCTATTATAGCGCCACCAGGAGGCCACAACCTGACCTGCCCAGGTGGAGACCTGCAGTGCCCCGAGGGGCACTTTATCTAGTTCACATAATGAAATTCAGCCGTAAAGCAGTATCCAGCCTTAAATGATAGCTCAATTCCAACCTTGCCAGGCAATGCTACTAACGAGGTCTTGCTTGCTCTGCTAGAGCTGGATGTGCAATGAAGTCCTGCAGAATTTACGTATATATTTTTGGAGGGCCGCTAGCAGCTCCTATGCCCATGCAGCTTTGTCTGTGTTTATACCCCATTTAGTGATGATTTGATTGGCTGAGCAACGGAATGTGATGTATGATGATTTACACATGGCATATGGCCAGTACAGAATCCATTCCATATGTTGATCTGACCCCCCCATGCCAAAGCACCAGCGCTCGCCCAGCAGTCTGCCGTCTGCAGTCACCCAGGCGGATAAGTGCACGCGAACTCGCCCCTCAGAGCATCTTACTGGTAATAATAAACAAGCCCACAATAAAATAATAATAAATCTATCGATCGATCGATTGATCGATCAATCGATCAATCAATCAATCAATCAATCAATCAATCAATCAATCAATCAATCAATCAAGCAATCAATCAATCAATCAATCAATCAGGGGGAGCCCATGCATCAGCCCTCACTTTCAAAACCACTGGACATCCTAATGCAACTCATCACCACATCCTCCAGCTTATCGGATCACTCCAGTTCTGTATATATATGCTGTCATAGCAACAGCAGCAACCCAGCTGTGCTGACAGTTGCCATGGTTTCCCCATGACCAAACCATGTTGACGCCCTAGGGGGTGGGGGGGGGGTCCCGCTGGTCACCCGCTTGACCTTCGCCTCGGGGCCTGCGGCACCGATTGGTGGAGGGGACTCGCTGAGAAAGGCAAAGAGAGCCCGACAATCATTATAAAAAAGGGACCGAGATCTTCTGGCCGGTGCAAAGTGGCGCTGTGCGCACTAAGTGCCCTTGGTATTTTCTAGAGGTGTCATTTTAGAAAGGAAACTACGGGGTAGCAAAATAAAGTGATGGATGTACAACCTTGTAGATGTGCTTTCCTGCTTGGGGGAGGGGGGGGGGGGGGTGGTATTTGCTCGCCAGGATGAAAGTGGATAATGACTGTATGGTTGCAGAAAGGAAAATGTGTCTAACTAGGTATAGGTCGTAGTAGATGGGCGTGTGTGGATTGAGACGCACTCAGTGCCGATCAGATGGTGGAGGAAATAATTGTGCATGAAAGAGTATCGTCATCTGCCTTCGCCTCCCTCGTAGCGAGGCGCCACATTTTGCTTCACTGGAAAAATCCTAGACCCCCTGCCACGACATCCATGGCAAAAATACCTGTCATCCTTTATTCACCTAGTAAATTCTCACTGAATAACCTTTTCTTTTATATATTATTTAAAAAAAAGTTATAATTTTTTATAATTATTTTATATTCCTTAAAGGTGGGCGCTCGGCATGGTTCCCCGGGCCTGTTCGGAAAGAGTCCCAGGGGCGGGCGGTTCCTTTGGCCGCAGGACCCCACCACTTAAGGCCCAGGAGGGGTGCTTAACTGCAATTGATTAATTTCCCTCTCTCTTCTTTAGCTTCTTTTATATGGTAATTTCTTGCCTACTAGTTTCTTTCCTAATTAATTTGTAAGTATTGTTTATTATCGTATTATTTTTCTACAAGTCTATTCTCCTATTCTGCTATTTTCAAAAGAGTTTGTACACATTTTGAAATGGGACATTCTGCAATATGAGTACTTTTAGTACTTTAAGTACATTTTGATGCCAATACTTTTGCACTTTTACTCAGGTACATTTTCAATTCCGTACTTTTACTTGTAACGAAGTAGTTCTAAATTCCACCACTGCATGGGACCACAAACGAGGCGCCTGCCAGGTGCTGTACAGTATCATCACAGTATTAACACAATCAGTGCCGGAAGTCCTTCAAAATAGGAGCTCTGGGGTGCCGGAAAGACATGGCCGCTTTTACTCTGAAACCCACGACCCGGAAACAATTTGCTCAAAAAAGTTATTTTTACATTGCTAGTTTACATTGCTATCGTTTTAATTTATACGACCAAAAAGCGTTCATATTTTGCGGGAGAGACGGATGAGGAGCAGAAATGAAGCGCTATTATATCGATCCGTCTGAGAACGTCGTATGTACCCCATGGTTCGAGTCCCTATGACGTGTGGCGACGTCCTACGGACGGAAACGGTTAACACTTTGGATGCTAAAGACGTGTCCATGCGTCTTCATAATTACATCCGTATAGGAGGCCCAGACGTTTTTAAGGTCCTTTTTAATAATGATATAAAACGTGATCGCTAAAATCCTTTTTTTTTTGGTCAGCCCTCCAGGACCTTTTTCGCTGCGCACGCAGCAATTCACTTCCTGGTTTACGGCCCGACAAATCTGGCTATTCTCTCTGAATCTACGCCAGGTAGTAATGGAAGATTCCACCTCCCGTTGTTGGGGGGGGAAATGGAAGGCGGGGCTTTTCAGAGTAAAATCTCCTTCATCTGCTTGGCACTCTAACGCCTATATTTTGAAAATGTCCCCGGCTCTGACGGGCCCGTGAAAGGTTACTTGGAAGTTAGAAAATAAAACATACTTTCTCTAATTTTACCTTATGCGTGGACTAAAACTACATTGCTTTTATTTTGAAGCCTGTTTATTCACGTACACACAATCCGTTTCCTGCCGTGAATTGCATGTGATTGACAACCTGTTAACTTCCTTGTCACCCCTCAAAAATGTGGGCCATGGCTCAGTGGTCCAGGCACCTTGGCTGGTAATCCAGTCTGGCAGTGTGCCGCGGATTCGACTCCCGATCGTGACGGCCTTTACTGCATGTCTTCCCCCTCATCTCTCTCCCCATTGTCAGCCTAATGTCCCTTCATAAAAAAATATAAAATAAGGCGAAAGCCACAAAAAAAAACATTTAAAAAAAAAAAATGTCATGCCAAAAAAAAGAAAGGTGGATGCCGAATGCAGAGGTTTCAACAAAATATGGACTACCAAGTATTTATTTACTTAAGTCAGAGGTAATAATAATATAAGCAGCTTGTCAAAACAATGCCATTCACTGCTTTTGATATAGAAATTAAGTTAATATTATGCAGAATTGAGTTCAGCCTTTTGACCCAGCCCTCCACAATTTTTTCTGTTTCTCATTTGGCCCATTTGGAAAAAATAATTGCCCACTCCTGTTGTAGCTGCTTCTTTAAAAAAGGTAATAGGAGATGACCCTCACTTTTCATTAAGCCATTTTGGGCGGGAACCCCTTTTGGTGTTTCAAGCATTCTGTTATACTTTAGCTATTGAAAAATAGCAGATCTACAAGCTCATAGCGCGCCACCGAGTGGCACGCTATGAACTTGTAGGTCTGCTATTTTTGAAAAATCGTAAAAATGCGGCACAAATCTTTGAATAGGTATATGTGACCAGGTCTAGCAAAATGGTCCTCATCTCGCCTATAATGAAAAGGCAGAAAATCTAAAATAAACTCGATTTTTTTTTTTTTGTGATTTTCGTTTTTTTTCATATTAACACAGTTTGAATGTTGAAGAAGGTTTTCATTCCAACAGATTATTGATTTGGGCAAATTAAATGTATACATGTATAAGTCAAAGTAGGCTAGCCAGCTCTAGGTGTTGAAATGTTGTGAACATTCAAAGGGGATTTTCTCAGCTTTGGGTAAAACAGCACAATCATTTTAAAATGGTCATATCTCCTTCAAATATTTTCCAATTTCATTGAATGATACGTCATATGAAAGCTTACATTCTGTAAAAAACTGGTCGAGATGAGGGCCTATTTGCCAGACCTGGTCACATATATTCGTTCAGAGCGATCGTTTTTTTTATTTCGACGTCAGGCCTAAATGGGTTAATGCAACGCCGGGAGAAAAACACGCCGAGGCTTAATCCATTCTGACCTGAGATCAGATTCTAAAAATGTTTCTATGTCAGTCGTTCTTCAATTTTTCAAAAATAGCAGATCTACAAGCTCGTAGCGCGCCACTTGGTGGCGCGCTATGAGCTTGTAGATCTGCTATTTTTCAATAGCTAAAGCATAACATAATGCTAACACCAAAAGGGGTTCCCGCCCAAAATGGTTTAATACGACTCATTAGCGCTGTGCACTGACCTTTGAACCCAGATAAGTACAGTAGCAAAATCGCTGTGAAAACAATCCCACACACGATTTGCGTCCGGCGCTTTTGTGTAAAAGCCAGTGTACCGTTACTGTACACTCTCAGACCCCCTTTCCACCGGTTGGTTCCCAATGGGAACCGGTTCAGTTCTTTTTGGTTCTTAGTCCATGAGCCAGAGCTCCAAAATTGGTGGGAAAAACTAGACCTATATTAAATTGTTTATAGGATCAATACAATTAAATTAATACATGATATTAACCCTTCCACAGTAGTAGCTTTTTCATATTTTCTATTTCGCATATTTTCCTATACATAATGCCTCATTTGCATATTTAAAAATGTAAAATTTGTAATACAATAAATCATTGTCTTCATGTAAGTAATCAATTGGGGAAGTGTCATGGTGATAACAATGATATAGGTATGGTTTTGCACACTCAATTCATAATTAACGGTCCAATTTTGGAGCTCTGGATCATGGACTAAGAACCAAAAAGAACTGAACCGGTTCCCAACCGGTGGAAAAGGGGCCTCAGAGTTACAGACCTGTAAAGCCTGTCTCATACTTTGCTGTGTACTTTGCTTGTGAGCTAAGTGAGCTTGTATAGGTCTACTATTCTACAGGCCGTTCTTGTCACGCAACACCATCTCAAATTCAATTCAATTCAATTCAATTCAATTCAAAAGAGCTTTACTGGCATGAGAAAACATACATTTATATTGTCAAAATATAATAAAAGCTGTTGAAAATGGGGATAGTATAATACAGTTTGGAAGGAGGGGGGGGGGGGGGTCGGGGGGTACAGTACATCTCACTCTGGCCTCCCAATGTCTCAGTATGGGTTCCATGATGGAAGAAAGATTTCAATTGGCAGCACAGTAGGCCTACAGAGCAGCCAATGCCTAAAGCACTATACGTGTGTGTGTGTGTGTGTGTGTGTGTGTGTGTGTGTGTGTGTGTGTGTGTGTGTGTGTGTGTGTGTGTGTGTGTGTGTGTGTGTGTGTGTGTGTGTGTGTGTGCGTGTGTGTGCGTGTGTGTGCGTGTGTATATAAGTGTATGTGTCTTTCTTCCTGCCTTCATGTATGTGTGCTGAGCGCAAGCATCTGCGTGTTTGTGTGTGCGTGCATGTCTCCTTGCAGGCTTGCACGTGTGTCGGTCTCTCTTGCGTTTGTGCACCTCCAGCATTAAATGAATCCTGATGGCCTTTGCACTCATTTGGTGGAGATTGTTGCAAATCGTCTCACGACGACGGAATGATGTAATGCCTTGCAAGGCGGGCCCGGATCTAAAAAAAAACCAAAACTAGAAAAAAAACTCGAGCTCGAGGCTCATCCGCTGTCACACCAGTTTAGGGAGATGGGCGGGGGCACACACACACACACACGGCACAAAGTGAGGAGCTGTGAGCTTGAAGATCTGTTTTTTTATTTTATTAATAAATGGATAAAGTGGTAAAGATGAGTGTGATGCTGATAACTCCTTTTGTTGGGGAGTGGGGAGTGGGGATCCCCCCCCCCCCAAGGACCCCTTGGGTGCTTGACAGTCAGACCCTACTTTGACAACCAATGTAGTACATTATACTAATTTAAAGCGGGAGTGCCACCATTTTTGTATTTTTCCAGTTTTTCATGTGTCTATGAGGTGACAGTACTTCATTAGACACCCTGGAGTCGTTTTTATGTGCAATGGTGTATTAACTTTGTATTTAGGGTTTCTTCCTGGAGGCTGAACCCTTGACAGTCAAACGGGCCAATGAAATAAACAGTAATATAGTGACATCACATTATCAGCCCCTCCCCTAACCCCTCCCCCTTTATCATACAACTACAGCTGTGGGTGCGGCTTCAGTTCAGGTGGATCACCACCCATCACCACCCACCAGGCAAACCAGGCATACTTAATGAACTGGCGGGCGTGTCCACATAAAAGCATGATTTTAACAAATATACACTTTTCCTCCTTATATTATAATAATATCTGATGATTATGTTTTAGGGTGGAAAAAAATCGTGGCACTCTATCTCTAAAATGTACCATCTGTCATTCCAGGCAAGACTGAAAAAAGGTCAACTCAAATAAATAGGGAAAATAAATATCATCGCTATAATGTAAAAGAAAAAAGTAATGTGAAAAATGCTAATTTTGGCCACCTGCTCGCAATATTTAATCACCTTACCTATTCAATATTAAATGCAGTTTAGTTTACCATTTAATTTACAGCGTGGGTGAAACGTGTGCACACACACACACGCACGCACGCACGCACGCACGCACACGCACATGCACATGCACATGCACGCAATCAAGTCCCCCGCCGCCTCCCCGGCCTCTAATAATATTGGCTGCAATAGTTAATGACGCTGAAGTCTTAAGTCACGGTGATTGCCTCGGTTTCTGTTTTCACTTTTGGCTTTGGTCTACAATTTTCTGCTACTGAGGATTTCTCTCTTTTTTTCTGGGCGCTTTTTGTTGATTGGTGCTTGATCAAAGTACACCAATGTGACGAATAGACCCAGCAGTACAAACCGCTTTTTGAGTGGTGTAAACCACTCCTACAACTGGCTTTGTTAGTTTACGTGTCTGTCTGTCTGTTCGTACCAAAAAATGAGCATGGTTGCTATGGTCACCCAGTTCACACGGGTGTGATTTCATTACGTCAGACATTACGTCAGACCACAGCTGATCAGTCTATATAAGACCTTACACCACTCAGTTCACACAGGTGTGATTTTTCAAAGCATATCCAACTAGTTTCTTTGAAATAAAGAGGCGGGATGATGGGAGAATGGCCCCGTGCGATTGGATGATGGGAGAATGGCACCGTGCGATTGGATGATGGGAGAATGGCACTGTGCGATTGGATGACGGGAGAATGGCACCGTGCGATTGGATGATGGGAGAATGGCACCGTGCGATTGGATGATGGGAGAATGGCACCGTGCGATTGGATGACGGGAGAATGGCACCGTGCGATTGGATGATGGGAGAATGGCACCGTGCAATTGGATGACGGGAGAATGGCACCGTGCGATTGGATGATGGGAGAATGGCACCGTGCAATTGGATGACGGGAGAATGGCACCGTGCGATTGGATGATGGGAGAATGGCCCCGTGCGATTGGATGACGGGAGAATGGCACCGTGCGATTGGATGACGGGAGAATGGCACCGTGCGATTGGATGATGGGAGAATGGCACCGTGCGATTGGATGATGGGAGAATGGCACCGTGCGATTGGATGATGGGAGAATGGCACCGTGCAATTGGATGATGGGAGAATGGCACCGTGCGATTGGATGATGGGAGAATGGCACCGTGCAATTGGATGATGGGAGAATGGCACCGTGCAATTGGATGACGGGAGAATGGCCCCGTGCGATTGCGACGGGAGCACATGTGGCCAAATTTGACTGAGGGACTGCAATTGGATGTTTTTGAATTTTCGTTTTTTTTATGTCATATAAAAGCAGGGAATCATAGCTTCAAATCGACATATTGGTTGTTCAGTTTGACGCACCAGTTTTGGAGATATGGCTTATAGAGTAATGTCTTGCAGAGAAACAGCGAGTTGAGAAAACAGGCTTGAAAGGTTCACTTCTGTGGACTCTAACATACACATAGCTACACGTTTAAGCATTCATTTCATATTTACATGTCGATTTCAGCTGTGATATTTATTTCAGACATGCTCTAGTATGTGAAGAGTCTGCCTGTGCTGCTATTAACCCATTTTGGGCGGGAACCCCTTTTGGTGTTAGCATTATGTTATGCTTTAGCTATTGAAAAATAGCAGATCTACAAGCTCATAGCGCGCCACCGAGTGGCGCGCTACGAGCTTGTAGGTCTGCTATTTTTGAAAAATCGAAGAACGACTGACATAGTAACAGCTTTTCCAGAAAACTGTCAGGATGTAGAAGACATTTTTAGAATCTGATCTAAAAATCAGTTTTCCTCCTCTGGTGAAAAGCTGGAGGTTGCACAATGGCAGGCCCTCAGTCAAATCTGGCATGTTAACACCACGGTTGTCGTCGTCTATTTACAGCTCAGCAAACTATATGTCTGTCAGCAGCGGTAGTTGTTAATTGAAATTAATTATTAACCATGTGCTTTCTTCTACAGTACATAATGTGTTTCCTGTAGGATTAATTACATTTGACTCTAAATAAGAGTCAAATTGAATGCGGTGGGGCCGTGTCACCGTGTGTCATTTTAACAGCCTATAACTTTTCTTTTCTTTCCTGCAAGTGCATACATTTTTACATATTTTATGTAACATACTGTTCAACATACAAATAAAGTGGTCAAAATGATTGTGATACTATATTAACCCATTTTGACCTGAGATCAGATTCTAAAAATGTCTTCTACATCCTGACAGTTTTCTGAAAAAGTTATGTTTCTATGTCAGTCGTTCTTCGATTTTTCAAAAATAGCAGACCTACAAGCTCATAGCGCGCCACTCGGTGGCGCGCTATGAGCTTGTAGATCTGCTATTTTTCAATAGCTAAAGCATAACATAATGCTAACACCAAAAGGGGTTCCCAACTAGTTTTGTGTTATAAACAAAACATAAACCATGTAATCGATAAGTTCATAAAATAATCCACTAATAAATTCATCCATCCCTAATTTGGGAATTATTATTTCTTCCTGCACGTCTCAAGCTGTACTATACTTGGGGCATGGAACCCTCACAGGTATACTAAATCAAGTACGCACGCATGCACGCACGCACGCACGCACGCACGCACGCACGCACGCACGCACGCACGCACGCACGCACGCACGCACGCACGCACGCCGATGCTGTGATCGTGCAAAGGCCTCAAGTATAAAGTGCTATAAATGTCATATCAGATCCGTCTAGTGGAAGAGGGATCATCAGGTTCTCATCCTGACCTCTCGTTTCCCACCCCTGCCCCACCCCCGTCCTTATCTGGCTCATATCGACATCGCTATACTTCCAGGCACGAAGCTGCCAATCAAAGGCTGCATCATGCTGGGATCTGTGGGAGACAGATTTGACGGGAGAATGGCACAGTGCGATTGGATGATGGGAGAATGGCTTTGATTTTTCATGTCATATGAAAGCGGGGAATCATAGCTTCAAATCGACATATTGGTTGTTCAGTTTGACCCACCAGTTTTGGAGATATGGCTTATAGAGTAATGTCTTGCAGAGAAAGAGCGAGTTGAGAAAACAGGCTTGAAAGGTTCACTTCTGTGGACTCCAACATTACACCTAGCTACATGTTTAAGCATTTATTTCATATTTACATCGTCGATTTCAGCTGAGATATTTATTTCAGACATGCTCTAGTATGTGAAGAGTCTGCCTGTGCTATTAACCCATTTTGGGGGGGAACCCCTTTTAGTGTTAGCATTATGTTATGCTTTAGCTATTGAAAAAAAATAGCAGATCTACAAGCTCATAGCGCGCCACCGAGTGGCGCGCTACGAGCTTGTAGGTCTGCTATTTTTGAAAAATCGAAGAACGACTGACATAGTAACAGCTTTTTCAGAAAACTGTCAGGATCTAGAAGACATTTTTAGAATCTGATCTAAAAAGCAGTTTTCCTCCTCTGGTGAAAAGCTGGAGGTTCCATGATGGCAGGCCCTCAGTCAAATCTGGCATGTTAACACCACGGTTGTCGTCTATTTACAGCTGAGCAAACTAGACCGCTGTCTGTCAGCAGCAGCAGTAGTTGTTAATTGAAATTAATTATTAACCATGTGCTTTCTTCTACAGTACATAATGCGTTTCCTGTAGGATTAATTAAATTTGACTCTAAATAAGAGTTATATTGAATGTGGTGGGGCCGTGTCACCATGTCATTTTAACAGCCTTTTTCACAAATGTTAACCCGGTTCTCCTGCAAGTGCATACATTTTTACATACTTTATGTAACATACAACATACAAATGGATAAAGTGGTCAAAATGATTGTGAATGTAATCGATAAATTCATAAAATAATCCACTAATAAATGCATCCATCCCTAATTTGGGAATTATTATTTCTTCCTGCACGTCTCAAGCTGTACTATACTTGGGGCATGGAACCCTCACAGGTATACTAAATCACGCACGCACGCACGCACGCACGCACGCACGCACGCACGCCGATGCTGTGATCGTGCAAAGGCCTCAAGTATAAAGTGCTATAAATGTCATATCAGATCCGTCTAGTGGAGAGGGATCATCAGGGCTCTCATCCTGACCTCTCACTCCCACCCCTGCCCCACCCCCCGTCCTTATCTGGCTCATATCGACACCGCTATACTTCCAGGCACGAAGCATGCCAATCAAAGGCTGCATCATGCTGGGTATCTATTCTGTGGGAGACAGATTTGATGGGGAATGATGGGAGAGAACAGAGAGAGGGAGAGAGGGAGAGAGAGAGAGAGAGAGAGAGAGAGAGAGAGAGAGAGAGAGAGAGAGAGAGAGAGAGAGAGAGAGAGAAACGGAGGGCAGGAGAGCGTGGACTGAGCCATTTTATATTGTTGCTCTGGTGTCTGGGGGGGGATTGTGTGTGTGTGAAGCTGGCGTCGTGTGGCTTGGTGGCCGTTTTAATTTGATGGATGATTGCAGCAAGAGGAGGGTGGGAGGGAAAGAGGGACACACACACACACACACACACACACACACACACACATAAATGAAAATGTCTTACTCTTTAGGTGTGTGTGTGCGCGCCTCTCTCTCTCTATTGTGGACCTTTTCGCTAGTTCGAGCATGTCTTCATTTATTTTCCGTACACACCTGCACCAAACTGAACGCCGCCATGTAACAAAACACATGTACTGTTACACCCCTAACAATGTGTTTCTATTTAAAAAATAAAAAATGTATAGGATGAATTCGATCCGGACTCCCGTCCGTGCACGAGTCTTTTCACCGTGGCTGCCCCCCCCCCCCCATGTAGAGCTGCTTGCCCTGCAGAAACCATGTTTAGGTCGCAGGGCCCTTTTCATTAGCCTGTTTATTGATGTGTGTGGTGTTGTGTTGTTGACGGAGGGTGAATGCTGTCGCACTTTATCCCATTTTGGGCGGGAACCCCTTTTGGTGTTAGCATTATGTTATAGCTTTAGCTATTGAAAAATAGCAGATCTACAAGCTCATAGCGCGCCACCGAGTGGCGCGCTACGAGCTTGTAGGTCTGCTATTTTTTGAAAAATCGAAGAACGACTGACATAGAAACATAGCTTTTTCAGAAAACTGTCAGGATGTAGAAGACAGCATTAGCATTGGTTAACCCAATGGTTATAACATTAGACATAGTGACATGTTTAAGCATTTATTTCATATGTATATGTCGATATCAGCTCTGACATTTATTTCAGACCTGCTCTAACATGACATGAATAATAATATAGCTTCAGATTATTTTAGACAGAAAAATAAAAAAGGACAAAGAAAATAGTTTTTCAGCTGTCCTCAACAGTTGCCACCCCCGCGATGTCAGTCTGGAGGAAATCGCGTGGGGTCACATTTTTAGAATCTGATCTCAGGTCAGAATGGGTTATTCCATTTCATTTCACAGTGCAGGCCTGGGACAACAAAGGCCATTTGTTGTCCCTGTCCCAACTCCACATTGTGCTTGTTCTGAATAAAAGCGTACAACAGTTATGTCTCAGTGTGAGCTTTGCAGAGGAGAGGCTCTTGTTCTGAAATTCAGCATTTTTACTTATGCTCAATGGGTCATAGCGCTGTGCTGTACAATTCATCTGACTAGCAAACAGTTTTTTTTCCTTCTTTTCTTTTTCTACTTACGAGTATGTAGGACACAGGCTGCTCTTTTTGGAGGACGTTCAGATCAAATTTGTGAATAAAAGATGGTGGTGTGTAGTTTTCTGTGTGCTGTGCTGTGTGCGTGTACGTGCTTGTATTACTATCTATGCTAAGGCAGAATTAATGTATTTTTCTTCCACTGTTAGGTATCTTCTTTCTTATCTAAACTGCTCATTTGCCTCATGAAAAGATGCAGGGCGGGGTTTGTTCTTTTTCTACCGGCAGTAAGTGCAGAGAAAAAAGAAAGTGTGATTAATTAGACTCCAGTTCAGCCATGGGTTACAGAAAATACGGCATTTGGCCAAAACCAGCAGCCATAGTGGTATAGTGGTGCACAAAGTATATTTTGATGCCAATACTTTTGTACTTACTCAAGTCAAGTTTTTTTGAGTGGTGCAACCACTCCAACGAACAGAAATGTCAGTGTTCAACTATGTTTGTGTGTGTGTGACCAGTACCAATGAGTACCAAAAGTGGCGCTGTTGTGCCAGAAACGGAGAGAGAGAGATAGTGCTGCACTGTTGCCTGCTAATGAGAGAGAGAGAGAGAGAGAGAGAGAGGGGGGGGGGGGGGGGGGGGGGGGGGGATTTGGGATTATTTTTATATTGTGGTATTGCTACTTTTACTTATTCCACCACTGTTGTTAGCATACTGGTATTTGTTGAGTGAACCCCATGTGTCTTTGAAATGCCTTCAGTCGTGCACGTCAACAAAACAGCAGTCACAGCACAGGCAAGATGCCGTATCACTGTTGCTTAAGCCATTTTGACCTGAGATCAGATTCTAAAAAATGTCTTCTACATCCTGACAGTTTTCTGAAAAAGCTATGTTTCTATGTCAGTCGTCGATTTTTCAAAAATAGCAGACCTACAAGCTCGTAGCGCGCCACTCGGTGGCGCGCTACGAGCTTGTAGATCTGCTATTTTTCAATAGTTAAAGCATAGCATAATGCTAACACCAAAAGGGGTTCCCGCCCAAAATGGATTAAGCCAATTAGGCCTGGAATCTGCCCGGCTTTTATGTGTTTGTGGCAGAGATTTCGACAGAGTGAAAGTCCCTGTAGTCTTTCAAAGGGGCTGACTAGAAATAATGTTATGATCCGAAGAGCACGCACACACACGCGCACACACACACACACACACACACACACACACACACACACACACACACACACACACACACACACACACACACACACACACACACACACACACACACACACACACACACACACACACACACACACACACACAAACCTTGTGAGGACGTCAACATTTTAGGACAAAATCGAACAAAAGTACACCAAAAATAGCTCCAAAGAATTGCAGATCTATACAAGCTCACAACGTGCCACAATGTGACACACTGTGAGCTTGTAGATTGACTCTTACTGTACCTAGCTATCACCTAAGTATAAATCAGACTCCAACAACTCCGTTTAACCTAACCTCAACATGTTATATCCTAAACTAGCCCCAATCTGAATATCTTCAGAATGCATGCTTGCTTTCCAATGTCTCACACTGAGAACAGCCAACATCTAAAATCTCACAATGTATCGCATTTTGAGCTTGTAGATCTGCCAATTTCAGCCTGCTATATACTGTATATTGCTGCTATACTGTATATTGCTGCTATACTGTATATTGCTAATTTTAGCGATTCAGGAGTCCCGGGTTGGTGATGGCTAGACCGCACACTCTAGCATCGCAGCGCTATTTTCGTAGCCTACATATCTGCTATTTCTGGTGTGCCATTCCAGGAGCGTCGGATCACCTGACTCACTCCTTCTCGTTGTCAGAAGTGGGAGTGAGCACAGATAATGACCAATTATTTTGCCACTTTACTCACACAGAAGTAAATATTGGAACCCGTTCTCCACAAGCAGCCTGTTTGGATTCAGTCTGCCACTGGCAACCAGTAAATTAGGCCATTTTTAACTTTGGTCTAATGTTTGCAGCAAGCCGTTGTGTTGGAAGATACTTTCCCCTCCTCCAGTTGCATTTTCAAGAACAAGGGCAACATACAGAGTTGTATCACCATTATCCGTTTCCGTACATAGGACGTCCCCACACGTCCTAGGGGTCCCAATCGACGCGTACAGAGGACGTCTGAGGACATCCTAGCGCATCCTCAATGATACGGGGCGAGATAAGAATATTCTGAATTTTTTCCTTTTTTTTATTTGTCAGTTCGCCTTTCGGCTACCGTATGCTGCGCTCTGGGCAATTGTTAGCTTATCATTGAGTTAGCCGTTAGCGCGGCGGAAAGAATGACTCGTCTCTCCTAATCCAGGGCGCTTTCCGTGGTGTTGAACGGATCGATATACTGGCGCTTCATTTCTGCTCCTCATCCGTCTCTCCCGCAAAATATGAACGCTTTTTGGATCATATATCGTATAAACTAAAACGATCGCAATGTAAGCTAGCTATGTTAAGTAAACTTTTTTTAGTGGATTGTTTCCGGGTCATGGGTTTCCGAGTAAAAGCCGCCATGTTGTTCCGGCACCCCAGAGCTCCTATTTTGAAGGACTTCCGGCACTGATTGTGTTATAGAGGTATAACGCTGATGAGACACCGCATGACGCTCTGGGAAGAAGGAGTAGTAGCCAAGCTATAAGAGGGAGTAGTAGACGCCAAGCTATAAGAGGGAGTAGTAGACGCCAAGCTATAAGAGGAGTGGTGACAATATTAGCGAGCAGCTGCATGGGTCTATGCCAAGGAAGGCACGCTGTTCGCCCAGGTGTTGACGGAGAAGCAGGAGGAGCTAAACTGTGTCTTTGTGGACATAGAAGAACAGGGTGTGGTATTGCATGAGGAAGTCAGGAGTGGTAGAGCAGTGGCTCCCAAACTTTTTCATGTCAAGGACCCCCAAATTGACACTAAATAGCACGCGGACCCCCCCATTTGAAAATATATGCCAGGGACCCCAATAAAAGAAGATTTTGATGTCTCTAGCAGTGATTTTCAACCCGTTTAATTTCAAGGACCCCCCAGTTTGACATGCATTAGTCTACGGACCCCCATTTAATGGCATTTCTATCTCTGGGACCCCCAATTTATATTGTAAAATCAATGCTAATTTAACTCTGAGAGTGTACAAATGGAACCAAATGGAGTTCCATTTGTACACTCTGAGTTACAGACCCATAACGGTCCATTTGGTTCCAAATGATCATTTAGCTGGGGGACCCCCTGGAACTCCCTCAAGTACCCCTGGGGGTCCCCGGACCCCACTTTGGGAACCACTGTGGTAGACACTCGAGAACAGTCCGAGTGACGAACGAGGAGGACAGAATGACCAAAGATCGGCACTGAGCCCTTTCTTGTTGGCATTGGTAATGCGCTGAATAACAGATCGAGTCAGGCAGGATGTAGCCTGGCTAATAAGCCAGACTCAAATCACACTGTCGTGTGGTATTTGAGTCTGGAGATGCTGTGTATGGATCTTGTTTCCCGGGGGGCGGGTTCAAACATTTTCTCTTTGACGCAATTGGTCAGAGCTACTGTCAGTCAAAGGTCTCAAGCATTGAACGTCACTGTACCAAAGCCCGCCCATATTGCATACCGTGTCCCGATTGGCCACACCAGTTCTCTGGTGTAGGAAATGGGCGTACAATTGAGCCTCTCCAGACCGTAATCCGCCGGCAGGCAATCTTTTTTTGCCAACGGCTGATTCGGTCTGGCTTATTAGCCAGGCTAGGCAGGATGCGCCGTGGACTATAATGTTCACAGACGACATTGTGAGATGTAGTGTGACTACTAGTGAGATGTAGGGAACAGGTTGGAGAGAGTCTGGAAAGGTAGAGGCTATGCACCAGAGAGATGAGGAATGAACATCATGGTATCAGCAGGAGTGAGGCAGAATATTTGTGTGAACGAGAGAGAGGACAGTGGAACAGTGAAGGAGTTTAACCCATTTTGACCTGAGATCAGAAATGTCTTCTACGTCCTGACAGTTTTCTGAAAAAGCTATGTTTCTATGTCAGTCGTTCTTCGATTTTTCAAAAATAGCAGACCTACAAGCTCGTAGCGCGCCACTCGGTGGCGCGCTATGAGCTTGTAGATCTGCTATTTTTCAATAGCTAAAGCATAACATAATGCTAACAACAAAAGGGTTAAATACCTGCATGGGGTCAACTATCCAAAGTAATGATGAGTGTGGAAGAGAGGTGAAGAGGAGAGTGCAGACATGGTTTGAACGGATGTAGGAAAGTGTCAATAGTTATTTGTAAATCGTCTGCTAAATGCCTAAAATGTAAATGATTTGTGACAGAAGGGTACGAGCAAGGGTGAAAGGGAAGATGTATACTGTAAGATGGTATAGCGAGATAGGCCTGGCTGATTTATCTGACATTTTCACTAGCATCGACTTTCTCATTTGGGTCTCGAGCTAAAGACTTTGGGAACCTCTGGCGTCTCACATTTTGTTTTGTAATGCCATTTTAGCGGGTCCTAGGGTCACGGTCGACTTGGACGTATTAACCCATTTTGACCTGAGATCGGATTCTAAAAATGTCTTCTACATCCTGACAGTTTTCTGAAAAAGCTATGTTTCTATGTCAGTCGTTCTTCGATTTTTCAAAAATAGCAGAACTACAAGCTCGTAGCGCGCCACTCGGTGGCGCGCTACGAGCTTGTAGGTCTGCTATTTTTCAATAGCTAAAGTATAACATGATGCTAACACCAAAAGGGGTTCCCGCCCAAAATGGGAGACCACTACTATAGACTCCAACAACAGCATTCTTCCCTGCTTAGAGCTTGCCAGTCTCTCAAGTCACACATCTAACTGTACCTCGCAGAAATGTCTCATCCGTTTGTCAATACTCTTCTGTCACAAACGTATAATATACATTATCTTCAAAATATATATATTCAACGTCCATGTCTGCCGTGCCATTGCAGCAAGCTAGACGGCCTTAGACAAATTGTATTTGCGGTAGGAATAATTTATGCCACTGGCAAAGGCGAAACGGAAGTGGGGCGGTTCAAACCGATGGATTTTTTATTTTCTACTCCTTTTCCGATGTAACAGGATGTTCAAGCGGAAGGCAGCGTTTGAAAACCGTGTGAGCCAACAGCTCTGTCTCGAGAGACCGAGAGCTCGCCTAACATGTCATCATCCCAGCTCTCCTCCTTAGTGCTGTGAAGCTGTGAAAAAGGCTCCTTTCACCGCGCGCACCGATCCTTGCAACCGAAGAGAAATTCTTTGGGGATACTGCAATCTGTGAGTGCAATCACGCTCTCTCTCACACGCTCTTTATATCTGTCTCGCTCGTCGGCGCGCACACAGACACGCACACACGCACACACACACACACACACACACACACACACACACACACACACACACACACACACACACACACACACACACACACACACACACACACACACACACACACACACACACACACACACACACACACACACACGCACACACACGCACGGTCAGAGTGCAAGGTGAGCCAGGGATAACATCCCTGATTCAATGGCTTTGTCAAGGACATTACAACAGTGTTTACAATCACCTGCCTCCTTAGCAAAAACCTTGACATCAGACAGTGAGCCTATTCTGGGAATGTCAGAACATAAATTTGGCAAACGTAGTCAAGTACAGCATTCTGCACAAAGCAGATCTCACACACGCACACGCATGTACACACGCACGCACACACGCACACACACCTAAAAACTCACCTCTTGATTGTCTAGGCTGTATACTTTATTCATATTTGCTTGAGCTCGTCTTTATTGTTGTTATTCATCGATACCTATTGTACTTTGGTGCTGTATCTGTAACTCTCACACACACACAGCTCATTACATGTACAGAACACACACACACACACACATGCGCACACACACGAGCCGCATTGCACGTAATTATACATGCGCAAAATGCACATAAACACTCCCATAAACACACACTTCACTGCGTGCGAACGTCCTCTCCTCACTTCATAATATACACTTATTAACCCATTCAGGCCTGACGTCGAAATAAAAAAAACGTTCGCTTTGAAAGAATATATATATTCAAAGATTTGTGCCGCATTTTTACGATTTTTCAAAAATAGCAGAGTGGCGCGCTATGAGCTTGTAGATCTGCTATTTTTCAATAGCTAAAGTATAACATAATGCTTAGTTAAAACACCAAAAAGGGGTTCCCGCCCAAAATGGGTTTAAAGCTATAATATGACACAGATGCGTCCTCAGGTCTAAATGGGTTAAACCTAACTCCGCGACTAGATTTCCGCCAGGGGAAATCAAGATGATCTGTGTGCTCCGGCGATGGGTTCTCTTTGATGCTCAATTAACTTCCGTCAGACCTGGCTAGCTGAGCCAATTATTAATTCAGCTTAGCCTTGGTGGAGTGCGAGCGTGCGTGCACGTGTTGGAAGCTAAGGCAGGCCGTGTTGCCATGTCTGCTTTTTATAAGCGACCTTTGGGGCTTGTTGGGCTTGTTTTTGAGTGGTGCAACCAGAGAGAGGGGGGGGGGGGGGGGGTGGACGGGATAGAGTGGACGGGTGTGATTTTTTTCTGCAAAGAAAGGTTTGTTTTTAACGTCCGGGTAACCCGGGCAGGACAGGCTTCAGACGCGCCTCCTGGCTCGTGTGACCGCGTGCACCTTGCTGACGTCGACCCCCAGACAGGGTTCGAACCCACAACCTTCCGCATGAAAGGCACACGCTCTAACCACTACACTAGAAGTCACTTGTAAATATGTGAAAGCTGCGGGTTTGGGCTTGCTTCCAGTGGTTGAGAACCAGTGGTTTTCAAACATTCATGTCAAGGACCGCCACAATTAATATTCCCGTGCCAGGGGGACCCCTCATACACGATTTGTGCAGTTAAAATGTTTACTTGGAAAATAGCAGATTTACAAGCTCACAACGTGTAGGTCGGCTACTTTCAAAGAACGATACATGTACATTATCTCATTTTGCTAAGGACTTGGGCTTGTTTTCGTAGACCTGGCAACACTGGAAATAAGGCAGGCAGAGAGTCATGCCGCCGTTCGGCAGACATATCAAATTTCGCTAGTAGGCGCTGAACTGAACTAATGCATGCTATTAGTTTAAAGATGGAGTGCCACAATTTTTGTATTTTCCCCTGTTTTTCATGTGTCTATGAGGTGACAGTACTTCATTAGACACCCTGGAGTCATTTTTATGTACCCTTTGTATTTAGGGTTTCTTCCTGGAGGCTGAACCCTTGACAGTCAAACGTGCCAATGAAAAAAACAGTAATATAGTGACATTACATTGTCACAATAGCCCCTCCCCTATCCCCTCCCCCTTTATCATACAACAACAGCTGTGGGTGCGGCTTCAGTTCAGGTGGATCACGACCCATCAGGCAAACCAGGCATACTTAATGAACTGGTGGAAGTGCCTACATAAAAACAACATTTTAACAAATACTGTACACTTTTTTGAAAAAGTTATTCCTCCTTATATAACAATAAGACCTGATGATCATGTTTTAGGGTGGAAAAAAAATCATGGCACTCCATCTTTAAGGAAATATATATAGTGTACTGTTCTGGGTCTCTGCCAAGCTTTCCCAGCCTATTTGTGTATTATTATTTATTTTCCAACCGAGTATTTTGTCGGGATCAAGCTTCACAGCTTGTTCCATGTCTCACCCCAGTGTTGATTTTGGCAGCAAATTTTGTTTTAGCGTTAGTCTAGCTTTAGTCGACTAAATCTACAGTTGATTTAGTCAACTAAGATGTGTTTTGGCGGGCCTTGATGCCGTCGTAATGGCTGATTTTACACTCGCTGAAAATGGCCGGTCGTGAGCTTTAATGTTTTTTTTAAGCTTTCGTCGTTATTTTTTAATTTTTTTTATGCAGGGATAGACAGTAGGTTGACAGGAAATGGGGAGAGAGATGGGGGGTTGACAGTTGACACCAAGGGGCCAGTGAATCGCTCCAACGTTGAAGCACTGGGCCCTAGTGGTAAGAGGAGTACAGGCGGACCCGTGGATTCATGACGATGAAACCCCGTGCAGCTGGGCTTTAACATTGAGCGCTCGGTTGCACTTCCGCATTTGACCACCAAAATGTGGTGGTCAAATGCGGAAGTAGACGTTCTGAGACGGTCCTTCCAGGTGCTTCAAAACGCCACTGAGCAACTCCCACTGACATGAATGGCGGGGGGGGGGGAGAGAGGAGCTTCGCGCCAGTTCAGTCTCTATCCTTCTTTATACTCTATGGTTGATACGCAGTGAAGGCCGCCGGGATCGGGAGTCGAGCCCGCGGCACATCACTGCCATACTGGATTACCAGCCTGGACCGCTGAGCCACAGCCCAGGCCTCAGTTCTTAATGGGTTAACCTCCCTGCGTCTACCCAGACACCCCCCCCCCCCCCCCTCCAATCTACCTTTTGCTCTCTCTTGCTCCATCGCCCTCTCTTTCCATCGTGCACCGTCTGATTAGAACAGGGGAGAATGGAGGGGAAAATGTAAAGGAATTTAGAATGTAATTTTAGATTCAAACAGATGCTATACGTTCATTGTTGTCTGGTGTCAATGTAGAGATTGTTATTCCGATAGTGTTTTGATTTAGACTGATGCTTGGGTTCATTGTTTACCTGGGATCCTATAGTTTGTTGAGGCACTACTCTATACACACCGTGTCTCTGCAATCCATGTGAATGTGTTAACCGTGGTTATTGTATGTCTCTCTGGATAAGAGTTTCTGTCAAATGCCTAAATTGTAATTGTAAATTGTGGGAGAGGAGAGGGGGAGAAGAGAGGGGAAGAGGAAAGGAGAGGTGGGGAGAGGAGAGGAGAGG
The DNA here is from genome assembly GCF_951216825.1 of Electrona antarctica. Classification (NCBI taxonomy): domain Eukaryota; kingdom Metazoa; phylum Chordata; class Actinopteri; order Myctophiformes; family Myctophidae; genus Electrona; species Electrona antarctica. The sequence continues at coordinate 40,378,251 of NC_136801.1, read as the reverse complement.
TGGGGAGAGGAGAGGAGAGGGGGAGAAGAGAGGGGAAGAGCAAAGGAGAGGTGGGGAGAGGAGAGGTGGGGAGAAGAGAGGGGAAGAGGAAAGGAGAGGTGGGGAGAGGAGAGGTGGGGAGAGGAGAGGAGAGGTGGGGAGAGGAGAGGAGAGGGGGAGAAGAGAGGGGAAGAGCAAAGGAGAGGTGGGGAGAGGAGAGGTGGGGAGAAGAGAGGAGAGGGGGAGAAGAGAGGGGAAGAGGAAAGGAGAGGTGGGGAGAGGAGAGGTGGGGAGAGGAGAGGAGAGGTGGGGAGAGGAGAGGAGGAGAAGAGAGGGGAAGAGGAAAGGAGAGGTGGGGAGAGGAGAGGTGGGGAGAGGAGAGGTGGGGAGAGGAGAGGTGGGGAGAGGAGAGGAGAGGGGGAGAAGAGAGGGGAAGAGGAAAGGAGAGGTGGGGAGAGGAGAGGTGGGGAGAGGAGAGGAGAGGGGGAGAAGAGAGGGGAAGAGGAAAGGAGAGGTGGGGAGAGGAGAGGAGAGGAGAGGTGGGGAGAGGAGAGGAGAGGTGGGGAGAGGAGAGGAGAGGGGGAGAAGAGAGGGGAAGAGGAAAGGAGAGGTGGGGAGAGGAGAGGAGAGGTGGGGAGAGGAGAGGAGAGGTGGGGAGAGGAGAGGAGAGGAGAGGTGGGGAGAGGAGAGGAGAGGTGGGGAGAGGAGAGGAGAGGGGGAGAAGAGAGGGGAAGAGGAGAGGAGAGGTGGGGAGAGGAGAGGAGAGGTGGGTAGAGGAGAGGAGAGGAGAGGTGGGGAGAGGAGAGGAGAGGGAGAAGAGAGGAGAGGAGAGGTGGGGAGAGGAGAGGAGAGGTGGGTAGAGGAGAGGAGAGGGGGAGAAGAGAGGGGAAGAGGAAAGGAGAGGTGGGGAGAGGAGAGGAGAGGAGAGGGGGAGAAGAGAGGGGAAGAGGAAAGGAGAGGTGGGGAGAGGAGAGGTGGGGAGAGTGCTGGCAGAGGGTGGGATGAATATCAGCAGCAGATTCTGCCCTCCCGAAACACATGGGACCTCTATCTCTGACACACACACACACACACACACACACACACACACACACACACACACACACACACACACACACACACACACACACACACACACACACACACACACACACACACACACACACACACACACACACAGTGAGGAGAGCAGTACTGACAAGTCGACTGCTGCATCTGCTGAATGTGTGCCAAGGCTTGAAATGCTTAAGATGAATTTACTGTACATGCATACTCCATCGCACGACAGCGTATATGGCTTGCCAAAAAGCACTTCTTTCCAGCAAGCAAAACCTCCGTACTGTATGTCGGATAATGATTGTTGCCTTTATAGGCTCTCTGCTCGTATAGTCGTCTCCTTGCCTCCCTATACCCCCCCGACTCCGTCCCTCCGTCCCTCCCCCCCGACCTCACAATGCCCATGGAGGGCGGTAATTCATGGTTTCCGTGTGTGTGTGTGTGTGTGTGTGTGTGTGTGTGCGTGTGTGTGTGTGTGTGATGTAAACTACTTGTGTTCATATTTGGAAGCCTCGGTAATGTCCATAAATCAGTCGTGAAGGGCCTGCAGATTGCAGGCATGCCCAAGCCAAGAGCTAAGGCATCGGCAAAATTCTGTTCAGTGTCTGCAATAATTGGCAGTCGCCATATATGGAGAAGGCGATGCTTTCTGTACCCGTGATCTGTATCCTGAAGCACTTGCTGTTGGCCCGTCTGTCTCCCGTTCACCATCTTTTGTTCTTTTATATATATATATATATACAAATTTGGTAAACACATAAATGTATTTATTGTGAATGTATGACATCAGGCAACCTCATAGCTGAGAGGGTACTGGGTACTGGGCACGTATCGCATGCGGGCTCAAACGCCTGACAGCAAGTCCCCAGTTTGATTCTTGGTGGCTGGCCAGACCATTTGCTGCATGTCACTTCCCGAGGTCCCCTAGCTCCCTCCGTGTTTTCCTGTCTCTCTCAACTGTCTCCATCAACGAAGGCTTAGAAATGCCAGGAAAAGGAACTAGTCAATCAGGCACAAGCAGTCTGTCCAGAGAATGAGAAGTCAAGTCGCTCCTAACCCTGTGTATAGTTGATAATCTATGCATTTCTTTCCCCCAGCTACTCTCTCTAATTTACGCCAACATCGTTCTTGTGAAGTATAGTGCTCAGTGTTAATTCTGTTGACTAAAGGCTCATTCATAGTCTGGATTTTCGGTGGTGAGCTGACCACCGGAGCTGAAATAACGTTGAGCGGGTGGCGAGTAAAAACAGATAGAAGGGCAGTGATTTGCTCTTCACCGCGGCTCCGTGACGTCATGTTGTAGTTCGGTGGTCACCTGAATCCAGACTATGAATAACGCTTTAGACTAAGACGACTAAGGTTTTGTCAGAAGAATATATAGACTAAGACCTAATGGTATGTTAGACTAAATCAAAATATTGTGAAAGAATGTACACTGGTAGTGTTGTTCTTATTGATGTACAACGAGAGAGAGAGAGAGAGAGAGTACCGTTTGGGGGATGTGGGGAGGGCAACAAAAAAAAACGTTTGCCCCAAAAGCCTGTTGATATGTTATTGTGTACGCCACCATTGGGGGGCATTCCCCACAGAGAGATTTGGGGTGTGTGTGTGTGTGTGTGTGTGTGTGTGTGTGTGTGTGTGTGTGTGTGTGTGTGTGTGTGTGTGTGTGTGTGTGTGTGTGTGTGTGTGTGTGTGTGTGTGTGTGTGTGTGTGTGTGTGTGTGTGTGTGTGTGTGTGTGTGTGTGTGTGTGTGTGTCGTGCTAAAACCATGAACACATCAGTGATCACGTGTGTCAGTCATTGTGCATCAGCTGCTCATTTATATGCATGAGCGGTAACACAACAGGAAGCCAACCATACACTCATTACACTGTGACACTCGAGGTGCACACGACGTAGAGGCAGCGTGGTGTGACAGTTATACTGTCTCGTCTGGCAGGTCTCCTCTACCGTAGGTATGATAACCCATTTAGGCCTGAGATCAGATTCTAAAAATGTCTTCTACATCCTGACAGTTTTCTGAAAAAGCTATGTTTCTATGTCAGTCGTTCAATTTTTCAAAAATAGTAGACCTACAAGCTCATAGCGCGCCACTCGGTGGCGCGCTATGAGCTTGTAGATCTGCTATTTTTCAATAGCTAAAGCATAACATAATGCTAACACCAAAAGGGGTTCCCGCCCCAAAATGGGATAATGGCACTGTGGGAGCTAGAAACAAAAACAAAAAAAAGCAGAAAAGGTGCAAGACTACGACGTGCTAAGCAAATGCATGCTTTCGCACTAGTAGGAACACAGGCTACAAGTTATGAAGAGACAAACTGAAGCCCACGTTTTTTTTTGATTGATTGGAATTTTTTATTTCACAGTATGCTAGCCGCGTCAGCCAGTTCACTGTTCTTTTTAACTCAAGGCTGTGTATACCGTATTTTCCTTTATATTTTTCTCACTGTCGGATGCATGCTTGATGATGCCAATGAGTGTGTTGCGCAACACCGCAAAAGGCAATTTGCCGACGACCTCCGGTTGTTGTTGTAACGTTGTGAACACATCGTAAATAGTTCGGAAAGTCAGGCCGTATGGAGGCGTAGAAGTGTCAGGAGAAAAAGGTACCGGCAGTACTGACTTATATCAACATGTCGGAAGGAGGCGAAAGGAGCATGCATTTTGCTTAAGGCTGGTGAAGACAAGGTCGAGGTGTTATATCGTCCGAGAGAGGGGGGGAAAGTGCACATTCATTTATTCCAAAAGAAAGAAGAGATTTAATTTGAAAATACACACAGCCTAGTTCATAATTCATCAGGTATAAAACAAGAACATTTCCAACACTTGTCAGCCTCTCAAGAGGCCTATCTCACAGAATTTCCCCGCCCCCTTAATACGCCCCCTTTCCGCGTTAGTGGCGATAGCGTGACGTCACTCCATAGACACTACATGTTAACAGAGGTAATTTAAGAAGTCTACAACTTTTGTTTGAGCTGATTCACCATCTTGTTTGCGTCATAATAATATTGGTCTGTCACATTTTTTACATTAGGAAATGTACTTAGATTCTCCAGAGAAAAAAAACGTGTAAATGCTAATGTTAAATGACACCACTATCTACCGGAAGGGGGCGTGGAAAGGGGGCTGTGAGATAGGCCTAGTGGCGTTCATCAGGGCCAATTTAACCCATTCAGGCCTGACGTCGAAATTTAAAAAAAAAAGTTTTCTAAATCATGACAATTTTCGGAAAGATTTGAGGCACATTTTAACGATTTTTCAAAAATAGCAGACCTACAAGTTCATAGCGCGCCACTCGGTGGCGCGCTATGAGCTTGTAGATCTGCTATTTTTCAATAGCTAAATTATAACAATGTTTAAAACACCAAAAGGGGTTCCCGCCCCAAAATGGGTTAATGGTTAATGTGGTTAAACGCTAACGTAACATGGATGCGTTCCAGGTCTCAATGGATTAAGACCCTGTGGGAGTGTTGTGCTTTCTGAGATACAATGACGTCAACACACTGCCTACTCTGTTCCAAAGCTCACTGCCTGCCTACTCCTTTCTCCAAGCTCACTTTTCTTGTTGTCTTCTCCCGTCTTTCCTTCCAAGGTCAAGGTCAAGGGAAGGCGGTTAAGAAACCACCGTGGCTAAGGGGTAGGAGTTTAGGGAGGTATATAAAACGAGGTCAATTCATTTTTAGGACGGCATCCAAGTGGCCCGTCTCGGCGGGTCGGCCGGGCAGGTATTGTGTACTTTATCCCATTTTGACCTGAGATCAGATTCTAAAAATGTCTTCTACATCCTGACAATTTTCTGAAAAAGCTATGTTTCTATGTCAGTCGTTCTTCGATTTTTCAAAAATAGCAGACCTACAAGCTCGTAGCGCGCCACTCGGTGGCGCGCTATGAGCTTGTAGATCTGCTATTTTTCAATAGCTAAAGCATAACATAATGCTAACACCAAAAGGGATTCCCGCCCAGAATGGGTTATGCAGGGCAGCAGGCAGGCAGTCGGCTCCCGAGGCCACAATGTCGAGCCTTGATTTATATTTAGCTGCGACGCGTTGTTGCTATTTTTGGTGTGTGACACTCGCTCACAACGGAGTATAACTCAAACTTAAAATGCAGGGAGAGTACTTTGTACTGTACTCTGTCTCGGATGAATGCACAATGAACTGACACGGGTAGCAGCCCGGCTGTGCGGCTTGTGACAAAGGATTTTTTCCCCCTCGAATATTAAGAAATAAGTAATGTTAGTTTGACACTTTCCTTGAAATATAACTAGATGAACCCACAACCCGACGTTTCTATCCTTCTCAGTCAACGCAATTGTTATTATTGTCACTATGGCCAGCAGCACTCTTCTTATCTCCTCTTGTAGGATCATAGAATATATGACATCTGCAAGCGGTTCATAAAGATGTGCCTCGATATATTGTTCCATCCTCACCCAAGTGATATGAAACAGCTTAGAGACACTGTGCAGTCTGTGCTGTGCTAATGGTTAATAGCACGCTTTCCAATGCTAGATTTGTCAAATGCCGGTTTAAATATAGCACTCTCCTCCACGTCATCAGTGCCCATACCCTAGGTGGGGTTGGCAAAAGGGCCTTTCTGTGTGGACTTTGCATGTTATCCCCGTGTCCCCTAGGGTAGGTACCCTCACAAAAAAAACATGCAGTAATCCTGGTCTCTAAACTGGCGCCTGATGGAGGGGAAAGGAATTGGTTGGAATAACGTGTTCCTTCCACACACTACGTCCAACCGGGGAAACTCTCCCGTCAGGTGAAAAGAAGTGGCTTGGACTCCTTATGCATAGAAGGAAGCATGAGGTCAGTCCGTTGCTCTCCCCAGGCTGGCAGAGGTGCAAACGCGCTGTAAAAATAGACTTCTTTGAACTTGGTCACTGCGTGTGTGTGTGTGTGTGCGTGCGTGCGTGCGTGTTCTCAAGAAACTGGATATTCTTTTGTTTTTTTGTATTTGTATTTTTTAACTCAGCCTAAATGGAATCTTGCCCCGTTTAGGCTGCCGATATCTCTGCTGTTGATATCCATGTTGATATCCAAGTAAATACAAGCATACAAACAGCATGAACAGTGTTAAATGTAATCAGATACTGAGTCAGTAAGTTGTACGCTTCTGATTATCAACCACATTGTTGCATCCACACAGATGGCGAGAGCAGCAGTTTCTGTGATCACAGACCAAATGAAATACCATTATATTTAATATTGACAATTGACATATTATATTATACTGCTTTTGTACACTGCTATCACTGCGTGAAAAGAGGAGTTAACGGGCAATTATGGGCACTGTATTTTGCCCGTAAACCTCAAGTTTAGCAGCATATACAGTTAATATATGGTAATATACAGGTGTGATGGTACAATTCGAGAGTTTACCGGAATTTGTTGGAAAGTTTCACGGCAGTTTCCTGTAATATACACATCCGTATTCCATGCTTTTTGCGCAGTGTATTATTTGTTATTGTTGTCATACAGTAGCTCTTACTGATGCTGTTAACACTTGTATTATTGCTGTGATAGTTTTGCTGTTGCTATGCTATTGTTGCTATTGCTTGGATCTCTCCGTCTCTCCTTCTCAGTCTCACATGCAGTCTCTCTCCTCTCTTTCCAGATGGAAGCTCACCCTAGAGCTTTATGGGTCTGCCTGACATTTCTTCCAGTTATAGGGAGAGATTTTTCCTTTCCACTGTCACAGAAATGTCTCTGCTCTGTATGTGATTTGGCACTATAATATAATTGAACTGAATATAACATTATTCACTTAACCCATTCTGACCTGAGATCAGATTCTAAAAATGTCTTCTACATCCTGACACTTTTCTGAAAAAGCTATGTTTCTATGTGAGTCGTTCTTCGATTTTTCAAAAATAGCAGACCTACAAGCTCGTAGCGCGCCACTCGGTGGCGCGCTATGAGCTTGTAGATCTGCTATTTTTCAATAGCTAAAGCATAACATAATGCTAACACCAAAAGGGGTTCCCGCACAAAATGGGTTAATGGGTAAAATTGAACAGTGACTAATGATAGTTATGGTACCCACCACTGTGCACTTTATGAGAACTCAGGTTTATCCTCCCTGACTGAGAGGCGAGATAAGCATTGGCACCTATTTTTATATAAAGCCATTGCTGGGATGCTCCCTGACTATATTTGTTCCATGATGGAACTGAACAATAGCACCTATCAGACCCGCTCTAGTGATTTCTTAAGGCTCAAGGTTCCTCAGGCCCAGACAGAGTTGGGCAAGACAGCTTTTTCTGTCAATGGCCCAACTTTGTGGAATTAACTCCAAAACTCTTTAAAACTGAGCTCCCTGCCATCCTTCGGTCAGTTCAAAGGAATGCTCCAGAACATTTTTCACCGTGATTGCTCCTGCTTCAATTGATCTATTTTACTGATGGTTGTTCTGTATAAAGTTCCTTTGTTCTATAAAGGGTAGATCTACCCTTTATGGAACGAACGTACGGTACATTTGTTGCATAAAGCGTAGATCTGCGAGCTCGCAGTCGCAGCACATCATGTCACAAACAGAAACAGCTCTCACTTGCTTGGTTGTGTGTCATTTTCCTCCCTCCGCAGTTAGACTGCTGCTCTCATTCGTTTTATTGCCCGTGGCCATGAAAAGTGCTCATAGTAGCGGTCTCTCCCGAAGTTTGTTTGTTTGTTGCGTTGTGCGTGAGCGCAAGCAACGCAACCACCGGCATCTGGACACTGACGTGACAGCCAGCCAGCCAGCCAGGGCAGCGAAGGTAACAGATACGGCACTTGAAAAAAACAAAACACAAAGAAACGGTTTCTATATACTTAATTCACCGCCACCCCCGGTAATTAATAAGGGGACGGCTTTTTACTGAAGGAAGGATTGTAATTGAGACTTTACGGTAGATTAATCTAAAGCGTTATTCATAGTCTGAATTTTCGGTGGTGAGGTGACCACCGCTTCACCCAAAACTACAACATGACGTCACTGAGGGTTGAAGAGCAAACCACCGCTCTCCCCGGCCCTTCTCTCTGTTTTTACTCACCACCGCTCCACGTTATTACAGCTCCGGTGGTCACCTCACCACCGGAGCGGTGCATGGTCACCTCACCACCGGAGCGGTGCATGGTCACCTCACCACCGGAGCGGTGCATGGTCACCTCACCACCGAAAATCCAGACTATGAATAGGCCTTAAAAGGAGCATTCAGTGTACCTTCAAGGCCCCAAAAGTGTTAAAGCAAACATTTAGCAGCCAAGTCTATGGACTTTTAATGTTTGTTTAGAGCACTTTAAAACAACATTACCAGGGCACCCCTCACTTCACACAAGTGTGATTTATTTTTTATTTTTTTTGAGTGGTGCAAACCACTCCAATAACCAGCTTTGTCTGTATCTATGTATGTGTCTATGTATGTGTGTACCTGTAGTGTGTGTACCTGTACGTGGCCCCACGCATGGTGAGCATGGTTGCTATGGTTACACACACACACACACACACACACACACCACACACCACACACCACACACACACACACACACACACACACACACACACACACACACACACACACACACACACACACACACACACACTTAAGGGAGAGAGACGTTTAACAGTCCATAACATGTACAGTACATGTAATCTTGTAACACTCCACATTGTAATGGAGCCGACCGGTACAGCTGACCATTAGCGGCTGCCCTTCAGTGTCTTTTATGTCGTTAACGAAGCTCATAAAAGCGTCTAATCGCTGACACGGGCATCGACTCCGCTGATTGATGGGCGTGCCGAGGCCGTCAATTACTGCCACTCGGACGAGGCTGAACATGCAGTCGATGGCATTGACATTTTTATTTATAGATCAAAAAACGTCAGACACGTTTGCCTCATGCAGCCCAGAGTGTAGAGTAGGAGAGTGTAGCGGCACACTTTGATCTCGCCGCAAAGCGGGTGCCTATGTGGGCTATAGTCTTAGAGTATATATGAATAGAGACGGCACCTCCTCCCATCCACTTGCATTAAGTTGCTCAAAAGCGCATGAGGCGATTTCACTCAGGAACAGAGTGCATTCCGGGATATGGATTGGACCCATATCGTGAACGCGCTGGCCGTTGACTATCATTGCACGCGTTCACGTGCGTTCACGTATGAAACAGCGTTCACGTGTCATCATGAACGTGCGCAATGATAGTCAACGGACCAGCGCGTTCACGATTTGGGTCCAAACTGCAATACCAAATTCGGCCACTATGTCCATTTCGCCTCAGGGTTTCATCCGGGTGCCGTCTCTATTCATATACTCTAAGGCTATAGTTCCAACATTCATGCTCCTACATATATGGCTGGAACTATCCCATTGAGATAGAATGAGCACTTCCGCATTCCATTGTTACACAATGGGAGTCAACGTTAGTGTCGCCACTCTATTACTATACATAGACTGCAGCTCCAGTGACCAATGGAGAAGGCAGTATAGAGGAGGGGTTCTCTGGGGGGGGACCCCCGGAAATGCTTCGGCCATGTCTCCTGCCCCCCCCCCCCCCCCCCCCCCCCCCCCCCCCCACTCCCAACCCCAATACAAATTGGCCGCTACAATAACCTTAATAATAGTGAAAATACATCATAAATAAATACTGAAATATGTGTACTATGTAAACTCTCAATTTCCATTTTCCAGCCATTCAGTTGCAAAATAAATGTTTATTTATTTATTTTTTGAATAATTGAGAACCCCTGGTATAGAGGAGATAGTATGGCAATGTTAAAAAGTGTCAAAATCAAAGTGTGTTCGGGAATCGGCCGGGGAGCCCTTCTTGCATCGTTATTAATTTAGCCTAATGCTTCTTTACAGTGGCTCTGTGATTGTGACTGTAAAAAGCAATGTTCCATACAATTGATGAGTATTGCAATAAACATAAATATGGTGCACATACACACACAGTGTGTGGTTATGTTTATCACACACACACACACACACACACACACACACACACACACACACACACACACACACACACACACACACACACACACACACACACACACACACACACACACACACACACACACACACACACACACACACACACACAGATTAGGTGGGCATGCCATGGTCTATATCTGTTGGACGGCTGTTACCATTTACACCACTGTGTCCCAAACAGTGGGTCAGGACCCATTTGTGGGTCGCGGACAAATTGTTATGGTTGCCATGTTTTTTTTTGTTTCCTACATTTGGTTTGTAGTTATTATTTCAAAACATTTTCAAAAAACATTCTCAAAAAAAGAAAAACTTTTCATGCGTTAACAAAATCCAAAGATTTCTTTTCAGTAATGTAAAAGAAAGAGATGGTCGGCCACGAAACACATGGCGCAGAGACCTGGAGACAGATGCAAAGAAGATGGGCCACGCTTGGGGACAGCTGGAAGTGTTGGCTCAGGATCGAGATGCTTGGAGAACTCTTGTCGACGGCCCCTAAGCCCCAGAAGGGGTAATAGGTGTAAGTAAGTAAGTAAGCAGTGGCGGTTAATGTTCCACAGGCCCTGATGCGAGACTGACAGCCCAGGCCCTATCACCCCTCCCTCTGGGACGTGGTTTCAAAAACTCAGTCTCCATGTGGCAGAAAGGGCAGATCGGCTAAATACTTGCCCGGGTAACAAGGAATACGTCCTCATGTGGACACCACCTAAACCCCTCAACGTGGCTCCATTGCAGCATACCTGAGGCAATGAATATACATAATGTAGCCTCACAGGTTGCATATCGGAAATCACGTGTCGAAATGTCCATAACCATTCCTAACGGAGCTAATCAAATACTGTAGGGTGTATATAGGCTGCTACTCACATATAGTTGTGCCTGCCGTCTGTGATGAATGGGACAGCTTCGGGATTCGGGAAAGTCTCTTAATTTGTCAATTAAAGTGGTAAAGTTAATGTGGGCATGTCCGTCCATCTTTATGATTAGGCTACTGTTGTTGTCTTGGTATTCCTTTCATGATGCGACTTCACATGTGGATGGAGCTGTTGTGTTTGTATTCCACCTTTACTCCATCAATCTTGCCCTTTTTTGAAAGTGCCTGTGGTCATTTTATGTCTTGTTTTGACTGTTCAAAGAATCAAAACTCAACTTTGTCAGGCGATTGCAGAGTCTGCGATTGCTAACAACTGTATACAGCCACACGTCCCGGACAGACCGGAGCAAATCCGTCTGTAGCCTACTCTAACGTAACCTGACTCCGCCAGATGGGGCAGCAGAGAGTACACTGGGTTCCCCCCTCCTGCTCCCATCTGGGAACTCTCAGGCAGACTTGATGCCCAGCCACAAACCGGCCTGGCCAATCAGCGGCAGCTAGAGGCGGGATCAAGGCAGCCTGCCTGAGAGTTCCCAGATGGGAGCAGGAGGGGGGAACCCAGTGTACTCTCTGCTGCCCCATCTGGCAGAGTCAGGTTAACTCTAACGTGCAGCCAGTAAGCAGCCCAGTTTAAACACTCTATTTCCTGCCTGCGCCGTGAACGGCCCTTCACAATAAAGCGTCTCCCTTTACCTCCCAATGAACTACATTTTACACTGCTTATTATTGACATGAAATGTAGTCTTAGTAGCGGGAACTTAACAGCGTGTTTGTGGGAGAGAGAGAGAGAGAGAGTATACAGTTTACTACCACGCATCGGAACGGCCGGCCGGCCGGGTGGGCCCTCCCCCCTCCACGGGCCCCGAGGCGACTGCCTCTACTGCCTCTCCTATATCGCCGCGCCTGTAAGTAAGTAATGTCATGCAAGGAAATCCTAAGAAATTCCATACATTAGAACAAATATTTAAGAAGTAGTGAAAATAGACAATCTACAAGCTCACAACACATACAACGTGACACGTTGTGAGCTTGTACATCTGCCATTTTCACTAGTTTGGGTCATGGGCGAATACCTCATTTCTGTGTTGGGTCACAGGCTAAAAAGTTTGTTTACAACTTCTCTGGGGGGAGAAAATAGCATCTGTCATTGGAGAGAGGTGGTTTCACTCGTTCACCAATGTGGTTTTACTTGTTTACAGAAATGTCTGGAACCGAGGAGTATCAGTTTGAGTCATGTATCTTGCCGTACATATTTAATCGCATATTGACTAACATCCATCCCCCTACCCCCCCACCCCCGATACATGAAATGCTCTCATATTTGCTAATGTTTTATACACAGCAAAACCCGGGCTCCCCCAGAGTTGTCCAAGTGTCCTTGAGCAAGACGCTGAACTCCTAATTGCTCCCGACGTGCAGGTTGGTTGGTTTCCTCAGCGGATTCGACCGTTATCTCTGTATAAGCCTATCTCACAGAATTTCCCCGCCCCCTTAATACGCCCCCTTTCGGGGTTAGTGGTGATAGCGTGACGTCACTCCATAGACGCTACATGTTAACAGAGGTAATTTAAGAAGTCTACAACTTTTGTTTTCTCAAGGTAAGGTTTGTTCTATCTGTTCGAGCTGATTTACCATCTTGTTTGCTTCATAATAATATTGGTCTGTCACATTTTTACATTAGAAAATGTACTTTCTAATTCTCCAGAGAAAAAAACGTGTAAATGCTAATGTTAAATGACACCACTATTTACCGGAAGTGGGCGTGGAAAGCGGGCTGTGAGATAGGCCTATTGAATAGGTGAAATCATCCGTTATCAGCACCTTCGAATAGGGCCAATATGGCCATACTGGCATACTCACCCTTGGCTGAACATAGCCTGGTCAAGGTTTCCCCCTGGTGGACGTGTAATTTCCAACTATTGTCGGGGCATGGAAACTAGGGGCTACTAATATATACTATTCTCTGCCTATCGGGACGTAACTCGGACGGCGCTGAGTTGGGTCTGGTGGCCGTCGCAACGCTCGGCACGGCGACTCGCTCGGCTAGCGCCTCGCTCGGCGGTGCCTCACGTGGCTCAAGGCCACCAGACACGGCGCGCCTCTGTCAGGACATCAGTGATAATGACAATAGGTGATAATGACATACTGAAACAGTGAGTATCCCAGTATCATATTGGCCCTATTTGAAGGTGCTGATAACGGTTGATTTTGCCTATTCAATACAGAGATAACGGTCAAATGGGGTGGTTTCCTCCACCATCGGTGTGTGATTGGGTGAATGTAATGCAGCACAATCTATGTAAAGCTCTTTGGATGAAAGCGCTATATAAATTCACCATTTAGACATACTGCGGCAACAACATTGTTGAACTCAAGGCCCTGATGCTAGACAGGAGGGTGTGGAGGACAGGAGTGGAGCGCAGCGAGCATGCACTCTCACATTGCAATGCATGAAAGGTGGAGTGAGTAGTCCTGGGGTGAACTTTTGCCAGGATTTCCTCAGATAGGATGAGGTAAAATACAAGACTTGAAGGAGCATTCAGTGATTTGGACCCTGCCCCGGTAACAAGATGTGCACATGCACACACTACAGTGGGGGGGACACGCAACAGGCCAACAGCACGCACACCAAGGCCCGCCCCTGCTCGATCCTGATTGGCGGAAGGCCCCTCTCTATCCTGATTGGATAGCTGGGCCACCTAGCCAAAAACGAAACCTATGTTTTTTTGACCCCAGGGGTTAACTGGGGATAGGTAGGAACTCCTTATATGGTCAGCAGACTCTATAGTAGGGAGGATTATCACAACAAACACCGCTTGTTTTTCTCATGATCCGCCGATACCGATCTTGTGCATAAGGGGCAAATTTGAATATTTCCAAAATTATTATATGTCAAAACCAACGTCAAAACTGTTCCTGTGTGTGTGGGGAGGAAGGAGAGAATGTTTAGGCCTGTCACAAAGATGAAGAATGGTATTATACTATATATCTGATTGACATTTATACCACTTAAATGGAGTAAAAGATCGGTTTCTCCAGATAAGTTGAATTTGCAGATCACAGATGTGGTAAATTGCCGATCACCGATCGGAGTGAATATTGGCCGATACGGCCGATCACCGCAGAGTATAGGAGAGTAGCGATAGTAGCTATAGTTCCAAACATTGCTCCTATGGCTGGAACTATCCAGTTGAGATAGAATGAGGACTTCCGCATTCCTTTGTTACAATGGAAGTTAACGCTATAGTGTCGCCACTCTCTTACTATATTACACTGCATCACCGATCGGTGGCCGATTATCGGTGCATCTCTATAGCGCGCTTATATCTTACACATATCACATTCCAGCCAATCCCTTTTCTGTCCTCACGTTTTCAGCCCTCATCCAATCAAATCATCACTATATACGGTGTACACACACACAAAGCTGGGCATGGTTGGGAGGGGGCTAGTATTTCAAAGTCACTGAAGCCCTGCCAAAACAAAAAAAGCCCATCTGTCCAATTCTGGCGAATAATAAAACAAAACGTGATGCATAATTTGCAAAACACTATTCCAATCTGCTCTAGCCCATTTTGACCTGAGATCAGATTCTAAAAATGTCTTCTACATCCTGACAGTTTTCTGAAAAGGCTATGTTTCTATGTCAGTCGTTCTTCGATTTTTCAAAAATAGCAGACCTACAATGAGCTTGTAGACCTGCTATTTTTCAATAGCTAAAGCATAACATAATGCTAACACCAAAAGGGGTTCCCGCCCAAAATGGGCTAGAGGCATGGGCTTGTATTTTCATCACTTTCATCACCACCACCACCAATTATAAAAGGGGAGCTGCCTGCCGGGCCTGGCCCGCTCAGCAGCTCGGCAGGCTCTTTGGCCCGTCGTCAGCCAACTCCCTTCCTGTGGACCTCTGCCAGAAAGTCCCTCTCAGTCCCGATCAATAGGCACCGGCGGTGCTGCACTTTCCCTTCCTCCCCTCGCTCTGCTCCTCCTGTATAGTAGAAGGAGTCTGTTATGTGCCACTGACTGCAGCGTGGCGATTAGGCGGCATTAACCCATTTTGACCTGCGATCAGATTCAAAAAATGTCTTCTACATCCTGAGAGTTTTCAGAAAAAGCTATGTCTCTGTGTCAGTCGTTCTTCGATTTTTCAAAAATAGCAGACCTACAAGCTCGTAGCGCGCCACTCGGTGGCGCGCTATGAGCTTGTAGATCTGCTATTTTTCAATAGCTAAATTATAACATAATGTTTAAAACACCAAAAGGGGTTCCCGCCCAAAATAGGTTAATTCCCCGTGCTGCCGTGTGAATTAGCTTAATCTGTGTCCGCGACGAAGGACGAGGCTTTTCAAGATCACTGGAGACATTCTCTATAGACATGAAAACAGAGAGGCTAAACTTTAGAGACATGGGGGTGAT
Source organism: Electrona antarctica (assembly GCF_951216825.1). NCBI lineage: Eukaryota > Metazoa > Chordata > Actinopteri > Myctophiformes > Myctophidae > Electrona > Electrona antarctica. Next base: position 40,362,949 of record NC_136801.1, on the reverse strand, counting down.
ATGGCGTATATGTATGAGAGAGAAAGAGAGAGAGAGAGAGAGAGAGAGAGAGAGTGTGTTAGATGGTGATAAAGAAAGGTCTTTGTCAATAGTGAATAGTCAACCACTTGAGCCCAAGCATCCCTGAACTGGGGGAAACGTTCAAGAAACGGCAGATCACAACGCATCACAACGCGGGCCCTTATAAATCGGCTATTTTGAGGGGCTTAGACATTTACTGTAGGGGGGGGGGGGGGGGGGGGGGGGGGGAGGCAACTCATGTCCAGTAGTCCAAGTATAGAGGGTTTAAGTGGTTCTTCTAGACTAAAGTCTAGACTAAAGTCTACAGTCTAGACTAAAATGAAGTAGAACTCTTGAAAGCATATAGATATGAGACTCAACAGAAAGGGTATTCACACACACACACACACGCACGCACGCACGCACACACTACTTTCTGACCATGACAGCCCACATCCTAAAGTCCAGTTTGATTGCATTAAATTACGTTGAACAATGTTAAACTCACTTTTCCCCTCGATTTGCCATGCAGGTGCATACTCTCTACCAGACACCTTTAACCTCGCCCCCATTGCTACCGGTGTCACCACGTGACACAGGAGGATACTGTATTGAATGGTATATACAGTCTCAACTATATGTATAAGAATATAAAAGGTTTGTTTGACATGCCAATGGGTCCCCGTCTTTAATGGAGCTCTCTCTCTCTCTCTCTCTCTCTCTCTCTCTCTCTCTCTCTCACAAATGACTGCATTGTTTTCTTAACACCACAAAAACAAAACGGAAAAAGCCATCGATCAAACCCAGCCACCTCTCGTTTCTTCCTCATAGATCCCCATTATAGCACACAAAGACCCATCCGACAGCTGCCATATGGGCGAGTTCCAATGCCAAAGCAAAACGTGCTCAAACATGAACAGCTATAGCCTACATCATCTCTCATGTGTATAGATGGACCAAAGGTTCCAAAGTGAGGTCCCCGGTCTATAAGGACCCAGGCTCAGAGTTCCTTGAGGGGGGTTCCAAAAAGTATACAAGGTCTGCAACTCTGAGAGTGTACAGGTGGAATCAAAATGAACCCATGAGGAGGGTCCATTTGGGTCCCTCTGCACACTCACTCTCGAGTCCTTGAAAGTAAAAATCATACCCATGTGAAGTAAGTGGTACAACTCCGTGTGGGGGTCCCGAGGGGGGGGGGGCAGACCCACAGGAACGCACCCAGGGTGCCGGCCCGATTCCGGCGAGCCGCCCCGCGTCCGAAACGGTTGAGAAATGAGTTACAACCATGCTGTTTTCGTGCTCAGACATACCCAGGCAGCCAGCCAGCTACCCACACACAGTCATTTAAGGAAGTGGTTTGCACCACTTACACATTTGGGAACCTACTACTGGTTTTTAGACAGTCTACTTTACCGTCCATTTACTGCACTTTTACGCACAGTCAGTCGGTTTTGTGGTGAATTTGGGTCAGCAGTCAACTGGAGCTACATTCATGTCCCCCTCGGAGAGATGCTGTCTCTACTGGGGAGAGATGGTGTGAGCGTGCAGGCGACGCTTGCAATTCCAACAGAAACATGACACTTAAAAACACGCCATGCACACAGCTTATTGAATATTGTCCAAACACTGGCATTGCTTTTGTAAGTCCGTCTCTGAAACACATGGCTACAAACATCCTCGAAGCATTATAAATTGCTAAAGTTCTATAAAACCTACATTTTTTACAGGGGGTACCTCTTGCACGCGTTTCTAAATTGCGTGCAGGCATGCCATGGAATGGAATGCAGGATGCCTAAAAAAATCTACACAATAGGGCTGCTGCCTATAGGCTATTCGTTGATTGTTATTTGTTGTTTTGAGGATAATGTCAACTCAATACCCTTCTCTTCTCTCTACTCGAAATATGGGAACGATTCGAACGAACGAAAGCAAATCATTGACTTTGCACTTACCGAAATAGATTCCTCCTTCCTCCTGGGCAATGCAAGCGACTCGATCCCCAATATGTTATCCTCGAGTCGTCGCCTTCTCCTGTTCTCCAAGTCAATCCGCAATGTGCTCACACACTCACACACACACACACACACCCCGCCGGACGCTTAATTTGTTTCACCGGACCGGTGTTCCCTTCCCCGGCCCCCCGTGCGCGGTCCTCCTGTCCTGACACGCCGACCCGGAGCGGTAGGTAGGTGTATAGGTAGTGTTTCCCTGGCTGTGGTCCTATTATATATCTGTCACACAGACACCCGGGTCCGGGGCGGCTGTTTTCTTTTACCCCGTGTGGTGGTACTGGTCCTGTTCTCTCACACCGGGGATGGAGGGAGGGAGGGTAGGTGTTTCCTTTCCCCCCTTATTTTAGTAGTGTCCTCGCGGAGTTCTGGAGGAGGAGGAGGATGGGATGGATGGATGGAGGAGGAGGAGCAGGAGGAGCCACCATTGGACTGGAGGAGCGAGGCTATGAGGGCGTCCGCATGCAGGGAGGAGGAGGAGGAGGAGGAGGCGAAGCGGTCGTGCAAAGAGAAAGAGAGATGGGAAAAAGAGGAGAGGGGAGCAGCAAAAGCACTGCAGCGCACCGTGCGCGCGCACACACACACACACACACACACACACACACACACACACACACAGCGACGGGAGGCAGACAGACAGTCAGCTTCTTTCTTTCTTTCCTTTCTTCCTCCCCCGGCCTGGTTCACCTGCACAAACACTGTGCGCGTGCTCGGCGATAGCCTGCCCTACTGTACACTAACACACACACACACACACACACACACACACACACACACACACACACACACACACACACACACACACACACACAGCTGCATTCACACCGTCTGAACGCCTTTTTTACGAGATTATGGAGCGCCATCTTCAGGTGAAGTGACGATAATGAGTTGCCTCGTCGTCATACTGCATAGTGTTGTACAAGCGGTGTACTGTCCCCAATCAGTTAGGGCTACTTGGGACGCAGAGCGCGTGGGGTTACAATTTACCACCATGAAGTTAATTGCATCCACCTGATGATCCCCTTGATTAGGATACCATGCAGGTGATGGCAATTAACTTCCCAGCAAACCGGAAAACCATGGACTGGAGCAGTGGAGTCACTGGACTGCATTTCATATAAGAACAAAACTCCTAAAACAAAAATAAAGGCGAAAATATGTCAAGTTAAAGTAGGCTAGTCTACAAGTTCTGAGGGTTAGTAAAATAGTAACCTACAGGTACATATAGATTTCATGTGGATTTTTCTTTCAATGGAAATATCCTAAAAAATGGGATCGTATATCGGGGACCAGACTATTTGACATTCAATGTTCTTTTTCCACAAAATGAAAGACACACATGGGGGCCGTCTTATAATCAGAGTCGTCTTATATTCGGCACAATCTGTCTCAGTCTGCACCCTCAGTTGAAATATCCTTTGGTCTCCCAGTCTTGGTTTTAAGAATAACAACCACTTCTAATTTTATTTTACTTCAATAGAAGGAAGTGGAAAGCCTAATTAGTTTCTGGCCCATATCTTATGATATGAAGGTGTTACACTGCAAAATCAGTGCGTGGCAGATTCACTTTATTGGCACTTATAGATGTACTGTTTAAGTAGCCGTATACATACTGTACATGTGAAAAGCTTACGCTCGGAAATACAATAAAACATGATCATATACAAACATGATGAAAACCCTAAAAACGGTGGCACAGTCGGTAGTGCTGTCGCCTCACAGCTAGAAGGTCCTGGGTTCGATTCCCGCTGGGGACGCTGTGGGCGCTGGGAGTGTGTTCTCTCCTCTGCGTCATCAGTGCCCATACCTAAGGCGGGGGGTTGGCGAAAGGGCCTTCCTGTGTGGAATTTGCATGTTCTTCCCGTGTCCCCTAGGGTAGGTACCCTCACAAAAAACATGCAGTAATCCTGGTCTCTAAACTGCCTCCCCCTGGCCAGCCGGGGCGCCTGATGGAGGGGAAAGGAACTGGTCGGAATAACGTGCTCCTTCCACGCGTTACGTCCGGCTGGGGGAACTCCCCCCTGTCAGGTGAAAAGAAGCAGCTTGGACTCCTCATGCATTGAAAAAAGCATGAGGTCAGTCCGCTGCCCCCCCCCCCCCCCCCCCCCCCAGGTTGGCAGAGGATGTGTAGCGCCCAGGATTAAATTAGATAATTGACACTGGGTGAAGAAATGGGCTGCAAAATTGTGGAATAAAATTATTAAAAAAAAACACTCAATAGACAATAAATCACATCTCATTGGTTTGTTGTGCATGTGTTGCCCCACAGTGTGTTTAACCCACCCCCCCCCCCCCCCCCCCGCACACACACACACACACACACGATTTTGCCTACTCCTCCCCCCTCTCTCTCTGTTTATCCCGTTCATATAAACCATGGTAACCAGACCCCCAAGGGCCTGATGATGAATGACATCACCCACACTCACCGACTCTCCAGGCAGTTCACCACACACACACACACACACACACACACACACACACACACACACACACACACACACACACACACACACACACACACACACACACACACACACACACACACACACACACACGGATACAGTGCATGTTCTGCCAAGGTCAGGCAGAGTGTTGGAGACTCAGCACCTCTAATAGAGGTGACAGTGGTATTGCTCCTACCATATTCAGCATATTGCACTCTGTGTACTCTGTGTACAAGGGCCGGATATTTACAGGATTGGATTCACATTGTTTTTTCCAAGAAAAGTGGCCAGTTAAACTAACCTCTAGTCTAGACCAGGGGTCTTCAACACGGGGTCTGGGATATCTAGGGTGTCCTCACACCATCTTTGTGTGATAGCCAGGAACGTCTTGGTTTTGCTTCTACTTTAAAGGGTAAGACCACTTTTGTAGAGGTTTGGGTTGTGATGTATGTCCAAATATGGACAATAAATACAAAATAATTGCTCCAGTGATAAGAAATTGATAATTAAAAATATGCTCCTCATTGACTTGACATTGTAGCAGTTTTTAGCTTTGTGATAAATGTAATGTATTGGGTAATGTAGGGGACCTCTCCTTTTGTCAGTTGCTTTGTCATTTGTTTTTGTTTGTTTTGTTAGGTGAGATATTTGTATTTTGGTTTCCTCTTGTTAGTTAAGAGTATGAGTTATTATGTTCTGTGATCTGGAAACTATGGTCCCCACCCTGAGGTATTGTACACTGTGTGTGGGTTATTTTATCAACAATAAATCCTACAGCCATAGGATTTTAACCATGTGTGGCCTGACTGAATTTGGAACTGCGTAGGAGGGAGTCCATTTTGATGTTGCGACCCAAGGTTCCCCTAGACCGGGTCGTAATAGTCCCTTTTATGCCCATATATGGAGATTTCTGTATCTGTCTGTGTCAGGCATGCCCAAATATGGAGTGTTGTGATGTCAGAACAGGCCAGCTCCATATATGGAGCATGGACAGGGGTCCTGTCCAGAGCCCGGGCAGAGGGGACCGGGTTGGGCGGTTCCTCACAACCGTCGGTCCGACCGACTCAACACCGGGCACTGCCTTCCCTGTGGGGGTGTGGAACGCGTGTGTCAAATTTGAAGTTGGTGTAGCTAACAGTTCTCAAGTTACGTGCATTACAGCCGTACACACGTATCGTATGGACAGATGCTGTACAGAGACATGGTGCATTTATAGATAGATCCGGACTGGATCCGTTGATCCGGATTTACCTGCTGCTGGTATGACCCAGCAGGTAAATAGAACCCCGACTTCCCAATCTCTGGACGGACACTAATGTGTTATTCATATTCTGGATTTTCGGTGGTGAGGTGATTACAACATGACATCACGAGCCGCGGTGAAGAGCAAGCCACCGCTCCAGCCCTTCTCTCTGTTTTTACTCACCACCGCTCAACGTTATTTCAGCTCCGGTGGTCAGCTCACCACCGGAGCGGTGGTCACCTCACCACCAAAAATCCAGACTATGAATGAGCCTTAAGGCCACTGAGCTGGGGTTCAAGTGGTTAAAATGTATGAAAATACACATTAACATAATTTTAACATACTGTATGATATTTGATATTTGTAAACAAATTAAAAGGGGGGGAAAACTACAAACAAAAAAGAACTTCACAGGTTATGGAAAGTTTCAGGTTATGGAAGGTTCTGGGTTACTTATACTTTATAATTTCAAAGGGACATTAGAGACAATATGGTCATGCTGAAAGCTCAGTATTCAGTATTTAAGGACACAGCATAATGTTTAAAGGGGGAAGGGGAAAAAAAGAAAGATACACCTGCTGAGTTGGTCTTCCTTTTTTTGGCAGACGCATGCCACTTTTTTATCTTTTAATGAATGTCACAGGATGGGAAAAGTAAAAGAAAATATTGTTACCGTTTGAAAATGTCTTTTTTCATTAAAAGGTTGACCCATTGCAATCAGAACTGCAGAGTCACTCCCAATCTTCCGCCGGAGTCTGAAAACCCACCGCTTCAGACACCAGCTTAGCCCGTAGCACTTGCCGTAGCACTTGCCCGAGCCTCAACGACCTTCAAAGTCGTCAAAGTCGTACGATTTGTTCTCCGCATTTGACCCATCTCTTGGAGCAGTGAGACGCAGCCAAGGAGCGGTGAGCTGCAGCCGTGCCGCGCTCGGGAAGCATTTGATTAGTAGATTTGACCCCCCAATCCAACCCATTGATGCTGAGTGTCAAGCAGGGAGGCACTGGGTCCCATTTTTAGAGTCTTTGGTATCTATGCCCTGGCAAAACTCAAGCCCATATGGAAAGACAAAAACATCAGTCTGGCATCAAAGGTGAGACTACTGCGTTCACTTGTCATGTCAATGTCACCCAACATGTCACAAACGAGGAAGTACGGCAAAAGATCAGCCAAGCCATCGGCCCACATGATGACCTTCTGACCACTGTCATAAAGCGTAAACTGAGGTGGTATGGACACATCACCAGATCCTCAGGCCTTGCAAAGACCATCCTGCAAGGCACCGTATACGAGGTGACAGGAGAAGAGGGAGACAAAAGAAAAGATGGGAAGATAACATCGGAGAATGGACACACTTGAAACTCAGCGAGGCAATGAGAGCTGCCGAGGACAGAGAGGGATGGAGAGAGCTGGTCAACAGATCGTCTGTGGTGCCCCAACGACCCTCTGGGGTATGGCCCAGCCGGGGATCGAACCCCGACCTCCCAGTTTCAGGGCAGACACTCTAACCACAAGGCCACTGAGCTGGTCCTTACAGGTGTATGCTGCAAAGGCTCAACGTATATGTAATTTAGACTATGTCTAAATGTATGTAGACATAGCACTCTATAGTGTATACGCATAGCCTCATTATATAGATATTCCACTGTTAGACGGATGTTATAGGTTCTTAGCTTACGTATGATTCTTGATGACTTTTTAAATGTATTTTTAATGTATTTGATGTGTTATTGTATGTGTTATTGTGTCTTATTGTAAATCGTTTGCTAAATGCCTAAATTGTAAATTGGAAGAGGTTAACACATTGGTGTTCACAAGTTTCAGCAGCATGGTGGACAAAGTACTCAACACCAGTACTTGAGTGAAAGTGAAAGTTGTCTGTAAAAACAAGGGGGGTAGTGTATTACAGTATTACTTTAACTCAAGTTAATGATTTTGACTTTTTCATGTTTTATCCCACAATTTTTGTAACCCAGTTCTTCACCCAGTGTCAATTATCTAATGTAATCCTGGGCGCTACACTTCCCCGGCCGGACGTAGCGCGTGGAAGGAACACGTTATTCTGACCAGTTCCTTTCCCCTCCATCAGACGCCCCGGATGGCCAGGGGGAGGTATGCTCCTCATTGACTTACATTGTACAGTGAAACAGCTCTCAAAAGTCACTCAAAAATGACTCAAACAAAGCTGATTCTGACGATAGGGTCTAGAACCTCACCATATTCAGTACTCAAAAGTACAACAAAAATAATAAAACTAAACAAACTACAAACTACTTAAATATTGTACTCGGTACAGTACTCAAGTAAGTGTGTGTTCCTGTCCACCACTGGGTGTTAGACATGGTTGTACTCGGTTGTCTGGGTTCCTAGCCTTGTCACCAATGACCCGAGAGGCAATAAATGAAGCATGCAGCTGTAGAAGGCTGGAAATAAATGAGGTGGAACCATGTTTGTTCTAGTAAACAAGCTTTATTGAACACATTGAGGGGCAAAAACTGCTTTACATTGCAGTGGTGCTGCAGTACAAGGAGCAGTAACTGGCTAACTAATAAAAAGTAGAATTCTCAATTTTATATGTTGCTCAATACAAGTGTGTGCGTGCGTGCGCATTTCTGTGCAAGCAAAGTATTTGGTTTTATTTTTTATTTGGTTTTTAATTCATAACCCTGGTGTGAAGAAAGCGTTGATGTTTGTGGCTTAACTGATTGCTATAAAGCAGTGTTTCCGAAACGTTTTCGTGCCAAGGACCCCCAAGCTGACACTAATTAGCCCGCGGACCCCCATTTGAAAAGATATGCCAGGGACTGAGAGAAGATTTACGGCTCTTTATACTAGTCTAGGCCCTAATCATGCATGACGAGCTACAGCTGGGCCAGGGCAGCCTCAGTTGAGTGACAGCCAGGTGAGGAGAGTGTCCACTGCAGCGTAGATCCCAGCAGCATAGATCAGCACTACAAAGAGGACTACGGTCACATTCTCACCTAATACTTCGGTAGACTCGATGCGAATGGGCGGAGAAGTTGGGATTCTTGCATATTTAATTTGCTGCGGTTTGCCTTCACACTGGCTGTGTCAAGCGCAGCAAGGAAACGCAGGCAGGGAATTTCATCAATGTGTTCAATTCATAAACTATAGCCGACACAGTGAAATCTATGGTGTTAAAATTATACTCATAACGTGCATGTCTCTCTCTCTCTCTCTCACTGAGCACAGACAGAAAAAGTCCCTCCCTGGCCTACTCCCCACAGTGACAGCACTCCATGTTTACGGCACGCACAGACAGACAGACAGAATATTCTGTAGGCTACACTGCAGTGACAATATTGGTTTGATTTAACTGTGGATTTCTTTTTCAAGATTATTCCACAATTTTCACAATTATTCTGTTATAGACAATCTTTAAGCACATCATATCAGTTCACAATGCGTTCTGAAATTGTAGATCAGTTAAATGATTAATTCACAAAGCTCAAATACATAAATATACTAAATATACTATCTAATATACAGCAAATATGAAAATATTACCACTTGTTTATTTCTATCAGCATAATGTTGGTGTGTGTGTGTGTGTGTGTGTGTGTGTGTGTGTGTGTGTGTGTGTGTGTGTGTGTGTGTGTGTGTGTGTGTGTGTGTGCGTGCGTGCGTGCGTGCGTGCGTGCGTGTGTGTGTGTGTGCGACTGTGGCTCAAGAGGTAGAGCAGGTCGTCCAATGATCCATGGGTCAGCGGTTCGAATCCCGGCTCCTCCTGTCTACATGTCGAAGTGTCCTTGGGCAAGACACTGAACCCCAAATTGCTCCCGATGTGCTGGTTGGTACCTTGCATGGCTTCCGCCGCAATCGGTGTATGAATGTGTGTGTGAATGGGTGAATGCACAATCTATGTAAAGCTCCTTGTGTGTGTGTGTGTGTGTGTGTGTGTGTGTGTGTGTGTGTGTGTGTGTGTGTGTGTGTGTGTGTGTGTGTGTGTGTGTGTGTGTGTGTGTGTGTGTGTGTGTGTGTGTGTGTGTCCAATCCAATCATAGACCTGTTACATAGACATGTTCAGTTTCCTACAAGAACATGGAGCCCATTATCTTGTAGAAACTGAATTTGCACAGGATTGCTTCTTCCAATTGTGGCCTAAAAGTAAAATGTGTGACGTCTGAACAAAGTTAATCTAGACAAAAATATATATTCCAAAACTAAACTCAAATTAAATTGGCGGAATGGGACTTTTGTGGTGTTTGATTGCTCTGGGTTTGATTGCTAATGGCTGAATAGGCAAGACACGCCCCCTCATTAACATACGGTTCATGAAATACACCCTTGGGTAAAGCAGCTTGAAATACACATTTAAATGTACATTTAAATGCATAATTGGTTTTCTAGTGATATTTGACAGTGATATTCACTGGTTATAACAACTCAAAACATGCTGCTACAAACAAAAACATGTATTGTACAGGCATGCAAGGAACATCTAACATGCGTCATGGCCATCTCCCATCTGGAAGTACGACATTCCTGAGGCACAGGAATTTAACACTTGGTCACATTCCCACATCGGTAGACTCGATGCGAATGGGAGGAGAATTGGGACTAATTGCATATTTAATTTGCTGCGGTTTGCCTTCACACTGTCATCCGCAGCTATTGGAAACGCAGCAGGGGGACCTTTATCAATGTGTTCCATTCATAAACTATAGCCTACACAGTGCAATCTATGGTGATCAAAATTTCAAATTATACTCATAACGTGCATGTGTCGTGCCGACGGTGCCGTCTGGGACTGGACCCACGGCCTCTCTCTCTCTCTCTCTCTCTCTCTCTCCGCACGCAGCCACGCACTGTTCTTTTGGGCATGGAAGGAACGGTGCTGAGCGCACTGATATAACAGACAGCAGCGCAAAATGTTTACAAGTTTATTGAGATGAAAGTCCCTACTCCCCAGTCCCCACACAGTGACAGCACTCCATGTTTACGGCACGCACAGACACAGACAGACATAATATTCTGTAGTGTAGGCTATAATACACTGCAGTGTTTTGATGTGTTTCCTTAAGCAATTGATTAATGTACTCGTCCTAATTTCAATCAGGGCTTCAGTCTCCTCATTCGACCACGTCTATCCACGGTAACGGGACATATTTGCGCTGCGTAAAATATGCCTTCTCCGTCTCCAACTGTGTTCAGCTCTTCACCCGCCACATTGTTTGCTTCATTTCCTTGATTTACTGCGGATTGCATTCACACCTGCACCGAAGTGCGATTGGAAGCGAAGCGAAACCCCCGTTTTTGCTCGGAGTAGAATGCGGTTCTTTGATACGCATTAGGATTCAAATGAGCCTTCACACCTGCCAAACGAAGTGCACTTTCTGACAATGCGCAGCAGGATTCGTTTTAATCGCAGCAAAGCTTTCTGGTGTGAATGTCACCTTACACATGTTAATTCGGATCAACTGAATGTATGTGTCTGACATATGATTGTCTGCCATTGGGGGGGAGGGGTGCTATTGATGCAGTGGATCAGAGGAAGTGGCAAAGTGGGCTGTGGACTATTGTGGACACGCTGAATAATGTATTCTCTGAGCACAGACTCAGTTCACTTAATGCGGTCTGCAGGTTAATATCAGAATACTGATATGTTATTGATTTCAGCTGTTAGTAGCTTAATGACTAGTACTAGCCTTTTTTATGTCCAATATTTGCATTTCAGTTCATAATCATAAAGTTAACATAACATAAATGTATTTGAAATTAAATAAAAAATATTACTTTTCCGGATTCCAATTAAAAGATAGGTGAAAATAATTCAGGATTCCAATTTAAAAAATCACACCCGTGTGAACTGAGTGGTGTAAGGTTTTATATAGCATGATCAGCTGTGGTCTGACGTAATGTCTGACGTAATGAAATAAGGTAAGGTATTATGTAGCCTGATCAGCTCTGATCTGACGTAATGAAATCACACCCGGATGTGATTTCACAACTGGCTTTTTCTGTGCAGAGAAAATGACCACGGTTGCTACGGTCATCCAGTTCACCCGGGTGTGATTTAATTACGTCAGAAATTATTTTGAACATAGCAACCATGGTCATTTTTTTATGCACACAAAAGCCAGTTGTAGGAGTGGTTTACACCACTCAAAAATAGCAAAAAAGCAGATCTACAAGCTCAAAATGCATCGCACTGCGACACTTTTTGAGCTTGTAGATCAGCTACTTTTGACTATATGCATTGTGGCCCTCTGGAGTGAGTTTGAAATATAGTGGCCCTCTCCATCATCAAAGTTGCCCACCCCTGCCCTATCCAATGTTGTTTTGTAGCCTACTGTGATGTTGGCAAATGGCAATAATAGCACAGTAAAGATGATAATAATCTAATATGATGTGTGTAGTTCTTTATAGATCTAGCCTCTTCATTTTTATCTCAAAGTGCACCAGATTGAAGCATTTTCATTGCAAATTAAAAAAAAAAATCTGGAGCCCAGATAAACTGTTTTTGTTTGTAGCAGCATGTTTCGAGTTGTTATAACCAGTGCTGCTAGTGAATATCCCATAGAAAACCAATCCAGCACAAAGGGTAGTTTTATATTTTATTATTGACATTATTAAAAAAAAAAGTACTGAACATTGGAAATACTCCAGTAAAACAATGTCAACATTGTACTCAAGTACAGTACTTGAGTTGTTGAGTAAATGTACTAGTGACTTTACACCGCTGAGTAATTCTCACATGGCAATAACGTTAAGAGTGGTGTTTAATTAAATGTGTTGTCTTTGTTTAATAGGCCAATAGTGCACATCCGTTGTGTTGGGTATACTTTGGTAGACCAATAGTTCTGAACCATGTGGTCCGGGGACCACCAGTGGTCCTTGAGGGGGTTCCAGCCTAGTCCCCAGTTAAATGATGGAGAGTTATCCAAATGGACCCTTATAGAACTTCAACTCTTCAGAGTGTAACATGAAACCTAATGGACCTGTGAGGGTACACAGGAGCGTAATATGAAAGGAGTGTGGACCAAGGTTTCATGTTACGCTCTCAAGAGTCACATTATTGTTAAACATCTGCATTAATTAATTTACAAGATAAGTCTACACAATAGAATCATTGTTAATTTGATCAACATTTTCCTGTTATCTTGAATATTATATGGCGAGATTCGGTTCATGAAATACACCCTTGGGTAAAGCAGCTTGAAATACACATTTAAATGTACATTTAAATGCATAATTGGTTTTCTAGTGATATTTGACAGTGATATTCACTGGTTATAACAACTCGAAACATGCTGCTACAAACAAAAACATGTATTGTACAGGCATGCAAGGAACATCTAACATGCGTCATGGCCATCTCCCATCTGGAAGTACGACATTCCTGAGGCACAGGAATTTAACACTTGGTCACATTCCCACATCGGTAGACTCGATGCGAATGGGAGGAGAATTGGGACTAATTGCATATTTAATTTGCTGCGGTTTGCCTTCACACTGTCATCCGCAGCTATTGGAAACGCAGCAGGGGGACCTTTATCAATGTGTTCCATTCATAAACTATAGCCTACACAGTGAAATCTATGGTGATCAAAATTTCAAATTATACTCATAACGTGCATGTGTCGTGCCGACGGTGCCGTCTGGGACTGGACCCACCCCCCCCTCTCTCTCTCTCTCTCTCTCTCTCCGCACGCAGCCACGCACTGTTCTTTTGGGCATGGAAGGAACGGTGCTGAGCGCACTGATATAACAGACAGCAGCGCAAAATGTTTACAAGTTTATTGAGATGAAAGTCCCTACTCCCCAGTCCCCACACAGTGACAGCACTCCATGTTTACGGCACGCACAGACACAGACAGACATAATATTCTGTAGTGTAGGCTATAATACACTGCAGTGTTTTGATGTGTTTCCTTAAGCAATTGATTAATGTACTCGTCCTCATTTCGACCATGGGCTTCGGTTTCTTCATTCGACCACGTCTATCCACGGTAACAGAACATCTTTGCGCTGCGTAAAATATGCCTTCTCCGTCTCCAACTGTGTTTAGCTCCTCACCCGCCACATTGTTTGCTTCATTTCCTTTATTTGCTGCGGATTGCATTCACACCTGCGCCAAATCGTAATCAAGTGCGATTGGAAGCGAAGCGAAACCCCCGTTTTTGGTCGGAGTAGAATGCGGTTCTTTGATGCGCATTAGGATTTGAATGATGCTTCACACCTGCCAAACGAAGCACACTTTCCGACAATGTGCAGCAGGATTCGTTTTAATCGCAGTAAAGCTTTCTGGTGTGAAGGTCACCTAAGAAGTGCTATTAGTGAACACATAGTGATCAGAATGTTGTAACGTGAGATGTGCATAAATGCAAGCATATAAACAGGCGTAAAAAAACAACATCGCATTTATAACACATTATACTGCTGCACTTATTGTTGTGAGGCTTCTAAACCCATTTCCCGCCAGCATTAATTCATTCCTCGATAGCGTATTGCCAAGGTTTTATCGCGCGTAACACTTACTTTGAAGATCCAAATATCCGTAATCGCATGTTCCTGTGACAAACTGCTGTGTGTGGTGTCATGACCGGTTGTTGTTGTCTCGGTCGATGGTGGATAAAGCCGACCGTGAGTATCACAGCGCCTGCTACAGGCCGTTGAAAACGCTTGTCGGGGCCAGAAACTGCCCCTCAATGTCGTTTCTGAGATACAGGCCTTTGAAGACAGGGCTTACAATGCAAGTGGATGCGCGCGCATCTTCAAAATGGCCGCGGCCAGTGTCTCACTCTATGTTTACGCGATAGCAACATTAGCTACGATACGATCCGGATTAAAACTTGGATTAAAGAATGTAAACCCTGGTTCACGAGAGTCTCGTGTTTGGCGGGCTAGGGTATACTAATTTACACCCTCGTGTTCCTCGTTTCTGGCGGACTCCGTGTTAACATGCGTTATGTGTATAATTAGTATGCATAACAACTTAAACATGAAGTAGTATAATTTCAATGCATTATAAGAGCACACTATAAATCCCATACTGTAGGCCAGTGGTTCCCAAAGTGGGGTCCGGGGACCCCCAGGGGTCCGTGAGAGAGTTCCCGGGGGTCCCCAGCTGAATGATAGATTAGGAACCAAATGGACCCTTATGGGTGTGTAACACCATTATGGGTGTGTACAAATGGAACCAAATGGACCCTGACGGGTCCATTTGGTTCCATTTGTACACAAGCAAATTAACATTGATTTTACAATATAAATTGGGGTCCCAGAGATAGGAATGCCATTAAATGGCGGGCGTAGACTAATGCATGTCAAACTGGGGGGTCCTTGAAATTAAATGGCTTGAGAATCAATGCTAGAGCCGTACAAATGTTCTCTTATGGGGGGTCCCTGGCATATCTTTTAAATGTGGGTCCGTGGGCTAATTAGTGTCAATTTGGGGGTCCTTGCCATGAAAAAGTTTGGGAACCACTGCTGTAGGCTACTTGGTTATAAACGTGTAAGACGCAAATTTGGCGGCCGCCCTGTAGTAACTCAGAGGACCCCCTAATATGGGTCCTGGACCCCCTGTTGAAGACCCATGCGGTCCTGAACACCTGTGCAACAGCTGTAGGCCAATCAAAACCTCAACGATTACTATTGCAATTTATTTTGATTATTTTGCTTAGACTGACTGGCCTATTGTGGCAGCCAGCCAGGTGCTGAAGGACACATCCAAAACACCATAACAATGACCACAAGGTGGTGCCATTTGATTGCAGTTTGTGATATCATGCAATTCTGTATCAACTGTTCTCTCTCAATTTTCAATTCAATTCAATTCAATTCAAAGGAGTTTTATTGGCATGAGAAAACGTACGTTTACATTGCCAAAGCAGCACCAACAGACATCTGGAAGAGATGCGTTGGTCAGCGTTCCAACAAGATCGTATTTCATGAAAAAGTTAAAATGATAATTCACCTCAGACACCTGTCATGCTATTGTATATTGCAAGTGTTGAACAGAAAGAATTGGTCCCGAATGGTTGATTTATTGTAATTGCCCTTCTTGTTAGGTGAACATTTCTTGCTGACTATGGACATACAATCCACATTGATCAAACAAAATAACAATAGGCAAATCCATTGGCCGAAAAGTTTAAGTGCCATGATTTTTTCCCCCTAAAGCGTGATCATTAGGTACTATGACTATACTAGGAGGAAGATTTATTTTTCAAAAAAGTCATCAGAAAGTGTTAAAATTATGTTTTTTATGTTTTTATGACCAGGCCTGATCCGACATTTTCGGGCCTGGCCTAAAATGCATGCTAATCAGTAGGGCTGGGCCGGGCCTCGGGCTCCACGAAAATAAAAGATATATATTTAGCATTTTTTTAATAATATATAAAAATTATATTTCTGTTCTGTCTGGTTGTGTAAACCCGACCCGACGTTTTAGGGCCGGGTCGGGTCAGTTAGGGCCTAGTTAAGGCCGGGCCTTAATTTTCAGGCCCGTTGAGAACTCTAATAGACACATACAAAAACAGAGAAAGTACAAAACGATGGCACCCGATCTTTAAGGAAAATGGCGGATCAGATTATTGTTATTGTTGTTACTCTCAGTGGTGAAGAGATGTTGTGTTACCTGAACAGATCACCTTCAGGCTATCTTTGGAAGTACGAGAGGCGTGCAGTGTCACACAATCCCCCAGAGAAGGTTCAGATCCCGAACAGCGACCCACATTCCACCACACGGGTCGAACCGCAAAATCAGGGCTACTTATCGAAACAGAAGATCCACAGTCCAGGTGTCTACACACGACGGACGCTAAGTTCATGTTGAAGAACCAATCAACCACCGGTAGCCACTCTCCCTGGTGTTTCATTTCCAGCAGACCAGAACAATGCTCCGTTCCTCCCACCAGCCTGACATAATCCGGTCCTGTATAAAGGAAAACAAAATACAGTTGGGTGCCACCGATATTGTCCCTTATCATTTGACCCATTTAGGCCTGACCTCAAAATTTTAAAAAATCCTTCTAAATCCTCCAGTTTTCTGAAATAAATATTTTCACGATTTTTCAAAAATAGCAGACCTAAAGCTCGTAGCGCGCCACTCGGGGGCGCTATGAGCGCGCTATGAGCTTCAATAGCTAAATTATAACATAATGTTTAAAACACCAAAAGGGGTTCCCGCCCAAAATGGGTTAACTGTCCTTGTGCGCAGATCACGCAAACCTCAGCAAAAAGAAAAGGACAATATCGATGGCCTCCAACTGTATGGTTATCGTTTAAATAATATATTATTTTAATAATTGTAAAATAGTAATCCAAAGTGCAGCTTGTATGTGTTTTACTTGAACAGGTGAGTCCAACAGGCTTGTCAGGTGAGCGGCAGGTGTTTCTGATTGAGTCTGACGTTCCACAGTCCCGGAGAACAGACTTGTTGCCTTCACACTGGAACTCTTTTGTCCACATTGGAGCCCCCACTTCTCCATAGAGCGCCCCCTGAAGGACAGAAGGAGGCCCACAGCCAAACTCCTTACAGACCACCTCTGCATCCTGCTGGTCAAAGTCACCTTCACACACTGAGACCCACGACTGATTAGACTTCACCTCCACTCTGCCTGAACACCGACTAGTTCCATTCACCAACCTCACAGACTCTGACAGAGAGAGAGAGAGAGAGAGAGAGAGAGAGAGATTTTAGCTAAGCCCCTCCCCAAACTGCTATGGTCCAATCACAGCTAAGCATAACATGGCATGGGTTAGACGGTAGACCCGAGTGGAATAGTAAGAGAGTGGCGACACGCTTTGATCTCGCCGCAAAGCGGGGTGCTATGGGCTATAGTTCCAAACATTGGAACTATTCCATTGAGATAGAATGAGCACTTCCGCATTCCATTGTTACAATGGGAGTCAACGCTAGTGTCGCCACTCTCTTACTAGATTACTCTGGGCTAGACAAACCTCTCCACCAATAGTTTTCCTATATGATAAAACGTTGTTTAAAAAAAGAAATGTCACGCACATATTTTTCCAGTGCATATGGCAGGTCTTTTTGACTGCAGATTTGGAAGATATTTTGAAGGTCTGATTCCAAAAACGAGCCTGTGTAAAATCCATGATATTTACATTGGAAGGAATGAGCCAGGCTGGAAAGTGTCTAAGTTTGAGAGGACGGGGCTTAGCTAAAGGTGATTTAGAAGGATGGGTGCGTGCGTGCGTGCGTGCGTGCGTGCGTGCGTGCGTGCGTGCGTGCGTGCGTGTGTTGGTTGGCTGTTTGGTTGATTGATTGTTACCTGAACAGATCACCTCAAATCTGTCTCTCCACACTTCAGACTCGGTCTCTCCACACTTCCTGAGTGAAGATTCTGATTCAGAACAGCCCGCTCTGCTCATCCAGGTTGATATGCAGAAGCAGAAACACCATTTGTTGAAATAACAGAGCCACAATATATCTGTCTACACACTACGGATGATGTCTTCATGCTCCATGCGTTGCTACGCATTGGTCTCCACTCTCTGTTGTGTTTCATCTCCACTGTACCAGTGCAGTGACTTGTTCCTCCCACCAACCTGATATCTGCACAGAGCCAATACGTTATCAAATCAAATCAAACTTTATAGCGCATTTAAAACAACAGAAGCTGACCAAAGTGCTGTACAGGGTTAAACGAGCCCATCGGCGCACAGACAAAAGAACATAATTACAAACACAGACACAATAAAGACATCATCAGGTCAGACGATCAGATGCAATGAAATGCGAAAGACAATAGGTGTGTTTTCAGTAGAGATTTGAAAACCTCAATGGAGGTCGCCCCTAGTCCTTTTTTTGGTTGCAAGGACAGTTACTAGTGACTGGTCAGCCGGCCTGAAAGCCATGGGTGGGTGGGAGCGTGGGACATAAGGCTCCTGGAGCTCACTGAGGTACAGCGGGGCTAACCCATTTAAAGATAAACAAGTAAGACGCGCGAACGCGGGAAGCGAACGCAGCTCGTAAATTGCAATAACAACAATTAGAATAAATTACGTACTTTTTAAGTGTTTTTTTAAGATTTTTTTTTTAAGTTACGTTTTTTTAAGTTAAGTTGTGTGTGTGTGTGTGTGTGTGTGTGTGTGTGTGTGTGTGTATGTGTGTGTGTGTGTGTGTGTGTGTGTGTGTGCACACAGACAGACACACAGTTTAGGCCATCTTCTATAGAGCACCGAAGTCCTGACGTCACTTTCAGTAGAGGGCACCAACACACAGGTTTATAGGTTTTTTATTTGTATTGAAATCTCCATAGGGCGATTTTATGTCGCTTCATATAAGAACTGTGTTTGAAAAATAAACCGATCACCCCGGCCTTTTCACTCATATGGATTTGAAGCATCGACTGAAGGTGGAAATGTACAAATATACCCAAAAAGTAACAAAATAAGCGTTAGAAGCGAGCCAAACAACCCAGAGACTACATTTCCGGGTAGGCTGCTTCTGCCCGCAGCCCGTCGCACAACAGAAACTGAACGTTAATTACGTTTATTTTTATTTTTATTTTATTGATATATAATGTATCGTGGTTAGTACGAGTCGAGTCACCACCAGCTGAGCTTACGTCAACGAGGAATCTCAGGAACGCAATATGTTGACAGCTGGGCGTGACGTATATGCTCAGCGACATTGCATTCATATGTAGTTTCAAGGCTTTTGCGGTCACATTAATTCCATTTTCTCTAGAAACTGGCTGTATCAAATATGAATGGACATCATTAACGACGCACAGCCACCCCCCCGACAGAAACGCCGGGGTGGTCGGTTTATTTTTCAAACACAGTTCTTATATGAAGCGACATAAAATCGCCTTATGGCGATTTCAATACAAATAAAAAACCTATAAACCTGTGTGTTGGTGCCCTCTACTGAAAGTGACGTCAGACTTCGGTGCTCTATAGTTAGTGCTCACTGCGTTCGCAAAAACGAACCATAAAATGTATTCTAGAATTGACAGTGAGCCAATGAAGTGAGGCCAGGACCATTGGGCTAGTGGGGCCGTGGCCCAGGGGCCCTTGGCTCTCAGGGGCCCTTCGGGGAAATTAGACCGTAAGGTACTAGGTTTGACGCTCTGAAAAGGGCTCCTGGGGCCCTTCATTGGCTGTCAATTTTGTTAAATTTAGGTTAAAAAGATGATAAAAACACAGAAAAACATGAAAATGTCGCGCGCACGCACGCTATGGGGGCCCTTCAAATATTACCGGCCCAGGGGCCCTCATGGGAGTTAATCCGTCCCTGGCCAGGACAGGAGTGATGTGTTCATGACGTTTTGTGCCGGTGAGAAAGGCGAGCCACTGCGTTTTGGACCAGCTGCAGGTGCCTGAGGGAAGATATCCCCGTCTTTTACCTGAGCAGGTGAGTCCAACGGAGTTGTCAGGTGAGCACGCACGTGCGCACGTCAGGTGAGCACGCAGGTGAGCACGCACGTCAGGTGAGCACGCAGGTGAGCACGCACGTGCACGCACGCACGCAGGTGTGCACGCACGCACGCACGCACGCACGCACGCACGCACGCACGCACACACACACAAACACAAACACAAACACACACACACACACACACATGCAATACAATAATACAGATTACTGCCATTGCTGAAGTTATGATGTGCTATACCTGAACAAGTCAAATTCAGTTTCAACCAGGACGAATGATGCTCAATGTTACACACTGCCCCAGTGAAGACTCGGATCCATCACAGGTGGATGTCGACCACCATATATCTCCATGTGGAGGAATGCCATGGTTCATTTCTGCTGAAACAACAGAGCCACAGCCCAGCTGTCTAATAATAAAATAATAAAACTTTATTTGTATAGCACCTTTCATGACATGAAATGCAGCTCAAAGTGCTTGAGCTGTGCTTGTGCTGTCTACACACTACAGCTGATGACTTGTGGTCCCAGTATGTCTGCCCCTCGACCAGTGGCCTCCACTCTCCCAGGTGTCTCACCTCCAGTCTACCAGTACAGTGACTGGCTCCTCCCACCAACCTGAGACCTGTGTACAGACTCGAGACAATGCAATAAGTTGCTATTTATTTTAGACAGCTCTTTATTACCTTACCAATAGTATAATAATAATAATAATAATAATAATAATAATAATAATAATAATAATAATAATAATAAAGCTTTATTTATATAGCACCTTTCAAGAACAAGGTCACAAAGTGCTGAACAACAAGAGCATATAGAACATATCATACATCCAAAGGCAACAGCAAAAACACAGAATAATGGCACATCGGTGAAAAACATAAAAAGGTGAAAAAATACATCAGAAAGTACAAAGAATTCACAACGATAAAGGATTAAAAGCAGCTTTGTAGAAATGGGTCTTCAGGAGTGATTTAAAACGAGGAACCGAGTCGGCAATTAAGCCTGATCTCCAGTGGCAGGGCGTTCCATACTGAGGGTGTCGCGGATTGCAAAGGCCCGGAAAGAACAATAGTCTAGTAGCCAGCCCATAGAGCCCCATTGTGAACCCGGACATGTTGAGTACACCAAGGTTTAATGTTAGAAATGTTTAGTATGGGTCCCCAGCATGTAGAAACTGCCGGATGCTAACTTGCATATGTTGAGAGCAATTTTCATAATTGGCATAATATGTGACCATACCATTAACAACCTACAAGGCAAAATATTCAAAATTTCATCATGCTTTATGTAGCATGTGATGTGTCAAACTAGGGGTTTTCATGATGCTGAATCCATTTCAAACATTAGTTTTGCAAAAAAACACTCATTGGGCTATAAACGGCCAATCATCACAAATGTGATGATGTCAGCACATTTGGGCATGGCCGTTTTAAAAACACGCACGCACGCACACATACACACACACACACAAAGTATATTAGTAGAGCTATTTTAACAAAAGATATCCCTTACTTATGGTCTGGGGGGGCATGCGGGGTGGGGGGGGGGGGGGGGGGGGGGTGCGTGGCGTGCCCCCACGACGATTATAAGAACATTTCGTCCCTGACGGCAACCTTCCCCGTATTAATTCACTAGTCCGATCCAGAAGAACACAGTTTGCCGGCCACTGCTGCAGAGCTGACAATGAGGTTATATCTTCCCTTCTTCTCTGGAACCCTGCCTCAAAGCAGACCAGAAGTACCTGTAGAAAACTGAGTTTTTTCATCCTTGTACACATGTATGTACAAAATGTGATTATGTGCACTAATTTCTTCCCTGTCACAGACATGATAAGTCATTATCCGTATAATAATTATATCCTATATCCATCATTACATTGTTATTAACAACAGAGACACAATAACAGCAACAACTGTATTGTGTAAACCTGGGAAACCTGGACAACTTTAAGTCATTGTTCAGGTTGTGTTGCTCTGAGGGAATGAGGAGCACTCAGGTGTGTGGGATTAGTTTCAATAGGTGACTGCACTTTTATTCATTCATTCATTGTTTTTTCAAATGCTAAATAATGAACAAAGCACACATTCTTTCCCCAGGTTAAAATGTAAACAGGCTAAATGATGATGGCTGATTCATCCACTATAGACTATATTCAAATGCAGAGATTAAACGTGTTAATGGTCACTGGTTGTCTGGAATTGGACAGATCACCTGTTAATGATCACATTATGGATGCACTGAGACCATTTTACACCTCTTTGACTCTGAGTTTCAACAGAACTAAAGAAATAGGCTTATCACACATAACTTATTATTATTATCCTTTGTAAAATGGTAAAGGTGATTTAACTTGTGTAAGGGATATGTTTTGTTAAAATAGCTCTACTAATCATTGCTATATTGTTTGTGCAGTAACAGGTCTTCCCACGTCTCCATAACCATTTCACTAACATAATTATTACTATTTCATAGTGTGAAATGTGTTAATAATAAAATTGACCAGTACTATGAAGAGAAGTACTGTGAATTTAAGAACTTACGACACAATATTTCGTTCACAGGTTTTAATTTAAAAAAATGCTCACATGTGCTTACCACATATATCACTTAAAATACATTATGCCTATATTCATAAATGTGTGCTAATTTCTCTCTCAGTTGGAATGGAGACAAATCTGAAATGGTAACCAGATAATTGGCCATTTGAGAACATGATCTGAGTAGGAAAGAGAGAGAATACATCTTGTGATGTCAAAGTGCAATGTCTAAAATAAAAAAATATTAAAAAAAGGAAATAAAAAGAGCCTCATCAAGTAGAAAAAGTATTGTACCAAAAATGAATTTAAAGTAATAAAAATCACTCACCCACAAACATTATGACAATCAGTCACCAGAATACGGGTGTTTTCAATTAATCTGATGAAAGGAGATGTAGTTCGCACACCGGCCTTGAGCTAAACATTTTTATTTCATGGCGAAGAGGATACAACGTTTCGACCCCTTCGGGTCTTCGTCAGGATATGTTCAATGAATCTAACAAGGTTAAAATGGTGTTTGAAAATACAATGGGAAGCTTGTGTACTTCTGTTAAAATGGCCCCAAACTGTGAAATACCCCTTTCATATATTTGACCAATGGCTGTCGCCATAATATATAAGAACGTACACAATATGTATTTTGTAACACGTTTTTTTTTCTCATCCATACTTACAATACATGTACAAAATGTGATTATGTGCACTCATTTCTTCCCTGTCAGACAATGTGTCTAATTTAAAATGTCCAATAAGAAAATCCATTAACAAGTTAAACAAAATCGATCTATACATACAGCTGTATGGTCACAAAAAATATATATACCAAAGGCTTTTCCACACACATCACGATCATTTGGGTTTCTCTCCAGTGTGAATTATCTGGTGTTTTTTAAGGTCGGACAACTGAGAGAAGTGGTGGCCACACTGATCACATCCATAGGGTTTCTCTCCTGTGTGAATTCTCTGGTGGCTTTTAAGGCTGGACATTTCAGAGAAATGTTGTCCACACTGATCACATCCATAGGGTTTCTCTCCAGTGTGAATTCTCTGGTGGCGTTTAAGGCTGGACATTTCAGAGAAATGTTGTCCACACTGATCACATCCATAGGGTTTCTCTCCAGTGTGAATTCTCTGGTGGCGTTTAAGGCTGGACATTTCAGAGAAATGTTGTCCACACTGATCACATCCATAGGGTTTCTCTCCAGTGTGAATTCTCTGGTGGCGTTTAAGGCTGGACATTTCAGAGAAATGTTGTCCACACTGATCACATCCATAGGGTTTCTCTCCAGTGTGAATTCTCTGGTGGGTTTTAAGGCTGGACATTTGAGAGAAGTGTTGTCCACACTGATCACATCCATAGGGTTTCTCTCCGGTGTGAATTCTCTGGTGTGTTTTAAGTTTGGACATTTCAGAGAAGCGGTGACCACACTGATCACATCCATAGGGTTTCTGTCCAGTATGAATTCTCTGGTGGCTTTTCAGGTTGGACTTGTCAGAGAAGTGTTGTCCACAATGATCACATCCATAGGGTTTCTCTCCAGTGTGAATTCTCTGGTGGCGTTTAAGGCTGGACATTTCAGAGAAATGTTGTCCACACTGATCACATCCATAGGGTTTCTCTCCAGTGTGAATTCTCTGGTGGGTTTTAAGGCTGGACATTTGAGAGAAGTGTTGTCCACACTGATCACATCCATAGGGTTTCTCTCCAGTGTGAATTATCTGGTGTGTTTTAAGTTTGGACATTTCAGAGAAGCGGTGACCACACTGATCACATCCATAGGGTTTCTCTCCAGTATGAATTCTCTGGTGGCTTTTCAGGTTGGACTTGTCAGAGAAGTGTTGTCCACAATGATCACATCCATAGGGTTTCTCTCCAGTGTGAATTCTCTGGTGGCTTTTAAGGCTGGACCTTTGAGAGAAGTGTTGTCCACACTGATCACATCCATAGGGTTTCTCTCCAGTGTGAATTCTCTGGTGTGTTTTAAGTTTGGACATTGTAGGGAAGCGTTTTCCACACTGATCACAGCAGTGGCATTTTTGCTTAGCCAAGCTTCTTTGTTCATTCACCTCTGGTAGAACAGAGAAGCCAGACTGATGCAACACTGAATTGGAAAGAAAAAGGAAATGATGTTTAGAGGCCTTCCTGGACTTAAAATAGCAAAAACTAGTGTAGAGTTAATGTACCCAATTATCAATTTAGCATCCATTTATATTTCGATTCCACAATCGTTATATTCTAGAAAATACACAAAACTGGTAGTCAATGCTAAAATAAGTCAAAACAAACAAATGACTAGATAAAAAAAAAAGAACATCCTTATGGCCTACTGTATATCCATATAGACACAGTAAGTAACTTACATATGTCTTGGTGATCATTGGGTCCTCCCTGTTGAGCAGAATCATTTGAGGTGGCGTTTAGAGAGTACATCTTCACTTCAAGCCTGGAGTCCACAGTCAGATGAGATCAGAAAGTATTGATATCCTGAACGGACAACTACAAACTCTTCTTATACCAGAGAGCCTGAGGTGGAACTGTAAAGTTCAACTCTGTTCCACTCCAAAGGACATACAAGGACGCAACTCCAATTTCCAACTCAATCCAATGATTTTTTATTTTCCAACTTTTACGCTCAGTGTTGGCTTCATTGGTGATTGGCTGGTCATTTCAGTTAGGTTGAAAACCTTCGAACACAAAGAAACAAAAGATTAACAACATTGCCAAACAACAAATGATAATCCTTTCAAACCAACAGGTTCTTTTTAACCATTCTTTAAACATTAAATATTCTTAAATAATCAAATGTCTTTAAACAATTAGTGTTCTTAAACAATGAATGCCTAAATTAAATGTCTTTTAAATTAACTTATTAAAGTCAACATTTTAAACATTTCAAATTACTTCACCTTTAAAGCATTTTAAATTGAATAAGTAGTTAAAGAAAATAGCTGAACTTAAGCTTGTAGATCAGCTCTAATTGAACAAGGCATTTTAAACCTTTAACATGAATTGTCCATATTTTAGTAGTCTTTTAAATTCTTAATCATTTCTAACTTGGTCTTATTTTGTAAAGAGATACTATTAAACATAAATGAAATCCAACTCTCAAGCAAGTTAATGTGTTCCTTCCCCACTTCAGACTGAAGCAGTTGAAGCTAGTAAACACATTTAGCCATATTTAACCACATCAAACAGTACATACATAAGTAAATAAAACAATACAATACAATATCACCGACCATTGGCGTCTTTGGAGGTAGAACCCAAGAGTTGTCTTTGCTGTTTGCATCTGATGTTTGCTTGAATGACTGAAGCTCCATTCCTTTTAAGGTGCTCCTAATCAGGTAACGAGCAGCCATCTTGCTGCTGCATTCTGGGAGATGTAGTTTCTGAGGTGTGAGATGTCATGCTGACCAGATTTTGTCCATTTCTGAGTTTTGACTCAACAGGAACTACTATCTGCTTGGTGCTGATTGGCCAAAGTGTGTAACAATAGAATCATCAGCCACCAATCATAACAAACTGCTGCATGTGCTCCACCCCTCTCTGACTCCTCCCCCAGGTCATGCTCTATGCAACATTCTAGAAATAAACTGCTAACTTTGAGATTGCTTTGTAAGCTTCATATTTAATATATGAATATCTATATCCAATATGGAGTAACTGACTATCTGGATAATATATGTACAGTCTAATAATATTGAATAAGTGGATATTAATGAAGTGTTACTGCATGCAGCAGAGGCATTATTATATGATTGCTCCATATTATTTCAGTGACATAGAACCAGCTCTGGTGAAGAAACAACAAGAAAAACAGTTTTCCAAAACTATTGTTTTCAAAACACAAACTGCCACCCACCCCCTAAAGTATTGCAAACAGACTTCATAAATAGTACACAAGTACAAACAAGTACAAACAAGTATACTACCGCACACCCTGTACTTTTATATTTTTTATTTTATTAAGTTGCAATGTAAGTTCAATTAGTTTCGACTTTAGAAGACAGTGGTGGGGTTTCTGTACAGGACTGGTACGGCCTAACAACAAATGAGTATATTGTCAAATCCTCAAAGTCTCGTAGCAAATTGTGCTCTATTGTTCTCATTTAATCACTTATCTATATTTACAGTGAAATCCCAATGTGTAGGCCTTTGTGCAGAAACATGTGTCAAGGCATTATGAACTCATGATCAGAATAATATTAATACTAAATTACTTTAAAAAAACTTAAATGTACGTAATTTATTCTAATTGTTGTTATTGCAATTTACGAGCTGCGTTCGCGCGTCTTACTTGTGTATTATATGCAGCATGAGCACTACTGTATGTGTTCTTATAATAATACCACGTGCAAGCCAGATTCGGCTCAAACAAGGGGTTACATTCATTTTGCTATATGCCACTAAAATGTGGAACGCCCTACCAACAGCGAGTAAGAAATGTGACTCCTTCAAAACCGCTCTCAAAGGCCCCTGTAAAAAAGTTAAAGTCTATTTTTCCATACTATAGGCCTACAAGTTTTCCTCTTTTTTTTAAAACTTTCTTTAACTGTATATAATGATGATTCCCCTTTTTCATAGAAGTGTATATTTGTACATCTTTAAATGTTCTGATTAATTGAAAATGGAGGACCCTGATGTAAACAAGTCTTAGTGCTTTTTCTGGTTTTATCCTTTTTGTGTTGACCTGAACTTTTGTTTGAACTGTACCCATTCTATAAACTGTGAATAAATATTTCAATCAATCAATCAATCAATCAATCAATCAATCAATCAATCAATCAATCAATCAATCAATCAATCAATCAATCAATCAATCAATCAATCGCTGTAATTATACAGTGTTATGAGAAGATTATAACACATTATAAGTATGTTCATAATGTGTTACAGACATGGACCTTTATAAATAACACCCACCAAACTAGAAAAAGTGCCCTTCTGGGCACAGGTCTCCACCAGGAGGATAGGAGTGTGTGTGTGATGTTTGGCAAAATGTTTAGGAGCAATATAAACGTGTGTGTGTGTGTGTGTGTGTGTGTGTGTGTGTGTGTGTGTGTGTGTGTGTGTGTGTGTGTGTCGCGGCTTGGCCTGTTGTAGCGCCACCATGAGGCTGATTTTAAAACGGTCAAGTGGCATTTCTTCCAAAGCCTAGTGGGAATATGCATGCACAGTTTCACCACAATCGGACGCTGCGTTGAGTAGTTGTGGCGATTTGTACAAAACGGGTACAAAGCGGGCTACTCCTGAAAAGTTTAGAAGCCAATCGTAGCCAATGAGGGTGGATTATGAGAAATCAAACAAACCCGTCTTGATCACATGACTATGGAGAGCATGTGTAGCGATTTGCGTGAAATTTGGATAAAATCTGAAGGAGTAATATTAGAAAATGTGTTTTACATATGTCGGCCTCCTGGTGGCGTTATAAAGAGCAGATGTGAAAAATTCCAGGCAAAGGTTTTTCCTTGGCCTCTAGGGAGTTGGCATACAAAGTTATCCACAGATCCGTGCAGTTAGAGGTAAAAACACTTTTCGGCCAGTTATAGCGCCACCATGAGGCTGAGTTGAAAATGTTCATGTGGCATTTCTTCCTCGGCCTAGTGGGAATGTGCGTGCACAATTTCACGGAAATCACACGATGTGTTCATGATTTGCAGCATTTTGTTTGAAACTGAGCACTCTTGAAAACTTTGGAAGCCAATCTTAGCCAATCAGGATGGAGTCTGAGAAATCTGAAAGACCCGTTTCGTTGAATGGCTCTAGAGAGACTGTGTACCAATTTGCGTGATGTTTGGACAAAATCTGTAGGTGTACTGTCCAAAAACTTGTTTTGCACAAAGCGGCATCCTGGTGGCGCTATAACAGGCCGTTCTGGAAATTTTGGGGCAGAGGTTCATCGTTGGCATCCAGGGAGTGTGTGTGCAAAAGTTGGCATCGACCGGGTTAACGGTGCCGGAGATTAGCTGTTCACAGACGGACGGACACACGGACGGACGGACGGACGGACACACGGACGGACGGACGGACGGACACACGGACGGACGGACGGAGTGCAAAACATACTCTCTCCCCATGCCTTCGGCCGGACGGACACACGGACGGACGGACGGACACACGGACGGACGGACGGAGTGCAAAACATACTCTCTCCCCATGCCTTCGGCCTGGTGGAGACAATAAGTAATCATACTAATCCAAACCTAAATTGTAGTTTGTCTATTACCTGAGCAGGTGATTTCAACAGTCTTGTCAGGTGAGCAGGTGTTTCTAGTTGAGTCTGAGGTTCTACAGTCCAGGAGATTAGACTCATTGCCTTCACACTGAAACTCTTTGGTCCACAGTGGAGTCTCCACTCCTCCAATGAGCGCCCCCTGGAGGACTGAAGGAGCCCCACAGTCAAGCTCCCTACAGACCACCTCTGCCTCCTGCTGGTCAAAGTCACCTTCACACACTGAGACCCACGACTGATTAGACTTCACCTCCACTCTACCTGAACACAAGCTGGTTCCATTCACCAACCTCACAGACTCTGGGGGAGAGAGAGAGAGAGAGAGAGAGAGAGAGAGAGAGAGAGAGAGAGAGAGAGAGAGAGAGAGAGAGAGAGAAAGAGACAGAGCGCGATGTCTACATAAGATATATTTATTAACACACGCGTGTCGGAACGGTAAAAACGAAACATGGTACCCAGTTGATACCATCCCGGACTCACATTCCAAGTTATATATTAGATTCAGTTTTCTGCCTCTAAGCCAAATGAAGTGTATACCTGCGAGGTGTGAGTGGGATTGAAATGTTGTGTAAGCAAAGCTAATCGATATCTAAAAGGCAGCTGTATCCCTGCTGCGTGGGCGAGAAGTTGTTAGAAGAAGTGTGAGACAGTTGTGGCCGATGCGTCACACGAGTGTTAAATCGTGTGACTCATTAAATCATGTCTGTGATGTTAAATCATCACAGACAGACAGACAGTTTAGGCCATCTTCTATAGTTAGTGCTCACTGCGTTCGCAATTAACTATACAAAGGAACAATTCACACAAATAACGTAAGAAAATGTCACTTATAAATAAGGCATCAAGATGTGATTCACAATGTTAATACTTTTTTTCATACCTCCAGTTCACATGAATGCAGGGGGGGACTTTTTTATTATTTCCACACAACAGTGTTAGGTAAAATGTTGAAAATGAGTGTCATTCCCATTTAAAGCCATGGGAGTCCAATAATACAAGTTTGTTACCTGAACAGTTCACCTCTAATCTGAAGGGGGATTTTAGTTCAGACCTAATGCTCCCACACTCCCTCAGTGAAGATTCAGATCCATCACAATAACCCATAACCCATGCAGGTTGACGTGCATGGTCATATTGAAATTGGGTTGAAACGGCAGAGCCACAGTCCAGCTGTCTGCACACTACAGATGCTGACTGTTCCAGAGTCCAGACAGAGGATTCCACTGGTCTCCACTCTTTCTGTTGCTTCCCCTCTTCCTGTTGTTGTTTCCACTCTGACTGGTGTCTCCACTCTTCCTGGTGTTTCATCTCCAGTATACCATTACAGTGACTGGTTCCTCCCACCAACCTGACACCATCAGACTCTGTCCAGAGACAATAGAATATGCAGTAAAAAAAGAAGTTAACGGTATATTCAGTGATTTCACTTAATTCAAATATCACTTCTTTTTTTGTTTTGTTGTGATAATCATAGATACTATAGAGTGTGCTGCTGACCATATAAGGAGTTCCTCCCTGTCCCCAGTTAACCCCCCCCCCCCCCCCCCCCCCCCCACTGTAGTGCGTGCATGTGCACATCTTGTTACCGGGGCGGACCGGGGGGTTTTCCAAATCACTGAATGCTCCTTTAATATTACTTTGATTGAGATAAAACCTTTTATAGGCTACAATGTTTAGTTGTTTGTTGGTCTTTGTTTACCTGTTGTCTGACGTGTTGGTTGAACCTGGAGAGCTGAAGAGAAACATAATCATATAAATGAGGTTTTACTGTAACCAGTGGTGGAAAGTAACTAAGTACTGTAGTTAAGTAACATTTTTAGGTATTTGTACTTTACTTGAGAATTTCCAATTTCCATTACTTTTACTTCTACTCCACTACATCTCAGAGGCAAATTTTGTACTTTTACTCCACTATATTTAATTGAAAACTAACTTTCTAGATTTTGATTATTAGGCTATTACTAAACATACACTAAATGCTTCAGTGCGTGTGCGTGAGTGCATGTGTACATGTGCATGCGTGCATTCGCTTGCGTGCAGGGCAGGCAGGCAGGCAGGCAGGCAGGCAGGCAGGCAGGCAGGCAGGCAGGCAGACAGACAGACAGACAGACAGACAGACAGACAGACAGACAGACAGAGCATCAGGAGACAGCATATAAATGTAAAGTCATCAGCTTCCAGTGTGAGCTTTGACTACAATGATTAATCTAGGACCTGAACCCGATCAATAGGATATCATCATCAATGCTGACTTTGTGCTTTGCTTCTGACACAATGTCTACCATGTCTATGAACTCTGAAAATAACACAAACAGCAGAGGAAAGAGAGGCAACAACAACACATGAAACCTCTTTAGTTCTACAGGCGAGGATAACAGTTCATTATAGTGTGACACAAACTGTTTTAAACTAATACTTTACGTTTTAAACAGTTGAGGCTCAGAATCCACTTTATTGCCACATCACAGGGATAAAGAAGTACGTGAAAATAAGTTCTGTCATTTAGGTTTCAGAAAATCAATGTGCGCGCGCGCGCGTGCGTGCGTGCGTGCGTGCGTGCGTGCGTGAGGTCATTGGTCAACAGTTCACTATGTGACAGATGACCTGTTTTTGCTAGGAATTTTCTAGGAAAACATTACAATTAAATTATACCCCTAGCCCTAAGCTGAGTGTGTCCCTGCATGCTCACATGTACTGTAGGGATGTTCCATATTGACTTTTTTTGCCGATATCCGATATCCCGATATTGTCCAACTCCTAATTTCCGATGCCGACATCAATCTTCAATCAATCAATCAATCAATCTTTATTTATATAGCACATTTCATACAACGAGTGCAGTTCAAAGTGCTTTACAGTAAGAGCAAAAATATAACAAGAAAGAGCAAAACACAACAAGAGAGCATCAACTACATAGTAATAATAAAAAGAGCGACTAAAACAGGAAAAGGACATGCAATGATCTAGTTAAAAGCAATGCTAAAAAGGTGTGTTTTAAGATTTCGTTTAAAAATGTCCACAGATTCAGAGAACCATAGATCCCTTGGCAGGCTGTTCCACAGCACAGGGGCATAGTAGCTAAAGGCGGCTTCTCCATATTTCTTAGTGTTAGGGGTCTCTAGAATCTCTAGGAGACAAGCACTAGAGGATCTAAGGCAGGGGTGGGCAACTTTGACGATGGAGAGGGCCACTATATTTCCACACTCACTCCAGAGGGCCACATTGCATATTACTGTCGTAGCACAAAAAATAGCCGATCTACAAGCTCAAAATGCATCGCACAGCGATGCATTTTGAGCTTGTAGATCGGCTATTTTTTGCTATATTTGAATTGAAATCCTGAATAGTTTTTTTTTATTTAATTTCAAATTAATTTAGTTATAGTTATGTTAACTTTATGAACGAAATACAAATACATTGGACATAAAAAAGACAATAACACTTTAATACTAGTAATTAGCTGAAATCTATAATATATCAATGTTCAGATATTAACCTGTGGGCCGCATTACGTGATGGTGGGGGCCGCATGTGGCGCCCGGGCCTCCAGTTGCCCATGCTTGATGTACGGTATGGCTATCCAGGGTTTGATGAGGCCAGTGTTGTGATCTTCATATCCAGGTGATGATAGTCAGCTCCACTGTGATGCCACTTGAAGGAAAATGAGTTTTAGCATCATCTAGTGGTTGCTTTGAGATGTGTTCTACTAGGTTCCCTGTGTTCTTATTGGTAGTTGTGATCACATGTTACAAGACAGACCTTCCTTAAGGTTCCTGGTCAGCTTTTGTTTTGAGAAAACACACAGTATGCTCCAGAATATTTAATCGCTTGCCATCCACCTGTTTTGAGCCTTGGATAAGCTTTGTCTGTGAGTTAATACTACATATTTCATCTTTAAGAATATAAGTAATGATGCATAGTTTTGCTTTTTTTTTTTTTAGATTAATGTTCAATTGCCTACCATGCCATTTATGACACAGGATCTAACAATGAGTAACAACATGTTAATGCTATTATAGGCTATGTTCCAAAGTGTATACCCATACAAACATTTATTTATTGGGTACAGAGAACAAAACAATGTATGTCAAAGATTGATTATTTTGTCACCACTTTATTTCTAGAAGGTAGCATAGAGCATGTCTGGGGAAGAGGGAGGGGTGGAGCAAAGTATGTTAGATTGTTATTGGTTGAAGAGAGTAAAGACTTCAAAGCAATCATTGTATTCACCCCAGACTGTTTAGTATAAGAAGACTTGGTTTGTGTCATTTCTCAACAACTCCAGGATGTCAATCATTTCTGATCAGATCAGACTGTGGACTCCAGACTTCAGGTGAAGATTAACTCGGTCTGCCCCACCAGGGATAATGTCTGCTGAACAGGAGGACCCCAAAGACCTTAGTATGTTTTCACTACCCCTGTTCTGTTTTTGAGGGGCCCCTCCTATATACAGGTTTAATGTTTGTTTTTAGATTTGTTTTAAAAAACGCCATTGACAATGAAGGGAAAATGAACGTCATCTTGTCCCTAACACAAACATTTAAATGCCATTAACAATAAAGAAAATGTAATGTTTGTTTTGTCACCGTTTGTTTTACATCACCATTACATCACCTAATCAACATGAGTTAGACTTTAATATATTAGCGCCCCTCACTTCACACGGGTGTGATCTTTTCCCCCCTCAATATTCTCAGTTGTCATTTTATTCTACATTTTATTCTGAATCTTACATTGTGTTTCATTGCAATTTGACCTGTAGCTTTGCTGTAGGTCATTTTTGTTTTGCATCAGAGCAACAACTAATATCAACTATGGAATGCAAATTTGATTCTAGTAAATGGAATCCACTTACTGTGATTTCACTGAAAAATCTCTGAAAAATCACACCTGTCTCTCATTAGCAGGCAACAGTGCAGCACTATCTCTCTCTCTCTGTTTCTGGCACAACAGCGCCACTTTTGGTACTCATTGGTACTACTGGTGCACATAGTCACATAGGCGGACACGGACATTGCTGTTTGTTGGAGTGGTTGCACCACTCAAAAATACTCCAAATTCTGTCTTTTTGTCAAATCCGTCCGGCGTTCAGATGTGAATAGTGATTTTTGATCGCATCGCAGCCCACATATTACCATTTCTGGTGAAAGATAAACAACATCGCCAGCTGCTAAGACTACAATGTGCTTTCGGTTTCGTCTGTGTGAGGCGTGTGACACACGGAAGCGGGGCTCATATACAGTTGATGTGAATCATGGCGCTGAAGTACATAGACATACACACTAAATGACAGCTCTCAAAGTGTTAATATCTAGGCTAGATTTGTAGTCATGCAATGTATTATGTTTTTTAAGGTTATTGTTACAGTAGTTCGCTACATGACAGGGATTTGTCAGGGATTTTTGTCATTTTATCAAGTGCTGTCACTACCTATAAACAATCTTTCCTTTGTATGTTTCCAATCCAGTGTCACGTCATCAGGCTGACTTCCCTGTACTACCAGAGATGAATAAACAAAGAAGCTTGGCAAATAAAAAACACCACTGCTGTGATCAGTGTGGAAAACACTTCCCTACCATATCCAAACTTAAAACACACCAGAGAATTCACACTGGAGAGAAACCATATGGGTGTGATCAGTGTGGACAACACTTCTCTCACATGTCCAGCCTTAAAAGTCACCAGAGAATTCACACTGGAGAGAAACCCTATGGGTGTGATCAGTGTGGACAACACTTCTCTCAAATGCCCAGCCTTAAAAAACACCAGTGAATTCACACTGGAGAGAAACCATTTGGGTGTGATCAGTGTGGACAACACTTCTCTCAAATGCCCAGCCTTAAAACACACCAGCAAATTCACACTGGAGAGAAACCCTATGGATGTGATCAGTGTGGACAACACTTCTCTATAATGTCCAGCCTTAAAAAACACCAGCGAATTCACACTGGAGAGAAACCATTTGGGTGTGATCAATGTGGACAACACTTCACTCACATGTACAGCCTTAAAAAACACCAGCGAATTCACACTGGAGAGAAACCATATGGGTGTGATCAGTGTGGACAACACTTCGCTCAATTGGC
The DNA here is from genome assembly GCF_951216825.1 of Electrona antarctica. NCBI lineage: Eukaryota > Metazoa > Chordata > Actinopteri > Myctophiformes > Myctophidae > Electrona > Electrona antarctica. The sequence continues at coordinate 40,328,017 of NC_136801.1, read as the reverse complement.
CAATCTTAATTCACACCAGAGAATTCACACTGGAGAGAAACCCTATGGGTGTGATCAGTGTGGACAACACTTCTCTCACATGTCCAGCCTTAAAATACACCAGAGAGTTCACACTGGAGAGAAACCCTATGGATGTGATCAGTGTGGACAACACTTCTCTCAAACGTCCAGCCTTAAAATACACCAGAGAGTTCACACTGGAGAGAAACCCTATGGATGTGATCAGTGTGGACAACACTTCACTCAATTGGCCAGCCTTAAAACACACCAGCAAATTCACACTGGAGAGAAACCCTATGGATGTGATCAGTGTGGACAACACTTCTCTATAATGTCCAGCCTTAAAAAACACCAGCGAATTCACACTGGAGAGAAACCATTTGGGTGTGATCAATGTGGACAACACTTCACTCACATGTACAGCCTTAAAAAACACCAGCGAATTCACACTGGAGAGAAACCATATGGGTGTGATCAGTGTGGACAACACTTCGCTCAATTGGCCAATCTTAATTCACACCAGAGAATTCACACTGGAGAGAAACCCTATGGGTGTGATCAGTGTGGACAACACTTCTCTCACATGTCCAGCCTTAAAATACACCAGAGAGTTCACACTGGAGAGAAACCCTATGGATGTGATCAGTGTGGACAACACTTCTCTCAAACGTCCAGCCTTAAAATACACCAGAGAGTTCACACTGGAGAGAAACCCTATGGATGTGATCAGTGTGGACAACACTTCACTCAATTGGCCCATCTTAATTCACACCAGAGAATTCACACTGGAGTGAAACCCTATGGATGTGATCAGTGTGGACAACACTTCTCTAGAATGTCCAGCCTTAAAAAACACCAGAGAATTCACACTGTGATGTGTGTAGAAAAGCTTTCTGTCAATCAAATCATTTAGAAGTTCACAAGGTTGTACACACTGGTTTAAACTGTTCCCTTGTGGTCAGTGTGGAAAGAGTTTTACTACTTCAACAAACCCAATATGTCATGAGGGTACACACAATGCATCTGTTCAGTGTGAACAGGATGACAAGAGCTTCATTCATTTATGGTGATCCATTATGGTATTTTTTTTTTAAATTATTTTGTTGATTCATTGCAAGTTAACATACTGTTTAAATGACCTATTAGTTTTACTTGTAATTCTTATTCACTGAGTCAAGAGTTTTCAGATACATTATTAGAACAGAACATTATGCTGGCGACTTTTATTGGAGTGTGTTAGAGCATTATTAGTAGGCTAGTAGTAGTTTTACTTTTTGTATTTTTTCCCCCCATTGCATCTACTGTATCTACATTCTTTATTTCTGCTTCATTATATCTGACCCTACTTTTCAAATGATACTATAGAGGGTATGCGCATGCTTAAAGTGAATGGCACATCGAGTGGCAAAGCAACAGGCAAAGTGAGTTTAATATTGTTTAATGTTGTTTAATGCAATCAGATATGACTTTTCTGTGTGGATGTATGGGCTGTCAAGGCCAGAAAGTAGTTTTTTGCCACTCAGTAGGTGTTCCTGCATAACTTCCTGGTTTGATGATGTCACGCGCATACCCTCTATTGTTGTATTGTCTTTGTGGAACATCCACCTACACAAATAATAAGGTTGAGAATTAAATTGCATATTGAGACTTGTTTATTTCTATCTGCATCAAAATTGCAGATAGAAATAAACAAGTCTCAACATGCAATTTAATTCTCAACCTTATTATTTGTTTCACTGTAATTTGACCTGTAGATTAGCTGTATATTAGATGAGCGTTGTCTCCGAGGTTGTTTATGTGTTGTACATTTTAGTTGTAGACAACCTGGAAGGTAATTAATAAACATAGGACCACTAGAGAACATAACATTTATAACACAAATAATAATAAGATGCTGCTATTGTTCTGAAGGAGTTTGGAGCAATCCTATAGGCCTACAAATTACATTTCTAGTGACTTGAATGGCCCTGGAAGTGTTTCAATGGCTCGTCATTGTGAGAAGTATGTGTGTCTGTTTTTTGTTTTCTTTTTTGAGTTTGTCTTGTCTTGTTTAAAAAAAGGAAAATGATGATTCTGTAATTCTGTGTTTTGAATGATGATGTTTGCATGATCATTAAATAAATCTTAAAAAAATAAGTATGTGTCTCTGATGTCTTGGTACAGTGGACAGGTGGTTAGGAAGTGTTGTTTCCACTTCATTTTGTGTGCAGTGGGTGCATAGTCTGTCTTCTCTCTGGAGACAGGTCTGCCTATGACGGCCTCTCTCGATCACAAGACTCACTGAGTCACTGAGTCTGTAAGTCTATATGTCTTTGTTTTGGGTCAGTCACGGTGCTCAGGTATTCTCTGTTTAGGGCCAGATAGCATTCTAGTTTACTCTGCTTTTGTGTTGCTTCTTTCCAATGTTTCAGATAGTTTTCCTTTTGCTGTTTTATAATTCGGCTTAGTCCACACACACACACACACACACACACACACACACACACACACACACACACACACACACACACACACACACACACACACACACACACACAGGACAATGCTTTTTTTTTTTTACATGCCACATATACTACTACAAGTGACAAAACCCTCTTGTACATGTATAAGTAGTGACAGATCTACAAGTTCATAGCGCGGCACCGAGTGCCGCGCTATGAACTTGTAGGTCTGCTATTTTTGAAAAATTGTGAAAATGTGCCTCAAGGCTTTGAATATATATTACAGAGTGAACATTTTAACTCAAATCTTTGCTTCTGAGGGGTCTCTGGAACAACATATTTTCAGATGGGGGGGCGGAGGCATATTACATATAATTCTTGGGTTCCTTGACATGAAATATTGAGCACCACTGATACAGAAACAAGGTTTTTCAGAAAACTCAGGATTTTGAAGACATTTTTTTTAATTTCGACGTCAGGCCTAAATGGGTTAAGTCATCTTATTGGTGCGATATGTTCTAATTACAGTAGCTAGAATGGTATTGGGATGTGTTGTTGAGCTATACTGTATAGTCATTACTTACGGTAATGTAAGTTTTGTATAAGACCATATTATGTCGTGACACACACACACACACACACACACACACACACACACACACACACACACACACACACACACACACACACACACACACACACACACACACACACACACACACACACACACACACAGGTCCATGCAGGTGGATTACCTCAGTGCGTGATATATTATAGATTTCAGCTAATTACTAGTATTAAAGTGTTATTGTCTTTTTTTTAATGTCCAATGTATTTGTATTTCGTTCATAAAGTTAACATAACTATAACTAAATTCATTTGAAATTAAATTAAAAAAAACTATTCAGGATTTCAATTCAAATATAGCAAAAAATAGCCGATCTCCAAGCTCAAAACGCGTCGCACAGCGCAGCGTCGCACAGCATCGCACAGCGTCGCACAGCGTCGCACAGCAACTCAGCGTCGCACAGCGACTCAGTTCCCCTAGGCCGGGGCTGTAAGTAACACCTGCTTTTTTTGTTTTTTTGTTGTTGTTTTTTTTAGGGGGTGTGGACTTGATTTTTTACAGTACTGTATTGATCATACAGATGATGAAGCACAAACTATAAGCCATGTCCCCAGTTGAGGAAAGTATTTCATAATGAATTATACTTCACTTACTACCCGTCTGTCCGATTTTTTCTTTTTACTCTACTACAATAATTTGACAGTACTTTGGAGGTTTAGCTTATTAATACCAGTAGACGTGCTGAGGGCGAGAAGCGACCTCGGTCGCCCTATGGCACAGTTGAGAAGCAGGAGTTAAACTATGAATCTGGTGTCAGTGAGGTCAGATGTAGAGTTGCTGGCCGCCGGCTGGCTCCATATATGCAGTAGGTGATGATCCAGTCTTTTCCTGGGTTTCCGAGGCTAGTCTTTTCCATGTACGGCAGGAGTGGGCAACTTTGACGATGGAGAGGGCCACTATATTTCATTTGAAATTAAATAAAAAAAAACTATTCAGGATTTCAATTCAAATATAGCACAAATAGCCGATCTACAAGCTCAAAATGCATCGCTGTGCAACGCGTTTTGAGCTTGTAGATCAGCTATTTGTACTATATTTGAATTGAAATCCTGAATAGTTTTTTTTAATTTAATTTCAAATGAATTTAGTTATAGTTATGTTAACTTTATGAACGAAATACAAATACATTGGACATAAAAAAGACAATAACACTTTAATACTAGTAATTAGCTGAAATCTATAATATATCAATGTTCAGATATTAACCTGCGGGCCGCATTACGTGATGGTGGGGGCCGCATGTGGCCCCCGGGCCTCCAGTTGCCCATGCTTGATCTAAGGGGTCTGCCGGGCACATATTTAGGTAGCATTTCTGAAAAATAGACAGGTGCATTTCCATTCAATGTTTTAAAAACAAGTAAAATAATTTTAAAATCTATTCTAAAATGTATAGGCAACCAATGCAGGGACATCAACAGATATCAACCGATATCGATAATTCATGGAATTAACACATTATGCCACATTTTATTGTCATGCCCTGCTGGATGCATTCATACTAGGGGTGTTAACGATATAGTAACTGCATCGAAAAATCGATTTTAAGTATATCAAAATGAAAAGAGCAACATTGACTATGTATCGTATCGTATCGTCTTGCTATGCAAATAATCGGTATCAAATTGTTTTGCTATGCAAATAATTGATTGTATCAATACTACATTTTTGTGCGTGGTATTTAGCATTTCTTAGAAGAACAATGAAAAAGTCGGGTTTAATTAGGCTACTTAATTTAAAAAATGTCAATGTATTTTAAATAGTTGCTGTATCGATTTCAAATCATTGAATCGTATCGTATCACCATAATGAACCAATATCGTCCATGTATCAACCATGTATCGTGATATGTATCGCATCACTGTTAAAATGTATCGTTACACCCCTAATTCATACGTTTTCCCAAATAAAAATAAACATTATAATAAATTCGGGAGAAATTTAAATAAATTAAAACCGATTCAAAAAATATTTTTACGTATACATAATATATACATAATACCGGGAGGCCGATAATATCGGACATACATAGTCACATGTCAGCACACAGAGGGCTTGTGTCGCTCTAAAACATGTCAGATCATGGTGGTGGATTATAGATGTACTTACAATGCAGCTCCGTGGTTAGGGAGGACAGGAGCAGAGTGTTCACACTCAGCCACAGTACTTCAGTCTTCATCCTGTTCTACCTGCAGTGCTGTCTGCATGTGTCTGTTGAAGCAGTTCACAGATATACCTTCACCGGCCTCACTCAGACCTTTACTGCATTGCTGTATGCTTGTTGGATGAATGTTGTGTAGTGTCATGGCCGCCCCAATGCATTTCCAATGGAGGTCACATGGTTTGACACAACATTTGTGTTGTGTGAGGGGGAGGGGGCAGTCGAAACACAGCTGAAAGCCATACAACAGACCATGTGACCGCATTGGGGCGGCCATGACACTCACAACATTCATACAACGCTGTAAAGGTCTGAGTGAGGCTACCCAGCGTCGGCTGCAGCTGTGTCTGTTGAAACTCCACTGACTGATACACCTGTACTTTCACCGACTGTGTTCTGACACAGACTAGTGTCCTGAAATGCCCTCTCCAAATACCCCCCCCCCCCCCCCCCCCCCACCCCCAACCCCACCCGGGTACCAAATTCCACATGAAGCTTTTCCATTTTGTTTTGATACAACAATAACTTTGCATAACACTTAAGAACTATTATGACATTGTGTTATTTGTAATGGTCCCCTTCAGCCACTAGATGGAGCTCCTGCTCCTCCAAGATTTGGGCATCCACACTGTTGATATGGCCCTGATACCCATAAGCATAAGCATGGAGGGCGACTGTGGCTCAAGAGGTAGAGCAGGTCGTCCAATGATCCATGGGTCGGCGGTTCAAATCCCGGCTCCTCCTGTCTACATGTCGAAGTGTCCTTGGGCAAGACACTGAACCCCAAATTGCTCCCGATGTGCTGGTTGGTACCTTGCATGGCTTCCGCTGCAATCGGTGTATGAATGAATGGGTGAATGTAATGCACAATCTATGTAAAGCGCCTTGGATAAAGGCGCTATATAAATGCACCATTTACCATTTACCATCACTGACCCATCACGAGGGATTCTAGATCAAGGTATTATACACAAATCTTTCAGGCTTCGGCACCCCAAAATAATCATATTTCAACTGGGGACCTCCATCCCGACAAGCACTTGGAATTGTAGGCATTTTATTTATTTTTTTAAGATTTGCTCTTGGCTTTTCTGCCTTTGATATTGATATTGATATATTGATAGCTTCAAGTGAAGATAGACAGGAAAGAGGGGAGAGAGAAGGGGAGAGACATGCAGCAAAAGTCGTCATGAACGGGACTCGAACACGCAACGTGCTGTCAGGCCAGAGCCTATATGTGGCATGCGCCTGGACCACTACTAGGCCCTAAATGCACAATTGCGCATGCGTGCTATTATAATGTGTATTTTGCTCTCCAGCATGTTCACCATGAAAAGCAAGCAGGTTGCATGACATGACTTTTATTTCAGGCTCACAGATCAATGTAACAGACAGTATCATCTTGTATTATTAATGACAGTGATGCAGGGTGGACGGGAGGCTGATCCTCCCAGGGTCTTCCTCAAGGAGCTGTGTAGGAGAAGCACATGGACGCATTCACACACAGCAACACTCCACCAGCTTTATGTCAATGATTCAACAGTTGATATTTTTTCGGAGAGAGCATGAAAAAGGCCCCTGTTTTATCAAACCATTACATTTCAAGGTATCCCCCTTCGCCCTGACAGTATACAAATGGAACCAAATGGACCCGTCAGGGTTCATTTCATGGTTCCATTTGTATCCTGTCAGAGTTGCAGACTTGCATGGGTCAATTCAGACCGCCCTAAAGGTACCCACAGACTCCCTGGTACAGGCTACTGCCTGGAATATGTTTCGCCATTCCTCATGTGATCAGAAATGGTTTTATCTTTGGATTATCTTGTTTAGTTTCTAAGGTTTCACAGATATCTCTATGCTGGACTGTCTAAATAATGCACTGAAAAGCTTTACAAATGTAATAAAAAAAAGTGCAAATATTGTGTAAAGTAAATGTTTTCTTACCACTAGGCGGTTCCATCGAGGGTTATAAAATAAGCTAAAATGTAAGGCACTTTTTGTCTAAAATTATTAAAGTCTTAGTGAAAATAGTGACAATGGCAGATCTACAAAATCACATCACACTGCATTATGCGGCACGCTGTGATTGCCTATTTGTGCTACTGTTTTTCAGCTTGTAAAATATCCCATAAAATAAAACAATATTAAAATGATTACAACAAAAACAAAAACTAAACTAAAAGTACTGTAATACAGACAAAAGTAAAAGCAACATAAAACATCTAAACTAAAACTGCTACTTTTCACAAAAACTAAACTGAAATTTAAAACAATAAGGCAAAAACAAAATGACTGATTATTTCAAAGCCATAACATCTCTCTCTATCTCTCTCTCTCTCTCCTCTCTCTCTCTCTCTCTCGCATGCAAACACACACTAGTTGAATGAATGATGTGTGAGCGTGTGTACAGACTGACACTTTGTGCAAGTTGCACATACATACCCGATGCCTGCAGGACCAGGTGTCTCCCTTTCATATAGTCACACACTTGTACTGGACCTTAAGGCATCTCCATGGATGAACACATGTGCTGTAATGATGACTCATAGCTTGCGCCTCGAGCACACAGTTATGTTTCCCGACACACCTGAGAGGAGGAACAGGTGAAGCTAGTTATACAGATTAGCGGCTCTCAAAGTGGGGCCTGAGGAGGACCCCCCCAGGGCTACGTCTCTCTCTCTGTGTGTGTGTGCTTTAGGGGGACCAAAATAAACACACTCTTTAACAAAATATCATTGTTAATACTTCTTTCTCTGCTATTTCTGTTAGCCAGTTAGTAAAAGACTAGTATTATCTTCCAAAACGATTGTGTACAAAAAGGCGGATTTTAGCGGAATTTGCACACTTTAGCAGGGAAGTTGTATGTGTAGTTAGCATTGGTTAACCCAATGGTTATAACATTAGAAATAGTGACATGTTTAAGCATTTATTTCATATGTATATGTCGATATCAGCTCTGACATTTATTTCAGACCTGCTCTAACATGACATGAATAATAATATAGCTTCAGATTATTTTAGACAGAAAAATAAAAGGACAAAGAAACGTCAGAGCGTGACCTTTTTACATTTAAGTCACGCCATGACGTAATTATGTATACGATATTACGTCAATAGGTGAGGTAATGAATGTTTTGCCAAACCTCACAAGTTGACGTAATATTATGAGAATGTGTGTGTGTGTGTGTGTGTGTGTGTGTGTGTGTGTGTGTGTGTGTGTGTGTGTGTGTGTGTGAATTCTTACAGTTTTGCAGATTCATATGCACGTGTTGCACATTTATGTGAATGATACCACTTAGGTGTCAGCCACCAACCAAACCACCACCTCTTTGCGTATTTGACCTGTGGTTCGGAGACGGAGATGCGACGAACAGATCCTAATAGTAAAACATCCCAACAGACACTTCACGTTAAATATGTCTTATAGTCACTTAACTTTACTCCATCAAACATTTGACATGAAATACATTTTATAGTCAATTTCACATTAAATGCTCATTATAGACACTTAGATTTTTATTTTATTTTATATTTACTATTATTATTATTATTTGTATTTAAAAATAATAATAGTAGCCTAATATAGGCTATTATATCTGTTCAGAAAATATCTGTTAGGAAAAATAGAATAAACAAATATCTTACCACAACGGAGTTGTAAGTTGAATTTACCACACCCCCAAGCAACTGGCAAATCCAATAGTTTTACCAACACACACACACACACACACACACACACACACACACACACACACACACACACACACACACACACACACACACACACACACACACACACACACACACACACACACACACACACACACACCCTTTACAAGATGGAACATTTGCTGAATCTATATTCAAATTGTGTATTTTACTCTTTGTATTAAGTGATTGTAATTTGTATGTAATACATACAACACATCATTAAGGTCGACAGTACTTACTCTTCGTAAAGCAGTTAGCCTCCCAGCAAACAGCAGCCAACACTGAAACATATACACAACACAGTGATGTGTCAAATATTAACATTATATGATCCAAATAAATACAAAATAGTCACAAACCCTTATAGTTTCAGGGTCAGTCATCAATCGATTAAGATTAAATTGCATGGTGACATTTTGAAGAGAATTTGTTTTTCCACATCGCTGAGTGAACACTGATCAAACATGGTCCTGTCATAATGTCATTGTAAATAAGCTTTGAAGTAATATGGCAGCCAACAGGTTTATTTTGTTTAAAGTGGGAAATTTGGTAAATAGTTAATATTGTCTATATACATATAGACATACATTCACGTACATTCATGAATCTACTTGCTGACCGGCTGTCGGTATTGAGCAATTTATTTTATAGGGTTTTTTTTTGTGCAAAACTAATGCTTGGAATGGATTCAGAATCATGAAAACCCCCTAGTTTGACACGTCACATGCTACTTAAAGCATAATACAATTTTGTCATTTTTGTCATTTTTGCCTTATATAGGATGCCAATGGTATGGTCACACATAAACCCCTATAAAACAAATTGCTCAAGAACGACAGCCAGTCAGCAAGTGGATTCATGAATGTATGTATATAGACAATTAGGGCAATAATAATAATAATGAAAAAAACGGGTGTGGAGAGTCTACTCACTAAAGAGTCTACTCACTAAAGAGTCTATACTCACCAATGAGGACACACAGGAGTCTGAGGTTGGCCATGTTGTCAGGTGACAGCAGAACCGATGTACGTTCCTGCTTCAAACCACGCTCTTATACAACAGTCCTGCTTTTGAGAACTACTAGTTTGCATACACTTTGTTTGACAGCACCACACCCAATATCTGAGTAGTTAAATTATAGCCATACAATAGTAGTATAAAGTATCTCTTGAATTGGGACAGATTGCAAATATTGCATCATGAGGTAATCATTTATATAATGTGCAATAAGGCAATATCTTTTTAAATAATAATTAAAAACCAATTTGTTTTTTAAGATTATATCTTACATTTTGGTTTGGTTTTTAAAACATAAGGGGATGTTTACTCACGACCGGTACAAATGGATATCTGCGACTTTGAGGCCCCCGACCTCCCCGCGGATGACACCACAGTATAGGGCTCATCTCCAAGGGGGATGAGTCTGCCTATACAGGGATGAGGTGGTGCAGCTGGACAGGCTGGAATGGCTTAGGGTCGACGACAGAGTACAGCATCTTGCAATGGGTCTGGTCCACAAGATTCGCTACACCACCAAGACACCCATACCCCAGGCTCTGGAACGCACTGCCCTTCAGCATCAGATCTGCCCAGTCGATCAGTGTTTTTAAATCCCTACTCAAAACCCATCTGTTCTCCCTTGCTTTTAATTGCACTTGAGTTCCCTCGTCTATTTTTATTGTTGCTCTTTGTTGTTGTTTTTATCTTCTTGCCTTCGATGTTGTCATGTTGTATTTTTCCTTGTTCAGCATTTTGGTCGGCAAAGTTCAACAAACCATTCGGCAACAAACAAAGGACAAACATTTCGCTCCTATGCCACCAAAATGGGGAACGCCCTACCAATCCGTATATCTATTCTACGTCCGAGCATAGACATGGTAACGCCCCGCCTGCCTCTGATTGGCCTACAGACACTGCCGGCCTTACCGGCAGTGTCTTCCAGACTATCCACTTCCTCCGAGGTGGATAGTCTGCCAAGAGGTTATTCCGTGGAGGGAAATAAATAAATAATACAAGTACGATATAATACAAGAGAATGACAGTTTGGCAGTAACTTTTATGTTTTGTAGAAGAGGCAAACTAATTGTTTATGTTTATGTGTACAGTGTAAACTTGAAACATTATTGTACTGTAAAAAGTATTAGTAGTAATACTATTGTAATACTAGTATTAGTATTACAATAGTATACGATAATCTGCAACACCAAAACGGGCCAATCCTGCAAACTTTGAAAGCCATTTTTAGCCAATTAGGATGGAATATGAAATATCAGACAGATTCGTCTTGAACACATGACTATAGAGATAGTGTGTAACGATCTGCGGGGTTTTTGTACAGAATCTGGAAGGGTAAGTAACAGGCCGGTGTGGAAAATTTGGGGCAGAGGTTCATCGTTGTCATCCAGGGAGTGGGTGTGCAAAATTTGGCATCGCCCAGGTTAACGGTGCCAGAGATTGATTAGCTGGTGACGGAGTGGACACACACACACACACACACACACACACACACACACACACACACACACACACACACACACACACACACACACACACACACACACACACACACACACACACACACACACACACACACACACACAGGTGGAGACAATGATGTGTGAGCGGGTGTACACTACAGTATGACACTTTGCAAACCGGTGGCGGTGCGTGTGGCGTTTCACTTTTAAAATACACTGGACCTTAAGGCATCTCCATGAAGATGAAAAACATACGTTTCGCCTCGAGCACACAGTTATTTTTCCCGAGACACCTGAGAGGACGAACAGGAGAATTAGCTACTGTAGTTATACCGGTTCTAGAAGTGGGGCCGGAGGAGGACCCCCCAGGGCTACGTGTGTGTGTGTGTGTGTGTGTGTGTGTCAGTGTTGATTTTGGCAGCAAATTTAGATTTTAGTTTAGTCGTATAGTCTTTGGAATAAAACTTCATTTAGTTTTAGTCATACTTTAGTCATCTGAAATATCATACGATTTTAGTCGATCAAATCCGTTGTTTTTTGTTGTTGACAAAAGGCCTTGATGGTGGATTGTTTTCAGGCCACTTTGTTGGCTGCGACGCGTTGTGCTTGTAGATTGGCTATTTTCAGCATGCAACCATGCATGAATAAAATGACTTGTCTTTAAGTTGTCTCTTGTCCCTAACATGTTAGTCTAGTTTTTATTAGTTGACAAAATTGTCAATATATTATTTAGTCATAGTTTTAGTCATCATAGCTTAGTTCTCATTCAGTTTTTATTCCGTTTTCCTCAGTGTAAAACGGCAGTCAATGAACATTTTTCGCCATAGTTTTAACACTGGTTAACACTGGTGTGTCTGTGTGTGTGTGTGTGTGTGTGTGTCAGCGCGCCTGCTACAGCCCGTTGAAAACCCTTGTATTCACCAGAAACGGCCACCTCAATGTCCTTTCTGAGATACAGAGCATTGAATGCAGGGCTTAGAATGGAAGTGGATGCGTGCATATCTTCAGAATGGCCGCGGCCACTGTCCCACTTTGTGTTGATGCGGGTAGAAACATTAGCTAACGATACGAATGATACGACCCTACGCGTTCCTCGTTTCTGGCGGGCTTCGTGTTAATATATTAGCGCCCCTCAATTCACACAGGTGTGATTTTTGTCCAACACAAACATTAAATTCCCATTGACAATGCATGGACAAATTTACGTGTCTGAGCAAAAAGGCTTATAGGCATAGTGTCTATTTTACATCACGATGATGTACGATTATAAGAGTGCCTCTCACTTCACACAGGTGTGCTCTTTTTACCCTCAGGGCAATCCGGAACATGCCATGTGCATTCAAAAGCAATGCTGTTAAAAAAAAAAAAAAAAGGGAAAGGTTGAAGCCGCGCTATACCTTACTGGCCAAAGCTGGTACTGCAGGCGGGCGGTTTTGCTCGTGCATGTAGCGAGCACGAGCGAAAGAGCACGCAGCTGGGGTTTAGCAGCCCCGCTGAGCAACTTCCATTGAAGTGAATTGTATTCCCACAAAGCTGTTTGGAGACTTTGGACAAATCACCATCCAGTAATTCAGTACTTCTGGTTGCTGTGGAATCTGAGTGGGATTTGCTTTATTTTAGCTGTCATTTCCTCCTTTTCTAAACATGTTGTTCATCACTTCATTATGATATCGATATTTTAATAATCAATATCGATTATTTATCGCGGGAGGACGTATCGATATATATCGCCATATCGATATTTCAGCACACCCCTACTAATTAGCCCACGGCCCCCATTTGAAGAGATATTCCAGGGTCCACGGTCAGCAAGTGGATTCATGAATGTATGTATATAGACAATTAGGGCAATAATAATAATGAAAAAACTATATACCAAATGTCGTGGAGAGTCTACTCACTAAAGAGTCTACTCACCAATGAGGACACACAGGAGTCTGAGGTTGGCCATGTTGTCAGGTGACAGCAGAACCGATGTATGTTCCTGCTTCAAACCACGCTCTTATACAACAGTCCTGCTTTTGAGAACTACTAGTTTGCATACACTTATACAACACTGTGTTTGACAGCACCACACCCAATATCTGAGTAGTTAAATTATAGCCATACAATAGTAGTATAAAGTATCTCTTGAATTGGGACAGATTGCAAATATTGCATCATGAGGTAATCATTCATAGAGGCAATATCTTTTGAAGTAATCATTAAAAACCAAAATGTATGATATATACCAAAACATAACGGTGCCGGAGATTAGCTGGTAACAGACGGACGGAGTGGACACACACACACACACACACACACACACACACACACACACACACACACACACACACACACACACACACACACACACACACACACACACACACACACACACACACACACACACACACACACACACACACACGGATGGACTCTCACACGGACGGAGTACAAAACATACTCTCTCCCCATGCCTTCGGCCTGGTGGAGACAATGATGTGTGAGCGGGTGTACAGTATGACACTTTGTGCAAGTTGCACATACATACATACATACCGGTGGCGGTGGCGATGCGTGTGGCGTCTCACTTTAAAAACACACTGGACCTTAAGTTATGGCCAGCCTAATTAACAGTGGATTGTGCCTTCTGCCTGCACTATTCATGTTTAATTCGTCATTTTAATGCCAATAGAAAAATCTGCGATATACACACTGCATCTCATTCTCACACGGCAATCCTATAGTATTATACCCAGTCCTGATGGTGGCGGTAACGTCACCATTATGCCGATTTTGACCAAATAGAGCGAATCTGGCGATCCGGAACTAGCTTTGGACTGTGCAGCACTATCAGATGTCCGGAATGCTAAGCGATCATTGTTTATTTAAGAGTCCAATTAAGCTCTAATCAAGCCCAAAATATCGCATTTTACGCAGCCCCCGGGCTGGAGCAAATTTGAGGGCCCCCCTTGGGGTGCGCGGCAGAGCCGCGTGTCCTGCGATTTGGCCGAGCGGCGCAGCCGCGAGGCAGAATTTTTTTTGGGCTATTTTGTTTTCATTTTGGGGTACCCAGGCCCCTAAAAAGAGAGGCAGGCAGGCAGAAGCTCTCAATGGTTTAACCATAATACAACTAAATACAATAACAATACACACATTTCACTTGAATTGGATTTCACACTACAATTTTATAATTCTAGTCGGGGGCCCCCGGGCTTCAGCCCACCCTAGCCCAACGGTAAGTCCGGCTCTGGTTATACCGGTTCTAGAAGTGGGGCCTGAGGAGGACCCCCCAGGGCTACATGTGTGTGTGTGTGTGTGTGTGTGTGTGTGTGTGTGTGTGTGTGTGTGTGTGTGTGTGTGTGTGTGTGTGTGTGTGTCAGTGTTGATTTTGGCAGCAAATTTACAACACCTGGGGGTCTATTAGAGTAATACTGTTAAAAAAGTGAAGTGGTTTTAAATTATCTATACGTGTTCCTGTTCTCTCCCCTCCAGGTAACCTTCGTTCCACCCCAGAATGTTTTACATAAAATCAACTATTTAGGTTTAAATGTGATCATACGTACATCTTTTAGAATTTCATACATTTGAATTTATTTTAAAGTTGAAAGCATTTAAGAGCACTTACAAATCCACATAATAACAACACTTCAGTTCAAACTAGAAAAAGTGCCCTTCTGGGCACAGGTCTCCACCAGGAGGTGGTGAGTGTGTGTGATGTTTGGCAAAATGTTTAGGAGTGATGTTTTTTGCAACAATTTTCTTCATTTTGTTGAGGAAATGCAGAGCCAGATCACTCATAGCATCTCTGAGGATATAATTCTGGATGAGCAGGACATGTGCAGCATTTTGTACAAAACGGGCCACTCCTGAAGACTTTGGAAGGCAATCTTAGCCAATCAGTGTAGAATCTGAGAAATCAAACAGACTCGTCTTGATCACATGACTACAGAGATTATGTATACCGATTTGCATGAGATTTGGATGAAATCTGTGCGACTAATATAAACAATGTGTTTTGCAGAAATCGGCCTCATGGTGGCGCTATAACTGGCAGATGTGGAGGGATGAAGGGAAAATGTTTTTCATGGCCTCTAGAAGTGCGCATACAAAGTTGTACACAGATCGATGCAGTTATAGGTAAAAACAGGAATTGCCCTGTTATAGCGCCACTATTTGTACCGCCACTATTTGTACCGCCACTATTTGTACCTCCTTTATGATGAAATGAAAATAAATTGTGTCATGTCGTCCTCAGCCTAGTGGAAATGTGTATAATTTCACGGAAATTGCACACTGTTTTTGTGATTATTGGCATTTCGTTTGAAACGGACCAATCATGTGAGCTTTGGAAGCGAATCTTAGCCAATCAGGAAGGAAGATGGGAAATGGTGCAGATCCGTGTTGATCACATGACTATGGAGATAGTGTATACCGAATTGTGTGATGTATGGATAAAATGTGTACGAGTAATCTACAGAAATGTGTTTTGCCTAAATCGGCGCTATAACAGGCCGTTGAGGAATATTTGGGGCAGAGGTTCGTCGTTGGCATCCAGAGAGTGTGTGTGCAAAGTTTGGCATGGATCGGGCCAACGGTGCCGGAGATTAGCTGGTAACAGACGGACGGAAGGAAGGAAGGTAAAACATACTCTCTCCCCATGCCTTCGGCCTGGTGGAGACAATGATGACATTGTGTTATTTGTAATGGTTGCCTTCAGCCACTAGATGGAGCTCCTGCTCCTCCAAGATTTGGGCATTCAGTTCACACTGTTGGGCTGCATGGCCCCAATCTGAGAACCCATCACCCCAAAAAAAAAAGGAAACGTTACACTTGTGTGAAGTGAGGGGCGCTCTTATCATCATACATCATCATACATCACATTCTGTGCTCAGCCAATGAAAAATCACAAATGTCATTCTGGCCAATCACTTTTGGCGTCTTCCCTTTTCTTTCTTTTTTTTTTCTTTTTCTTTTTTTGTGGCTTTCGCCTTTTTTTATTTATTTTTATGGAGGGACAGACAGTAGGCTGACAGGAAATGGGGAGAGAGATGGGGGGAAGACATGCAATGAAGGCCGTCGGGATCGGGAGTCGAACCCGCGGCAAACTGCCAGACTGGATTGCCAGCCAAGGTGCCTGGACCACTGAGCCATGGCCCAGGCCCAATATGTCATTATTGTAGGAAAAGAGGACATATAAAAGCTGAATGTTACAAATTGCAAAATAAATATAATGTCTATATAATTATTATATACTGTATATTTGAGTGTAGAGGGTTTAGAGAATATAATGTAATAGCCCATCGTTCATCAATTAATGTTACTAACATATAAATAGAAAAGAAACAAATAAACAAAACATGAATTTACAGGTCACGCTGGTAGTGCTGTCAAACAAGTCTGTCTAGGTTAATCTGCAACACAGTTTAATAATATACAGCCTATGTATAGTGGGGGGTCCCTGCTTGATCTATCTCTCACTCCCAGCTAAGGGGTCCTTGGCTTGACCTGAAAGACATTGAAGACCCTGGCATGCATTTATTAACGTTTTAAATACATAGCAGATGCAGATCTACTAGCTCACAACGCGTCGCATCCACGCCGCGCTGTGAGCTTGTGGATCTGCAATTTTAGGCGTGCGACACCGTCGTGCTGCAGAATATAAATGAGGCTTCTATCTTTATAGTCTGTTTGTTGTCTCAATTTGTCTACTCTGCACCGTCGTACGGTAGATTCTGTTCACCGACTGTGTGCACTGCAGCGTGCTGCGCTGAATGTCAGTTTTGTCTTTTTTTTCTACCTTTTCTGATGGTGCGTTCAACGCGCCTCGGAAACACAGAATAGTGTGAAATACAACATGAAGAAACCGTTGCAACCATGGATTTTACCGATGCAAGCAGTCCGCAAACGATGCATCCGTCAATTGTATCCGATACACAGCGAATGAACCGATGCACTTGCATCGCGCACGTCTGTATCAATTTATCGATACGTATCGATTATTTTAAACATGCCTAATATATTGCATATCGTTTTATTCTTTTTGGGCTTGACGCCGTCTTATAGCTGCTTGCAGCTATATTTATTCATATTATTATTATTATTATTGCATAATATTATAGGCCTACTGTCTGAACAGGACTGGGGTGCAAATAATGTATTGTTTAATTTACTTCTCGTGAAACAATCTAAATGTAAATTGGACCACTCTATCTATATGTCTCCCAGCATATAATGAGGAAAGATTTCAAATGGCCCAGTTGCATTTCTTCATCCATCCTGAGTGCAATGTTGAACTTTACAGGGGAGACTTGGGCGTAAACAAATCAAATGATGGATATGAAGGGGTGGTGGGGGTTGATATCCCACAGGCTTTCGCTGTGGATTGAAATGACTATCTACTGGGGGAACAAGGAGATTACAACAGTTGTTTCTCAAACTATTGGTCCCAGACAGTGTTATTATTATGTCGCCAAAAACTATGACAAAACCACAGTGGCCTTGTGGTTAGAGTGTGGTTAGAGTGCCCGTCCTGAAACTGGGAGTTTGGGGTTCGATCCCCGGCCCGGGTCATACCAAAGACTGTAAAAATGGGACCCAATGCCTCCCTGCTTGGCACTCAGCATAAATGGGTTGGATTGGGGGGTCAAATCAGCTAATCAAATGATTCCCGAGCGCGGTACGGCTGCAGCTCACTGCCCCAAGAGATGGGTCAAATGCGGAGAACAAATGTCACTGCGGTAACGTGTGTGACAAAATGTCTGTTGGCTGCCTTTTTTCACTGATGAAAACATCACAGTCATTCACAACGGACAGATGTGTGAGCTTGTAGATTGACTATGTTTCCGAGATGTGTAGTATGTGTGCATAGTACCAGTAGTTACATAGCCTCAGGTTCTGGGCACCCCCGCCTCCTCGCGTTCCCACCAGGCCATAAGGTTTGAAACTGAATGAATATATATATTTTTTTTAAATGTTTTTTTTGTGGCTTTTGCCTTTATTTTATATTTTTGTATGGGAGGGACAGACAGTAGGCTGACAGGAAATTGGGAGAAGACATGCAGTAAGGGCCGTCGGGATCGGGAGTCGAACCCGCGGCACACTGCCAGAATGGATTACCAGCCAAGGTGCCTGGACCACTGAGCCATGGCCCAGGCCAACTGAATGAATATTGATGCACGTTATTCATGTAACATCTTTGGGAACATATATAGCGTTCACGGCAAGCGTGCACCCAGTCAGGGGCAGGTACAGTAACGGGTCAAGGGTGCGCACCTTTTATTTCCTAATCAGGAGAGAGAGGTGGGTGCTTAGTAAGGGATAATATCTGGCTAGGTGGTCATTATCGGGAGATAATTCACCGACAGGGAGTTTAACCACCAAGGCGAAGCCGAGGTGGTTACACTCCCTGAAGGTGAATTATATCCCGACAATGACCACCTAGCCAGATATTATCCCGCTTATTACATGGCTAACTAACATAAATTAATACATTGACCCAAAACAGAACAAAAAAAGTATTCCATAAGTTCGCGCTGGCTGCGTCTGCAGCTGCAGGGCTGAAGCACTGTCGGAAAACAAGGAAGTGAGTTGATCAAATAGAATCCATTTTCGGGTCCTGCTTCGTCTATTTCTCTCTCAAATGTTTTCAAAAACATTTTTAAGAGCAATGTTTAGCTGTAAATGACATTGTGTGTCACTAGTGTGTGTGTGTTTACATGGTTGTCATGTTGGAAACAGCAGTAAATCAAGCGTGGCGCAGCCGCGCAGCTGGTGCTCAGAGGGTTTGATTAGGCAGTGGTCATTATCGACACATAATTCACCGCTGAATTAAGCGATTGACCAATCAGAATCAAGCATTCAACCAAGCCATGTAATAATTCCACTTAATTCTAGACTTTGGGTAAGCGACTGTGAAAGAGCTTATATTACATACATAATTTATTTTTTGCCTCGAGCACATGAAAAGAGACATGGAAAACCACCATGTACACCATCTGTATGTACGTATACCATGGCCCACTGACCAAACGCACTAGATAGACAAGCTTTGAGAGATTCCTTGCGAAGCATAGCGGAAGCATGAGCAGAAGCTTGCCAAGCTTTCCGTGCGCGCGTAACGGAAGTGGACATACTGTAGACCAATCAGTCGGCAATGTAAATGTTTGTTTTCTCATGTCAATAAAGCTACTTTGGATTTGGAGTCCCGGAAAAGACGCGCTGTGATTGGCCACTATAGTCACTTGAGTGGCAGCGTCCGCGTACGTCGGAGACACATGTCTCCAACGAACTGCAGCGGCAAATGAGGCATCTATTATTATTATTGTTTTATATCTATGCTAAAAAAAAAACCTGGAGCTTTCTTCCACTACAGACAGGAAAAAAAGAACATTGTCTCAGGGCCGATTGAAACAAACTGGTCCCGAATATGATTGCCTGGTCCCGGCCGGCCATGATTCGCATTGGCCTTGATTCTACCGCTTCCGAGTACACTTCAGATTCACACCGAGTATGATTGATTAAAACTGTTCCGTAATACGACTGCCTGGTCCCCGCTGGCCATAATTCACATTGACCTTTTAGTTACGGATGGCTTTCACATTGCAGCGATCCGTATCCGAGTACACTTCAATCGGTCCCAAATAAACGACCTCCCCATGCGGACCCGGGAACGGTTGTGTGATCCGCTCCCGGGAACGGTACGCATAGCATTCACACTACCACAACATCTGCTAAGTAGTCCCGAGTGCGCACCCGGGAGCCATAGTGTGTATCGCCAACCCCAAAGTATTGTTTAATTTACTTCTCGTGAAACAATCTAAATGTAAATTGGACCACTCTATCTATATGTCTCCCAGCATATAATGAGGAAAGATTTCAAATGGCCCAGTTGCATTTCTTCATCCATTCTGAGTGCAATGTTGAACTTTCACATTGCAGCGATCCGTATCCGAGTACACTTCAATCGGTCCCAAAACGACCTCCCCATGCGGACCCGGGAACGGTTGTGTGATACGCTCAAGGAACGGTACGCAGCAGTCACACTACCACAACATCTGCTAAGTGGTCCCGAGTGCGCACCCGGGAACCATAGTGTGAATCTGCCCTCAGTTATACATCCCTCTCAAACCTGGCAGCACAGACAATATATAACCCCCAGATTCTCACTTGTCCTCCGGACATCAAGTGCTGGATGTTATCCCAGAACTTCCGCCAGATAAATGAGGCAACATCTGTAATCCCTGTTTGGCAGCTTGTCAAATTTTTGAGTGGTGCAACCTCTCCAACGAACAGCAATGTCTGTGACCTGTGTTAACCTATGTGTTAACCTGTGTGACTCATGTGTGACTCATGAGTACTAGTAGGGGCGCTGCTGTGCCAGAGACAGAGAGAGAGTATTGCACTGTTGCCTGCTAATGAGAGAGAGAGAGAGAGAGAGAGAGAGAGAGAGAGAGGTGGGGGGGTATTTGCACCACTCAGTTAAATGGTAAATGGTGCATTTATATAGTGCCTTTATCCAAGGCGCTTTACATAGATTGTGCATTACATTCACCCATTCACACACTGATTGTGGCGGAAGCCATGCAAGGTACCAGCCAGCACATCGGGAGCAATTTGGGGTTCAGTGTCTTGCCCAAGGACACTTCGACATGTAGACAGGAGGAGCCGGGATTCGAACCGCCGACCCATGGATCATTGGACGACCTGCTCTACCTCCTGAGCCACAGCCGCCCAGTTCACACGGGTGTGATTTTTTGTGATTAGATTAGAAGTATATAGCTTCTAATCTAGGCATGATGTTCGACTAAGTCTACAACCTATCCTTTTTGTTCAGGAAGTGAACTACGATCATGTTTCTACCAATTTAGAGACGTTGCAAAAAATAAACATGTTTTTCTCATATGGAGATGGTAATTCATGCCATCGTCTCCTCAGGCCTAGATTACTACAACTCTCGGTTTTCTGGGCTCAGCAAATCCCCCATCTCCAACTAGTGCAGGATTCAGCAGCTAGATTATTGACCAACTCTAGGAGGTGTGACCACATTACACATGTCCTGGCCTCTCTTGAACAGAATTGATTTTAAGAATTTGCTGACAACTTTTAAAGACCTTGCATGGCCAGGCTCCCAGCTACATTTTTAGAAATGCTGGAGCTGTCTTAAGTCGGCCTTATAGATCCTCGGGCAAGGCTCTCCTGGATGTTCCCACTAGTCAAATTGTCACCATGGGTGACCGCGGGCTTTCTCGGCCCGGGCACCAAGGCTCTGGAATGCCAGCTGCCCCAGGCTTTGCTATAGCTCAGTGTACTCTGTTAAATCACAGCTGAAAAGTTAAAACCCCACCTTTACACCAAGGTGCCTCTAAAGATATAGCTTTAGTGCAGCAAAGGCAAAAAAATAAAATAATAATCATAAAGTTGGCCAACAGTGGGCAGCTGGTGGTGCTAAAGATATAATTACCCACTGTGGGTAATTATGTAAAGTGATTAGGCAGGGAACTGCAGATACTTCCACTTCTGTGAAAAGTGCTGTGAAAGATCCAGCAGACATGTTCATTCAACCACAGTGCCTGAAGCACATTTGTTAACAGGCAAACTAGCAGGTTTGTGTACAGATTCCTGATTAAGGCCATCATGTTGCAGTTATGATTATTGGATTATACAAAGAAAACCATGATTTGAATACTACTATGACTGCCTGCAATGCCCGTTTGTGGGGTTTATCATCATGTCACTTCAAGGGAAAAGGCCCGCTCTACTCACAGTCGACAGTTTTATATAGTTTCAGGCGTGTGCTGGGTGCAGGTCAAAACGAACATATAGAAAATGAATAAAATCCGCACTTCCAGTCGAGTAAGAGTCTTTGTTTAATGATGATAGTGCTCCGCAGCAGCAGTCATACCAGACAGACAAACGCGTTTCGGCGCGCAGGCCTTCGACACTGACGAAGGCCTGCGCACCGAAACGCCTTTGTCTGTCTGGTATGACTGCGGCTGCGGAGCACTATCATCGTTTATCATCATGTGACATCATCAGGGATGGAGATGTGCATGGAGACCCTGATGCCATAGTAAATGTGACCTGTTGTCACAGTTAAGCCCATATATGGAGATCGCTGATGTCATCACTATTGGGCCAGCAACTCTACATCTGACCTCAAACCTCAAACCCTTAGATCTCCATATATGGATATATTTCAGAACCTGTTCTGACATTCCATATGTTGATCCTTCCCCATTCATTCTTCCTCTTCGATGTCTCCCTTTTGACATATACTTGTCCATTCAAATTTAAAACTCTAGACGGGCCTGCCCCAAAGTTATTAGTGCAGCCACGCCCGGCAGCCGGCGGAAACTTGAGTTCTCAACAGGCCCCAAAATGAAGGCCCGACCCTACCTGGGCCCTCATCAAACCCTGTACACTCAAGAGAATGTCCCCACTACCACCCTTAGATCGATCTCCATATACTGTATGGAGCTGACCTGTTCTGACATTCCATATGTTGATCTGACCTCATCAAAGCCTGTACACTCAATACATGGTCCTTATATGGCCAGTACAGAATTCATTCCATGTTGATCTGACCCCCCATGCCAAAGCGCCAGCGCTCGCCCCGCAAGTCTGCCGTCAACGAGGATGCGTCCAACTGTGCACGCATCCGCGTCGCATCTGCGACCTCAGGCGTCTTACTGGTTACATTAACAAGATAACTGGTTGTTATTTATATTTATTTATTTCAGTTTAATGAAATGTAACTTAAATTAAGTACGTTTTGGATATACAGGTTTCTGCCCGATAGTCATGCATTCCCTCAAGAGTCCTCACTTTGCAACATATAGAATAAATGAATGAATGAATGAATGAATGAATGAATGAGATAAAAGGACAGTAAATTGGCCCATGTATAAAAACAGACAGAAGACAATTAAGACAAACAGATAGTAAAAATAAATAAAGGAAGGAAATGCAGAATAAAGATCAGAGTAGGCTTTTCACTTACTGTGCCAAAGTGCAGATTCACAGAGCAAAGGCAGAGTCGCACCGCTAGTCAGAGTGAGCAAAAAACCTTACAGGCAAATGATACGACACAAACAATGATCCGACAAGAACTGACTGGGGAACAAGACTAATATACACATGATGGCTGATTACACATTGGATACAGCTGGGTAGGACAAGAACATAGAACCAAAACAACTAGAACATATAATAGACATACAACACCTTGCATTGCGAGACACGCGTAAGCTGCCATTGTTCGTCGATGCCATTCACAACGATATCCTGAAAAAATACTTAAAATACATTTTTGAATTTCCATTTCTGCTAAGCAGCAAGCCAGATGTGCTTAGACTAATTTGATTCATAAAGTAAAAATGTACGCGACTGAATTCTGAAAAGACTAAGTGCCGTGGAGGCGGACATCTGCTGAAGTTTCTTGTGCTTTTTCAGCTCTTAGGTTGCACAGACTGCGTGGCGGAAGGAAGCGTTTGCAAATTGTGAGCCAACTAACTGTCTGACTCGAGAGACTACAGATCCCTCACACTACTTTTACTCTGAAGGATTTCAGTCTCTGCCTAGACAGCCTGCGTGCGAGTGGGGGCTAGTGAAGAGGAAAAACAGAGAAGTCACAGTGATCTATGGTGCACACAGGTAGACAGTGCAGGCCAGGGCACTTGTCACGCCAGTAACACTGTTGATCAATGTCTGTGTTTCTCCTTGCTGTAGTGTAAATTACAGAGCTTTCGTGCATCGCGTTGCATCTCTTCATTAGCAATACACTGACACCACGGCGCGTAAACAGCGCCTCAAACTGAGACTCCGCCCACAACCGGGGGAAGTTGTGATTTGCGCTCGTTCACTGCAATGCAATTTGCGGCATTTTCAAAACAATATTGAGCAGAGTAGCGATTATCAAACGTATTTGCAATGCCATACGTTGAAAGATCTGTTGCCCGTGGGACAAGGCACGCTACCTCCCCAAGTTAGATAGCATCGGCATAGATGTTTGTCCGTATGTGATTAAGGATTGGACCAAGTTGCATTGGCAGCCATAGAAAATTCTTACCCCAGGCTAAAACCGGATGTGACGTTTTTGGGCGTTCCTGTCTAGCGTGGTGTCAGTGTATGCTCCAAAAAGACTGCAGTCTGTGAGCTTCGATGAGTGCAGTTTTTTGTTGAAGTTCCATGCCAAGCACATGGGCTTCAGTTTGTCTGTGCATGCGTGCGTGCGTGCGTGCGCACGCGCGTGTGCATTCTCAAGCCTACATGAGTTTATTCCCAATAATTATTTTGCATTTTTTTGTCTCCTGCGGGGTACACTTGGAGGAAGGAGCCTTTCCAGAAAAAAATATAAAAAATAAATGGAAAAGGTAATTGAAACAATACGGCCGCCTCACGTGTTAGAAGGACAATATCATTCACCAGAAAAAAGGACAGATGTTTTTGATGAATCTAACATGGTTAATTTGGAGGTTGAAGTTACAGTGGGTTTGTATAGGAAGGGGGCGGGGCAGCTAAAATGAATATAAAATATCTAAATACTAACTCAAGCAACTTAAAAACGGTCTGGGGCGTTCACATAAGCCTGCGTAGATGATAAAATGACCAAAAGTGTTTTTGAAAGTGAAATATCCCTTTGGTGTTAGCATTATGTTATGCTTTAGCTATTGAAAAATAGCAGATCTACAAGCTCATAGCGCGCCACCGAGTGGCGCACTACGAGCTTGTAGGTCTGCTATTTTTGAAAAATCGAGGAACGACTGACATAGAAACAGCTTTTTCAGAAAACTGTCAGGATGTAGAAGACATTTTTAGAATCTGATCTCAGGTCAAAATGGGTTAATGGTCAAAGGGGTCTTTCACAAGACAATGCTGCACCACGCAGCATTGCCTTGTGAAAAAATACTAGGTTGAATGAGCCTGGGCAGCGTTCCATTTCAGGTTTATGATCCGGTCGGGAGCGTGTAGTCAATGATTTGTAGTCATCAGGCAGGAAACCAAAAGCCGGAATCAGAAGTGCTTTACATAGAGTAGATTGTGCATTCATACACCGATGGCGGAGGAAACCATGCAAGGCACCAACCTGCACATCAGGAGAAAATCGGGGTTCAGTGTCTTGCTCAAGGACACCTCGACACGACCTCGACACGACACGAACCTCGACACGCACACGCACTGGGTGCGTGTGCGTGTGCATATGCATGTTCGTGTGTGTGTGTACTGTGTACACAGTAGAGTATACGATCCGAAATTACATTAGGCCCATACAGGTATCCGTATTGCACACGATAAGACGGATCCGCTGTTTTCATAACGACACCTCAGAGTAGAGCCCGAGCAGAGGACATGAAACAAAAAAGCTGTGTTTACTGTTTACTCACAGCGGGCATATAAGAAGAAGAGGAACGGTGCAACAACCCATTGAGACGGCCGCCCGGGGAGGACGGTGCTGCATGGGCTCATAAATTATGGAGAGAGAGAGAGAGAGAGAGAGAGAGAGAGAGAGAGAGAGATGATGTCGTGATGCTGTGAGAATCAGTGAGATGCAACAGGGAAAGCACTCACTCACTTCAGACCATCTGAACATTATAGACGGCGGTATACGCGCCGTGCGCGGAGAAGAGATGCGCGCTGCATACTGATGATGACACCTCCACGCTTCTCTGACCCTGCCAGCCACGATCCTGCATGGCTGCGTCTATAGCAAGGCAACCGCACGGGACTGCACGCTCAGCTGTGTGGGAAAAGCCCACATGCGCTATAGCTATACTGTATATAGCTCGCCAATGGTGGAAAAAGTAGGCCTGCTCACGTTTTGTACTGAAGTAAAAGTATCAAATACGTTGGGACCAAAAGTGTGAAAAACATATTTTTCATTTCCATATGTCTTTAAAGGAGCATTCAGTGATTTGGGTGATTTGGAAAACCACCCAGTCCGCCCCGGTAACAAAATGTGCACATGCACGCTCTACAGTGGGGGGAAGTGCAACAGGCCAACAGCATGTGCACCAAGGCCCGCCCCCACTCGATCATGATTGGAGGAAGGCCCCTCTCATCCTGATTGGATGAAGGCTTTGCCACCCGCCACCAAAACTGAAACTAGGGTTTTTTGACCCCAGGGGCTCACTGGGGACAGGGAGGAACTCCTTATATGGTCAGCACACTCTATAGTAGGGAGGATTATCCAGAAAAAAAGAAAAAATAAGTGATATTTGAATTAAGTCAAATCACTGAATATACCTTTAAGGTTTGTGCAGACCCACTGTTCCTGAGTCATTATAATAGGTTTTCCATCATGCTTGCTTGAAGCACAATTAGGTAATTGTGCTCCTATTCAAAATATAAAAGGCACACCATTTAAATGGCTTGGTTGAATGCTTCTGAAAGTTATTCTGATTGTAAGGTCACATTCTCACCTAATACTTCGGTAGACTCGATGCGAATGGGCAGAGAAGTTGGGATTCCTGCGGTGTGTCATGCCGTCTGGGACCTCTCTCTCTCTCTCTCTCTCACTATACGCAGGCAGCCACGCACTGTTCTTTTGGGCATGGAGGCACAGCGCTGAGCGCACTGATATAACAGACAGCAGCGCAAAAAATGTTTACAAGTTTATCAATTTACAATTTACAATAGGCAATTAGCAGACGCTCTTAATCCAGAGCGATTTACATTAGGCAAGAACAAAAGCATGGGAATACATCACATATATAAAATGCATTTATCATGAAACATGCGTAAGCTAAGAACGTAACTAGAACATATCTATATAATGACACTATACATATATGCTATACATAATGTACTATGAAGTGCTATGACTACACAATGCAATTATTGTGCTGTCTACATGACATGCTATAAGTCTGTTTCAAATGCTATCTAAGTCTAAAACGTGCTATCTAAGGGGGTAGGATAAGTGCTATGGGCCATGATGGAGTCTGAAAATGTGGGTTTTCAGACTACGGCGGAAGAATGGAAGTGATGCTGCAGTTCTGATTGCAACGGGGAGTGCATTCCACAGTTTTGGGGCCAGAAGGGAGAAGAGTTTGGGACGTGTGGAGCGTTGTCCCGGCGTTTTTAGTGAGGGTACTTCCAGCTTTCCTGCGTTGGCTGATCTGAGTGCGCGGGAGGGTTTGTAGGGTTCAATCATGCTTGCAAGATATGGGGGAGCCATACCTTTGGTTGCTTTGAATGTCAGCATCAGAGTTTTGTATTCTGTGCGGGTAGCGACCGGGAGCCAGTGCAGGGAGCGGAGCAGGGGGTAGACAACTAGACATGTGAGAATTTTGGCTGGTTGAAGACCAAGCGAAGACCAAGCGAGATGAAAGTCCCTACTCCCCAGTCCCCACACAGTGACAGCACTCCATGTTTACGGCACGCACAGACAGACAGACAGACAGACAGACAGACAGACAGACAGACAGACAGACAGACAGACAGACAGACAGACAGACAGACAGACAGACAGACAGACAGACAGACAGACAGACAGACAGACAGACAGACAGACAGACAGACAGACAGACAGAATATTCTGTAGGCTATACACTGCAGTGTTTTTATGTGTTTCCTTAAGCAATTGATTAATGTACTCGTCCTCATTTCAATCAGAGCTTCAGTCTCCTCATTCGACCACGTCTATCCACGGTAACGGGACATCTTTGCGCTGCGTAAAATATGCTTTCTCCGTCTCCAACTGTGTTCAGCTCCTCACCCGCCACATTGTTTGCTTCATTTCCTTTATTTGCTGCGGATTGCATTCCCACCTAACCTGACTCCGCCAGATGGGGCAGCAGAGAGTACACTGGGTTCCCCCCTCCTGCTCCCATCTGGGAACTCTCAGGCAGACTTGATGCCCGGCCACAAAACGGCCTGGCCAATCAGCAGCAGCTAGAGGCGGGATAGCTGCTGCTGATTGGCCAGCGGAGTCAGGTTAATTCCCACCTGCACCGAATCGTAATCAAGTGTGATTGGAAGAGAAGCGAAACCCCCGTTTTTGGTCGAAGTAGAATGCGGTTCTTTGATGCGCATTAGGATTCGAATGATGCTTCATACCTGCCAAACGAAGCGCAGTTTCTGACAATGTGCAGCAGGATTCGTTTTAATCGCAGTAAAGCTTTCTGGTGTGAATGTCACCTAATTATACTTCGTCATGGTTATTTCAGTATATGGACTGCTGAGCTTAATAACAGCCCTGAAATTCAGAGCACCTCTTGAATTGTTAAAAGGTGACCCCAAGTTACAAGAATCAGTTGAGAATCATCTGACGAAACCACGTCAGTGTGGTTGAACTGGACATTGTTCTATAACTAGATGTTGATGTTATCTTGTTAGTCTATAGGCTACTAGCCTGGTAAACCAACCAACCTGGAAGTAGGCTACTGCATGGGTTCAGTTGGTTGAACTGGACATTGGTTCAATCATTTGGTGTTGTCTTGTTGTACTGTACTCGGATCAGTAGTTAAACAGGATGCAAGCATCGAAATTTCTGTGAGGTTCCAAATACATTTGCAGATTCAATCAAAACATGTTCCATTCCTGAATGCATTTCTTACAATTGTGTTTTTTTAATCAAAAGGATGACAGAAAATGCTATGTGAAATATTGTTTTAGATTAGATGGAAACACATTGTCTGACAAAAAAGTAAAAGGGCTAAAATAATTGTCAGACTAAAACTAGACTAAAATGTCAACAGTTTTTGTTGACCAAAACTAGACAAATAAATGTACGGATTATTGGACTAAGATTAAGACTAAAATGCTCGACTTTTAGTCGACTAAAACGTGACTAAATAAAAATAGGATGAGTTCGACAAAATACTATAAAAACTAACAACTGTGATTGAAACTGGACTAAGACTGAGACTAAATTTTAAAATAGCCGACAAAAACAACACTGGTGCAGTTATTGTTCCATTATCTTTTCTTAAAGATGAATGTACAGTATATTGTCATTTCACAATACAGAAACTGGTCAAAATGGATAATCAAAAAAAATAAAAAACATGCATTGCTGACGTGTACATTCTAGAGTGGTGCTGTCTGCTGATTTAATTGTATCAAGAATACCATCATTGCACCATTATGGGTAGATGGAGTGCTGATGCATGTATTTGACTAGCCACAATTTGCAACTCTAGATTTTTTTACAATGGGATGAATCTAGAGTTGCAATACCCTCCATTGACTCCCCACTCATCCAATTTGGTTTGTGATCTGCTTGTCTTAAACAACGTTAAACTCACCAACATTGCAGCTGTAGTCCAAGCTTGAATTATCCTCTTTCAATCTGCCGAGCTTGTTTTTCATAAAAATTCCCCGTAGACATGTTATGAGCTACTTTCTGTCAAGACATCCTCTGCAGGTGATTCTTTTTGTGAATGGAGTTGGGAAGCACTCGTCATAAGTCACTGAACGGCCCTGCGTACCACCTGTTTCGAATTTGCACATAATGCAGGAGGCAGCAGCGCGACCCGTTAACAAAAACGAGTGCTTCCAAACTGCAACACTTAGAAAAAGAATCACCTGCAGAGGATGTCTTGACAGAAAGTAGCCCATAACATGTCTACGGGGGATTTTTATGAAAAACAAGCTCGGCAGATTGAAAGAGGATAATTCAAGCTTGGACTACAGCTGCAATGTTTGTGAGTTTAACGTTGTTTAAGACAAGTAGATCACAAACCAAATTGGATGAGTGGGGAGTCAATGGAGGGTATTGCAACTCTAGATTCATCCCATTATAAAAAAATCTAGAGTTGCAAATTGCGGCTAGTATTTGACCAACATTTCAACAAATAATATGCCTTCCTCGGGGTATGACAGGTATGGATGCAGGCTTGCTTGTATTTATAGACACTGGGACAAAGGTGCATTCATCAGGGAGTGTCCTCAATCTAGCCAACACCCAAAGAGGGTAATTGGTCGCCATTATTATTGCATTGAAGGAAGCATGAGGTCAGTCCGTTGCTCTTCCCTGGTTGGCAGAGGGAGTGTAGAGCCCATTAGATAATTGACACTGGGTGAAAAAAAAAAACCTGCATACAAGTTTGCCTGGCCCACTAGCAATTATAGGCCTACAGTGAGGGTTTAAACCCATTTTGACCTGAGATCAGATTCTAAAAATGTCTTCTACATCCTGACCGTTTTCGGTGGCGCGCTATGAGCTTGTAGATCTGCTATTTTTCAATAGCTAAAGCATAACATAATGCTAACACCAAAAGGGGTTCCCGCCCAGAAAAGACCATGGACATTCTGTGCAGACAGTATACCGTCGATGTTTTGATATTGCCTCAGAGAGGAGGTTCTTTTTTCTGATGTTTACCCTGGGGGGGGGGGGGGGGGGGTGAGCTTTTATCTGGACATATTGGCTCTCTTCTAAGTCTGCGATATATATAGAATCCATGCCGCGGCTTGACAGGGCTTGACGCTGCTTTGTAGAGTGAGACGGAATGGATCATAACTAATGCCCAATTCAAAAATTCGACAAACCTGTCTCTCAGGGGGAGGGGGGGGGGGGGGGGGGGGGGGGGGGGGGGAGAGAGAGAGAGATGCTTTGGAATGTATGACACAGTAAGTCAGAGCAGTGATATTTCCTCTCTTCATGAAGCACAACAGCTATTCTCTGACATCCGGGGTGGGGGGGGGGGGGGGGTACAATAAATAAAACTAATAAAATCACACCTGTGTGAAGTGAGGGGCACTCAGAGGGGCGACTGTGGCGCAAGAGGTAGAGCAGGTCGTCCAATGATCCATGGGTCGGCGGTTCGAATCCCGGCTCATGTCGAAGTGTCCTTGGGCAAGACACTGAACCCCAAATTGCTCCCGATGTGCTGGTTGGTACCTTGCATGGCTTACACTGCAATCGGTGTATGAATGCGTGTGTGAATGGGTGAATGGAATGCACAATCTATGTAAAGCGCCTTGGATAAAGGCGCTATATAAATGCACCATTTATCATCGTACTGTACATCATCATGATGTATAATAGAGACTATGCCTATTTGCTCAGACACTATGACGTAAAATTCTCCATTCATTGTCAATGGGAATTTAAAGGGATTGTGACATAATGTAGTTTGTCTTAATTTCTTTTAGGTTTTCTGTGGCTGAGCTCAATTGCACCCAAAAAACCTGAACTTTTAACATTCAGTAGATTTTCTGTGGTCTGTGGTTTTCTGGCTCAAACAAGTGCTCTGATTGTCCTGCTGTTTGTGATGTCACAGCCTGCAAATCCCATATATGTCAATGGGATTTTCCAGCAGCAGTCACTGTTTTTCACTGTTTTGCCTGTTTTCATTGCAGCTCAAAAGGCTTCCAAACCCCAGAGAAAACTCCAGACCACAGGAAATCCACTGAATGTTCAAAGTTCAGGTTTTTTTGGGTGTAATTGAGGACATAAAACCTAAAAGAAAAACGAAAAAAATAAATAAATTAAAGTTAATGCCATGAAACCTTTAATGTTTGTGTAGGACGAAAATAGACCGTATAACTAAGCCAATTTGCTCAAACACTATGACGTACAATTTTCCATTCATTGTCAATGGGAATTTAATTTGGTGTAAGATGAAAATCTACACTAATAGCTGAATATAGGAGAGGACCCCTCAAAAAATTAAAAAATTAAAAACAGGCGATCTACAAGCTTGCAGCGCATGTCACAGATTGGCTACTTTCGCCATTTTAGAAAACCTCAACGTTTTGAGTTCTTGATTTCCAGAACTCGCGTCAATACTGAGCAGACCAAATTAGTTCCTGAGATCATGTCCTGTATGTGGGATTGCCTATAGCGAGTCAGTGTGTGTGCGTGCGTGCGTGCGTGCGTGCGTGCGTGCGTGCGTGCGTGCGTGCGTGCGTGCGTGCGACTAGAGTGTGTGTGCAGAGGTTACGCTCAGTAAAGGTCACAATTCCCCACAGCAGCCAATCAGAACAGAAGCAGAGGAAAGAGGAGCTAAGAATTGTGTCACTATAACCTTTAAGGAAGCAGACAGCCAATGTGTATATAGGCCTACTTGTGGCTGATTGTCTCTCTGCTCTGCTAGCCATTGGCAGAACTTTGAATAGGCCTACATGGCTCTGCTTCCCATGCAGTTAATAATCATCTTTAAGTTATAAAGATATTTCACTTTCAAAACGTTTTGGGGCAATTTTATCGTCTAACTTGGGCTTTTGTGAACACATATAGGCCTAGGCCTACTGCAAATTTTATTTTCCTCTGTATATTTTTCTTTTCCCTTTTTACCTCCTTTTATGATGATTCCATGTTTTTGTTCATAGAAGTGTATATACATCTCTAAATGTTCTGATGAATTGAAAAGGGTGGACCCTATTGTAAACAAACCAGTGTAATGCTTTATGGTGCTTGAAATGTATACCTATTCTGCATACTGTTAATAAATACTTCAATCAATCATTCAATCAAGCAATATACTCCAGACAGATCACCAGACCTTTAAGTATATTCTGATGATAATAGGCTATACTTTTACTATATATATGCCTACATTTTGATTACCCGGACATTTGTAACAGAGATATTTTTACTTGAGTAAAAACATGGATTCGAAACCCCGGCCGGCTCCACCTGGCGTTGCCCCCAAAGTGTCCGTGAGCAACAGGCTGTTGCCAACAGCCAACAACACAATTGTGATGCCGCGTGACTAACAGCTGAGTGCAGAGGCAGCGCAGCCCACTCTCTGCCCGCTCGTCTCCAGACTCTCCACCACACGACGCATGCACACAGCTAGGGGGGAGCGCCGGAGCGGAGAACAAAGGCTCTTATTCTATACATTTCTACATCCTTCGCGTCTGGTCGGGGCGGTGCAGATCCGCTATACTTATAAGTGCTCTCCCGCAGAGCCTTTCGTGACGCACAGGAGAAGAAAAGGAGCAAAAATTCAACTTGAAGAGGGATACAAGTGACTTAAATTCTGCAGCATGTTGACCGTTCGGCATTCTGCGTTCAAACACATCCATCCCGCGACCCTTTTGACTTTGTTGGCGTATATATTTTCTGGTGTGGAAATAATCGGTTTATTATTTTCGTTCGGCTAAAACGGGGTTTTCTCCTCTCCCTCGATCTCTATTTGGAACGATGTGGACTTCTCATGATACTGTTGGATTTGCTTTCTTAGTCGGGTTTTGTGTCCGATTTGGAATCTCATTTGAAGGTAAGAAAGATTGAGCATGCTGGGGTGGCGTCCATGGTTAAAGAAAGTGTTAAAAGTGCTATGTATGTAAACGCAAATTAATTATAGCTTATAAGAAACTCAACACAGACTATCAGAGGCGACATTAACATGTAATTGTTTAATGAGAGTGCACTGTTGCTCACACTTTGTGATATTAGCCTACAGTGTCAATTCCGCTTTACCAGTCCAGTTGTGCAGATAATTAAGGGCTTTCTCTCAGCAGGGAAAGCATCAACAGCTATTTATATACATGAAGGCTGACTTGTTGCAGTCAGAGCTCGTTCGGCTGCTTGCATGCTTATAGGTATAGTCCCATTGTTAATTCACCCAGCGCGAGGGAATGAGCGCGTCGCTATTTCAGCACCATGGACAGCGGCTCCCTTAACTACTCTGTCCGTCCGTCCGCGCCGCTCGTGTGTGCGTGCGTTTGCGCGCGTGTGCGTGCGTGTCTGTCTCTGTCATATTGCACCATTTAATTAAGTGCATTATGTTAAATATCAATGATCAAACCCAAAGTGACTGAATGCCATTCTTATCGAGTATACTGATCTACAGAAAAAGGAACCACATGTGCAACTAATACATTTAATGTGACGCAGTTCTGGGCCCATGTGGTGCTGTTTTATGTTTTTGAGTGGTGCAACCACTCCTATAGACAGCTATGTGTGTCCCTGGCTGAGTGGCTGCATGTGTCCCTGCAGGGTGTGTCCCTGGGCCTGAGCACGGAAAGAGCACATTTTTCACCACCAAGTGTCACTGTTGCGCAGCCTAACACACCATGCACCAAGTCTCAGTTGAGCAGCCACAAACACACACACACACACACACACACACACACACACACACACACACACACACACACACACACACACACACACACACACACACACACACACACACACACACACCAGGGAGGAGAGCTTGTACAGTACAGTACAGTACAGTACAGTACAGTACAGTACAGTACAGTACAGTACAGTACAGTACAGTACAGTACAGTACAGTACAGTACAGTACCGTACCACTCACTTCACACAGGTGTGATTTTCAAATAGGCTTGATTTTTGTAAGAACTACATTCCAGGCAAACTTTATCTTATAAATCTTATTTCACAACCAGAATTCCCTACAATATCTCTCTCTCTCTCTCTCTCTCTCTCTCTCTCTCTCTCTCTCTCTCTCTCTCTCTCTCTCTCTCATATATATCTTTGCAGGAACATTCACTGACCTCCCTGTCAATCAAACAGCCAAAGAGGGCCATAACATTGAAATGGCGTGTGCGTTCCAGAGCGGAGCGCCGTCCGTGTACTTGGAGATGCAGTGGTGGTTCATCAGAGCACCGGAGGAACCCACTGGCAGTGAGGAGGAGGAGGAGGTTGAGCCAGAAGAGGTACTTTGTTGGGTCTTTGTTTTGTCTTGCTCGGCTGTCATCCATCTTCAAAGGGAGGATGATCCAACAAGCGTTTGATTTGATTTGATTTGATTTGATTTGATTTGATTTGATTTGATTTGATTTCATTTCATTTCATTTTTTTTTTGTGGCTTTCGCCTTTATTTTATATTTTTTTATGGAGGGACAGACAGTAGGCTGACAGGAAATGGGGAGAGAGATGGGGGGAAGACATGCAGTAAAGGCCGTCGGGATCGGGAGTCTAACCCGCGGCACACTGCCAGACTGGATTACCAGCCAAGGTGCCTGTACCACTGAGCCATGGCCCGCAGGCCATTTAATTTAATTTTCAACACAACCCGATTGCATTTGGCAGAGCCAATTGCATAGTTTTTTTGAGCACCGTGTCTATATCTGTTGAGCAGAATGGGAGTTAAATTACAGGAACCAAATTATTAGCTTCACGTGTTTTCATGTTATTTTATTTTTGAGGGGCGCTAGCTGCTCCTATGCCCAACGTTGTGTGTCTGTGTGTACCCCATAGCGATGATGTGATTGGCTGATCAATGTGTGTACCCCATAGCGATGGTGTGATTGGCTGATCAATGTGTGTACCCCTTAGCGATGGTGTGATTGGCTGATCAATGTGTGTACCCCATAGCGATGACGTGATTGTCTCAACATGTATGAAGAGTGACCCTCACTTCACACAAGTGTGATTTTATTTTCACACACTACTAGCCCCTCCTATGAACCAGCTTTGTGTGTTTGTGTGTACAGTGTACCACATTTGTGATGATTTGATTGGCCAGTTGTGTGTGTTTGTGTACAGTGTACCACATTTGTGATGATTTGATTGGCCAGTTGTATGTTGTTGTGTATAGTGTACCGCATTTGTGATGATTTGATTGGCCAGTTGTGTGTGTTTGTGTACATTGTACCACATTTGTGATGATTTGATTGGCCAGTTGTGTGTGTTTGTGTACAGTGTACCACATTTGTGATGATTTGATTGGCCAGTTGTGTGTGTTTGTGTGTACCACATATTGAAAATGTGATTGGCTGAGCACGGATGCATGTGATGTATTGTATGATGATAAGAGCGGCCCCTCACTTCACATGAGTGTGATTATGTTGTCATTGTCTGTATTTCTGGTAGACTTAACTCATGTTATCATTGGAAAGAAGGACCATTAGTCATAGATGTCTAAATCCGAAACATACACGCCAACGGCGCATCCTTCTTCTTCATCTAATCCAGCTGTTGATTAGGCCTACTGATGCGTTTCCTCATACAGATGTTGATGTAACAGTCCAGTCATCACAGACAGAGGCAGGGTCCAGCAATGTGGACGCTGAGCCACACTCGGAAGGAGAGGGCAGGCTTCGATTTTCATGCACGTCCAGCCAACAAAGATTTCAATCTGGGTTTTTTTAAGTGGTGCAAACCACTTCCTTAAGTGACTATGTGTGTGTGTGTGTGTGTGGGTGGCTGGCTGGCTGCCTGGGTATGAGCACGAAAACAGCATGGTTGTTTTTCACCACCTGTGCGCAACCTAACACACACACAAACACACACGCACATATTAACTGTATATATGGTGATTTCGGGTGTGCCAGTACAGTACAGTGACAGTACAGTACAGTGGCGGGTACAGTAGAGGGACCCCCACACGGTAACTCTGTCATTTCTCAACCATTTCGGACGCGGGGCGGCTCGCCGGAATCGGTCCGGCACCCTGGGTGCGTTCATGTGGGTCTAGAACTCCCCCCCCCCCTCCCCCCGGGGAGGGGGGGAGGGGGGAGTTATCTTCAACAACTCCCCAGAAAGGGCAAAAGAATGAAACCGCAAGAACGGTGAACGGCGAGAAAGTGGCTTACATACTGTCTGTGAGGCAAAAAAAATAAAAATAAATCTCTTTACTGCTCAGTATCTTTGGTTCTTGCAAAGCCTGCTAACCGTCACAATCAATTCATAAAAGGGGGATTTACAACATGGAGCCAGAGCATGAAAGAGCACAATTCCACAGAGATAGTGCAGAGGCATATTTGATGGCGGACAGCCATGCAGACATTGAGAGCCAGGACATAAACAAACATCAAGTAATGTCCCGTATCATAGAGGTGGTTAACCCATTCTGACCTGAGATCAGATTCTAAAAATGTCTTCCACATCCTGACACTTTTCTGAAAAAGCTATGTTTCTATGTCAGTCGTTCTTCGATTTTTCAAAAATAGCAGACCTACAAGCTTGTAGCGCGCCACTCGGTGGCGCGCTATGAGCTTGTAGATCTGCTATTTTTCAATAGCTAAAGCATAACATAATGCTAACACCAAAAGGGGTTCCCGCCCAAAATGAGTTAAATTCATTGGAGAGTGTGGTCTTCGTTTTAGAGGCACCAAATCTGAAGCCCATTTAGACCTGAGGTCGATTCAAAAAAGAAAAGAAAATGCTTCTAAATCCTAAAACCTTATGTTTCTAATATGTCAGTATACTGGAACTCACCTATGCTTTCTATGGCATAGGCAGCTCGGCAGGATCCGGAAACTACACGCAGCTGCATGACATGAGACTAATTAATTATTATTCATTATTAATTAAAGCAACAGATAGAGAGAGAGGAGTGTGTGTGTGTAGTGTGTGCGTCAATTTAACAAAGGTGCAGACGATCAGAAATCAGCAGAGAGTGAGCGACGTTTGCGCTACTGTATGCTGAATTGAAGTGGACTCGGCCCCAGACTCTTTTTTCCCTCCCTGGAAATAAAAATCACACCCATGTGAACTGAGTGGTGCAACTCCCCCTCTCTCTCATTAGCAGGCAACAGTGCAGCACTATCTCTCTCTCTCTGTTTCTGGCACAACAGTGCCACTTTTGCCCCTACTGGTACTCATAGTCACATAGTCACATAGTCACATAATCACACAGTCAAGGTACATAGGTTAACACGGACATTGCTGTTCCTTGGAGTGGTTGCACCACTCAACAACGTCTGGGTTTCCGAGGCTACTATGTCAGTGGTTGCTCAACCTTTTTCAAGAACCCCCAGAATTTTCTGTATTTGGCCGCAGAACCCCCCCCCATCTGAAAATATGTTGTTCCAGGGACGTTTGCTGTGAAATAAATATATATTCAAAGATTTGCGCATGCATTTTCACGATCTTTAAAAAATAGCAGATCTACAAGCTCGTATGACATGAAGCTTAAAACACCAAAAGGGGTTCCCGTCCTGAATGGGTTAGACTCAGGGGTTTTCAACCTTTTTATACTGAAGTACCACCACAGAAAATATCCGTAATAACTGATGTTAAAATACAGGAGCGTAGACCTGCCCCATCCTATTCAGTGTTAAATACAGGAGTGTAGACCTGCCCCATCCTATTCGGTGTTAAATACAGGAGTGTAGACCTGCCCCATCCTATTCGGCTATTATTAACCCAGGAGGAAAATGTGATTTATTCTTTAAATTGTTTTGTTTTTGTTCCATTCCTAAGACAATTTTGCTGCTGCTTCCTGGAATTGATGATGCTGCTGAACAAATTTGACATGACTCTGCAAGAGCATGTTGATGAATGCATGCAAAAAAAAGCAAAAGTCAACATGGGGCTGGTGCTCAAGGCAGAGGATCATTGGTAGTGAATCTTTGGGTGTCCCACGATTCGATTCGATTCCGATTCTTGGGGTCACAATTCGATTCAACTCGATTCTCAATCCAAAAACGTTTTTTTTTAATTCAAAAGCATTTTTTTTCCCAGATTCAAAACGATTCTCTATTCAAAATGATTCTCGATTCAATACATACATACATACATACATACATACATACATACATACATACATACATACATACATACATACATACATACATACATTCAATACATACATTCAATACATTCATCACAATATACTCCAGCCTTGAACTGAAGTGACTACAGTAACTTGAAAATGACTGAAGACATGATGTTTACTGTGATTAGCGTAAGCTTACATTTCATATCACAGACACCATGTAGTGAAAACTCCTGTAACTGTAACCAGAAAAAGAAATCTAAAAACCCCCCCAAAAAAACAAAGATTTTTGGAAATTATGAACCGATTTTGAATCGTTCATAACGGAATCACGATTCTAATTCGAATCGATTTTTTTGACACCCCTAGTTAGTTACACTGCTCTCTGTCGACAAAGTAATTGACATAATCAGCAGCATAATAAAACAATTCATTTCTAATGATGTAAGTAAGGCAGGGATGTTTTCTGTGCAGATTGACACCACGCATGATGTTACCGCCACAGACCAGTGTGCTGTGATACTCAGATACAGTATCAGCGTCAGTGGTTCCCAAACTTCTTCATGTCAAGGACCCCCAAATTGACACTAATTAGCCCCCGGACCCCCCATTTGAAAAGATATTCCAGTGGCTCCCATGAGAGAAGATTGACGGCTCTAGCAGTGATTCTCAACCATTTTAATTTCAAGGACCCCCCAGTTTGACATGCATTAGTCTATACGGACCCCCATTTAATGGCATTTCCATCTTTGGGACTCCCAATTTATATTGTAAAATCAATGTTAATTTAACTCTGAGAGTGTACAAATGGAACCAAATGGACCCTAACCGGGTCCATTTGGTTCCATTTGTACACTCTCCATTTGTAAATCCCCTCCATGTTGTAAATCCCCCCTTTATGAATTGATTGTGACGGTTAGCAGGCTTTGCAAGAGCCAAAGATACTGAGCAGTAAAGACATGTTTTATTTGTTTTGCCTCACAGTATGTAAGCCACTTTCTGGCCGTTCACCGTTCTTGGTTTCATTCTTTTGCCCTTTCTGGGGAGTTGTTGAAGATAAAAAAAAAACCCAGATTGAAATCTTTGTTGGCTGGGCGAGTGGGCGTGCATGGAAATCAAAGCCTGCGCCTCTCCTTCCGAGTGTGGCTCAGCGTCCACACATCAACATCTGTATGAGGAAACGCATCAGTAGGCCTAATCAACAGCTGGATTAGACATCTATGACTAATGGCCCTTCTTTCCGATGATAACATGAGTTAAGTCTATACCAGAAATACAGACAATGACAAAATATATATGTCGACCCCGCCCGCTCACCTCCGCCCCATCCCCTCCTGGTGCCGGGGGTCATCTTGGACAACACAATATAAACAAATGGGAGAGGGGTGGGGCCGAGAAAGGCCCTTATTAGGGCTGCGTCCCTGGGTGTGTTCACTTAGCGTTGA
Source organism: Electrona antarctica (assembly GCF_951216825.1). Lineage (NCBI taxonomy): Eukaryota > Metazoa > Chordata > Actinopteri > Myctophiformes > Myctophidae > Electrona > Electrona antarctica. The sequence goes on along the minus strand of NC_136801.1, from coordinate 40,287,807 downwards.
TTTGTGTCTGCCCAATTTGCTATATATACCTGTCGTATGCACTGCGCATGAGGTCAGTCCGTTGCTCTCTCCAGGTTGGCAGAGGGAGTGTATAGCGCCCAAGATTACTAGGGGTGTAACCAGGGCCGGATTTAGCCAGCCCCACTCAGGTGGGCAGACAGAATTGTAAGGGGGGGCGACTCCGCCGGCGCGGGTGGGGTGTCAAACCCACATTGGGTGGGCAGGACGCACGTTTGGGTGGGCTATGCCCACCCCTGCCCCCCCCTAGAACCGGCCCTGGGTGTAACGATACATTGTAACATTGTAACATTGTAACAAAAAAAAGACTGACAAAGGAGCTGAGGCATTCATGCCAATGTGAACAGAGAAAGAGAGGGGGAGATCTTGATGACTTTAGAAAATGATGTAGTGGTAGTGACAAGTGTTTGAGAAAGCTGTTTGAGAAAACTGATTTAGAAGGCATTTGTAGAATTTGCCCTCAGTAGCAGGCGCTATAGTCACGAGGACATGGGGGAAGTGCAGGCAGTCACAGAGTTCTTTTTTTTGGGTCACTTTGTTGCACAATACATTGTGGTGCTCCATAACAAGACATATGCAGTAACATAGGCAACTCAATGATTAACCCTATAGAACAACCGGATGATTTTCCCCCGGGAAATTACGTTTATGTGCTTCGCATAATGTTGCTGATGTCTGAGACATTGGGTCCTTGGGTACATTCATGATGCTCAGTGACATCATAGAAGCTAGGTTTCTTTGTTTCCCTGCCCACATCCGTTTTAGTTTTTTTTCTCTCTTTCCTACAGGCATGTGTTTTTTTTTTCACTGGACCTTTCTCACTGGTCACTGGACCACCAATTTTGCATGATAGCCCAACCCCCCCCCCCCCCCCCCCCCCCACACACACACACACACACACACACACACACCCCACCCCTTCTGTTCTAGAGTTAATGGGTTAATAAGCACAATTTATAAATTGTATGGGCAGAACAGCAGGTTATCATAAATCCATGGCCCTGGCCTCCGTAGTCTTGCTGAGATAATAATCAGCTGTCAATACAACACACAGATCTGATAACTGCCTAGGGCTGTCAGAACGAATTTCACAATATGAAAGAAATTCGAATATTAAAAAAAATATATATATCCGAAAGCTAAAATTGTAAAATTGCCATTCGAATGGAGCTTTTATTATTTATTAATTATATTTTATATTTTTATTTTGTTTTATATTTTATTTTATCCGCTCGCTTAATGTATGAATAACGAATCTACCGCTGTTGAATCGTACCGGCCGCTTCTCGCCTTCCAGACTAGAGTTATAGCAGGGGGCGGTGCTTACGTTACGTCCTCACTCTATCAAGTGGGATAGCTGCCTATGGATAGCTGCCGCTGGGCGTGAGTCAGACTAAAGCAGGAAGCAACACTGCAGCAGCACACGTGTAAACAAACAAGGCAGAGGCTCAAGATAACAACAGGGAACAGGGGAACATTTACGTTCGGAAATATCGCACCGGACAGGAGAGCACTCGCCTATTAGTTTGCATTGCACAGTGCAGTCAGTGCGCTATTTCCGAACGCCGTGATGAGTGGAAGGTGGACGGGAAAATAACATCAAGAGAAAACGTTGTCTGCAGACTATGCATTACTGGCCTGTTCATCTGATAGCCAAGCATTCTGTTAAAATAGAGAAACTATTGCTGGTGATCTGGAGTCTGGAGTTGTCCCGTCCATGATAGACTGACTAATGAAACATTATTATTAGTTTTCCGTGCAAACCATGTCATGTTGAAAAAATAGCTTTGGCGTTTGGATGGGGGGGGCCCTCTAGTGGACAGAACGTGCATACAAAACTTGATATTCTGTGTATAGAGGTGTTTTTCAGTAGGCTATAATGAGCTAAAATAAACAATGTAAATATTCGAATATATTCGAAAATTACAAATAATGAAGCAATGAAATTCGAATTGGATTATAGAGGTGAACTGACAGCCCTATAACTGCCCGCATCGACCTGGTGCTCATTACATCCAGACACAGCTGTAATGGAGGGTTTACAATGAACGTCCATGTCTGTGGGGCCAGGGGTCCAGTGCGTGCGTGCGTGCGTGCGTGCGTGCGACCTTGGTCGTTAGAAATGTGGTAAATAAATAAAGTTTGATTTGATTTAAAGTACAATATTTCAAACCGTGTGAAACATGGGAAATAACCGCTTGGCGGTATACTTCCTTGGCTTACTTTTGATGTGCATGCAGACTAGCTGTGCACACGAGATTTGGCGCAGAACGGTCCAGGGAATTGCGAGATTATGATTGATTTACAAACAGTTTGCACCGTAAACATCATCATTCAGAACAAACTGCAACCACCGCAATTCCCAGAACTGTGTTTGATTTGCAACATTAAATTGGACAGTCCACATCAAGGCAACATGCACTTACTCACGGTTCCCTATACTATAGGGAACCGTGAGTGCTATAGGGCCTATAGCAACGGCACTTGTCAAGCCATGTCAACCTACGTTAAAAAAAAAAAACAAAAAAACAACCTGTTGTATAATCTTCCTTCAATGCACGAGGAGTGCACAGGCTGCTTCTTATCACCTGACAGCCAGGGGGGAGTTTCCTAGCCTGGCGCGGCCAGACTCATAGCGATGATTCACTGACGCTTCCTATGTGGGGAGGAAGCGTCAATGAATCCTCGCTAGGAAGTTTCCCCCATAGGACCGTAGGATGTAGCGTGTGGAAGGAACATGTTATTCCAACCAGTTCCTTATCAGGTGCCCTGGGTGACCAATTAGAACCCATCTTGTCTTCTAAATAATTATTCGTAAACTTTAGTGTTTGTCAGCACACACAGCAGCAGATTTGGTCCACAAACTAATCAAAACAATCCACCACAAGAACAATGTCGAATGTATTCCATCGTTGAGTCCCTTGAGTGGATAATGTCAAACAACCTTTTTTGTGATGCTTTGGGTCAAATTGTTCTGGTGGAAATGCTGCACGATGGCCAGCAGTGGTGGTGGTGAGCAGCTCAATGCACAATCTCTGTAAAGCGCCTTGGATAACGGCGCTATATAAATGCACCATTTACCATTTACCATTTACCAGTGTGAATGTGTGTGACAGCGACAGTAGGAAGCAAGGTCGTGGCTCTCAGAAGGAATCCATGTTCACTCGATTTCACATGGGTAATGTTGGAAAATAAAATGAACTTAGAGGTCGCACACATCAGAAAAGCGGAATGTGGACAGCAATTACTCACATTTGAGTGAACTGGAGACGTGGAGTGTGAGAAATGATACAATCAATATTCTGTAGTGCCCAAGGAATTCCTGTAAAAGCACTTATATATATCCAATCCGCCATCTCAGCAAATTGAATGTTCTCACTGAACTGTCCTCTTTTTGAGGAGAGCAGAGAACATGGAATAATCCATCCGTCCAGCCATCCATCTGCAGCTGCTTAGCCGTAGGGTGACAGCTCCAGCAGAGAGCTCCAGACCTCCCTCTCCAGGGCAACAAGCTTCATTCTGGGGGATCCCGTTCCCAGGCAAGTTTGGAGATATAACCCCTCCATATCATCCATGGTCTGTCCCGGGGTCTCCTCCCAGTGGGACGTGCACCCACTCGAGAACGTCCCTATGGGGAGACGCCCGAGAGGCATCCTAACCAGATGCCCGAACCACCTACGCTGGCTCCTTTCCAAGCGAAGAAGCAGTGGATCTACTCCGAGTCTCTCTCACGTGACTGAAGTTCTCACTCTAGGGACTTTAAGCAACGACTGTTTTCAGGACGGCTCCGCTACGCGGAAGTACGGCGGCTATGACGCCCACGCCGTAGCTGTCAAAATCGTTAAGCAAACAGCCTCCGGCGGCGGTGACATTGGTTGCCATGGTGACGAGTCCATGCAGCATGTGTCAAACATAAACACATTATTATTATTATTAATATTAAAACACCCCGTCGCGTGTCTGCTAACTTGCCGATATTGCTTAATTCTTACATGCGCTGGACATGATCAGCAGTGGAAAGAGGAAGGTGTTGGAGCAATCTGTGTTATTCTAAAACCATTTAATAAACATGGTTAATATGACATATGGTATTAGTGTTATTTCTTCATTCAGAGCATGCCAACACATTACACAGCATAAGAGAGGTGATGGAGCAATCAGTGTAAATGCATGACAGCTATCATTTCAATAAACATGGTTATGACATGCGTTGTAGACACTACGTGTAAGTGTAGGTTCTCCCGTAGTAGAAAGGGCTGCGACGGAGAGCAGGTTTATGTATCGAGCACTGATCCATTTCCGGTTGCCGTAGCCGACTGCCGTATCCGTCGTTGCTTAAAGTCGCTATTATCTCTAAGGGAGATGCCAGCCACCCATCTGAGAAAACTCATTTTGGCCACTTGTATCCGCGACCTTATTCTTTCAGTCATGACCCACACTTCATGAGAGAAGGAAGCAGGATTGCTCGGTAGACAGAGAGCTTTGCCTTCTGGCTCAGCTCTCTTTTCGTCACAACAGTGCGGCATACAGCGACTGCAATAACCCCCCCCCCCCCCCCCCCCCCCCATGCTGCTCCGATTCTCCTTATGATCTCCTTCTCCATCCACAACCATTGACAGAGGCACTGCACTGCTGTCACAGTGTCCAAATGGAACCACATCTCGCAAGACTAAAATGAACACTGAAGATTTAGCTCCTCCACATCCACACAAGTCAAGTGTCATCAAGTTCAGAAGGTGGATGTGGATTTGGACATGTCTGTAGAATGGACCCAAGTGCCATCCCAAGGGTAGCCATGAGATGGACCAGGCCCAAAGAGACGTGGAGAAGATCAGTGGAGAGAGAAATTAAAGAGTTGGGATGGACCTGCATGGGGCCAACTGCAACATTGGGCAGAAGACAGACGGCATTGGTGTTCGTTGGTGAAGACCTTATGTGCTACCCAGGACGAAGAGAATTAACACACATCCACACAAGGAGGCACACACACAAACCCTGTGTGCGTCAGTGTGTGTGCGAGAGAGCGAGAGCGAGAGCGAGAGAGAGAGAGAGAGAGAGAGAAAGGCAGGGAGAAGCGGAACTCATTTCAGGCTCTCAATATATCCAAGGATAATTGAGCTGTCGCTGTGTTTTGATTCAGGACATTGATTGTGACTTTAATTGCTTCAGGGGTTCCACTAGCAGGGCTGTAGTCGGAGGGACATTAGTCACAATGTATGGTCGCACCACAACAGTTATGACACTGATCACACTGATATGCACTCATGTGCTGCTCGCGCAGATAATCTTTTTATAGATCGGTGGGTGCTGCAGCCATTGTTAGGAATCGTAAGTCATCCACAATTCCACATCTCTGCTCCATTTCCTGCTTTGATTTTTCTCTGATTGAAAGAGAAGATTGTGTATTCTCTTAAATTGATTTCCCCTCATGGGCCACGCAGGCTGCTTCAATCCGCACCAAACTTTGGCACAAACAATGTCCAGGGTCTGGGCCATGGCTCAGTGGTCCAGGCACCTTGGCTGGTAATCCAGTCTGGCAGTGTGCCGCGGGTTCGACTCCCGATCCCGACGGCCTTTACTGCATGTCTTCCCCCCCATCTCTCTCCCCATTTCCTGTCAGCCTACTATCTGTCCAACCATAAAATATATAAAATAAAGGCGAAAGCCACAAAAGAAAACATAAAAAACTAAAACTAAAAAACAATGTCCAGGGGTCTGTCATGACAACAGTCACACCATCTGTAGCCCCTTCAGGTTTTGGCTGCTATACAAGGCCAAGGGCTGTGCGGAGCCCACACCTACCTATCAGCTCGTGACCCATGTTTGGCCAGTCATGACACAGAAATAAAAAGTTGGTTGAGAGATCACAGGCGTATTTATATGTATCTTATATATTTATCTATACTGTCTCACTGCTGTCATTTCTTGTGTTCCATGGTCTTTGGTTAGTTACAGTCACGGTGCGACTCAGGGGATGTAGGATGTAAAAACAGACAGGCAAGAGCAGAGCAGGTCAAATTAACACTGATTCATTTTCTGGAAACACAGAGGAACAGGTTACAGGAGTGTGTAACCAACCATAACACCATAAACAGCATCTAAGATCTGGCAGGGAACGCAAGGAACTGAGGGTTTAAGTAGACATAGAGAAAATACACAGGTGAACAGAACTAACAATCAACACAGGGATTCGCTGGGAGACTAACAGGACACAAGTGGAGATGGAGAAAAGTAGTTATCAGGGAGGTGAGACAAAACAGGAAACACTAGGACATCACTACATACAACAGACAGAATCATGACATGGTCAGACAGTGAAATAAGAATATAAATATAAGATTTTAGTCGACTGAATCTACAGTTGATTTTGTCAACTAAAATGTATTTTGGCGCCCTTGGTGGCGTCTAAATGCCTGATATTAATTTCACTTGGTTGCATGCTGAAAATAGCAGATCTACAAGCTCACAACACGTCACGCTTGAGCCTGTAGATCTGCTATTTCCAGAGTGCAACACTGGAGTGTGACTTGTCTTTCAGTTCTGCTGGATCTCTTCTCCACTAGTCTTAGTTTTAGTCAGCTTAGCTTAGTTATTATTTAGTTTGTTAGTGAAAAAAGGTAGTCGACGGACTCGACAAAAGGTTTTTGTCATAGTCAACAAAATTGTCAGAGATCTCCAACAAGCCTGGGGCCATGGCCTGGGCCGTGGCTCAGCGGTCCAGGCACCTTGGTTGGTAATCCAGTCTGGCAGTGTGCCTTCACTGCATGTCATCCCCCCATCTCTCTCCCCATTTCCTGTCAGCCTACTGTCTGTCCCTCCATTAAAAATATAAAATAAAGGCAAAAGCCACAAAAAAAAAAACATTAAAAAGCCTGGGGCCATGAGTAAGTGGAGAGGCTGTGCACCGACAGAAACACCCCCACAAAGAGGGCTAGCCAGCAGCAGAAATTGAAAGTAGAGTAGCAAGCACTACTACCACCACAATACTATTGCATACAGCTCATGCACACTCTGTGTGCACGCACGCACACACGTGCACGCACGCACACGCACGCGCACATGCACACGCACACGCACACTTACCTGTATCTTTTTTGATCCTTACTTTGGTTTTGCTATGGCAAATTACATGCAGTTTTGTACCCTGTATTAATACATTCCAGGGGCTACGAATCATTACCACTATTACCACTAGTGGTAATGATTAGTAGTATTCATTACCACTAGTATTACCACTAGTATTCAGTCCATTTAAATCATACACGGGCAACTGTCAGTCCCGGGGTCCACATAGTATAACTAAGTATAACTAAATGCATTTAAAATTAAATACAAATGTTATGTTTCAGGATGATGGAGCTGACCTGTTGTGACAATCCATATGTTGATCTGACCTCATCAAACCCTGTACACTTAAGACACCATATATGGACAGTACAGAATTCACTCCATATATTGATCCCCCCCCCCCCCCCCCCCCCATGCCAAAGTGCCAGTGCTCGCCCAGCAGTCTGCCGCCCGTCACCCAGGCGGATGCGCTTCTCGCCCTCAGGCATCTTACTGGTATTAAAATATATATGCAATACTGCCTCATCAAAGTTAGGTATTCTGACTTACTGACTTTATATATTGACAATTACTGTACTTGTGTGAGAGAGGGATAGGTGTAGGTGGTGGAGTAAGCTGCCTTAGGGCGACTGTGGCTCAGGAGGTAGAGCAGGTCATCCAATGATCCATGGGTCGGCTCCTCCTGTCTACATGTCGAAGTGTCCTTGGGCAAGACACTGAACCCCAAATTGCTCCCGATGTGCTGGTTGGTACCTTGCATGGCTTCCGCCGCAATCGGTGTATGAATGTGTGTGTGAATGGGTGAATGTAAAGCGCCTTGGATAAAGGCGCTATATAAGTGCACCATTTACCATTTACCATTTTAGCAGACAGTTTGAGGGTCCAATGGAGTTAAGAGGTTTTGTCCAAATCAAATACTTTTCATTGCTCAGTATGTTTAACCAACACACAGACGTAAAGGTGTTCAATAGCACTGATTTATGCAAAACAAATCAAAACCTCAACAATGGAGTAAGTGTGGAAATGTAGTGGCCATATCTCCAATTCTCCATCATCAAAGTTGCTCACCCCTGGTTTAAATCGTTTGATTCTGAACGTTTCACAGTGACTTTACATAATTGTATCGAGGTTTAACCGAGATCTCCCACTCGGTTCAGTCATGCACATCTCCTGCACATGATTTCCATCGCCTATTTCAACAACGTGACATTACACACTGCTGCTTCTCCACCTCTGCGCCTGAGAGAGAGAGAGAGAGAGAGAGAGAGAGAGAGAGAGAGAGAGAGAGAGAGAGAGAGAGAGAGAGAGAGAGAGAGAGAGAGAAGTGGTAACTTGTCACAAGCACTTACTCTTGGATTAACAGTATAGGGTAATTTCCATGGCGCGGTTGAGACGATGGGGCGCCGTGAGCTTTGGAATGAAGGACTGTAATTAAACTGCAAGCGATGGTTTATATACCAGAAGGATTACGGGTGGTCCCTGCTTACATTAACACAAGTGCACGCACGCACACGCACACACACACACACACACACACACACACACACACACACACACACACACACACACACACACACACACACACACACACACTGGAACATAAAGCTCAGCACAACATAAGGATAATAGGATGGTGGGTGCTGCAGTGGTACTGTCTAATCTCTGATTTCCTGTGATTGTGCGTGCGTGCGTGCGTGCGTGCGTGCGTGCGTGCGTGCGTGCGTGCGTGCGTGCGTGCGTGCGTGCGTGCGAGAGAGATTACAGCTGGGAGGTTTTCCTATTGGGAGTTGGCTGTGCTTTTGAATCAAGTTCAGAGGAATCTTTCCTTCAAACAAGTAAAATACTAACCATTAGTACAAGCCATTATATATATATAGGCTATATGTGTCAGCTCATTGTTTATATACATGGCAGCTTATGGGCCATGCGTCCACAGGCTGGTGGTCAGAGGCTTGGAGTATAAGGCAATAAAGCAGCTCACAGAATACTGCTCGGTAACCTCGCCTCACCAGGCTTTCCACCACCTCGGAGGAAAGCCTGGTCTCTGTTTCAAAAGTCCGTATGATCCTGTCGGGAGCGGATGATATCGTTACGTCATGTTGTAGTATTGTTTTGTAGTCGACAGGCAGGGACAACAGGCGGCAACTTCCTTTTCCCTCAAACCGATTTTACTCAATAAAAGCTCTCGTAGCCTGTAGCTTTTATTGAGAAAAATCGGTTTGAGGGAAAAGGAAGTTGCCGCCTGTGGTTCCTGCCTGTCGACTATCATCCGCTCCCGACAGGATCATATACCTAAATGAAATGGTGCCCAGGCTAACTGCTCGGTCAGTCGACCTATTTGGGCGAGAAGGTGCTTCCTGTGCCCATAATTGTTTCCGGTGTTGGCAATATGGCAGACTGAAGTGCATGGCCAATGTGTGTTCTGTAGGCTACATTCTGAACTTGTTTGGAACTTTGGATTCAAGTCCTGTGACACATGTTCTTTCGAGTGTATAGGACATTAAAAAGCAACTGAAAAGTGTTTTTTTACCAGCTGCTGTGTAAGCACAGCTGAGCTGGTCTATGTACGATCGCTTTGCCTTTCGAGTACTATATAGCAAGCTATCTTTCTCATTGGCTGCCATAATGGTCGTACTAGCAAGCTATCTTTCTCATTGGCTGCCGTAGTGGCGGTACTAGCAAGCTATCTTTCTCATTGGCTGCCGTAGTGGCCGTACTAGCAAGCTATCTTTCTCATTGGCTGCCGTAGTGGCCGTACTAGCAAGCTATCTTTCTCATTGGCTGCCGTAGTGGCCGTACTAGCAAGCTATCTTTCTCATTGGCTGCCGTATTGGCTGCCTCGTCTCTAGGCAACGAGACACTTTTTGCCTCTAGCCGACCTCTCGGCCTTGGGATGCTAGCAACTAGCAAGCAACAACATAGTTTGAACGGCATGACTCTCTGTCTCAGCCATGGGATGCTATTTCTAGCAAGCAACAACAATAGTCTGAATGGCATAAAAGTCAAACAATCCGACACTACTTTTATGACACTTAATAAAGTCAAAGACTGGCGGTGATACGAACGGATAATGAGGCGGCCAACGGGTTCAACTTTTTTTTAACATCATCGTGCGAACCAAGGGATAACAGATACGGCACGCACGCACGCACGCACGCACGCACGCACACACACGCGTGTGTGTGTAAGACAATACCTTGGTTAAATTACATTGGCGCGCAACGTGATAAAAACTGACACAGATATTTACATTTCATAGCACAATTCTGCAGATATAATAAGACAGCTGGTAATGAATTGATGTTCACCAATTCTTGTTATAAATGTAGCTGGTAATGAATTGATGTTCATATTCTTGTCATAAATGTGGACTCAAATAAGGAAATTGAATTGAGTTAAAGAAAAATATTGAAAGGGAAGGTGGGAGAACAGAAAGAGAGAGAATTCACTGATTGCGATGCAATCAGTGAATGTCACTCTAGACTCTAGGTGGAGTCTAGACAGAAACCACTTCAGCTGTGTGAAGTGAGTCAATTTAAACAGGGTTAGTCTGTAGTCTGTCAGTCAAAAAGGGGAACTGATATCTGCTCTGCGGATGGAGGCATCAATCATCCACAATATGCCAGGGGTCATAACATGAGACTGGCCCAAAAATGTGGAATTACTTTTTTAGTTACATGGAATCTAGCTGATGGCTAGATTCCATGCAGTCCGCAACACTGGTAAGGGAAAACTCATCTTCAGGAATCACTGGGATCTTCCTCAGGAATGATTCCTGACCCATTTTGACCCGAGATCAGATTCTAAAAATGTCTGCCGTAGTGGTCATACTAGCAAGCGATCTTTCTCATTGGCTGCCGTAGTGGCCGTACTAGCAAGCTTATCAAGATTATCAAGATGAAGAATCTGTTTTTTAATAAACAAGTGGAGCTGAGTTTTCATTACCAGTAGGCTGTGGTAACATGCACAAAATGTATTCAGAACGAATGAATTCATTCCGAACAGAGATTCATACCCAACTGTTTGCATGGAGCCTGAATAAAAGTATTCCTATTCCTCAATTGTTTACATACAGACCAAAGCATTCATTCTGAATATAACTTTGGACTATAACCGTTATCCATTAAGAAATGAATAAACGACAAACACTAACGGCTAACTGATAAAATAAAAAATATATATATTTTGAAGTGTCCCTGCAACCACACGCGACTTCCACCCAAAACAACCCTGGAACAAAAAGATACACAGCATGAAGCGCGTAAAGAGAAGTGGTGTTCTTATTAAAGAATGATAATGAGGTTACGTAACGTCGCATAGGCCTATAGTCGAAAAAGGATATATTGCCCATCAGGGTGGTCAATGGCGAGGGTTTTCAGGAGTTGCTGCCTTGCAGAACAGACTGTTACACCACGGGTCTGTCGAATTGAAGCCCATTTTAAAGAAAACATAAAGCTAAAAGTGCAACTGGCTAGATGAATTTACGCATGTTTGATGGCACTCACCAGTCACCACAGAGAGCTATTTGACAATTGCATGCCACTATATTGGGGTTCATGTGTTTGGTCCGACAGAGCATTGGTCCGAACGACAACCTACCTCAAACCCTCACCCTAACCCTAAACCTCCCCCGGGGCAGCACACCTAAACCTAACCCCAACCCTCTCCCGACCCCCAGCGCACCTCGGACCAATGCTCCTTCGAACCAATGCTCCGTCGGACCATATATGCCTCCCCTATATTGACGAGGAGTGCACTTTAATGCATCCTCAGTCAGCCGTCACACTGAATATGCCCGACAGACACAGCACTTACAGACAAGCTGGTAGGTAAACTCAACAATGCGGTGGAGGCTTGGGGACTTACTGGGAAAGTGTTCACAACAATGTGTTCACAACAACAACAACTCGCGCCAATTCCCCCGCCTGGGTGGACTAGTCTGCGACAATATGGTTATGGTTAAGGATGATAATGATAATGAATTTTATTTATATAGCACTTTTCCAAACACAGTTACAAAGTGCTTTACAGGAGCAGCAAATCACAATGGCTGGGTTTCCCAAATGAAATATGCATAGTGAGTATGCGTGTGCATATGGTTCTTCTCAACAACACCCCCTTTCACTGTGAACATAGATATTCCGTGCATAGATGTGCCACGCAATGGTAGGCCTGAGGCCTGGTATGGTGGGCCAGAGGCCTATATTGGTAGGCCTGAGGCCTACCATACCGGCCTGACTGGTCAATAAAATAATGCTGAATTAACTAGCTTGTATTGGTAACTTTGACTGCACAATAGCCTCCCATTTAACCTCCTTGTCTAGGCCTATATTTATGAACCCACAATCGAATGTTATTCAATTTAATTCACTTGCACAATGGGACAGTAGTGTTTTCATATATAGGCCTACATTTACCTTGCCTCTGAAATTTAATTTAATAATATCTGGCCTGCTGGCCAGATATTATTATTATCTGGCCAGCAGATATTAATTTATTTGATGCTGAAGTAGGCCTAAGTCACCACATCACACATTTCTCTGTGAATGGTTTTACTACTGCCCCATGTCGACAGGTGTGTGTAGGCTAAAGAGGTTTTAGGGAAACAGGTTTGTTTCTAAATGTATTCACACAGGAGACCTTACGCGCGCAATGAAAACAAAATACTTTGATTTTGAACCTTCCTGTCTGTGGCTTGCATAATGGGTTCAGTCATCCTGCTATCCTGACCTTGCAGCTGAATTCTGAACCAGTTGCTTGGCGGTGGGGAATAGATTTTTTGCAGAGGCCAGACGCTATTACATAAGTCTAAACGAGATGAAATGAAAGCGTGAATTACCTTTCCAAGGTCTGCTGTTGAGTAAGAACGATTTGATTCTGGCTGGTTCCATGCTTCACCCATACACTGCAATTGGTAATCAGCGACGGGTTTGTAAATGACACATTTTATTATGGTGTATTTGTCTTTCATTTTAACCCATTTAGGCCTGACCTCAAAATTTAACAAAAGAAATCTTCTAAATCATCCAGTTTTCTGAAATAAATATTTTCACGATTTTTCAAAAATAGCAGACCTACAAGCTCGGTGGCGCGCTATGAGCTTGTATATCTGCTATTTTTCAATAGCTAAATTACAACATAATGTTTAAAACACCAAAAGGGGTTCCCGCTTAGGGTCAAATAAAATGTCTCCAAATGGCCATCCATGCTTTGGACATGGGCAAAAAGCACTATAGTCTAGTAAGGGCAGACATGTGTAAAATAATACATGTATTCGAAACTCCTAGTAGCATTCGGAAAAAAGTGTTTACATGGTAAATATATCCTGATTCAAAACCCCTCCAGACCGGAATGGGAGGGGTTAGGTGTCGTGACAGTGTGACGGGGATTGTGGGTTAGGTGTCAAAACCTATATTTAAAAATCACACCCGTGTGAATTGAGGGGCGCTCTTATCATCATGCATCAAAATACATCATCTCAGTCCAGCCAATTTGTTTGCGTCCTCACTTTTCTGCCCTCACTTTTAGCTTCAATATGTACTCTGCTCAGCCAATCAAATCATCGCTATGGGGTGAGCCAATCACAAGCCAATGTTTGTGTTCACACAAACCTGGAAAGCTGGGCATAGGAGGGGCTAGCACCCCTCAAAAAGCAAATAGTGGCAGGGACCACTAGCCTGGTCCAGCCTGTGTGATTTCCGGTCTATAGAGGTTATGGTCTAGAGCAGGGGTTCTCAACGTTTTTGGCCGGGGACCCCCGGAAATGCTTTGGCAATGTCTCGGGACCCCCGCCCCGCCCCCCTCCCGACCCCCAATATAAATTGACTGCTACAATAACCTTAACCCATTTTGGGCGGGAACCCCTTTTGGTGTTTTAAGCATTGTTATAATTTAGCTATTGAAAAAAAGCAGATCTACAAGCTCATAGCGCGCCACCGAGTGGCGCGCTACGAGCTTGTAGGTCTGCTATTTTTGAAAAATCGTGAAAAAAATAAAAAATAAAAAATTCTTTTTTTTTTTCCTTTTTTTTTTAAATAATTTGGGGACCCCCTAAAATAATTTGGCGACCCCCCCGAGGGGTCGCGACCCACGGGTTGAGAACCCCTGGTCTAGAGGTGCGGGTGCCAGTCGAAAACAAGTGGTGGATCCAATTGGTTCACCGATCTGAGCGCTCGCCCCCGCCCCCCTCCTCCACTCCCCTCCCCTCCCCTCCCCAGCGGAGAACACTGATGTCACCAAATGTGGAGTGACGCGCCTGCGAAATACAACAAAGTGGGGCTTCCTATGCCAGATCTTCCAATGCGTTTCCCCAGGCTTTTCTTTGAGAGCCAAATGAAAAAACGGAAATGAAAAGCCTGCATACCGAGGCTACACGAGGGACCACTAATCCCTACGCACATTCTGGTCAATGTAACTGCAAGAAACATCTTACAAGAAGTCAATTTGAGGATTGGATGAAAAATGGAAGGATATGACAGCTAGGCACCAGGGCTTTACCGCAATAAAGAGAGACAAGAGATTGAAATTGAGTTGGTCCCGGACGTGTTGTTCCTCTCGGCACGGAAGGCACTCATGCGCTAGAAATGAAACATAAATGGGAAAATAATGGGGAACTTGTTTTTCAACGGAAACTGTTGCCTTGCTGTCAGAAACTCTAAACTTTTACCCAAGGGGAACACTGTAATTGTGGCGAAAGTACATTTTATTGTTGTGTGAGAAGACTGACACACATACACATTTTCAGTGTATGTGTGTGTGTCACTACTTCCTTGCCCCAAAGGAAGTGCAAAATGTGTCCCTGGCAAAGACTCGGTCTTGTCCGTTGCAAATCTTTGATTTTCTGTTTTACACACACACAGGGTGCGGATGCCTCGTATAATTACTGAATGTCAGTCTCCAGGATTTCTTCAGAATATGTATGATTGGTCTGTGGTGCGGGTTAAAACAAAAAAAAACGATGTTGCCCTGCAACGTACAGTACGTAACAATTGCAGGGTAATTGCAATTTGTTCTGTGTGTGTGTGTGTGTGTGTGTGTGTGTGTGTGTGTGTGTGTGTGTGTGTGTGTGTGTGTGTGTGTGTGTGTGTGTGCGTGCGTGCGTGTGTGTGTGTGTGCACGTGAGCACATGCACGTGCGGATTGGCCATTTTATCCACGTAGAGCACCACACATGGAGTATTGACTGCATGCTGACAGAGCTGAGATCATTCCGCTGTGTTCGTGTGTGAAGGCATGCAGTCACCAGGGTGTTACGGATCCAGAGTAGAAATGAATGTCTTTCATCCATCCATACACGCCTTTCCTTCATCAGCTAGGGGGACTCTTGTGAAAGCGTGCAGCCATTCTGCACTGCTGCAGTGAAGCTTGTATTAAAGAGAAATGTCCCCTAGGGTAGGCACTCTCACAAAAAACATGCAGTAATCCTCGTCTCTAAACTGCCTCCCCCTGGCCAGCCGGGGAGCCTGATGGAGGGGAAAGGAACTGGTTGGAATAACGTGTTCCTTCCACGCGCTACGTCCAACCAGGGAACCTCCCCCCTGTCAGGTGTAAAGGAGGACCTTGGACACTCAGGCATGAAGGAAGCATGAGTTCAAGTCCGTTGCTCTCCCCATGTTCCCCATATATGGGGACTAGGTTGGCGGAGGGTGTGTAGAGCCCAGGATCATATTAGGACACAGGGGTTACAAAATCGTGGGATAAAAATTATTAAAAAACTCCGTTACAAGTAAACGTTCGGAATTCAAAATGTACTTGAGTAAAAGTACAAAAGTATTGGCATCAAAAGCTTTAATAGAGGCTATGCGCGTGACATCATGATCATACCCAGAAGTTATGCAGGAACGCCTACTGAGTGGCAAAAAACTACTTTCTGGCCTTGACAGCCCATACTGTACATGCAAACAGAAACGTCCTATCTGACTCCAGTAAGCAATCTTAAACGATGTTAGGCTCACTTTGCCACTTGATTTGCAACTCAATTTATGCATGCGCATACCCTCTATTGTGATATGATTATATGAGGTAAAGCTGATGAAATCTGTGAGGCGTAATCTTTCAAGGATTTTTTTTTTTTTCTTTGGTCAAAGAATATTCCGGTTTCAACCGGTCCTCTTCAAGTCACTGCTGAATCTCTATGCATGCTTTAATCTAAATCCCTCCACAATATTAGCTCTTGCAGAATCTGAATATAGTGACATATTGGAATGCATTCTGCCTTTTCTGGTCATTTTGCTAATAATCTGTCTGTCTGTCTGTCTGTCTGTCTGTCTGTCTGTCTGTCTGTCTGTCTGTCTGTCTCCATATTCACAGGTGGAAATAATACAAGAACCAGACCCTGATGATGAGGGGACAAAAATAAGTGTAAGTTGAGCACATATTAACACTAGTTCAATTCAATCCCAATAGTATGTAATGGATTTACTAATTTGACCAGCAATGAACATGAAAGCAAGATCGAGAGCAACATGTTATGTTTTTTGAGTTTGAGTTTAAATGATATGCTTGTGGAATAGCATAGCAATCAAACTCTAGTCTTGAACTATTAACTTCTATTTCAAACATTATTAGTAATTACTAAAATTATAATTCCGAATGAAAATGTTCATTTAAGTGCAAAACAACGCTGGCACAACATAAGAAAAATATATATTTCTCCCTTCATCTCCCTTCTTCCAGGATTATGTTCAAGATATTTATGCTTTACTGAACACTAAACACATGGAATGAGATTGGTATGAATGTGATGCAGTTCGTAACTTCTCCAAGAACAACAGCACGCAGACTAAATCCTGACCGTTACCGAAAGTTAAAATCCGGATTAATGCTGGTGAACTACCAGGGTACAACGATCATGAAAAAAAAGTACAGTGGTGGACAGTAACGTTTCCTTACCGTACTCTACTTAAAGAGACTTTAGTTGTTACTGTACAATACTTTAAAACAGTTGTCATGTTGCACACATGCTTAAAATAGCTCTTATTTGTGCCGCCCTCGTTGAAAATAATGTATTTCAAACTCCAGCTTGTCTCAGGTCAGGCTGCATGAACAGCGCTCGGTTTCCGCCCCCCCTTCAATATCGTAACTCTTCTATTAGATGGCTCTGGTTACTAGTTACTTAGTTTGATTAGACTATTATTACAAAACACCCTCATTAACCAATTCAGCTCTACATACATTTCGGCCATTTGAAAATAGCCAATGAAAAAAATAATCATCTCACATTATGAGATTTTGTATACATTTAAAAACTTGAAATGTGATATTCAGCTATTGGTACTTATTTTCTTAACTTTGTTTTTATTTCAGTTTGGGCAACTTCACCGAATTTTAAGGGTGCACTCACACGGTTAATGCAATGCTCTATGCTCGTTGGGTAGTGTCATGGCCGCCCCAATGCATTTCCAATGGGAGTCACATGGTTTGACACAACATTGTGTTGTGTGAGGGGGAGGGGCGCAGTCGAAACACAGCTGAAAGCCATACAACAGACCATGTGACCTCCATTGGAAATGCATTGGGGGCGGCCATGACACTCACAACAAAAATCACTGCATTAACCGTGTGAGTGCACCCTTAACATACATATTTCTTACAACTGCTTTTTTTTCTCCACACAACCTCTCCACACACAAGCTGTTTCACACTTTCATAGAATATATATATATATATATATATATATATATTATACACTCATACACACAAACAACTTCACATACATTTACAATTATTCACAATAAAACAAGGAAATAAAATACAAGTAGAGAGACAAAAACAACAGAGCGACAACAACAATGGGAAGTGAACAATACTGAATACAGACATGACTGGAGACAGAGGCAAGCATATGAACGCACCAGAAGGTCTGGGGAGAAGTGTATTTGGTGAATTGTTAATAGAGGGTATGCGCGTGACATCATCATCAAACCAGGAAGTTATGCAGGAACGCATACTGAGTGGCAAAAAACTACTTTCTGGCCTTGACAACCCATACATCCACACAGAAAAGTCATATCTGATTGCATTAAACAACATTAAACAATGTTAAACTCACTTTGCCTGTTGCTTTGCCACTCGATTTGCCACTCGATGTGCCATTCACTTTAAGCATGCGCATACTCTCTATTGGTACTTCTTTGAGTATATTTTAGTGCCGACGCTTTTGTACTTTTACTCAAGTACATTTTGAATGCTGGAATTTCCCTCGTAACAGAGTATTTCTACATTGCAGTATTGCTACTTTTACTTGAGTAAAATACCCTGTCAGACCGTAAGGGTGCAAGGCAACAACATTTAATACTGTCCTCTGTTTCCGCCCCTCTACAATGCCCCGTCAGACCGTAAGGGCGCAAGGCAACAACATTTAATACTGTCCTCTGTTTCCACCCCTCTACAATACCCCGTCAGACCGTAAGGGTGCAAGGCAACAACATTTAATACTGTCCTCTGTTTCCACCCCTCTACAATGCCCCGTCAGACCGTAAGGGTGCAAGGCAACAACATTTAATACTGTCCTCTGTTTCCGCCCCTCTACAATGCCCCGTCAGACCGTAAGGGTGCAAGGCAACAACATTTAATACTGTCCTCTGTTTCCGCCCCTCTACAATGCCCCGTCAGACCGTAAGGGTGCAAGGCAACAACATTTAATACTGTCCTCTGTTTCCGCCCCTCTACAATGCCCCGTCAGACCGTAAGGGTGCAAGGCAACAACATTTAATACTGTCCTCTGTTTCCACCCCTCTACAATGCCCCGTCAGACCGTAAGAGTGCAAGGCAACAACATTTAATACTGTCCTCTGTTTCCGCCCCTCTACAATGCCCCGTCAGACCGTAAGGGTGCAAGGCAACAACATTTAATACTGTCCTCTGTTTCCGCCCCTCTACAATGCCCCGTCAGACCGTAAGGGTGCAAGGCAACAACATTTAATACTGTCCTCTGTTTCCGCCCCTCTACAATGCCCCGTCAGACCGTAAGGGTGCAAGGCAACAACATTTAATACTGTCCTCTGTTTCCGCCCCTCTACAATGCCCCGTCAGACCGTAAGGGTGCAAGGCAACAACATTTAATACTGTCCTCTGTTTCCGCCCCTCTACAATGCCCCGTCAGACCGTAAGAGTGCAAGGCAACAACATTTAATACTGTCCTCTGTTTCCGCCCCTCTACAATGCCCCGTCAGACCGTAAGGGTGCAAGGCAACAACATTTAATACTGTCCTCTGTTTCCGCCCCTCTACAATGCCCCGTCAGACCGTAAGAGTGCAAGGCAACAACATTTAATACTGTCCTCTGTTTCCGCCCCTCTACAATGTCCCGTCAGACCGTAAGGGTGCAAGGCAACAACATTTAATACTGTCCTCTGTTTCCGCCCCTCTACAATGCCCCGTCAGACCGTAAGGGTGCAAGGCAACAACATGTAATACTGTCCTCTGTTTCCGCCCCTCTACAATGCCCCGCCAGACCGTAAGGGTGCAAGGCAACAACATTTAATACTGTCCTCTGTTTCCACCCCTCTACAATGCCCCGTCAGACCGTAAGGGTGCAAGGCAACAACATTTAATACTGTCCTCTGTTTCCGCCCCTCTACAATGCCCCGTCAGACCGTAAGGGTGCAAGGCAACAACATTTAATACTGTCCTCTGTTTCCGCCCCTCTACAATGCCCCGTCAGACCGTAAGGGTGCAAGGCAACAACATTTAATACTGTCCTCTGTTTCCGCCCCTCTACAATGCCCCGTCAGACCGTAAGGGTGCAAGGCAACAACATTTAATACTGTCCTCTGTTTCCGCCCCTCTACAATACCCCGTCAGACCGTAAGAGTGCAAGGCAACAACATTTAATACTGTCCTCTGTTTCCGCCCCTCTACAATGCCCCGTCAGACCGTAAGGGTGCAAGGCAACAACATTTAATACTGTCCTCTGTTTCCGCCCCTCTACAATGCCCCGTCAGACCGTAAGGGTGCAAGGCAACACCATTTAATACTGTCCTCTGTTTCCACCCCTCTACAATGCCCCGTCAGACCGTAAGGGCGCAAGGCAACAACATTTAATACTGTCCTCTGTTTCCACCCCTCTACAATGCCCCGTCAGACCGTAAGGGTGCAAGGCAACAACATTTAATACTGTCCTCTGTTTCCACCCCTCTACAATGCCCCGTCAGACCGTAAGGGTGCAAGGCAACGACATTTAATACTGTCCTCTGTTTCCACCCCTCTACAATGCCCCGTCAGACCGTAAGGGCGCAAGGCAACAACATTTAATACTGTCCTCTGTTTCCGCCCCTCTACAATGCCCCGTCAGACCGTAAGGGTGAAAGGCAACAACATTTAATACTGTCCTCTGTTTCCGCCCCTCTACAATGCCCCGTCAGACCGTAAGGGTGCAAGGCAACAACATTTAATACTGTCCTCTGTTTCCGCCCCTCTACAATGCCCCGTCAGACCGTAAGGGTGCAAGGCAACAACATTTAATACTGTCCTCTGTTTCCGCCCCTCTACAATGCCCCGTCAGACCGTAAGGGTGCAAGGCAACAACATTTCCCACAAGCTGCAGCTGTCTGGGATCGGCGAGAGCGACGAGGGTCTATACGAGTGTCGGGTGACTCGCGCCGACTACGGAGAGATCGCCGAATACAAGGCCCAGGCTTGGCTGAAGGTCAACGCCACGGCCCGGCCTCGCCGGCCACCACCGTCCGCCAACAAGAGCTCCTCCCCTCTCCACCTGACGGACAAGAAGCCCAGGAAGTCTAGCGGGAGTTCCCCCGACCAAAGGGTGGAGGAAGCCACCTCCACATCCCACACGACGTCCTCCAAGACGGCTCAACACAACCCCAGCTCAGGTAAGCTCATTATTATAAAACAATGGCTGTCTGAGCTGGTGCAACAAGTAGCAACAACAACAAGCATTGCATACTGCATGGCTGGGCAGTTGTTGGGACTGTTCTGACTTGAAAACAAAATACTAGATCTTGGGCATAAGGTGAGAGCACCACAGAACACATCAATCAACAATCGACTTTCCAGGGGCACCCGCTGGCCTAGTGGTCCAGGCGCATGCCACATATAGCCTCTCGCCTGACGGCGTGTTGCGTGTTCGAGTCCCGTCCATGACGACCTTTGCTGCATGTTTCTCCCCTTCTCTCTATCCCCCCCCTTTCCTGTCTGTCTTCACTGTAACTATCAGTAAGGCACAAAAGCCAAAAATCCTAAAAAAAAACACACAAAAAAAACAATCGACTTTCCAGAGGACTAGGCCGATTGTTGAGGGTAAAGATAATGTGATGAACATATCTACATACTATTCTATTAGATCAGATCTTCACTATTGATTAGAGTAAACAATACGAATCGACTATACATAGTCATTTGTAGCTAAAATCGCGATAGAACTTGCATACCGAGCTTCCTGTTGTCTCTACAGTTGGCATGTCAGTGACTGAATTTCCCCAGCGGGACAAATAAAAGTATCTAGCTATCTATAGCAAAGGATGGCCAGCCCTATTCATTCTTTCTTTCCCATGTCCGTATATACGGACCCCGACGCTAGGGGATGTCATATCCCCCATATATACGGACCCCGACGCTAAGGGATGGCATATCCCCTAGCGTCCGTCCGTCCATCCGTGTGTGTCCAGCTAATCTCCGGCACCGTTGACTCGGTCAATGTCAAACCTTACACACACCAAATCTGCAGAACGGCCTGTTATAGTGCCACCGTGAGGCCTGTTTTTGCAAAACACATTTATTTCTCTCTTAAACATTGTATCCATACATCACTCAACAATTGGTACACATTGGTCCTCATTCACAACGGCGTTTACGCTCATACCGTTACGTAACGTGAGCGGAGCGTGAGCGGACAGGCATTTACGTGGATTCCCACATTACGTGGGAATTCATGAACTTGAACGTGAACTTGACGGTGACGTCGGATGGTCGGAATCTCCGCTAAAAGCTGCGCCAGCTCAGAGGGTCGTGTACTGCTTGCGTAGATTTATTCAGAAGGCTTTAGTCTTCATTCTGAATCAATTAAAAGTCCCCAAATCTCAGATAAAATATGTAGGAATGTGTCCAAAACATTGGTCAGCACATAAAAAAATGATAGCTTATATAAAAGCCAAGTATCACTTGGATGCCTAAATGCATGCATTCTAGAGGCAGGTTAGCCTAGAGTCCCATACAGAAACTGCCCCTGCAAACCCGACACCTTTTTATTTATTTATTAGGATATTTCTAGCATGCGCGATTGCGCTGCACTTGACAGCTTTCTACTCGCAGTGCAACGCGTTGTGAGCTTGTAGATCGGCTCTCGCGGACTCGCGCTGCATGTTAAAAAACAAACTCACAATTATAATAAGAACATACACTTATCTGCATTCTGCACTGTACGAATTCATTGGAAAATGAATTAGCCCTATAAAAAAATAGAAGTCCACATTATTGCATCAGCGCGTGCAATTCGGCCAGTCATAGTTTTAAGCCAGTGCACCTTAATTAATTATAATATGGGGAACTTATAGCTGGGCTGTAGGCTACTACATTGATGAGATCAATCAAGTTTGGTGCCAAATGTCCCGCGAAATTCGCGAATCATTTTAATATGACATCATCATAAATGAACCTGCACTTAGATCTGACAAAGAGGAGGCTATACCCGCCGTATATGGTTGAAATTTTAAATAGCTATATAGGCCTATGCCTACGTGTCCATGATCAGAACAAATCCATTCTCCACATGGCATTCAGACAGATGACAGTGAGATGATATTAATCTATTCCCCGCATGAATCAATGCAGCTCTGATAAAAATATCGGATATATGTTTTACCTCTGCAAAGGTGTGAGTGAGCAATTGTTTAATAGAAAAGAAAAGGCTTTATAATATAATTGCCAAGTATACGCTAGCTTGCTGCCTTGGTCCCGAACTTAAATAAATAAATAAAAAAGCTGCATTTTATACCGTAAGTCAGCTTGACATTGCTGCAGCGGTGCGGAGCAGCGTTCACCGTTTTGTAAGCTTGGGAAAATGATTTATATAGTTTAATGGTAGGCTATAGACAATATAAAGAATCACGCACAAATGTAATGGTATATGGATGTAAAAAAAGAGACTGCAGGTGGTGGTCGTCACTCCGGCGCTTGACATGGTCAGATCATTTTCTTTTAATTTCCTAATATAGCCTAATTTCTTTCCAGCAATCATTTTTATTTTAATTTGTGAAGCCACTATACTGGAAAATATCATTATTTTGTTGCATTCCGTCAGGAGGACCTCTATTTCGTTTGAGCTGTAAGGCCTATAGTTCTTTTTTTTTTTTTTTTTACTGCTGTCTGCTGAGTCATGCTTGACGCCTTTTATGGTGTGAAATGGGGCGTGGATCAATGCAAATTAAGTTATCCGCTGATTTTCCGATCATTTGGCACCCGTTCGCATTCACCTGCGTACCTCACAACATACACCTGCGTACCTGTGGTACACACCGCTCTTTGAATTGCACGGCAAAACAACGTAGCGTGATCGGACGGAATTTCCCGCATCTGTTTACGCTTCCGTTAAGCTTCCGTTACACTCTTGCGTATTTCTCCTTTGTGAATGAGGACCTTTATCTCTACGAATCTGTCTGATTTCCCATATTCCATCCCGATTGGCTAAGATTGCCTTTCAAAGTTTGCAGGATTGGGGGCACTATAACAGGCCGATTTGCATTTTTACCTACAGTATAACTGCACAGATTTATAGCACTGCACTTTTATAGCACCACCAGGCCAACTGTTGTAAAATATATATTTTTTAAAATGTCTCCATCAGATTCTCTCAAAAACTCCTGCAAATCGGTACACAGTATCTCTAGTCTATAGGCATGTGATCAAGATGGATCGGTCCAGTATTTCATACTGTATTCCATCCTAATTGGCTAACATTGGCTTCCAAAGCTTGCAGGATTGGCACGTTTTGAACAGAATGCCTCAAATCATGAACGCAGAGCGCAATTTGAGGGAAATTTTGCCCGCACATTCCTACTTTTCCCATCATATAGCGCCAGCAGCAGGTGAACTTTTGCAAAACACCTCAAATCATGACATTGAATGTCGATTTGCCGTCAAAGGCGTATAAGAAGAAATGACACCCTTTTCACATTGGCCTATTATAGCGCCACCAGGAGGCCACGATAACCTACGTGGCCTCCTGGTGGAGACCTGTGCTCCGAGGAGCACTTTTTCTAGTGTTAGTACGTGAATCATACTGGAACCACAGACAACTCCTCTCTGTTCTCGTAAGCGAGGACAAAGGGTTTGCTGCATGGATAATCGGTAATCACGTAGCTCATGAGCATACAGTGGTTTATGAAGCAGGAGTGGGCCATGCCCACCTTGACACCGTTGATACCTGCTACCCTGGCAATGGACCCTGCTGACCCGCCTGTGCACCGCATGGGGTCGGCTGCTTCAAAACACCTATGAAGAAGTAAGACCTGGCAGCATGTGAGCGAGGGGAGATTGAGCAGACCGTCGACCACACAGTGGCCGACCTCTTTGATCTTGGATCAAGATGGTCGAAGATGACATTGAGCTGGACATTAAGTACCACAGACGAAAAACAGTCTAAGTCCAAATTTCATTCTGACCCCTCCACGAAAAGGCCTCGTTGTCCTGAACCCTTATCTATCATTTATACATTATGGATCAATAGTGTGGACTGTTTTTCGTCTGTGGCATTCTGAACGAAAGAAGAAGAGGTTTCATGGCTTCAAACCAGGAATATAACATTGGTATTAGGATGCAGCCATCGTATTCTGGTTGTGTTGGAATTTAAAGTTGCTGTTTTTGCAGCACAGGCACAGTGACAGGATAGAGATTTTGTATTTTTTTATTTAGAGAGAACAACAAGTATGCTGACGATAAGGGCTGACTTGTAGGAATGTTGGTTTGACGAGCACGATTGATTCATGAGGCTTTCCATGCTCTGTAGATTAAGAACGTGGGGAAAGTGTATCTCAAACAAAATGTCCCCAACCCGGCAACGCAACTGTCACCTGTTCTGTCACAGTGGGTCTTGCGATGAACATTAACCCTGTAACACCCAGCGTTGCAATGACACAACATCACTCTCAAGTGGAATGCAAATATAAATTGGATAAGTTGGATTAGTGCACAATAATATAACACCACTCCTGTAAATATTGTAAGCCCATTTGATATTTCTGTGTCGTATTGGATTTATATTTTAATGCGTTTTATAATCGCCTTTTGAAAGAGAACCATTTCTGAAACTTTAGTTGGTATATGAGAATACAACTCAATAGAAACAAATGCCCACACATGTTGAAATGTGCCATCATTGTCATTCAGTATTTTAGCCGTGACGTGAGCGCCCCCTCCTGAGATACTTTTTGTGTCGCTTTTGTGTCCCCATTGAGTTATACTGTGACGCTCCGTCGGACTAAATCTGAGACGAAAACAACCACGAAAGTCTAATTTTACCGCTTTCCTCGCAACAACAAAGCTGCGCTGCTCTCCCAAATCTGGCTGTGACAGGCCGTCTGCCCCACACTGGATACTATCGCCATTTTATTTCATTGTGTCAACTAAATCCTCATTAATGCAAACTAGATTCAACATACTTAAGCCTGCAAACATTCTAAATATGCCCCCGAAATATTTTACTGAGCAAATGGACTGTTACCACCTTCAATAATAATGATAATAATAGTCTTTATTGTGAGCACACACAGTCACCACATGACTTATCCTAGAGCAGGGGGTCTCAACCCGTGGGTCGGGATTCTTTTTTTTTGGAGGGCAGACTGGATGACAGTCTTCACTGTCAGCTGGGATGGACAAGGACTTTTAAGACCTTTAATATTTCTGAGGGGCGCTAGCCCTATACAGCTTTTGTCCCCACCCGTCTCAACGTGTGCCATTGACAATGAAAGGAGACATTAGGTCAAATGTCCGCCAAATATGACCTAAATCTTGTCCCCATGCACACGTCTCATATTTGCCATTGACAATGATGGGAGGCATACTATGGTCCGACGGAGCATTGGTTCGACATACGTCCGCACCTCGGACTAGCGCCTGCTCCCGTGCTTGCGGTTGTGGTTAGGTTAGGGTTTGAGGTGGGTTGTCGTGTTTCGGACCAATGACTAGTCGGACCAAAAACATGCACTCGACAATGATAGGAGAAATTAGGTCAAATGTCCGCCAAATATGACGTAAAGTTAACCAACCAATCACATAAATCCCCAGTTCAAATATGATTACGTTGGGGGGGTTCACGGCCTGAAGAGGTTGAGAACCACTGCCCTAGGGGTCATTCGGGTTCAGGCATGCACACGAATGTTCCATAATATATCTGTTCGTGCTCGCAGACATGCCAAGTCAGAGACAGAGCTGGAGAGGTATTGCTATATTACTTGCTGACTTAATAGAGGTAAAAGTGTTGGATAATCCCCCAGAGCTGCAGAGCAGGAGATTATAACAGGAGCCAAATTATGCTGACGACTGTGTCACACAGTGAGCGTTTTGCGTGGCCTGTCTTGGCACTGATAAATGCCTCCACGGCGGCTGCACTCAGCTATTACCTCCAGAGAGCACAGAGTTTGAGGCTGACGAACAACAATGAGCATAACAGGCTTGCTTGAAATGAAACCTGTGCGAGTTGTTATGGAAATGATGATGTCCCATCATTGGCGATCAGCAGACAGAGGTGAAGGCACGACACAGCATCAAGGAGTCCGGCATATCGTCAATCATCGTTCTTTATTCATCGTTCCGATCATCTCAGTACAGCAGAATCGTTGCAAGCCCCACAGCACTCTCCCACAGCCCCTCTCCCCAATGACATACAACCCCCTTTTATTGTCAAGCAAGCCCCTGTATACAGGAAATAGATAGTCAATAACAGGTGGTCATACAACATCTCCGTTCATGGTGTTGTTCATGGTGTTTGCTGACAGACAGGAAACTACTCTAAATGGGATAACAGAGATGCTATACAAAATGTTCATATAAGGATCTGCGCTAAAGATAAGGGTGACACACAAATAAGTATACCTTTGCTGACAGCATGGAGGAGTCAAGTCAGCTGTTAGATTGACAGGAAGACTACTCTAAATGGGATATTTACACAAATACATGTATGAAAGCTATTAGTAAGTGAACATGGGAACTACAGCTGTCATTATTGACAGCTGTCGTTAGTGGTTGTTTTGGCGTGGGGACGTTAAGGTGTAATGAGCAGGAAACAAACTTATTCTAATCTGTTCTATTGCGAGGACAACACACTATTAGTGACACCTTAACTGACAGACAGGAAAGACACATGCTTGGTATACTGGCTTGGAGACCTCCTTGTCGACAGTGACTTGGAGATGACAGCTGTCAGATTGACAGCTGCATGAATTAGACTGAGCACATTGGTGAGCAAAGAGAAGATAAATACACAATAATGTATATACATGTATCGATCTATTTGGCATTCTAATAATTCCATTACAGAGTGCATATGCATTTTCGCTTTTCTGAACCTGTGTCGATTGTGACAGCCAAAATAAAATTCCATTTTGTTTGTCGACAAAAATCTACTTTGGCTGATGGCTGATTTTACACTTGATTTCATGAAAATAGCCAATCTACAAGCTCACGACACGTCACAGCGTGACACGTTGTGAGCTTGTAGATCTGCTATTTTCAGAGCCTGAGCGCAACCAAACATAGAATATCTTCGTTTTTGTTTTGTTCCACTGGATCTCTTATCCACTAGTCCCTCCCTAACATTTTAGTCTAGTTGTTATTTGTCGACAAAATTGTCAATATATTTAGTCTTAGTTTCAGTCACCATAGCTTAGTTTTTATTTGGTTTTCGTCAGTGAAAAAAGGTAGTCGGCGATCATTTTTCATCATAGTCGACAAAATTAACACTGAAATTAGCACTGTTCTCTGCATGTAAACAATGATGCATTGGTATACCTTGCAAGTTAACACAACATAAGTGTCACAGTTGCATGTTCCATGAGTTTTGTGGTAATACTGGGTATGACAAATCTTGCTTCTTTCAGATGTTCTTATTTTAAATGATTCTAATACTTCTAGGGATTGTTCTCATGGATGTGAGTATTTGGTTATTATAAATAAACAAAACACTTGCATTGTGTATGTTTCAGCCTCTGTACCTTCTCTTTGCAGGTACAAGAACATCATACAACTATGGACTGGCTGCTCTTCTCCTGGCTTGTGGTTTGGTGACGGACATGTTATAGTGTATCAGATCCCCCCCAACCCCCTCTCCCTCTCCCTCTCCCCGTCTCTCCCTCTCCCCGTCTCTCCCTCTCTCTCTCTCTCCGCATGGATAGCACAGTTGCCCCTCACCTCCAAGCTACTATCAAGAGCCACTGAATTACAATATCGTACAGATGACTGGACACTTGACACAGACACTAGATGGAGGTCGCTAATGGAAGAATGGTATTCTTCATTTATTTTCCTGCTGTCCCATGCGTTCATTGCTGAAAAGTGACAAAGAATGAAATGTTCTTTAACATGCTTAATTGGTAGTACTTAAGTGCTGCAGTAATTGAGATATTTGTGAATTTTGGTTTCTTCTTCAGTGTCCCATGTGTGTCTCATTGTCAAGAAGGGTAACGCCAAAGCTCCACCAACTGTTTTGCGTTGCATTGCGTGCGAACGACGTCAAAACGTGAACCGAATGGCTGGCGAATGCAACGCAGTGCAACGTCGGCAGTGGAGCACCCTTCAATGATTCAAAAGGGAATATTCCCTGTGTTGCCGCTGGCGCGATGCCCGATGGCTTCAGTGGAGCTTTGGCGTGAGGAAGTATTTACAATGTACAGTAAATGTTTGCTTACTCCTCCTGGTAATGCAAATTCAACATACTGTACACTTGAGGATGAGTTCTGTTAACTTGCATCATTTCTAAACAACCCCAAACCGACATTCTAGATACAAAGGCACATGTAGGATTTGAGAGTTTGGATGGAGATATAGGAATATGGTTCAATGCAAGCTAGAATATAGATTTGGTTTATTTATTTAATTTACAATAATAGAGCTCATCGCAGTGCATTTTTTTATAAACTAAACCAGTGGTTTTCAACCATTTTCATTTCAAGGCCCATTCATTATTTGGCATTTGAGCCACGGACCACTATTTGATGAGATTTACCCCGAGACAAAAATATATTTTATATTATCTATTAAATATCTAATTGTGTACTTGTAAAATTAAGTAATGAAGATGTTTAAACATAATTTTACTCTTGAGAGCATACAATGAAACCAATTTGGTTTCATTTTATGCTCTCAAGAGTTAAATGTCGAATAATGGTCCATTTGGTCACAAACTCTCCATCGTTCTGGGGACCACCTGGAACCCTCTCAAGGACCACTGGTGGTCCCCGGACCACTGGTTGAAAACCACTGCTCCAGAGGCATTTATAAACTAAACGCTTTGACAATCCAACCCAAACACAGGCCAAAGTGTTTGGATTCATGTTACAACACTTGATATCAGACCACAGTTACAACTAAACAGTCCATGTTGGGGCTCCACTGCGTCACTGTCCCTATATTCACCGTCCAAATTGGATTAAGTTGCTTCATGGTAAATGGTGTGCTCTGTGTCATACATGTACAATGTTTGTATAAAATTGCTTATGAATCCAAAGAGATGAGCATAACAATCCATACTAACCACATAGTGTATACGAGTTCTGGGCGCAAACATTCTGCAGATCTACACATCGTGTTGAGATGCGTTTGTGCCACCCCTGGGGAACTCCAGTCGACTATTTAAGCATATAGGGCTCCATTTTCGTCACCGCTAAACCCTTTATCCTTTATCCCTAAACTTCTTTGCCTTTTTTTACTATTTTGAAAAACATTTTTGAATAGTTCAACTAGCCAATCTACATTGACACATTGTGAGCTTGTAGACTGGCCATTTTAACTATTCAGAAATGTTTTGCAAAATAGTAAAAAAAGGCAAAGAAGTTTAGGGATAAGGGGTTTAGCGGTGACAAAAATGGAGCCCATAAAGTGTCAGACATTTTTGTGAACCTTCACCCTTTGCACACAACCTTGACCTTTGATGATATCAGTTGATGCCCCACTACACGTTTATACCACCCAAAGAACATGAACAGAATGACCACGCTTTTTCTTTTGTGCCGTCCCGCAGAACTGTCGAGGCATAATGGGACTTGTTGACTCAGCACTAAAGGCTCAAAGGCTGCCAGAGCATATCATGTTTGGGGAATCAAACCAGAGATATCTCTTGATCACTAACCTGATCCTTAATTGGCTACAAGATGTGTGGACGATAGGCAGCAGCCCTGTCTAATCCCTTCAGTTGAAAGAGTGCTAATTACAGATTAACTGGTATATTGTGCTCATCAATATCATCCTTCTCTGAGGCTACAAATACTTTAGATTGTTACACGTCAGGGATGATATGCGTTGGCTGTTTAAATCCTTTACTGCCACCTAGTGTTCAAAAACTTTGACTGCGTCTATGCCAGTCATTCACTTCAATGCTACGGAGCTTGTTGTCCTTAAACAGGTTAAACAGGAAGGTGGGGGCTTCCGGAAGTGGAACGACACCACACAACACAGCCCACAGCCTTTAGCTAGCAGTACAACCAGCTACATTTTCTCAGCGATGCGATACAAAATCACAAATGATTTATGATCGTCGGGTGCGCGCCGGCTCACCATGGACAGCTCTCTAACCTTTGGAGATACGGCGCTTTGAAAATCGGGTTATAATGGAGGCTCAACGGAGCTGGATTTATAAATCGGATCGCTGCTGGTGAAGGAGGAGGGCTATTCTACCCGGAGCAATGCTAAAAGGTAAACAGACGGACGGCGCGTTCATATATACAGTAAACGCTTGTCTACGCTTATGAACGTAGCTGGCAAGAACCACCCCATTCGACCGTTATCATACCATTAAATCGGCGAAATCATCCGTTATCATCACCATCGAATGGGGCCAGTATGGCCATACTGGCATGCTCACTGTTTCAGTATGTCATTATCACCGATTGTGACGGGTGATAATGTCACTGATGTCCTGACGGCTGACGGAGGCGCGCCGTGTCTGGTGGCCTTGAGCCACCAGACACGTTTAAAAACGTAAATGGCAAGAAAAAAGTTAAATGTGAGTTTTGATGGATTATTTGGAGGACCTTGTGTTAATTGAGATCTGGGTGATGATGAGATACCCAAAGTTCCCTGAAGGAATGTGGAAAGTGTGCACCGTTCAAAATGAATGCTACATGTGTGTCCCGTCCTTGTACGAAGAGGAAGGCTATATATGTACATCCTGTAAATTACATCATGAGCATGTTGTTGTTTCTGCATTAAAAAAAAAAAGAAAAAAGGAAAGAGGCCAGTGATGTATCATGTTAATTGTAACAATGGTGTCATGTTCTCTGCCAACTCCAAAGTGGGTTTTCATCTATGACATTAAAGGGCCACTTCACCCCTTTTGCAACCAGCTCACTTCCTTCCTGGACTACAATTCCCATAATGCTTTGGTCCACTGCTCCTCCTTGTGGATAGGGGGAGGGCTGTTTTACTGAGACAACATGTAGTCCATGACACCATGGAGCCCATGGACACTTTGAAATACTGAAATATCTAAAAACACAAATTACCCACATAAAAACCCCAGGAAAGTGTTTCTTGTCTCCCAAACATCATTAAAATAAGATCTGGTTGCAAAAAGGGTGAAGTGGCCCTTTAACTTCTACAAACATGAGTGGGATCGGGGTTGTGAACATGAATGTGACCAAAAACAATACATTGCTTATTACAGTGTTTTTTCAACCAGTGGTCCGGGGACCACCAGTGGTCCATGATGAGGTTCCAGGTGGTCCCCAGTTAAAACGTAAATGTGGACCTATACAGATCTTTAACTCTTGATCTTTTACTCTAAGAGTAAAATTATTGTGAAACAGAGGCATTACTTAATTAACAGGAAGTTTACACAATTAGAGAATGTAGAATAATTACTTTAATCAACATTTGCCTGCTATCTCTCCTAATGGTACCAACATCAATACAGCATGGAATTGTGTATAAAATCTTATCCAACGACAACAAAATATTCAATGTTTCTGGGTCTGATAAGCTAAATCAATTGTGGTCCGTGGCTCCAAATTCCGAATAAATTATGGACCTTGATATGAAAAGGGTTGAAAACCACTGGCAAACCCATTTTGGGCGGGAACCCCTTTTGGTGTTAGCATTATGTTATGCTTTAGCTATTGAAAAATAGCAGATCTACAAGCTCATAGCGCGCCACCGAGTGGCGCGCTACGAGCTTGTAGGTCTGCTATTTTTGAAAAATCGAAGAACGACTGACATAGAAACATAGCTTTTTCAGAAAACTGTCAGGATGTAGAAGACATTTTTAGAATCTGATCTCAGGTCAAAATGGGTTAAAACTAAAGATAATGCTAAAACGGGTCTCAATGACTTTTGAGCAGCAGGGCCATATAAACTATCCCCCCCATCCCGGAGATATCATTTCAAGAATGCCAATGCGGCATTCCATTTCTGTTTTATAATAATTCTTTTGATGCCACGACAACTGTTTGTGTTTGTTTTCTTCTATGGCATTTCGTCTCAATGCAGTCCTATGTGTGCTTGTTGATCCGTCAAAAGATTTGATGACTCGTCGTGATTCTCTTTCCTTTGGTATACTATACTGTGTTGAGGCTTCTGTACTGGATTGTTGAAACAGTTTATATAATAAATGATGATGATATCAGAATAATATTTAAATAAAAACATTTTCACAGAGGAGAATTCAAACGCTTTGCAGGATTTCCATCTGTTTGGTTTGGAAACACACTGTGTATATATTGTCAGCAGGAGACGGCTGCTGAGATCAATACTGTTGTATACATTCAGTACCACTGCGCAAAAAGCATGTAATACGGATGTGTATATTACAGGAAACTCCCGTTAAACTTTCCAACAAACTCCGGTAAACTCCCGAATTGTACCATCACACCTGTATATTACCGTATATTAACTGTATATGCTGCTAAACTTGAGGTTTACGGGCAAAATACAGTGCCCATAATTGCCCGTTAACTCCTCTTTTCACGCAGTGTACAGATCAATACTGTTGTATACATTCAGTACAGATCAATACTGTTGTATACATTGCTACTTTTCATTTTTTTAGGGGCTCTAGCCACTATATTCAGCTATTGTGTTGATTCCCCGTCTTACAAACATTAAATTCCCATTGACAAAGAATGGAGAATTTACGATATGTAGACGAGCAAATCAGCTATTTTTGGCCTACACAAAGTTTAAATTCCCAATGACAATGAATGGAGAATTATGATATGTAGACGAGCAAATCATCTATTTTTGTCCTACACAAAGATTAAATTCCCATTGACAATGAATGGATGATGTATGATGATAAGAGCACCACACGTGTGTGATTCTTTATATATAATATGATATTTATGCCACAATTTTTGTAACCCATTTTTCACCCGGTGCTAATTTGCCTACAAGCTGTAATCATGGGCGCTACTCTCTAGGGCAGGGGTTGTCAACGTTTTTGGCCGGGGACCCCCGGAAATGCTTTGGCAATGTCTCGGGACCCCCGCCCCGCCCCCTCCCGACCCCCAATATAAATGGACTGCTACAATAACCTTAATAATAGAGACAATACACCATAAATAAATACTGAAACCAGATATAATCATTAAGGAAGGTGTATGCATGTACTATGTGTACTATATGTAAACTCTTCATTTCCACTTTCCAGCCATTAATAATAATTTGGCGACCCCCCGAGGGGTCGCGACCCACGGGTTGAGAACCCCTGCTCTAGGGGTGTAACGATACATTTTAACAGCGATACGATACGTGTCACGATACATGGTTGACGATACGATACATGGACGACATTGGTTCATTATGGCGATCCGATACGATATGATTCAATGATTTGAAATCGATACAGTAACTATTTAAAATACATTGACATTATTTTAAACTAAGTAATAAAACCCCTCTTTTTCTTCTAAACATTGCTAAATACTATACGCACAAAAAGGTAGTATTGATACAATCGATTATTTTCATAGCAAAACGATTCTATACTGATTATTTGCATTGCAAAACAATACGATACGATACAAAGTCAATGTTGCTGTTTTCATTTCGATATACTTCGATTTCTTGAAATTAAAATCGATTTTTCGATGCAGTTACTATATTGTTACACCCCTACTACTCTCCCTCTGCCAAACTGGGGAGAGCCCGGAACTGAGCCCATGCTTCCTTCAATGCATGAGGAGTGCAGCAGGCTGCTTATTTTTTCCTTAGAGTTTCCCGGCCAGCGTGTGGCAGCCGATTCGACCGTTTCAATAGGGCCAGTATGGCCATACTGGCATACTCACCCTTGGCTGAACATAGCCTGGTCAAGGTTTCCCCCTGGTGGACATGTCATTTCCAACTATTGTCGGCACATGGAAACTAGGGGCTACTAATATATACTATGCTCTGCCTATCGTGACGTAACTCGGACGGCGCTGAGTCGGGTCTGGTGGCCTTCGCAACGCTCGGCGGTGGTGCCTCACGTGGCTCAAGGCCACCAGACACGGCGCGCCTCTGTCAGGACATCAGTGACATTATCACCCGTCACAATAGGTGATAATGACATACTGAGACAGTGAGTATGCCAGTATGGCCATACTGGCCCTATTGAAAGGTGTGATAGCGGTCGAATGGGGTGCGTGTGGAAGGAACACGTTATTTCAACCAGTTCCTTTCCCCTCCATCAGGCTGACCAGGGGGAGACAGTAGGGACCAGGATTACAAATCTTCTCTTCTGGGGGTCCCTGGCACAAAACATTTTTCAGATGGGTGTCTGTGACAAAAACTATGTTTGCAGTGTAGAATCAGCCTCAGGTCTTAATGGGTTAACAAAGACCCCCATTTATTTAGTAAAAATCAATGTTAATTTAACCCATTTTGACCTGAGATCAGATTCTATAAATGTCTTGTACATCCTGACAGTTTTCTGAAAAAGCTATATTTCTATGTCAGTCGTTCGTAGATTTTTCAAAAATAGCAGACCTACAAGCTCGTAGCGCGCCACTCGGTGGCGCGCTATGAGCTTGTAGATCTGCTATTTTTCAATAGCTAAAGCATAACATAATGCTAACACCAAAAGGGGTCCCGCCCAAAATGGGTTAACTCTGAGAGTGTACAAATGGAACTAAATGTGGACCCGTTATGGTCCATTTGGTTTATTTGTACACTCTGAGTTAAATTCACATTGATTTTACAAAATAAATTGGGATCTCAGAGATAGAAATGCACACTTTATGTATTCTCATTCTATAATAAATATTGGTTAAATCTATTCGTGAGTTGTCTGACTGAACTACATTTAATTTCATTCAAAAGACTATTGTCAGGAATGAGTTACACTTACAGGATGCAAAGCGGACTATCTTCAAATTAAGGTTCTTCCAAGATATGGCAAAACAAAGGCTTACAGCAATGAGGCATACACTGACTTGACAGAGGTCTACGGACCAACAAGGACACACTGCAAACAAAGGGCTTAAATAGACAGGGGTAACAGGACACCGGTGAACTCAAAATACAATCAAACACAGGATAGGATAGGCTAACAGGCAAACAGAACACAGGTGACTAGGAAACAATAATCAGGTAAGACAGAACAGGAAACACCAACAAGAGGAGGAAGGAAGGCACAAAACAAAACTACAAAATAAGACACAACCAAAGCAACAACAGAGTAACAGTAAACCAAAACCAAACACCACAACTTCCACAAGGCAAAATACAGAACATACTTAAATCACAGAATAAGTCCAAAACGTAACATAAGTGAATAAGTGTTCAAATGCAACACTAAAAACAAGTGCTTCCTTTCTTAACGTTCAAGGCATTACAGAACATGAACTAACCACAAAATGGTCATGTCCTAACTGGTCACGCCATAATAAAAGTTCAGGGTTTGGAGCCATAGTCACGGCTCAAATACAAGGGCAGAGGAGCGGGGCGTGACAGTGACTAAAGCAAAATCGAAATGTGCTGTCAAAATCAACACTACTACTTCCTCTATAATACCGTCAAACTCAGACACCCAAGAGGATCTGTCTGGTCTCAGTCAATTTCCATCTGCCGAAGACATTGCAGTGAGAAGAATATTAAAAGAAAAACATTCTCTAGCTCCAGTAGATTTTGCATGCACTCTCCCTGGAATTTATCACTGGCCAACACTAGTGGCTTGTTAGTAGCCTGGTTGTTCTGGACAGAGAATGTGTGAAATAACATGGCCAAATTAAAGCACTCCAAGCAATGACAATGTGTGTGTGTGTGTGTGTGTGTGTGTGTGTGTGTGTGTGTGTGTGTGTGTGTGTGTGTGTGTGTGTGCGTGCGTGCGTGCGTGCGTGCGTGCGTGCGTGCGTGCGTGCGTGCGTGGCTGCGTGCGTGCGTGCGTACGTGCGTGCGTAACATCCTGCATTATTTATTTGCTTTAATGAAATGCAATCAATTGAAACTTTGACGCATGTGGCATTTTATTTATAGCTTTCAGATGTCCTTTACACCAGTGATTCCCAAAGTGGGGTCCGGGGACCCCCAGGGGTCCTTGAGGGAGTTCCATGGGGTCCCCAGCTAAATGATAGTTTGGAACCAAATGGACCCTTATGGGTCTGTAACTCTGAGAGTGGACAAATTTGTACACTCTCAGAGTTTTTACAAAATAAATTGGGGTCTCTGAGATAGAAATGTCATTAAATGGGGGTCTGTACACTAATGCATGTCAAATATGGGGTCCTTGAAATTAAACGGGTTTAGAATCACTGCTAGAGCCGTACAAATCTTCTCTTATGGGGTTCCTGGCATATCTATTCAAATGGGGGTCCGCGGGGCCAATTAGTGCCAATTTGGGGGTCCTTGACATGAAAACGTTTGGGAACCCCTGATTTACACTGCATGATTGTTGCATGGAAATGCCCAAGGAAGGAAAATGTGTTGAAGTGACACCTTGAAGGGATAGTTCAGATTATTTTGAATTTAAACTGTATGAAATACTTTACTTGCCATTATATTAATATAGTGGTTGCAACTGTATTAATTGATTGCCCGAGTCCCGTGGTGTCCCTAATGGGACTGATCGAGGGTAGCTACTGGGACGTAAGTCTGCACTTGATCACCCGACTGGGTCGCCTGAGTGAGGGGTATGATGTTCGACAGACCCGAAACCCAGATGACCTTGGAATACATTACTAAGGATACGTCCCAGGTGCATTCATGCAATGTTTTTTTGTTATAGAAGTGCATGCTAAAAAGAAAATACATAAGTAAGTAAATGTACTTTACTGTCTACCACTGCCAATTCCTGACAGTCCCGTCTGTTTACAGGAAATTGGACACCATGACCGGCGTGATAAGACGGGGCCAGTTCGAGAGTACTATTTGTTCATTGGCAAAGAGACACTAATGGCAAATTTACCAATTAGATTATCAAGATGAAGAATCAGTTTTTAAAATGGATCAATGTGGTGTTCTCCATTGAGTTACATAACCTCCACCTGAGCGACCATAGAACTGGAGTGACGTAAGTATTCAAAAGAGTTCTCAAGTAAATGTACTTTAGTTACCGTCTACCACTGCCAATTCCTGACAGTCCCGTCTGTTTACAGGAAATTGGACACGGTGACCGGTCACGGTGATTGGACGGGGCCAGTTCGAGGGTAGAGTACTATTTGTTCATTGGCAAAGAGACACTAATGGCATATTGCCTTCCTTTATGCTTCTCAAACCAATTAGATTATCAAGATGAAGAATCTGTTTTTTAACCCATTTTGACCTGAGATCAGATTCTAAAAATGTCTTCTACATCCTGGCAGTTTTCTGAAAAAGCTATGTTTCTATGTCAGTCGTTCTTCGATTTTTCAAAAATAGCAGACCTACAAGCTCGTAGCGCGCCACTCGGTGGCGCGCTATGAGCTTGTAGATCTGCTATTTTTCAATAGCTAAAGCATAACATAATGCTAACACCAAAAGGGGTTCCCGCCCAAAATGGATCAATCTGGTGTTCTCCATCAGTTACATAACCTCCACCTGAGCGACCATAACTGGAGTGACTAGATCTAGTGTCTAGTGTCTAGTGACTAGTGTCTCAGCAGGTGTGCATAATTACTGTCTTCTGTCCAGTGATGGAAAAAGTAAAAGTATCGATAAAGTAGAAGTTGAGTATATTCAAAATACTCATTATACCCATTGTATAAGTCTATGGAGAACTAATACATTAATATCAATTAAACTGTACAACGGATCTCTTAGCAAAATACAAGCACACGATTCCCGATGAAGCCGGTCGATTTGACATATGGCTCGAGTGTGTGCGGCAAAAACTGTGGAAGGAGTAGCGCGGCAAAGTATCACTCATTTACAATAACAATAGTCTGGTTGTCACTAATAACAGTTGAAGTCCACACTAATTATCACCATAATGTATAAATGATTGATAAAGGGTTAGGACAACGACGCCTCTTCGTGGAGGGGTCAGAATACAATTTGGACCCATTTTGACCTGAGATCAGATTCTAAAAATGTCTTCTAAATCCTTACAGTTTTCTGAACAAGCTATGTCAGTCCTACAAGCTCGTAGCACGGCACTCGGTGCCGCACTATGAGCTTGTACATCTGCTATTTTTCAATAGCTAAAGCATAACATAATGCTAACACCAAAAGGGGTTCCCGCCCAAAATGGGTTGTTAAACTAGTCTATAGTACTTTGACCAACGTTTGCCTGTTATCTCTCCTAATGGTACCAACATCAATACTGCATGGACTTCATCTTATCCAACTATAACAAAATATTCTTTAGTTTTTGGGTCTGAGAGGCTAAACCTCATCAAATGGTGGTCCGTGACTCAGATACAGGATACATAATGGACCTTGATATGAAAAGGGTTGAATTATGGAGGTTATGCAGTAACCGTGGTGATTTAAGCAACAGTTGCGAGTAATCACGCATTAGGAGAGGCATCTCTGATGCTGATAAAGACAGATGTCTCTCCTAATGCGTAATTATAAGAAATAAGGCAAGAAGAACGCTATAGCGCATAGCTCGTTAAAACTTTAAACACCAGGGCTGCAGCCTGCAGGTTCCAGATAATGTAAACAAATAAATTATTTACCATATTCAGGTGTGATGAAGATGCACGCCTGTGTGTGTGTGTGTGTGTGTGTGTGTGTGTGTGTGTGTGTGTGTGTGTGTGTGTGTGTGTGTGTGTGTGTGTGTGTGTGTGTGTGTGTGTGTGTGTGTGTGTGTGTGTGTGTGTGTGCGTGCCTGCGTGCGTGCGTGCGTGCGTGCGTGTGTGTAGCAAAGAATTATGGTCTGACCATAATGCTTTGCTGCACTCATTCCACCTTGTGGATTAAATCCAGCAGGGAGACCAGAGTCTCTGACATCACAGACTATTTGAAATACTAAAATATCTAAAAACACATATTACCAACATTAAAAAAACAACAACAGGAAAGTTTTTCTTGTCTCCCAAACATCATTAAAATAAGATCTGGTTGAAAAAGGGGTGAAGTGGCCCTTTAAAGGTAATTATTTTTTTATTCATATGTTGTCCAATGTTTTGATGGCAAAAAGACAATAAAATAAATTAATTGCAATTATTTGTAAGACAATTAATCGTCATCTGAAATTTGTAATCGTGACAGCCCTATTGAAGAAGTGACACTGACTGCAGCCGACACCAGGAGGGCTTTGGGCAGAAACCTGTCCACCAGTGACATCGTCGTTAGGCAGATTTTTTTTTAAATGCTTATTTATTTAAAAAAGATTCCGATGTTTAGTTTTTTATTATTGTGAGAACGATGGCTTCCATTTTCACGTTGCAACTTTTTAGGAATTAGCTTGGATTCCCCATCGATGATGTCACTGGTGGGCGGGTTTCTGAACTGCCCAAAGCCCTCCGATATGAGACATAGGGGTGCGTTCGGAAATGCGCCCTGAGCGCACTGGTGTGCTCTCTTGTCGTTCCAAAATCCAGTGCGCTGCGCACCGGGTGTGCCGAGTGCCCGCACTGAGCGACCCTACCCTGAAGCTGGGGTTGTCCGGTGTGAATGCGTCACAGCTGTGGTCGTTCGTAAATAAGGCACACTGAACGCACTCTGTGACGTCACCGCCCACCACACTCAACAAACTGACCACATTCCCAGTGCGCATTTCCGAACGCACCCATAGACTAGAGTAGGAAACAATTGTGGTATTTTATCATGATTATTGATAAAATACCAATCGAAAAAAGTGGTGAAGTGGTCAGTTTAATGCCATGATTGAAATTTGAATATTTCTACTAAATACCCTTTGTTTTGCGGTTAAAAAATTAAAAAATAAAAATAAATGTTTTATGGTCATTCACCAGGTGCCAGATTCGTCTGCCAGATTCCCAGAAAATCTTGCCCCAGCTGCATTCTGCCGCGTTGGTGGAGCTTCATTTCCATCCACCAGCTGTCTAAAAACCTGGAAATGACGCAAAAGACAGCTTCCTTTGGCCGCGCATGGAAGTTCAAGTGTGCCCAAGCTGTTACTGAGACAACATGTAGTCCAGGAAGGAAGTGAGACATGCAGTGACATCACAGACACTTTGAAATGCTAAAATATCTAAAAACACATATTACCCACATTAAAAAAGAATCACACCCGTGTGAACTGAGTGGTGCAGATTCCCCCCCCCCCCCCCCCCCCACTGTTAGCAGGCAACAGTGCAGCACTATCTCTCTCTCTCTCCGTTTCTGGCACAACAGCGCCACTTTTGGTACTTATTGGTACTGGTGCTCATAGTCACATAGTCGCATAGTCACACACAAACATAGGTTAACACGGACATTGCTGTTCCTTGGAGTGGTTGCACCACTCAAAAACAGGAAAGTGTTTGTCTCCCAAACATCATTAAAATAAGATCTGGTTGCAAAAGGGGTGACGTGGCCCCTCTAACTTTTAGGATGAGCCAATAAGCCTTGAAGTGTGACTTATAAAGCTGTCTACTGCGGAGATTATAGCAATGTGCAAATCATGTAAATTAAATGGTTCAACCTTGAAGTGCCATGATGACTTTTTTAATTCATTGATGATTACACAATGATGGTTTACATTCATGTGTGTGCGAGTGCGTGCGCGCATGTGTGCGCGTGCAGGTGGTCGTGTGTGCGATATATAAACCTCAGCTAGGCAGTGATTCAGCTCCTTGACTTCTTTGTGGTATTTACCATGTCCAGAGGGGGAAAAATATGACTGACCTAAAAAGGCAGACATCAGGGAACATCTAATTAACATTTTAATTAAGACACAGATGTACCTGAGGCCACATTTCAGACATTCAGTCTCAGACACGTCTATTCCGTTCCATGTAAGGTCTCTCTTTTGCTGGCCTCCGATATAATATGCCAGTGAAAATACCAACCTCACTAGTAGTGTGGCTGACTTCAAGTCATTGTTTTACATCATCATCATCATCATCATCATCATCATCATCACCTTTATTTATACTCGGAAATACAGTTGAAGGCAAGCCCTAATTTTCAATGTAGCTGAGGTTACAATACACAAAATACAGTCAAAAAACAATACATCAAACACATACAGAACAACATGTACTGTAGGCTACTGTAGATGATATGTATAGTAGGTTATGTGTTACTGTAACCAAGTAGCGGCACCAGAAATGACATTTTGTCCACCAAATAATACATTCCAATGATTTAAATGAATGTTCATGAACACATAAATAAGGGCTACGATAGTCCGACAACACCGTCGCTCCTGACATGAGTGGCCTGTTACAACTAACCTGCGGATAACCCGTGGCTCCAGACATGTGTGGCAGGTTAAAACTAACCTGTGGATCACCCGTGGCTCCAGACATGTGTGGCAGGTTATAATAATAATAATACATCTTTATTTATATATGTATATAGCACCTTTTAAGAACAAGTCACAAAGTGCTTAACAGAAAAATATATAGAGAAAAACATGGATCAAAAAGGAATAGAATACGATAGAAGAGATTTGTCGATAGAACACAACAGAAGATAACAATAACAAAGTCGATGAACCACAACAGAAGATAACAATACAAAAAATTTAAATTCAAAAATTCGGAAATCACAGGGCTAAATGCAGCTCTGTAAAAATGAGTCTTTAGGAGCCTGATCTCCAGGTTAAAACTAACATGTGGCAGGTTAAAACTAACCCGTGGCAGGTTAAAACTAACCTTTGGATCACCCGTGGCTCCCGACATGTGTGGCAGGTTAAAACTAACCTGTGGATCACCCGTGGCTCCCGACATGTGTGGCAGGTTAAAACTAACCTGTGGATCACCCGTGGCTCCTGACATGCGTGGCAGGTTAAAACTAACCCGTGGCAGGTTAAAACTAACCTGTGGATCACCCGTGGCTCAAAATTGAGGTCCGGGGCTAGGCTAGGCTAAACTTCCGCTCGCTTGAGCCATTGAGTTATAATTATACTTCCGGCAGTCTTCCGGGTGCTTCAAAACGCCACTGGGCAACTTCCACTGAAATGAATAGCGGGGGGGCGGGGCTAACGCTCCAGTTCGGTCTCTATCCTTTATAGCTCTATGGTTCCACTGGGCTCTTACTGACTGAACTCATTCACGTATATCGATTTGTAAAAAGCATTAGATTTCCAGAGAGCATTCAAATTGGTGGATTCCTCATCAAGTGCAAGTATCCACACCATGCATGCAAGCTAAACGATTCGTGCAGGAGAAAATAAACCAATATGTTGCACTAAACATATACTTCCTGTGCGAAACAAAGTGTAATAGCTCTCGAGATGGGCGGATCAATGCTCAGTATTGACACCTTGATCAAGCTACTGTCTTAAAATAGGACTCTTAGGTCTCGTTCAGCTGTTCCAGCTATACTGATAACTGCTGTGCACAAAACACATTTCCGAAAGGACAAATACATTATGTATATGTATGTATGTATGTATGTATGTATGTATGTATGTATGTATGTAT
This sequence comes from Electrona antarctica, assembly GCF_951216825.1. Taxonomy (NCBI): domain Eukaryota; kingdom Metazoa; phylum Chordata; class Actinopteri; order Myctophiformes; family Myctophidae; genus Electrona; species Electrona antarctica. The sequence continues at coordinate 40,244,625 of NC_136801.1, read as the reverse complement.
GTATGAAATTAAATGATTACTATATTTACCCAGGGTATCTGGGCTAAACTCAAGAACATGTTTCCAGTCAGGCCCTGCTCATAGAACACATTTCATCGTAGTGGTTCAATGCCTTGTTCAAGGGCACTTCAGCGGTGGTAATTTTAACGTGTCGGACCGCTGATTCGAACTGGCGACCTTCCGGTATCAAGACCGTTCGGCCACCGCTGTATGTATGTATGTATGTATCTATCTATCTATCTATCTATCTATCTATCTATCTATCTATCTATCTATCTATCTATCTATCTATCTATCTATCTATCTACTTGCTATTAACAGTTCAATAATGCAGGAGAGCTGGGAGATGGGCTAGGGCACGGACTGCCATTATAAACAGCAATCAGCTCCTTGTGTGGGAGAGTAGAGTAGAGGAGCCATTCCTTTGTGTGAATGAGTGGCAGGTTGCACTGGTATTGTTCATACAGTATACATCTCAAATGAGTCAAGGCTGAGCCACAGTAGGGAGAAAAATGTAAGCATTAAAACACTCTCAGAGTTACACACCAGTAAGGGGCCATTTGGAACCCACTCAAGGACACTTTGAGACCCACTGGTGTAGCAGAGTGTTTCCAGTGAGCCAACAACACGCACAATAGCAGCACCCTGACTCTGTTTGACCCGAATGGAACAGAGCCTTCATTAATGTCAGTGGTAACACCTGTGAACGAAGTAGGCTATACACTGACACCACGCTAGACAGGAACGCCCAAAAACGTCACATCCGGTTTTAGCCTGGAATAAGAATTTTCTATGCCTGCCAATGCAACTTGGTCCAATCCTTAATCACATACGGACAAACATCTATGCCGATGCTATCTAACTATGGAGGTAGTGTGCCTTGTCCACGGGCAACAGATCTTTCAACGTATGGCATTGCAAATACGTTTGATAATCGCTACTCTGCTCAATATTGTTTTGAAAATGCCGCAAATTGCATTGCAGTGAACGAGCGCAAATCACAATTTCCCCCGGGGGTGGGCGGAGTTACAGTTTTACGCGCCGTGGTGTCAATGTATAGACCAATGATTTGTTTACAAACATTGGGACTGGGCGCACAGGTGACTGTTTCATGTAATCAATTCCCAACAGATCTCCAAACCTGTTGTTTTGGGGAGCGCTGGTTTCAGTCCATTCAATCTCTCTTGTGTGTTGGCTAGTGAGATGCACCCTAGGAGACATTTATACTTCAAAGCGCAACAGTACTGCATGCAGAGAACAGCTGATATACAAGCTCACATCGCATAGCGGATGCGACTGTTGTGAGCTTAGAGGTCTGCGTGCGCGACACCATCGCGGGACGAAGCATAAATTATACTTGATGGGCTGAAGGTGCGCGTGCAGCCGTGCACAAATAGGCTCTGCTGCCGTGTTCATGCACGTGAGCGCACCTCCCATTCGTATGACAGCGACTGGAGGTGTGGTTTTGAGGACAACTGTTTTGAATTGCTATTATTGTTCAAACACAACAGAAACCAATGGATTATATATTTCAAGGGCGAGAGATCACAATAAAATGCATTGTTCCTCCACACTGGGATAAAAACAGGATCTAAAAGTTTGATGGGGCATTTTTTACGCTTGAGTGCAGTTAGAACTTTTCCATTGCATCTTATGAGAGGTGGTGTTCTTCTGCTGCCTTTATGCGCGCACATGCTGTTGCTTATCAGTGTGACGTCGTCTGATAAGGCGTCTATAGGGAAGGGGCCCAAGTTCTTTCCAAAATGGCGTGTGTGCCGATATAGCCCATTCCGGTGACAGCGTTCCAATCACGGGACATATATGTATTCTGTGCATGTATCCAGTGTCGTGGGTTCTCGACGTGCACACAATGCAACAGGATGGGGGCTGAGATTGGCCCTTAAAAATGAGCAATGGGCACTGAGATTGAAGAGACGTGGTCACCGTCTCCCTGCTTGGCGCAGTTGTCATCGTGACCTTATCCAGCTGATGGGTATCGGTCGGACAGATTGATTCTAGTAATAGAGCCATGGGAGAGGCTGCTGAAGGGATCTGTTTGAACACACTCCACTACAATGCACAATTACACCAGCATCAAAAAAGAAGCACGGTCTATTGATCAAACATTTATTTTCTGCCATATAGCAATTAGAATCCTTGTGTAGCAGAGTGGCTTAATACAACCTCAACCTGATTTCCACATGGGAGACCCATGTTCGAATGCTGGGCCTTAGGCCTCACTCAGACCTTTACTGCATTGCTGTATGCTTGTTGGATGAATGTTGTGTAGTGTCATGGCCGCCCCAATGCATTTCCAATGGGAGTCACATGGTTTGACACAACATTTGTGTTGTATGAGGGGGAGGGGCGCAGTCGAAACACAGCCGAAAGCCATACAACAGCTTGTAGTCCAAAATGTGGACTACAAACCATGTGACTTCCATTGGAAATGCATTGGGGCGGCCATGACACTACACAACATTCATCCAACAAGCATACAGCAATGCAGTAAAGGTCTGAGTGAGGCCTTACAATGGCTTCCAGTGCGAGACCTATTGTTCACAAGCTCACAATGTATCTGCTATTTTCCAAAGATGAAATCGGACATTCTGCATGATGAGTGCACTTTAAGCACAAAGTACATTGTTATGCCAGTACTTTTTATGCAATTATGCAATTTATAAAATTAATTTCTCTGTTGTGAATTATTTTATTTAGTTTATACCATGTTGGTATTTATGTATGACGTCAAGCGATGACGCTGAAATTAAGTTATTAAGGGGTAGGGTTACATACGTTTTTTACTTCTCCCTACTCCTTTCCGAACATTAAAAAAAAAACGTTAAAAAAAGAAAGAAAAATAATTATACTTGCAGCCAGTGAGGCTTGTTTTTTTTGTTGTTGTTTTTGTTTTTTGGGAATATTATTTTATTTGTTCTATATTGAACTTATTTTAATTCTTTGACTTTTGTCTAATTTTTTTGTATCATGTTCGTAATAAAGTTTTTCATTCATTCATTCATTCACTTTTGCACTTAATTTTGAATTCTGGACTCTTACTTACGCTCATTCATTATTCCCATAGAGATTTACAAAAATATTTATATCAATGTATTTTAAGCTTAAAATCAAGCCATCCAGGATCCTGATGAATCATTCATATAAAACCTTTGATTCTGTGAAAAAAATAAATAATAATAATACAACTAAACAAAGTGTATTTATGCAAAAATGTATATCATCTATCTAATAATTTAGCGGACGCTCGCTCCCTGTCTATTCGCTGTCTTTCAGTCAGTCAGTCCGTCCGTCCGTCCGTCCGTCCGTCCGTCCGTCCGAAACACATCTCCCCGCAAATCACACATCTCCCCGCAAATCACGTGTCACCAGTGTCACCAGCGAACTGCATGTTGGGACGGGCACAGATTACTACCGGGACACACTTTTCCGCGTAACAGACCCACAGTCCACATGGGGAAAACGATACTACTAGCTACTCTTGCGTCAGTCGACAGAACTTCTTCTTTGGGGAAGCATCGTGCCCAACGCGGGGGTTGCGTGGCACAGGCACCTGAAAGCCAGCTCTGACAGTTGGACGGGGGCATGTTAACGTGAACACACAACTTCAGAATCACAGTAACACTGTGGAGGACTTTTGGATCGCATCGCAGGAGGCATACTATGGTCCGTGTGTGTGTGTGTGTGTGTGTGTGTGTGTGTGCACGCGCGCGCAACAACACATAATAATGAATAACCCGTTACCATATATTCAGAACGTGTAAGGACTAGTATAATTAACTATTGAATTATTATTTACATATGGTGTACAATCTTCTCCATTATATGCAGTCGATTTAGTTGGAGGCGAAGGTGCTTTCCGTAGGCTATACCCATGACCTTTCTCCGGTGACTGTAATATATATGAAGTGTATGGCCAATGTTGACTGTGAATAAGTTAATGTGCATGTTGTACAGTATTCATGTGCATTCTGTACATTCCGGACTTGATTGGATTCAAGCACAGAGGCACATGTTGTGCCCTTGATAATGTTGTGTGTGTGTGTGTGTGTGTGTGTGTGTGTGTGTGTGTGTGTGTGTGTGTGTGTGTGTGTGTGTGTGTGTGTGTGTGTGTGTGTGTGTGTGTGTGTGTGTGTGTGCGTGCGTGCGTGCGTGCGTGCGGCATGATGGATGTAAGCCTCTTCCTGCACCTTTTCAGATTCCATAGTGGGACATCTAATATGGGCTAATGTACTGTACATTATAATCGACATCTTTTTCAGAAACATAATGGCACATATATGTCTGGGTTTCATCATGCAGACTGCAGACTCCTATTCACATCGAGGTTTCTTCCAGCAAACGTCCTTTACAGAACATCAGGATGAAAAGAGCAAAAAACGTGACTTTCTCAAACTCATCACACCTTTCAATAGGGTGAGTCGGGTCTGGTGGCCTTCGCAACGGCGGCTCAAGGCCACCAGACACGGCGCGCCTCCGTCAGGACATCAGTGACATTATCACCCGTCACAATAGGTGATAATGACATACTGAGACAGTGAGTATGCCATACTGGCCCTATTGAAAGGTGTGATAACGGTCGAATGGGGTGCCCAGGACTTCTCACTCAAATATCAACGGCTCCCTTGTCACAACCAACCTCCACCCACATCCGCAACCTAAAGTGTCATCTTTTATCCTATACTCTTTCATTCCTCCCCCACGTAAACCACGGGTGCATTTACCATTTATAATTAAATATTGAATTATGATTTACATATGGTGTACAATCTTCTCCATTATATGCAGTCGATTTAGTTGGAGGCGAAGGTTCTTTCCGTAGGGTATACCCATGACCTTTCTCCGGTGGCTGTAATATATATGAAGTGTATGGCCAATGTTGACTAGTCTGTGAATAAGTTAATGTGCATGTTGTACAGTATTCATGTGCATTCTGTACATTCTGGACTTGATTGGATTCAAGCACCGAGGCACATGTTGTGCCCTTGATAATGTATTGTGGTAAATGTGAAGTGTGTGTGTGTGTGTGAAGTGTGTGTGTGTGTGTGTGTGTGTGTGTGTGTGTGTGTGTGTGTGTGTGTGTGTGTGTGTGTGTGTGTGTGTGTGTGTGTGTGTGTGTGTGTGTGTGTGTGTATGTGTGTGTGTGTGTGCGCGCGCGCGCGAAGAAGCATGATGTAAGCCTCTTCCTGCACCTTTTCAGATTCCATAGTGGGACATCTAATATGGGCTAATGTACTGTACATTATAATCAACATCTTTTTCAGAAACATAATGGCACATATATGTCTGGGTTTCATCATGCAGACTTCAGACACCTATTCACATCGAGGTTTCTTCCAGCAAACGTCCTTTACAGAACATCAGGATGAAAAGAGCAAAAAACATGACTTTCTCAAACTCATCACACCTTTCAATAGGGTGAGTCGGGTCTGGTGGCCTTCGCAACGGCGACTCGCTCGGCTAGCGCCTCGCTCGGCGGTGCCTCACGTGGCTCAAGGCCACCAGACACGGCGCGCCTCCGTCAGGACATCAGTGACATTATCACCTGTCACAATAGGTGATAATGACATACTGAGACAGTGAGTATGCCAGTATGGCCATACTGGCCCTATTGAAAGGTGTGATAACGGTCGAATGGGGTGCCCAGGACTTCTCACTCAAATATCAACGGCTCCCTTGTCACAACCAACCTCCACCCACATCCGCAACCTAAAGTGTCATCTTTTATCCTATACTCTTTCATTCCTCCCCCACGTAAACCACGGGTGCATGTATTTCAAATCAAATCAAATCAAACTTTATTTTATATTCACATTTCCAATAGCCAAAGTGCTGAACAAGGAAAAATACGACATGGACAATCAAAGGCAAGAAATAAAAACAATAACATACATTGAACAAAGCGCAACAATACAAATTAACAAAGGAACTAACCGTCCGACAGGCATTAGTCTGACACCCTACCCCAAACCCTGACCACACAGGGAAGCCACAGGTGAGTTTTAACCCATTTTGGGGGAGGGAACCCCTTTTGGTGTTAGCATTATGTTATGCTTTAGCTATTGAAAAATAGCAGATCTACAAGCTCATAGCGCGCCACCGAGTGGCGCGCTACGAGCTTGTAGGTCTGCTATTTTTGAAAAATCCAAGAACGACTGACATAGAAACAGCTTTTTCAGAAAACTGTCATTTTCAAACAGACATTTTTAGAATCTGATCTCAGGTCAAAATGGGTTAACCGGCAACGCATGTCAGGAGCCACAGGTGAGTTTTAACCGGCCAACATTGCCCGTCTCCGACCCTCCCTGACAGGCTGACACCCTCTGCTGCCGAAAACCTTGTCCATGCCAAATTCACAATAACCTGAAAAACCCTGAACTCTGAAATGAAATGAAATGAAATGAAATGATTACTATATTTACCCAGGGTATCTGGGCTAAGCTCAAGAACTTGTTTCCAGCCAGGCCCTGCTCATAGAACATTTAATCGTAGTGGTTCAATGCCTTGTTCAAGGGCACTTCAGCGGTGGTAATTGTAACGTGTCGGACTGCTGATTCGAACTGGTCGACCTTCCGGTATCAAGACCGCTCCGCAATCCGTTCGGCCACCGCTGCCACCGTCAGAAGCATGCTGTAATGCACCCTACAAACAAACCCGATACTCCAGGACATATATTAGCACAGGCGACAGCAATGGCAGGCTATATTTCCATTGCAGCCTCAACCAAGAATGATTTAATGGTATTCACAGAGTACTCTGATTTATTGTTGTATGTTCATTGTACGAATGCATAAATAAACCTGCATATCTTTGCCCTCTCAGCGCCCACTGTTTTACACCACCGTTGGTATTTACATTGTGAGAAGACAATGCAAGCTCATAAATAAACCTGTTAATTTTTGCCCTGCTGTTCGCAATGACAAATCACCTGCTGTGTAAACCTTGTCAACAGATGGCAACATGACTTACGTACGTTCTTCTTCTGGGAGGTGTAGCCGTGTGGATGCTAAGTGTTGCACGCACAGACCCCCATCTCTTCTCTGCTCTGCATCCACAAGCAGTAGCATACATCATACTGATGTTCCTCTGTGCACGCACGCACGCACGCACGCACACACGCACGCTATGAATGCTACAGTTGATACTGGAAGGGGGGGAAATGGATGGCTGATTTTTCAGTGCCCTATTCTGGGGACAACTAGTGTATAGGCTACTGACAAAACTCTGCTTAAGACTTGAATGATTTGAATGTATTGCAGAACAGGTGAACGCACTTTTACTGTGAAGACGAGAATATCCCCGTCAACACTTCATTTTTAAGAGTCGAGTGGGACACAGGGTGATCAGCTGACTGAAGGCAAGCAAGCTTCCCTTGCAGCCGCAGTCCTGCCCAGCACTGCTTTCTCTGCTGCTCTCAAAGCGCTAGAAGGTGTGCACACACCGATGGTGGGGAGCACGCTTGATGTTCTGTCGCTGTGGTTTGCGCAAGGATGCGCCTATAATGGCAGACATTCAAAAGGGAAAAATAGATCAAAAACAAAAATCCTCTGTGTTTTTGAGGGGTTCTAGCCCCTCCTATATTCAGTTATTAGTGTATATTTCCGTCCTATACAAAGATTAAATTCCCATTGACAATTGATGGAGAATTTACGTCATATTATGTGTCTGAGCAAATAGGCACAGTGTCTATGTTTGACCCACACAATTCCCATTGACAATGAATGGAGAATTTGATGTCATAGGGTCTGAGCAAATGGGCATAGTATTGGTTTTACGTCATGATGATGTATGATGATAAGAGCGCCCCTCACTTCACACGGGTGTGATTTTTTATATAGTGTATATTTGTACATCTCTAAATGTTCTGATGAATTGAAAAAGGTGGACCCGGTTGTAAACAAGTGTACAGAAATGCTTTATTAGTGTGCCGTCCACATTAACAGTCTTTGTATTGAATTGTGCTTGTGAAATGTACCCTTTCTGCAAACCGTTAATACTTCAATCAATCAATCAATCAATCAATCAATCAAGCACCGAAACCCCCATGTGACAACCTCGCTCTTTCTCCTTGAGGATCATGAGCTAAATGTAATATGCTCTCAAAAGAGCTATTGGAGCATACAGCACCTGAGGATAACTCATTTTGACTCAATATGACATGGAAATCAAAAGTAAATGAGCCCTCCCCGTGTCCCCTAGGCTATAGGTACCCTCACAAAAAACATGCAGTAATCCTGGTCTCTAAACTGCCTCCCCCTGGCCAGCCAGGGCGCTTGATGGAGGGGAAAGGAACTGGTTGGAATAACGTGTTCCTTCCATGCGCTACGTCCAACCAGGGAAACTCCCCCCCTGTCAGGTGTAAAGGAGCAACTTGGTTGCTCTCCCCATGTCCCCCATATAAATGGTAAATGGTGCATTTATATAGCACCTTTATCCAAGGCACTTTACATAGATTGTGCATCAATTCACCCATTCACACACACATACCGATGGCGGCAGAAACCATGCAAGGCACTAGCCAGCACATCGGGAGCAATTTGGGGTTCAGTGTTTTGCTCAAAGACACTTCGACACTAACTCTGGGGGAGCCCGGCTTCGAACAGGCAACCTTGCGGTTACCATCCAGCCACTCTACCCCTGAGCCACCGCCACAGATATATATATATATATGGGGACTAGGTTGGCGGAGGGTGTGTAGAGGCCAGGATCACATTAGATCATTGACACAAGGGGTGAAAAATGGGTTACAAAATCGTGGGATAAAACTTAAGAGATTAAAAAAGTAAATGAGCCTTTCTTTTGTTCTCCATTAACAATGACCTCAAATGAATTGTGGCGTACAAACTTCATACTCTTAAGTAATGGTCCGGCATAATGCCTAGAGCTCACCGGCTGGATTTAAAACAATTTACTGCTTGGGGTTAACAAGGTTAATGACATTAATTATCTGCAATGGGAAAGCTACACAAGTTCACCAGAAGTAAATTAGCATCCTATATTCTCCACAGTTCTTTTCACGGACCACTGCATTGTTTTGCATTAATGAGCTTGGCACAACGATGCATGAGCACTGCTGAGATTTAAATGAACTACCGTAAATCCTCTTTTAGTAACCCGGGCAAAATTGTCAACTGTTTTTGTTACCGGGCTTTTATTGGAAGGAGGCCGCTATAAGAAGGAGGCCTATATTTCTACTTTTCAAACCGATCATAATTTAGTCAGTTTGAACCCAGTACATTTCACGCATTTCACGTCGGTCGGTACACGTACAGTAAGACACGCTCCATATATGGCCAGACCTCATCAAACCCTGTACACTCAAGTCACGCTCCATATATGGGCAGTACATCATACATTCCAGATGTTGCTCGCCCAGAAGTCTGCCGTCACTCAGGCGTATGCGTGCACGCGACCTCGCCGCTCCTCACCCTCAGGGCGTCTTACTGATATATATTTTTTTAAATGTTTTTTTTTTGTGGCTTTCGCCTTTATTTTATATTTTATGGAGGGACAGACAGTAGGCTGACAGGAAATGGGGAGAGAGATGGGGGGGATGACATGCAGTAAAGGCCGTCGGGATCGGGAGTCGAACCTGCGGCACGCTGCCAGACTGGATTACCAGCCAAGGTGCCTGGACCATTCTGATATATTTACTAAATATAATGATAATAATGATAATGAATTTTATTTATATAGCACCTTTTTAAAACAATGTTCCAAAGTGCTGCACAGAGCAGGATAAAGCAAAACAAAAATGTTCAATGAACACATCAAGTCAAAAAACAAACAGCAAATACAGTAGAAATACAGAAAATACAGTAACAGTAATTAAATATGTACAGTCAAATAATATTTGGTGTAAAGGTATAGGTCTTTAATTGTGATTTAAATATAGGCACAGAGGGTGCTAGCCTTAGCTGTGTCGGCAGTGCATTCCACAACCTAGGTGCCCGGGTGAAAAATATGTAAGCCACATGCTCAGATTTGTTTTAATTGACAACATAACCAATGCACTTTAGTCCGCCAATTGGATACTGTATGTGTGGACTCATATGTGGACTCAAGCGGTGAGTAATTACTCATGTAAGGCAGTGGTTGAGATTGGTCCCTATACCCTCCATGTCTAATGAAATACCTGTATATGTAATCAGAGTCGGCATGACTGCTCATAGCTGGTCCTGCTATTGGATTCATTAATCATTATAAATGGAATAGATTGGTGCTTCACTAACAAATCATGACAAGCAATATCCTCAGTGTTGATTTAAAAGCCCCATTGTGCAATATGTGTCTCTGGTAAACAAGACCGCTCTGCAGACGACATGAACCTCACCCCTTTTTTTATTACATGCAGTAACTTTTCGTCAGAACTCCTTTTCAAATAAACTTCAAGTAAACTTCCTCCTGCATGGGCCATAGTTCCCACCCCATACAATGTCACTGTCACAAACTGACTACGTTTCTTTAGGACCCAAGAAACGCCCTTAGGACCGACAACGACGCCCTGGCTCCGCAGTACCTCTCAGCCCTCCTGTGACACGGAACCTTCGGTATACAAACTTAGACCTCCTTCTCGGTCCCCAAGGCAGACAAGCGAACCTTGGGGGACAGAGCGTTCAGTGTGGCAGCCCCTACCCTGTGGAACTCTCTCCGAATAGAGATTTGCCATGCTCCAACACTGGACTCTTTTAAGACTGCCTTGAAAAGACAGTTAAGACACCTAGGGCCCTATTATGCATGTCTTAAGTACCAGGTCTTATTACTTAACTTAAGACCTGGAGGCGTGATCAATGCCATTTGGCTATTCTGAGTGGCCAAACAGCATTGACCACGCCTCCAGGTCTTAAGTTAAGTCATAAGACCTGGTACTTAAGACACGCATAATAGGGCCCCTATTCTCTCAGGCGTATGACATATAGTTGTTTGTTGTTGTGTTTTTACTTTGTAAAGCGTCCTTGAGTTCATGAAAGGCGCTTTATAAATTCAAGCTATTATTGTTATTGTTATTGTTATTGTTATTGTTATTGTTATTATTATTAAGAAATGCAGAGAGAGAGATCGAGACCCAGGCCTGGGCCTGGCCTGGTTCCGGCGAGTGGCCCCGCGTCCTAAACAGTCGAGAAATGACAGAGTTACCGTGTGGGGGTCCCCTTGGCTTAAGGGGTCCCTCTACTGTATACTGTACTGTACTGTCACACCCGAAATCACGTAATGGCTGCTACAACCTCAGCTTCCCATCATGCACCTGTGCACAGTGTGAAGCTCAACAGCGCCACTGTGTCACCTGTTGGTACTCTAAACTAGCCTCGGAAACACAGACGTTTTTATTTCCAGGGAGAAAAAAAAAAGTCTTGGTCGGAGTCCACTTCACTCACTCTCTGCTGATTTCTGATCGTCTGCACCTTTGTTAAATTGACACACACACGCACACGTATATACACACACACTCCTCTCTCTCTTTGTCGCTCTAATTAACAGTTTAAGGGCCCCAGACGGAGATCACCGTCAAGTTCAAGTTCACGGTCAGTTGCCCGAGACGGAGATTGATAAATAGGACAGAGATTAATGATATCAAAACCGGTCGCATCGCTCCACATCCTAGGAGCGCTTGTTGCCCAATCCTCGGTGTTGCACAACAGTGACACGTCATCGAAAATGTTTCCTGCCTGTTTAGCGGACGAAATGAAAATCTTAAAACGTTCATAACTCGCAATCTAAATCATCCCGTCTAATTATGAAAATGATCCTGTGTTAGACGGCGCTCCGCGGTCCAGTCGCTAGTCGCGATAGATTTATTCTTACCTCCTGTTGTCGATCGACTATAGAGTGGTGTGGCTTTTGTTAGCTGCTACACAGACATTCACAACAACTTCCGGTCCGCCGGTAAAAGTGGTCCGGGCGCTATAAATGATGGGCACATTTTATTAATGGATTAAATAGGCCCGGGCCCTCAAGGTGTTAATTAGTCTCATGTCTAGCAGCTGTGCATAGTTTCTCCCGGCGGATCCTGCCGGGAGCTGCCTATGCCATAAAAAGCATAGGTGAGTTCCAGGCTACTCTAAACAGACAGAGGGACACACATTGCTGTTCCTTGGAGTGGCTGCACCACTCAAAAAAACGAAATACAAAAGGGAAAAGTGGGCCATCTGTTTGCTCTCTTTTTAAATAGATCAGTAGGAACCGAACAGAAGGGAATGGAATGTTATGTCACAGACTTCCCAAACAAGCTGACGTCAGCGAGTCCCACTGAGAGGGTCATATGCAGGTAGGGCCAGTGGTGTAGCAAGTACATTTACTCAGTACTTTTACTTCTTCTCAACTACACATCTCTAAAGCAAATACAAGTTCACAAGCTCAGCTTGTGATCCACTATTTTCAAAAGAATGATTAATTTCATACTTTCATTTGAAAACTTGTGAAATGGGACATTCTTTCTGCATAATTAATACTTTCTACTTCCAGTACTTCCAAGTGGCCTACATTTTGATACCGATACTTTTTTTTACTGAAGTTTTTAATGTAACAGAGTATTTCTATTGCAGTATTGATACTTTTACTTGGTACTTTTTTCCACCACTGCATGGTAAGACAGGCTTGAATCCCAGTCTGACAGTGCTACGTGGACATGAGAATCCCTCCAACTGTGTGCATGTGCCAGCCATTTGATTAGAAAGCATTCCTTCTTTATTAGATGAGGCATTATCTATATGGAAGCGTAAGGGTATTAACACAATCCCCGCCAAGGAAACGTATAGTCTACGTTCATTGTCGGAAAGCAACACCGCCAAAATACGTATAGGCTACGTTATTTCGTATAAATGTTGTATAAATGTGTTTGATCCCACCTAGGGAAAGGCTACTCACATTAGCTTCGGATGGCTATCTGTTGTTAGCCATGAGACTGGACTGCGCCATCTTGATTGCATGTGCACACACATGTGCGCGCATGCACGCTTTCAGTCGCTTTGGACTCCAAATTCCCGTCCCAGGGGGCATTTCTGGTCAAAACAACGTTTATTGCACAGAGATCCCGAGACGTTCCAAGGCCAGTGAGTAGGTGTGATTCCTCCAACTGCGCCTTGGTCTGCCCTGGGGTCTCCTCCCAGTGGGACGTGCCTTCTAAAAATAACATTAAAGTCCATAGACTTGGCCACGATATGGCATAATCTTCTAAAGCCATGTAAAAAGAAAAAGAAAAGACACAACTGGTAGGAATTTGTAAGGTCAATATTGATTTCATCCAGAGTTTTTAACGAAGCTTGCTGTCAAGGATGCATGCCCTCTTTTCGCTGAACTTCTTTTTCAGCTCAGGAGCAACTGAATCACTTGATGGTTTCACGGAGAATGAATTTACTGTCTCATCTCGTGTTTACAAGCCCATGCAGTCCTAGCCTCGCGTTGCGATACTAATATAGTGAAGTGTGGCTGATGCAGGCTAATGCAGTCCCACACAGACCTATAAATCCCACACTGCAGATCGTGTGGGTCAAAGTTAGCAATTCTGTAAGTTAAACAGAGTTTGGCAATACTGTCACGTTTACTGCCAACCTACCAGTGTTAATGTTGACAGCACATTTTGATTTAGTTTTATTGATATTCTTTTGATTAACATTTAATTTAGTTTTAATCATATTTTAATCATCTGAACTGTTTTAGTTTTAGTTGTCTAAATATCAAGATTTTAGTCGACTAGGCTATGTATTTTGACAGGCCTTGAAGGCATTATAATGATTTTACACTTGGTTGCCGATCTACAAGCTCACAACACTGCGCTGCAACACGTTGCGAGCTTGTAGATCTGATCTTTTCAGAGCACAACACCTATTATTTGAAACGCATTTCAAATAATCACAGTGGAGTAAAAGTACACTATTTGCCAAAATACTGAGTAAATGTAAGCTTGTATATAGTTACTGTACATGTTAGTAAGTGTTTGGGATGTAGACACAGTGACTGGATATAGCTACATGTCATAAGTAATGGCACGTCAAAGAGTAGAAATTCAGTGTGACATCCATCAATCAACATCATGCAAATCACGCTCGGAGAGTGACAGCCATTAACCCATTTTGGGCGGGAACCCCTTTTGGTGTTTTAAAAATAGCAGATCTACAAGCTCATAGCGCGCCACCGAGTGGCGCCCTACGAGCTTGTAGGTCTGCTATTTTTGAAAAATCGTGAAAATGTGCCTCAAATTCGGAATATATTTTTTCAGAACGAATGTTTTTAACTCAAATCTTTGCTTCTGGAGGGTCCCTGGAACAACATATTTTCAGATGGGGGTCTCGGAGGCCAATTACAGATCCTTTTTGGGGTCCTTGACATGAAATATTGAGTGATATATAGGCCTATAGAAACATAGGTATTTCAGAAAACTGTCAGGATTTAGAAGACATTTTTTTCAGGCCTAAATGGGTTAAATGACTGTCACTCTCCGTAGCAAATTTTGCTGGGCTGCCCTGAGCAGCAAATGTAGCACCCTGCAGATCTCTGTAGCGTCATTCAAACTCAGACTGGGGCTAGCTGTCACAGTCTGAGGGGCCGTGTCACCCAGGAATTGTATTTATTAAGCGCGATTCTTTAAGGAGTAGATTATAATCTTTATTATCAAATGTTATGTCCGGGTAGCTCAGTCGGTAGAGCACTGGCCGCTCATTGTACAGTTTTATCCTAACGTTGTACAGTTTTGAACCCTGCTGAAGCACGCTTTGTTCAATTTGAACCTCGTTGAACTTGCTCAAGGCACATAGCGAGTATTTGTAAACTGGCAGGTCCATTTCATGTCTGACCTTAACTGGACTATACAGTCTATTATTTGCATGTCCATCACCACCACAAAGGTAAACACTTTCCATTGAGATTTGTGCAAACAAAGCATTGAAACGGTAAAGGGGCGTGGTTGAGATAACAGACAGACAGTACACACTGATTAACATGGAATTACACTGCTTCGGCAGTCTGCCTTTACCAGAGACTGCTGTATGCTGTATGCTGTATGTGCAAAGCTCAGCGTGTGAAGTAGACCAAATGAAAGCCACCACCAGTATCCCAGGGGAGCTTTGATCTCACTATACTACCATACTACTAACGTGAATTTACAGTATTTCCATGCACTATGCATATTAAAATTGCATTTGTGTACATTTCTCAAGGCATGGGAGAATCACTGCTTTGTGGTAAAGCAAACAGAAGCATAGGTACTATGAAGACCTGCATGTTGCACCACCTCCTGTTATAGTCCATGGATATAGGCTAAAAGGCACCTCGTTCTAGGGGCAACGGTGGCCTAAGGGTTAGAGGAGCGCCCTTGTTGCCGAAAGGTTGCCGGTTCGATTCCCCGGGCGGG
Source organism: Electrona antarctica (assembly GCF_951216825.1). Classification (NCBI taxonomy): domain Eukaryota; kingdom Metazoa; phylum Chordata; class Actinopteri; order Myctophiformes; family Myctophidae; genus Electrona; species Electrona antarctica. The sequence continues at coordinate 40,229,261 of NC_136801.1, read as the reverse complement.
CAGGACAAATATGGGTGGGGAAGTGATTGTCATCACTCACCCAACACCGCTGAAGTGCCCTTGAGCAAGGCACTGTACCCCCAACTGCTCCCCCTGGAGCTGCTTAGTGGCCAACAGTATAAGACTGTGGTTGTACTGGTTAGCTCTCAGGTTTTAATGTGTGTTTGTGTGTGTGTTTCTATGTGCAGGGCGTTGCTGAAAATGAGCACTTGTGCTCATCTACTACCCTGGGTAAATTAAAAAAAAAAAAAGTTTGGATATCGGTACCTGCATAAAAAGGGACAATGTGATGTCTGTATTGCTACATGTCAGTTTATGAAATGATATGATAGCAATGTCAAAATATGGCAGCTGATTACGGCTGGTTTTCGGCCCATATATCTGACATCTGATGAAAACAATTGGTGTAGTGAATGGCATAACTCAGCAACTAATGGGACGATTTGGATGATTCTGCTATGCTAGCCTATAGGTTTTCTGTGGTGCTCAGTTGATTTATGAGGAATCTGAAGCAATTCAAGTTCTGTGACAACGGTAAATGTCACGGTCCTTTTGTGTGCGCCAGAAGTGTACCTCCCAGCCCTGGCAGAGTAGTTCTGGAGTAGTTCCAACGGATTGTGTGCCCCTGGTTTTTCCCTATTGGGACTGATTGAGGGTAGCTACTGGGACGTAAGTCGGGACTTGATCACTGACTTGATCACAAACCTCAGGATACATCACTGAGGATACGTCCCAGGTGCATCCATGCAATGTTTTTTAGATCCAAAATGTTAGTGTAGCAAAGAAATAACAAATAAGCTCAATATTGTTGCCTCATCAAAGACAGCCATGTTTCTCTCTGGAGAAAGAGGTCGTTGAAAGTACCAACGTTTCCCAGTGGCATTAATGTGCATGCAAAAGGGAGCGTGTCTATGTTGCCTCAGCCTGGGGTCCACCTATGCTTTCTATGGCATCCGCCGGGAGAATCTAGACGCAGCTGCACGACATGAGACTAATTAATTAGAGCGACGAGGAGTGTGGCTGAGAACCACTGCCTTAACCCAATCCTGAGGGAGCATGACCAACTCACAAACCTTACAGCACTGTATTGTTCACAATGATTACACAAACCAGCCATTTTCTAATGTATGCACACTGCTTGAAAAGGGAAATCACATTTCTTAGCAAGGGGCATGCAATAAGCTGTGTCTGCATAAATTACTTTGTTGCTGAAAGGCTGCTTCCTCACATGGGGGGGGGGGGGGGGGGGGGGCATTATGATACTGTGGGCAGTTTTGGTGCAAAAACATTCCATTTATGGGAAGACAACAAAGACAGTGGGGGGGAAATGGTTCAAACAACAAGCAACAAAACGTATTTGCCGCTCGGGTATTTCAGTTTATTGTTGAAGTATTTTAGGTTCCCCTTAGGTTTCATACGGAAAAGCACAGAAAGACACTCTAAGAACAGCTAACCTCAATTTATTAAAGGGTTGGAGTGTGCAGCTATGGACAAATCCACGGAGGGGTGCCCTGGACGCAGCCATAGCTGAGGTGTCACATTAAGTGCAGATTGACACCTCAGCATTGATTGCCTACACCTGGCCTAAAGGGCAAGGCTCTGTGGATTTGTCTATACGGCCCAACAGGGTTGCAGTCCACCTATAGGCCTGTCACCATTATTACATACCTGCGTAATCACAATTATTTTAGATAATTGCAATATTTTTTATATAATCGTCATAATCATGGCAACACCTGTGTGAAGTGAGGGGCTCTAATAACTCATGTTGATTAGCTGAACAAACGGTGCAAACACAAACATTAAACGCCATTAACAATAAAGAGACAATATGACATAAATGACAATTATGAGTAAATCTTCCTTCATTTCCCTTCATCGCCAATGCGTTTACAAAACAAACATTGAACTAAAGACAAACATTAAACCTGTGTATAGGAGGGGCTGGCGCCCCTCAAAAAACAAAAACAAAACATTTGAATATTTTCAAAAAAGATTCAAGTAGAATAGTGAAAATAGCAGATCGACAACCTCAAAATGTGTAGTAATTTTCTTCTTTTTTTAGGTTGTAACCTGATGTTTTTTGTAAAGACTCTTGAGATGGATGAATTAAAATAGTATAATATACCGCCATTATTATATAAGAAATATGAGCATTAAGGCATGCATGCTGTGAAACATTGTGTCCTAGATTTTCACGTTTGAGACTTGTGTGTGCAACGGGCAATACACTTCACTAGCAAGGTTTTGTTTAGAGATGAACGCCAGGTTTATTTTAGTTTGGAAACTCAGTTTTGGATGCTGTGAGTTGTGGCACGCACACAAGTGGGAGTACAACACAACACGGCGATGCATTCAGAGTTCAAGTGTTTATCGGGGGGGATTAAACAAAGAAGGCACTGGACTGTGAATTCAAAGACTAATCCAATAAAACGTCTTCCTGGACTGCGGGGCTAATCACTTCTTATTGCATTGCAATTTGCATGGGACAGATAAAACAACTTAATTAACTTTCACTTGAGAGGGCTTGCAAACAGAGATTCGCTAGAGGAAATGTTAAATCTTAGGTGGGAAGGTAATAGTGGCCTCATGCTTGATGAACTGCAGTTTATATAGCCAGGCACCTGGCCATTATTAAGCAAGTAGACTCTTAAGACTACTACAGAGAGTGCGGATTGTACATTCCTTTAAATGTATTATCTGAATGTGCATCCAGTAGATGCCTGAACTTTTCCAAACTGTTCTTGAGTTGAGCGAGCCTTTCCCCTGAAGTGAGTCGTATTGTGAGTAATGTTCCCCTTCTAAAACGGTTAGTCCCCAATACTTGATTCTGATTGGCTGGTTACCGTCACGTGACCGCTGTAAATTTCACCGATAATCCATGCACCTTCAATCACTTTGTATCATTCCCGGCTGATCATGCAGCCTTGTAGCTGTACTGGGGAAGGGGAGCGCTTGATTGCCTTACACACGCTGGCCGTGCGCGCCCGCACTCATATGACTGTGAATGTGTGGCTCCAGGCAGCCCCGTAATGACATCAAGCGCTATTCTCCCGTCACATAGTCTACTTGCCGAGCAAAACCAAGGACTGTCTAAAGAGGACGAGACGCGAAGACCGTACGGGTGACGCCATGTTGCTCCATGGTGCTCCATGGAAGGAAAGAAACATGCGCAATGGGCTATATGCAGCCAACACTTCCGCGTTCAGCTTCCTTGGTCTCAACTGCGCATGTTTCTTTCCTTCCATGGAGCACCATGGAGCAACATGGCGTCGTCCGTACGGTCTTCGCGTCTCGTCCTCTTTAGACAGTCCTTGAGCAAAACAAGGAAGTGTGTGGCTCGCTCTGGTGGCGCAAAGCGTAGCTACTTTTGTGAATGTAATAGTTGTATGAGGTTAATATTGCTATGTTTGTAACACGTCGGGTCTCACTACACCTCTCAGCCATGGTAAAATCCACGGTAACCTGAGAGCTCTTGTGGCTTATTGCTTTATTATTACACCCCCCACCCAAGTCACAGTTTGACGTTCTCTTGCATTTGTCTCAAGAAGAAGTTATACACTCTGCCTTTTGGGGGTGAGACAGCGTTGATTTCTACAACACGATTATGTGACAAAAATAAAAGAGAGGGGACAGAAGAAGTTTAGTAACAAATAATGTTTACATCAAACATATTATGGAATTGTGATTTATTTTAGCTAACGCCGTTTTGATGTAAAGGAATCTAAGGCCCCATTTACACTGGCAGCCAAATCCAGCCTGAATCAGATCTGAGCCACATCCAGATTGGAATCTGATTTGTCTAAATGAGTCATGTGACCATTTAAACCAATCGGATTTCAATCTTGATGTGGCACAGATCTGATTCAGGCTAGATTTGTCTGCCAGTGTAAATGGGGCCTAACAGTTCCCTTGTGGATTTGAACGGATGATGTGAGAAGCTTAACTAATCTAATTAGCAACCCAAATGTGTTGTTTAGTGTTTTCATTGTAGCGAGTCTAGCGACTATGGCTGGCTGTGTGCGCCAGCTGGCTCTGTGGAGGGCTAGTTGGCGGAGTTGCTGGCAGCAACAGCACCACAACCAAGCATATACCACATCAGAAGTGGATTAAGAGGAAGAGGAGGGCATTGTGTGTCTGAAACTGCAGCAGCAGTGGCAACCAAAATTAAGCCTGATGTATATACTGCATACGACAAAACGACAACAATAGCAGGATACAAGCTTGCAATGCATCGCGGATACAACAATGCATTGCAAGCTTGTAGATCGGCTATTTTTGCACTGCGACATGACCATATCAGCCAGCTGCTTAAAAGAAGACCACCACTTCAACACTTATGGGTGTATTTTCAATTCCATAAGGCTTCACCTACTTCTGCACTCTCTACCAACGTGAAGTGCAGTTAGATCATTGTTTCTCCCTTACATTGACACATTGACAATAAAGTAACCTTGTTTTGAGACAAATACATAGGCTACTGCATGTTGTTTGCACTGTGATATTGATATTGCACAAAGAAAAGACAAAAAAAGCTGGATATACTTCTGCACTCTCTACCAACTTTCTCCCTTATAATATTACATTGAAAACATTGACAATAAAGTAACCTTGTTTTGAGACAAATGCATAGGGGACTGCATGTTCCTTTCTATGATATTGCACTTGAATAAATTCAAGGACACAAAAGAAGAGGAAAAAAAAGCTGGATATCTGATTGACATGGCATTTATTCACGACATGTACCTGTGGCTATTGTGTTCATCCAACACGTTGCCAGATCTCATTTGGTTCTTTCAGAATGCCACTAAGCTGCTTTTTTGTCCAAGGCTGGGTTGACTGGAAATGTCACACGGTCGTATATGTATGATGTGTGATATGATCCGACTGCAGGGGCCCGGGCCAGGCTCTGCTGTTCCCGAGAGATAGCAGTGAATCACCACAGTGCTATCAACAACACCAACCCTATAGTACACATAAATAAAAACACAGTTTACTCGCCGCGATGATCAACTCAGGAACGAACGGGCCAACGCCGGGGCACGGACATTTGATGCAGCTACTTTTGTAATTTTACTTGACATGTGACTTGTACATTTTGAATACGGGATTTCTACTTGTAACGGAGTACCTCTACATTGCAGTATTTATACTTTTACTTAAGTACAACATTTGGGTACTTTCTTCCACCACGTGTCATCATGAGGCAGAGAGCGTGAGCTGGGGAGATAGAGACTAGAGAGCACGTATGCATAATTATGAAGGCCGTGGAGCACTAAATGAAGTTGGCAAGTAATGGGCTGCAGCGTGGCTGTTCCTCACAGCCTGACATGCACTCATGGTCCACAACGACTGCATGCATTTCTTCTGCAGGTTGATCCATGTGAAATAAAATGGTTTCCGATTGATCTGTTGATCACCGCACGGAGACAAAATCACAGCCTTCTTTTTTTTTTAATGTTTTTGTTGTGGCTTTCGCCTTTATTTTTTTTATGGAGGGACAGACAGTAGGCTGACAGGAAATGGGGAGTGAGATGGGGGGAAGACATGCAGTAAAGGCCGTCGGGATCGGGAGTCGAACCCGCGGCACACTGCCAGACTGGATTACCAGCCAAGGTGCCTGGACCACTGAGCCATGGCCCAGGCCAAAATCACAGCCTTCTTTGTGTTTGAATGTATCTAGGCTAATGTTAGTGATGTCACCCATTGTGAAAAGAGATGGGAATGAAAAATAAATGAAATGGCAAGAAATGGAGATTAGAACAGTATATATATATATAGATTTTCTCCATTGTTTTGTCTGCTAATGTGAAATGTCAAAAATTGCCAATGGAAGTAGAAAATCATAACTGTGCCACATACAGTATGAATAAATAAGCTGTAAACTACGAACCTTCTTGCCTGTTGAAGGCAGACTTTAACTTATCTACACCATGCATTTATCATCATTATGTCCCTCAAATGTTTTTTTTCTAAAGATTTGATTCTAAATCACTACTCAGATATACCCAGTCCAAGTCATTTCTCTCTGCCTTATAAAGCTCTTTCAGCTGCAATACCACATTGTCCTGATTTGGCAAGTGGCGCTATATTTGGCCAGTTTGTGCAAATTATTTTCTCTGCCCCACCCTCGTTCCAGCTATTCCCCGCCCACATCTTTGACTCATTATAATAAGGCCCATCCCCCCTCCCCTCCCACAGTCTCCAAAGATGAAATGCAAATCTGCAACTGAAGAGGGAGAGGGATTATACAAAGTAGGGATAGACCTGTGACATCACAGGTCTCAGTTAATCAGTTGACCCGTTGTGAGACCATAAAAACACAGATATAAAGAGAAAACCTCATTGTCCAAAGTTGGGTATTTGTGGTAGAGTTCTCATCGGGCCTGGAAATTACGGCTCGGCACTACCATACCCAAACTGGGCTGGCCCGAGGCTCGGCCCAACCCTAACAATCATCATCATTTTAAGCCGGAAAGCCCAATAAAACGCAAAAGAAACATCGTGGCTCAAATTATAGCCAGTGAAAGAACGGACATATAATAAAATAGTTGGTGAAATGTTCAGTCGTTCATAAGACTAAGTTCTGCACAAAATAGGCTAAAATAGACCTAAAGTTAAATCCCTGTTGTCATACATCTCTCATTCTCTCTCACTCCCTGACATTCTTGGTTGCTGCTGCCGCCTGAGTGATTTATATTCCGTCCTTAAGCGGTGGATCACCCCGCCGCGACATCGAACACAGCAGCAGAAAAGAAGAGGAAGACGTGTTCATCAGGCTTGTAGTCTATTCTGGGCTTTCAGACCTGTTATGTTCCTGTACGTGACGGGACAGACAGACACCACCATGCAATGCAAATCAGGCTCGAGCCGAGCGCTATAGGGCTGTAAAACTATTCCAATGTAAATGCAGCTGCACACCGTGCACACGGACACTTCATCAACTAGAAAGCATGTGGGCGGCTGTGGCTCAGGAGGTAGAGCAGGTCGTCCAATGATCCCTGGGTCAGCGGATCAAATCCCGGCTCCTCCTGTCCACATGTCGAAGTGTCCTTGGGCAAGACACTGTACCCTACATTGCCTCCAATGAGTCGGTCGGTGTAAGCTTGCCACCATTGGTGTGTGAATGTGGGAAGTGAGGACGCTGGCGTCGACTGTTTGCCGCTTCACCTCCCAATGTATGAATGAATGAACCATTGTAAAGCGCTTTGAGCACTTGGAAAAGCGCTATAAAAATGCAATTCATTATGTAAATAATTGTATCTTACCAGACGAGCTGATCATCTGTAAATGGTTTGGTAGTGCTTAATATTATTATGTCGATGTTGTTGATACTGTCCCCCTTAAGTCAAAATATCCAGGTTTGTTCCACTTTGAATATATAGGCTACTTTTCCTGGATCTATATAACTTATAAAAAACTTGTGAGACTGCGTTCCGTCTTTTAAATTAACTCAAACTTTCACAAGCAAAGCCTTTTCAAGGAGCGGAGCTCAGCCGGCAAGCAGCTGGCTTGGAGACAAAATTCTGTCTTTTAAATTAACTTAAACTGTCACAAGCAAAGCCTTTTCAAGGAGCGGAGCTCAGCCGGCACGCAGCTGGCTTGGAGACAAAATTACCGTGTATACCAAAGTTATGCTTGGGACGTCATCTCAACAACCTGGCCGCTATAGTGGAAGCAGTTTTATAAAGTCACCGATTATCCTTGGTTGATTGGTTAGGCTTCAATGCCGAGGTGCAGACAGAGATACAGACACTTACAGACAGAGATATGTGCCTGTTCTCTGCTGCCTGACTCACAGAACCCGAGGCTCGGCCCGGCCCGACTAATTAGTGTGCATTTTGGGCCCTAGCCTACCCGAAAACATTGGGATGGGTAGGGTAGGGTCGGGGCTAAAATTGAGAACTGTAATTTGTGGGGATAGAAGACGGGGGAGCCCCAAAAATCACAACACATGCGGAAATTTGAAATGCATGGTGTAGTCCCTTTAAAGATGGAGTGCCACAATTTTTGTATTTTCCCAGATTTTCATGTGTCTATGAGGTGACAGTACTTCATTAGACACCCTGGAGTCGGTTTTATGTGTAATGGTGTATTAACTTTGTATTTAGGGTTTCTTCCTGGAGGCTGAACCCTTGACAGACAAACGGGCCAATGAAATAAACAGAAATATATCACATGTCACTATATTTCTGTTTATTTCATCATTATTTTATCAGCCCCTCCCCTAACCCCTCCCCCTTTATCATACAACTACAGCTGTGGGTGCGGCTTCAGTTCAGGTGGATCACCACCCATCACCACCCACCAGGCAAACCAGGCATACTTAATTAACTGGTGGGCGAGTCCACATAAAAGCATGATTTTAACAAATACTGTACACTTTTTGGAATATTATAATAATACCTGATGATCATGTTTTAGGGTGGAAAAAAATCACGGCACTCCATCTTTAAAGACTCTAATTGCAGGATAAAAGGTGTAAAGAAGGACTGTGTTTTCTGTGTTATCAATCTGTCTCCAATTAAACAGCCATTTGTGAGCGATTGATTCATCTGAAATTCCACCGGCGCGGGTCACAGGCGCGTGCAAATGAAGAATGTCGGACGGGGCAGCAGGCCTGCCACCTCCATCCACTAATCATAATGGACTAGTCCATTAGCACGCATAGAGCAGCTTACAGCGGCGTCATCAACCGAGGTAGGCGAGCGAAGCTGCACATTTCTATCTCATTACTACTGAAGATTGCGTGTGTGTGTGTGTGTGTGTGTGTGTGTGTCATGTGATTAATATATACAGTCATACACACACGTGTGGGTTTTCTTACAAATTAGCAGATGGTGGTCTTTAGGTGGCGATTGTCAAGGTTAATGATAAAGAAGAATGAGCTGGATTGATATGTAATCAGACTGATGGATGGAATTGCAGAGTGAGCATGCAGCACGGCTCTCCCTCTCTCTCTATCTCACACACACGTGCACATGCACGTGCGCGCGCACGTGCGCGCGCACACACACACACACACACACACACACACACACACACACACACACACACACACACACACACACACACACACACACACACACACACACACCCCGTTTCCTTCTTTTCTCAAGGGCCCATTTCTCTAATCTTATACGTGTGTGCCTTCACCCCTAATTACTATGTTATCTATCTCTGCTTCCACAAGGGGCCTTCCTGGCTCCCTGGATACCATAATTGGATCCCCTCCCTGGTACAACGTTGAAGAGCACCTCATAGCAGGAATGATGAGAAGTGCATACAACGCGTCTTGAGTGCTGTCAGGAAGCCTGAGTAAGCCTTGCATGCAGAGCCATGAGGCCCATATATGGGCGGGAGCATATACCTCCTGTTTCTGTAGCATGGTCCAAATTGTTCAGATTGGTGCAGACTGCAGGGAAGATCATAGGGGTAAGACAACTCCCCTCTCTGCAGTCTATTTATGAGCAGGCTACATTAAAACAGGCTCAAAGAATCGTCAGTGATGTTACCCATGTTTTAAATGGCGAGTTTGTACTTCTGCCCTCTGGGAGAAGATATACAAAGAACCAAAGTGGAAGTACATCAGATTTAAGAAATCGTTTGTACCAGCATCAACTAAGATGTTGAACGAGGCTCTGAAACAGCAGTAACTGTGTGAGGCTAGATTATCCACATCATGTGTGCAATTGTGTAATGTTGTGTCTTCCTCTGTAATGTATTTTGTTTGTCATTGATGTTTTATGTGTGGCTGTAGCTGGGGTGAAAGCCCAAAACAAATTTCCCTTGTGGACAATAAAGTTTACCTTGAGCATGAGGCAGGGACGGATTAACCCCCATGAGGGCCCCTGGGCCGGTAATATTTGCAGGGCCCCCATAGCGCGCGTGTGCGCGACATTTTCGTGTTTTTCCGTGTTTTTATCATCTTTTTAACCTAAATTGAACAAAATCAACAGCCAATAAAGGGCCCCAGGAGCCCTTTTCATGGTGTCAAACCTAGTACCTCACGGTCTAATTTCCCCGAAGGGCCCCTGAGAACCAAGGGCCCCTGAGCCACGGCCCCACTGGCCCAATGGCTAATTTGTCCCTGGCATGAGGCAGCTTGATGTACAAGTTGAATTTAGCCACTCTACTTTTGTATTAATTTGAAAACATGAATGGGACATTCTGCATAATTAGTACCTACTGTACTAGTATAACGAGTACTTTCTACTTTTGGTACATTTTACTAATTTTCAAAATATTTGTATTGCAATTTTCAATAATATATAGATCTCAGGGCAGACAAATAATCAAAAGACTATGTTGTTGAGAAACACATGTCTCTCCCAGACAAAAAACAAACAAAGCCTTTCTCCCCTTCAAGTCCCAATTTAGTAAAGTCCCAATCCCCGGCTCTCTAAGAGTACTCCATCTCCGCTAACCCCCACAATAAGTAATTGGGAGGGTACCGATACCCGGGTCGTCACACCATCTTCTTTTCACCTGACAGTGAAGGGTCTCCACATGTGGAGGTACACACTACCCCCCCCCCCCCCCCCCCCCCCCCATTTCCTCCCTTCCTGAACAGGCCGTTTGTGGGGGTCTTCATTTTTGACTTCAGGAAGCATCTCGTTTGGAATTATAAAACGGTTAGTCCCAATACTTGATTCTGATTGGCTGGTTACCGTCACGTGACCGTTGTAAATCTCACCGATAATCCACACCTTCAATCACTTTATATCATTCCCAGCTGAACTATAGGGAAGGGGAGCACTTGATTGCCTTACACACGCTGGCCGTGCGGGTGTGTAAGCACATAGCCTACTTGCCGAGCAAAACAAGGAAGTGTGTGGCTCGCTCTGGTGGGCGCAAAGCGTAGCTACTTTTGTGAATTGAATAGTTTTATTGGGTTATTGCTATATTCCGGTTTGTAACCGTTTTAGAAAAGCAATAAGCCACGCGAGGTCCCAGTTTACCGTGGATATTACAATGGCTGAGAGGGTAGAAGATCCTCCGCTACGTGTCAGGTCTATACCTACACCTATACCTACACCTCAGCCATTGTAAAATCCACGGTAACCTGAGACCTCTTGTGGCTTATTGCTTTAATATACGCTTCTACAGAGACATAAGACGAGGTAGCGTGAGGTAAGATTATGCCTCCCGGTTTTGGGGGGAAATGGAAGGCGGGGCATTTCAGATGAGTAAAATCTCCCTCAGCTGCTGGCACTCTATAGCGCCATTATTTTTTGAAGAATTCCCCCGGCAAAAAACACCCTCTATTGACATTTCCCTCTGCAGTGCTTATCATGGTATACTGTATAATGTTTTATTACTTGATAAATGATGGAAAGTACTAAATATGTCTGTGTCATTAACCAGAGGTTTGGGATGTTTTACTAAAGCAATAAGCCACGAGAGGTCTCAGGTTACCGGGTATTTTACAATGGCTGGGGGCGTAGGCAGACCCGACGCGGAGCGGAGGGTCTTCTACCCTCCCAGCCATTGTAAAATACCCGGTAAGCTGGGGCCTCGAGTGGCTTATTGCTTTTCTAAAACGGTTACAAACATATAGCAATATTAACCTAATAAAACTATTAAATTCACAAAAGTAGCTACGCTTTGCGCCACCAGAGCGAGCCACATCACTTCCTTGTTTTGCTGCAAGTAGGCTATGTGACGGGAGAATAGCGCTTGATGTCTTTACGGGGCCGCCTGGAGCCACACATTCACAGTCATATGAGCCGGGCGGCGCTTAGACGCCCGCACGGCATGGGTTTGCAAGGCAATCAAGCGCTCCCCTTCCCCAGTAAAGCTACAGAGATACGGAATCAGCTGCGAATAATATAAAGTGATTGAAGGTGTGGGTTATCGGTGACATTTACACCGGTCACGTGACGGTAACCAGCCAATCAGAATCAAGTATTGGGACTACCCGTTTTAGAATGGGACGTTGTGATACTGCTGGAGTGGGGTAATTCTTCAATAATGTTTTATCCCACGATTTTGTAACCCATTTTTCACCCCTGTGTCAATTAGCTAATGTGGAGTGGAATAATTGAAATATCTACAGTGGCCTGGGCCGTGGCTCAGCGGTCCAGGCACCTTGGCTGGTAATCCAGTCTGGCAGTGTGCCGCGGGTTCGACTCCCAATCCCGACGGCCTTTCCTGCATGTCATCCCCCCATCTCTCTCCCCATTTCATGTCAGCCTATACTGTCTGTCCCTCTATAAAAATATAAAATAAAGGCAGGAGCCACAAAAAAAAACTTTTTTAAATGGAAAAAAAGGAATAGCTACAGTGGCTTAGCCTTGACAAGGAAGAATGTAGCCCTCCCACATACTGTAGGCACGCACACACACACACACACACACACACACGCACGCACACATTCAACATCTTTATATGCATTCACATTATTTTAACAAGAGTGCTTCAGGATACAGATCACGGGTAGAGAAAGCATCGCCTTCTCCATATCACCACATCAGGCACAATGCTCTGCACCTTTCAGCGAATCAGGCACAATTTCATGGAGACAAAAGCCACACTTTTTCGTAAGGCCATGACACATGAGTTGGAGTAAACATGATATGACTGATTGCAATCCTTTCAAGAGACCTATCAGGTCTAATACATCTCCACAATAGAGCGTCGCAGTCGTGTCCCCGACAAGTGGCCTGGAACAAAATTTCCCATTAAACTTTCGTTTCAAAATGTATTCATTTAAAGACCTTGATCAGACAAAGCCAACTTGGATGGTGTGTAGCGCTGCCATTATGGTTAAAAAATGGATTTATTTTAATATGGCATTTAACGCATTGATTGCGGGAATCGGTTTTCTACGTGGTTCGAATCCCAACGGCTATCTACGTTTAGCGCATGTTTTTATTGATTACTTTCAATCGCTTTTGTACACACCCGGACAATAGATTCATCCCACAACACTCCGGTCACTACAACACTCCGGTCACCACAACACTCCAGTCACAGGACTGGAGGGGCGCATTGTGTAGAATAGTCTCTATATCACACAATAGCGGCGCCCATGCGAGCGTATACTCCAGTCAACACACTGCATAACATTCGATCGGCTTTTCTCCGGCTTCCAGTCTCCACCTCTCCTCCTGTTTCTCCCTCCTCCCTTCCTGTTTGTTTCAGGGGAGGCTCTCCCTGTGCTCTCTTGTGTGTCGTGTATACAGTGTCTAACATGTTCCGACAAGTTTCCTGCTCCATGATGGACACAGACCCGCCTGGCGTCTGCTACAATCCGTCAACATCATCATCATCATCATAAAAAAACAAAACAGTAGTAACGTAGCCCCGATATGTTCTCTCAGTCCCTATGCTCATTCTTTAGCTCATACAAAAGCCAATTACCGACGAAGGGTAGATGGGATCAATGTGTACTTTTTCCTCGTAAAAGTAGACATTCAGGTAACTTTGGTCACCATTGAGAACATGGGAAATATACCTGTGAGAAACGAGCACAAGCGATTGTAATGCACTTGACCACATGATGTAAAGTTGTTCATTATGCTTGTACACAATGACCAAAATAAAAACATAATTTAAAAAAAAAAAGTAGACATAAGGCTTTCATTCGGTGTATACCGGTAGTATGTATAGGATATTTTTTGTGTTCATTTTTATAACTGCCTGTCAACGTCTGACATAAAATGGTCCTTAACTCGGCTTTCTGTTCAAGAAGAGCACGTTACTACAAAAGCAGGTGTTACATAAGGTAAAAATCTCCAGAATGAAAGATGGTAAAATCATTTTTTTAAATTGGAGTGGACAAATTAAGCTTTCTTTTGAGGTATGCTGTGTTCTTCTCGCTATAAGAGAGCATTTGCTGTCGGTCTTGGAAAAGGTTGGTCGTCCAATGCTATCAGCGTAGCGTCAGAGGTAATCAGGCGGCGGTAATCGCTCGCACGCGTTGTGTTAAAAGTGTATGTCTAATGGTCCTTAACACTTTGCACCGGCATAGATCGATCATGTAAACCAAGGCTGTCTCGGCTCCGTCTAGCTTGCTCGGATAATCCACTTCCGGTCGACTGAAAATGTGGCTTTTCAAAATAAGAGCTCGACTGCAAAAAATGCTGGCATGAATTAGGTTCTAATTTTTTAATAAATGATAGCGCTAAATGGGTTAACACAGAGTACGCCAAACCCGGCGAAACCGTAGGGTTAAATTAGTACCCTAGCCTGCCAAACCCGGAACCTCCGTTTCCCCACCCTGGGCAAGACCTACGCTGAAAAGACTATCATCGGAAGTTGCGGTATCGCCCAAGGAAATTACGTTGATGCTTTACAAATCAGTTTACATTCTCCGCAAATGAAACAAGTGTTGTGATTGGTCGGGAAAATATTGTATCCGGGGGAAATACAGCTGACGGATGTTCCGGAGGATACATCCGCCGATAGCTTCTCTGCCTTACGTTGTGACCAGGCTTTTCTTTTCGCACATAAGTAAGCCTGGGACCGAGGCTACCGTTTCCCAGGGTTTATATTCTTTAATCCATGTTTTTATCTGATCGAATCATCAGAAACCGTTCGTTAGCATAACACTCAAAGTGGGATAGTGGCCGCAGCCATTTTGAAGATGCGCGCGCATCCACTTGCATTGTATAGGCTGCATTCAAAGCCCTCTATCTCAGAAACGACATTGAGGGGCCGTTTCTGGGGAAGACAGGTCCCTCTGTAGCAGGCGCTGTGATACTCGCGGTCGGGATTTTCCACCACCGACCGAGACAACAACAACCGGTCAAGACACCACACACATACTTTTGTCATTGTAACATGCGATTACGGATATTTGGCTCTTCAAAGTAAGTGTTACGCGCGATAAAACCTTGGCAATACGCTATCGAGGGATTAATTAATGCTGGTGGTGATAGCATATCTCAGTGTTCTCCTCCGTCTGCGTGTAAAGATGTGGACGAGTTCAGAATGGATCAAAAGAAGGTCCTGATGAATGAATGAGTCATTACTCTTGAAATAGAAGCAATCCATTGGACCACCACACGACATGACATGATGAGAAAAATGTGTGAACAGACTGGATGATAAGATTTCTTTTTTTTTCTTTTTTTCTGTCATACATCAAACGTACATAGCACTCCCAGAAGCCTTCTATGATGCAAGTTGGAAATGCATGCCCCAGCCAGTGTCCGGTGTTAGACTTATTACTTTCACATTTTGAGTAGCCTAATAATATTACATTTAGCCTATATATTCCAAAAGTAACTATAGTTACTATTTTCATGAGTTACAGGGTGTTTTTTATATATTTTATTTACCCAGGTTTACTGAGCACTAGTAGGTGAGTGATGACAATCACTTCCCGACCCAGATTTTTTCCTGCCCGTCCGGGGAATTGAACCGGCAACCATTCGGCAACAAGGGGGCTCCTCTAACCCTTAGGCCATCGCTGCCCCAAAATGGATTATGGTAGACTTGGTTGGGATGGAGTTGCTTTGCACGCTGCTGATCCAGTCTGGATCTAGATTCTGGAGCGGATGCAGAAACGATGCATTATCAGACGTAAAGGGCAGGCCTAAAAGTTTAAGGCCTGCCCTTTACAAACTGGGTAGTGTGCCACTGTCTGGGACAAAAAAGGTGCAATTACTGGAGGCGAGAGAAAAAAAAGAAAGTAATGTAATAAATAACAAGAAGTTACTTTTGACAGGGAGTAATAATATGTAGGGTGCGTTCGGAAAGTATAGCGCAATGAGCGCACTGTGCAATGCAAACTAATAGGCGACTAAGGCGAGTGCGCTCCGGTGCGCCCGTAAAGTAACGTCCGGTTCACGACCTGGGATAACTTTTGCCTCAAGCAAAAGCGCTCAGAATGAAAAGTATATCAGCAGGGGAAAAATAATTAATTAATTACAAAAACAAAAAAACAAAACAAAAAAGCTGTAAGTGTTATATGTATATCACAATCCATGTATGCCTCACCATATACGTCATTACAGGATGCTTTATAATGTGATTACTGTTATAAATAATTATGAATATATGAGTTCTGGTCTAACCAGATTTTAATGCATTCATTTGTCAGAAATGTTTTTCCGTGAAAAATCATATTGTGAGTTCAGTGATTGCCTACTAGCAACTTACCAATATTTTCACGACTATTATACTATTCGATTGTGACACAACAGAGCCCATATTGTTGCCTTTCCTTCGTTCATATCTTGATGAAGCCATGCACTGGGTTCGTTGCTATGGAAGCAACATGAACATACCATACCCATCAGCACTAATGAGCTGACATTTGCAAGACAAGTGCAGCACTTCTCACAGACCCACAGAAATGTTCTTTCCGTGTCCCCTATAGGGTAGGTACACTCACAAAGAAACAGTAACGACGGGGCTCCACTGGACGCGTGTGACGCAGGTCAAAAAACGAACCGGGTCACCGGACGCAGCGCAACGCAACGCATCGTAGGCAGTGGAGCCACCCTTCATTGATTAAAAAGGGAACATTCCCTGACGGTGACGGAGACGCAACGCTGACGCGTCCAGTGGACTCCTCATGCATTGAAGGAATTCAGCATGAGCTCAATTTGGGGTTCTCCCCAGGTTGGCAAAGGCGGAGTAAGTTAACACCCAGGATTACAGCTTAGGCAATTGGCACCGGGTGAAAAATGGGTTACAAAATCATGGGGAAGAAAGAAAGAAAGAAAGAAAGAAAGAAAGAAAGAAAGAAAGAAAGAAAGAAAGCATTTTTATTTAAGTACAGTACATGTACTTTCCACCACGGTTTAAGACCGACTGACCACATAATTACGGCCAAGTTATAGTGTACAACAGCAACAGTGTGTGCTATAGGTGAGAAAGGAGACATCAACCTTTGAAACAAACAGTGACAGCAAAGCGCAGGATGTGGACATGATATCCCAGCAGGCATCACACCTGACACGGCCTGGACTATTTTGCATTCTAATGGCAGTGGCAGCAGATAGAGAACACTGTTGACTGTGCGCTCATTGCTTCCGATGAGAGGAGGAAGGTGGGCGGGCAGGCAGACCATGCAGCTATAGACTGACTGATTATGTGGTTCCGTGCTATGCCAGATATGACAGTACCTTTGGCTAAACCTGTCTGTGGGTGATATGAATCCACTCCCAACATGGCCCAGTACCTTAAAGAAGATGATCCAAGGCACTCTGTTCCAGTGAGGTGAAAAAAAGCCTTTTTATTTAAGAGTTAAGGCATGGCAAAGAACATTACAAAAAGAAGGACCAGCGAGTTTGGGCACTCACCCTTCGTCAGGGTCCCATAGTTATGACATGTAGCAGGACTTCATTATAGTGACCATCATGATTGAAAACACTTGACAGCAATCAGTGTCACTGTCAGTCTAATACATGTCAGCACAAAAAATGTTAGAACATCAATGTCCGCACATTATACATCATAACAGTTAAAGGGGCATTCCACTCATTTTCAACATTTTACCATGTCATTAACATACCTTAGAGCTGTTGTGTGGAAATAATAAAAAGTCCCCCCATGCTGTGTTTCCTAGAACTGGAGGTCTGAAAAAAATCATTAACATGGTGAAACACATCTTGATGATGTCATCAAGATGTGTTTCACCATGTTAATGCTTTTTTTCATACTTTTCATACTAGGAAACACAGCATGGGGGGACTTTTGTATTATTTCCACACAACAGCTCTAAGGTATGTTAATGACATGGTACAATGTTGAAAATGAGTGGAATGCCCCTTTAAGTCCATATGGTTTCAGATACATGGGTATATAAACGACTGGGAGGTTTTGTACGAGAATACAATAAATAAATAATAAATAAAAAGACAGAATCCCCAAAACAAATACCAAAAAAAGGTTGTGAACAGTGTGTGAGGAGGAGGAAACCTTTAGAGAAAAGGGGGAAAATCGATTTCGTCATTAACGTTATGGCCCAGTACCTTTTGCCTTCCACTCTGCAGTTCCGTGGACCTCTAATATGGACCCCCAACCAGTGTTGATTTTGTCGACTAAAACTAAGACGAACATTTTTCGTCGACTATACCTTTTTCCACTGACAAAAACTATATGGAAACTAAATAATGATGACAGAAACTATGACTAAATATACTGACAATTTCGTCAACAAATACAAAACTAGACTAAAATGTTAGGAAGGGACTAGTGGTCAAGAGATCCAGTAGAAGTCATTTTACAATTAGTTGCATGCTGAAAATAGAAGATCTACAAGCACACAACGTAGATCGGCTATTTTCAGCAATGTAAAAACAGTCATTACGACGACATCAAGGCCCGCCAAAATACATTTTGTTCGACTAAAATCTTATGATATTTAGTTGACTAAAATGTGACTAAAACTAAATGAAACTATTCAAGAGACTATGACTAAAACTAAAATCTAAATTTGCTGCCAAAAACAACACTGCCCCCAATTGACTGATTGAGTGTGACCGTGGACCAGGCCTCTCCACGGAGCCCATCAAAATAGCCGATCTACAAGCTCACAATGCGTCGCAACGCAACGTATTGAGAGCTTGTAGATCGGCTATTTGGACCGCTATCATAGTATTACACCACTACACTATATCCTAATATTCTTATACATATTATTATCTGACAACATTGCTACACCATACTATATTCTTACACTATTACATTCATTATTATTGTTATTGCTACTACTTGTATGTGCCTGTATCTCTTTCCCTGTCTATTTTTCTTATATTTCTTTCTAGCTATCCCCCCCCCTCTCCCCCGACACGGTCGAGGCAGATGGCCGCCCACCGTAGAGTCGGGTTCTGCGTGACGTTTCTTCCTAAGGGGGAGTTGTTCGTTGCCACTGTCGCAATATTGCTTGCTCTGGGTGGATCTTTGTCGGTTTTCTGCTCTATATTTAAAGTGTGAATTGAATTGAATTGAATTGAATTGAATTGAATTGAATTGAATTGAATTGAATTGAATTGAATTGAATTGAATACCCCATGGAACCTTGAATTAATGGAGATTTTGGTTAAGTTTTTGTCACATTCCTAAGCCAATCATTTGATGACCGGCAGCATGGACGTATCTCTGGCGTACAACATACGGGGGCCGATTGTTCAGCGGCAACGCTTTTTCAGCGGCTTCGCTGAAATTTGGTCCGGTTTTAGAGCGTTTTTTTAAGGAACACTGGTGGTACTGTAACTGAGAAGAATCTGGGTTCAAAGAATGGGTGACAACAACGTCAATAAGCCCATCCATGGCATGGTCTTGAGAAGAACATACTGGAAAATACAGCTCAGCTGTGGGTGCCACATCCTATACTACAAGTACAAATGTACCTATCGATGTCAGTGAGGAACAGACCACCAGAACTGGACTGTATATGTGTACTAGGTCCGACCATGATGTGTGCAACTGTGCACTACTAGAAGAAGAAACCCAAGCATTATTTTTTCGCTGGCATTATTGCTCTCCTCTCCCTCTATTTTCCACCACAACAAACACATAACACACGGTGAGGGTGGGGTAGGTGGGGGCGGAGTGGTGGGCCGGCTGTTCTCATAGAGTTTAAGCCGCTTGCAGACTGCAGAGCGACTTCAGCAAGCCGGCTCCACTGGGGAGGCCGCATGGTCCTAGTGTATTTTTTACGCTCAGAGGACTGCAGGGGCTGCAGGCTTTTCCCACACTTTTTCCTCTCGTGGCCCATAATGTCTGCGGCCCATATAAGGTCACGGGGCCCCTGTGACCCCCCCTCCCCCCTGTCTACTACGTCCCTGACCGGCAGAGTCTCCGGCGGTAGAGTCTCCATTGAGTTTCCCACCAGTATTGGCTCAGGAATCTGACAAAAACAAGGCTTCATGGGTTGTGTGATACAAAGAAGAATCAATGCTGAGGTGTAAAGCTGCACTTTAACGATACACCTCTGGCCTGACACTCAGTCTGAATTTTTATTTAGTTTCACGTCATTATTCAGACTGAAAGCCCTCCCCACGACAGCAGTTTCTGGGATGGGCGTTGTCAAAGCGGCAGTCTTCGGCGTTTGGTTCATACTAGAGATGTCCAGATACTGTATCGGTATCAGGAAAAGTATCGGTATTGGCCCTTTTTGATCATATCGGTTCACATCGGTATCGGCGAATATGCCAGTCTAACCACCGATCATCAGACACAGGGGTAAGGCGTTGACACTATGGCAGGTAAATGAAATGTTGGGGCATGTGGAGTTTCCTTTCGAGTTGCCCAAACTGCAAGTAAATGGTAAATGGTGCATTTTATATAGCGCCTTTATCCAAGGCGCTTTACAGAGATTGTGCATTACATTCACCCATTCACACACACATTCATACACTGATGGGAGTGGAAACCATGCAAGGCACCAACTAGCACATCAGGAGCAATTAGGGGTTCAGAGGCTTGCTCAAGGACACTTCGACAGTAACTCTGGGGGAGCCCGGGTTCGAACTGGCAACCTTGCGGTTACCATCCAGCCACTCTACCCCTGAGCCACCGCCGCCCCAAGTGCACATTTGACTGAGGAGTCTGCTATAAACACAACATGAGATATATAGCTAGATAGCTATAGACACGACACGAGATCACAACACTGGTATCGGTATTTCGGTATCGGCTAACACAGAAACTGTGGTATCGGGATCGCATCAGAAAAAGTCTATCGGGACATCCCTAGTTCATACCAACCAATCAGAATAGTAGGAATGCAGATGCCGTTGTTGTCAGTCATGTGGCTATATGGCTAACCCGGTTGCTAACCAAACAAACACAGCCAACGAGCGCTACTAACATGTAAACAAAAGCGGTAAAATATGTCTGATGATGTTTATAACAATTATATCTATTTATCATAGGTCGATTTAATAGCCAGATGTATAGGGCCGCGAGTCACCGCAGTGAGGGCAGCCATGTTTATTGTTTGACACTGCCGAGTGACGCCAGGGCTCAGCTGCTGCGAACAGATTTTTGATCGAGACTGACGCCGCCGTATAGGCAAGAGTCACCAGACCTGAAGGAGATATGCTTTTAATGGTAGCGATCCAGGGCTGGAGCTAGGCTAGTACACCTCAGCTGTGGCTGCACCCCTCTGTGGATTCGTCTATCACAGGTGCCAACATTGTCACAGGAGGGTGGTCACTGGCACACTGACTGATGAGTGTGAGTGTTCTTTTTTCCTTTTAAAATTAAATTATATTCAAAAAAGGTTTAGTCGGTTATATACAAATGTCCTGCACATAATTCTACATGCATTGAAACTGATGACTCTGGATTACTGGTCCTGATCCTGCTCTCTAAACTACCTCCCCCTGGCCAGCTGGGGCGCCTGATGGAGGGGAAAGGAACTGGTTGGAATAACATGTTCCTTCCACCCGCTACGTCCGGCCGGGGAAACTCCCTCCTGTCAGGTGAAAAGAAGCAGCTTGGACTCCTCAGGCATAGAAGGAAGCAAGAGGTCAGTCCGCTGCCCCCCCCCCCCCCCGCAGGTTGGCAGAGGAAGTGTAGCGCCCAGGATTACATTAGACAATTGACACTGGGTAAAAAAATGGGTTGCAAAATCATGGGTTAAAACAAAAAAGAAACTGATAACTCTGACTGGGGAGGGTGTCTGGGACATACTATTATTACTATTATTATGAGTTATTATGAGTCTAATGATCATTACAGCCAGGTGTGAAAGAAAATATTTCTAAAGAAGAAACAAAATAAAGGTTATTGCATAGCCTATATGTGGACAATCAAAATCAGTTAGAAATATTACATTCTGATGAATTAAAATAGGCTACATTTTGACATGGCACACTGACTATCGAGAACATGAAAACATGGCACTTGATGTCAAAAAGGTTGCCGACCCCTGGTCTACCTCTACAACTGGTGGAACAGATTCGTTGGCATCAACCTACATGACAAACAAGTACTCAGACACAGGCACAGAGGTACGTGTACAAGCCGGCTCTAGCTTGCTATAGCTCTTGTCTTCCTATTTTGTTTCAGCTGTATCATGACAGTCTATAAGGCCGGCCTGAAAAAATATCTCCTTCTGTGCATCTGTGCACAGCCTTGTTTATGAATTCAGAGGGGGACAACCCACAGCATGTTGCCTTCAGGAGGACACTGAGAAACGCGGGGGAGGGAGATGAGCATTGGTGGAAAGTTACCGAGTAACACTCCCCCGACACAGCTGAAGTGCCCGTGAGCAATTAGATAGCAGATGCATCACTTGATACGTCTTTTTTGCAAAAACAATCTTGGGATGAAAATACCCATTTATAATGCCTTGGATGATCTGATGGAGAGTGCACCATGTTGGGATAAAGTAGACCTTTTAAGCAGTTACCATTACGTATAAGAGTGTGCACCCTAGCTGTGCTCAAGCAAGGTCACAGAGAGACAGAAAGATTTCTATATAGTGTCTGAAAAAGTAGAGACAATCTGAATCCCCCCCCACCGCCCCCCCCCCCCCCCCCCCCCCCTTTTCCCCTCACTGTATATGTTTCTTTTCCCTTTTTACCTCCATTATGATGAATTCCTGTACTGTTCTTTGTCTATATAGAAGTGTCTATTTGTACGTCTCTTAATGTTTTGATGAATTGAACATGGTGGACCCTGTTGTAAACAAGTGTAATGCTTAATTGGGTCGTCCACTCACAGTTAACAGCCTTTGTATTGAGTTTGTGCTTGAAATGTACTGTAATTCTGCAAACTGTTAATACAATTTTCAATCAATCAATCAAAGAATTCTCCAGGACAGACGAGCCCTCTGGCCTGCGCTTCAAGGGGCCCCCCGACCAACGGACTGATATGATCGAATTTGATTTGTGATGTAACAGGTCGTATTTGCTTTCATCTATGTCTTTGCTGTTCATATGCATAAACATGACCATTCATTTTGGGATAAGTATCCCGGGCAATCATTAAAATATGCCAGATCTTATGACTCCATGGGCCCTATTATGCGTGTCTTAAGTACCAGGTCTTATGACTTAACTTAAGACCTGGAGGCGTGGTCAATGCTGTTTGGCCACTCAGAATAGCCAAATGGCATTGATCACGCCTCCAGGTCTTAAGTTAAGTAATTAGACCTGGTACTTAAGACATGCATAATAGGGCCCCATGACTTATGTTTACAGCCTGTTTATTGGACTGATAACTCTCGCACGATAACGACGCATCAACCACCACTAGCTGATTGGAAACTAAATCGCTGCAGGCAGAATGCGGAATTCAACCTCATGTATATGGGGTTTTTGGTAAATATGTACAAAAAAGACTTTGCCCTAAGGTATGTCACAAGGAAAACCTGAGAGAATATTGTTTTCTATCAAGACACTTGGACTTAGACTCGGTATGCGACTCAAACGGTACTGAATCGGCATAAGTGGGCATCGCGGACAGCTCAGCGCGGCCACTCGCTTAGCTTGTCTAATGCCTCGCTCAGGGGTGCCTCACAGGGCTAAAGTCTGCTTCTGGTGGCACACACCCACACATACACACGTGCACACGCAAAGTTTGATCTAGCCGGCGTCTAGCCTACTGACTGACTGTATATATTGTGCCCAAATAGTGGTGAGTTCTGTAGTATGAACTCGAAATGTAATGTGAACCTAGCCTACTACAGTAGTAGCCTAATGTTGGTAGGTTCAGGAGGAGGCACAAAAGCATGTGCTTTTGGATCCCATCCCCCAGACACCGTAGTTTCCATCCCATAGTCCCAGAGAGACGAGAGCCATTATGTAATCCAGACTGTGTTGCTCCAATTGGATGGGGTTTTGTTTTATGTCCGGCAGATCAAATTAAAGGCTAGCGTGCCCAAAATGTTTTTTTGCCCCTGTCCGTCCATTACTGTCTGTCCGTCACATTGTCCAGTTATAGCGCCACCAGGAGGCAGATTTTCGCAAAACATAATTTTATATATTGGCTCTTGAGTGGGTGCCCTTGAAACAATCACTTGAGACACACGCACGCACGCACGCACGCACGCACGCACTGTCGCCTCAAGGTTTCGTCTAATAGCTACAGTAAACATACAACAACAACAGACTATACGTATACATTATCACAGGATACAGATTATTACCTTTAGGAGCACACCATCACTCTCTGCATTGCTTGACATGGCAATCCACCCTAAAATGACATACAATTTTGCGGGACCTCGCACGCGTAAATACACTTGCGTTGTCGCCCCTAAACTCCAAAAGAACGCAGTTCTCATTGAAAATGAATTACTAGGCGCGTTAATTGCTGCCCATCTGAAAATATTCAGTTATTCTGAGGTTTTACATCTATTAAAGTGATTTATGAAGCAGAAAATGTGCCCACGGCCTACTGTCAGTGGTGGAAAAACTGCTCACATTTTTTACTTTACTTGAGTATTTCTATATAGCTGTATTGGTACTTTTACTTTGTACTTAAGTAAAAATACCTCAGAATTGTACTCAAGTACAGTAACGTAAATGTACTTTACACCACCACGGCACCACCTACTGTTCGTTGTCAACATAGTTGTTCTAGCACTTACTTATTTTTGTCTTGATTGCATAATTAAATTCTCATTTATGTCTCTTGCTTCTAGTTTTGTTTAGAGAATCACATTCACAAATCAAACCTCAGCCGCCTCACTTCACTGCGTGAGGTGAAATGTGGCTTAATATAATGTGGACGTTCATGCAGCACACAGCCAATTAGCCTGTGGTATGAAGTATGGACCACTATAGAGCGTCGCAGTCCCGCCCCCTCGAGAGACCCGGAAAATAAATCCCCGTTCATTTTCCTCATAGACTTTTCAGAAAGTATTTATTTAAAGATGTTTACGCCGCGGACAAAGCCAACTCTTGTCGTGACAAATCATGACAACAAACAAAAATCTTCGGGCCAAACAAAGAATTAGAAAGTAGAAAAAAACGGCAGGTTACAACACTTTTTTTTGTTGTTTTTCTTCTTTGTAATTATTTGTTTGGTCCAAAATATTGTGTGTGTTGTCATGATTTGTCACAAGAGTTGGCTTCGTACGACGCTTAAAAGGTCTTTAAATAAATATGTTTTGAAATGTCTATGGGAAAAATGCATTGGGATTCATTTCCTGGGCCTGGCGTCGTCATGAAAGGGGGCGGGACTGCGACGCTCTGTTACACGGCTTGGTTGAATGCTTGATTTCTGATTGGTCAATCACTGAATTCAGCGGTGTGTTATTTCTGGATAATGGCCGATGGACTCAATAGCAGACCGCTGTCTAACACTTTAAGGGCTTTAAATTAATATATCCAAACTACCTAGGCTGCCAGGTAGTTTGCCACCATCGTCCAGTCAAAACCACCGTTCACTTGCATTGAACTCATTTTCCCAGAAGCCCTTGCAACCCAGAGCACGGGTCGATTTCCGGTTTCGTCATCATAACGCGACGGCCTCGTCACCATGTCGGCGACAAAGCCACTATTTATTTTTAATTATAAAAAAACAGCGAATTGAACACATAAAACAAATAGCGGGTTTAGCGTATTAAGCAGCATCAAAACATGGATTAAATAGCATGGAACACGTATTATGCAGCTAAACTCTAATCAAAGACTCAGAACATATCAATCTGTGCTGCTTGATTATTTGTGCCATGTAAACTAACCCAATGTTAAACATTGAGGCAAAGCCGGCAAATATTATCCCTTGCATATTTCTTGAAAGTTTACGCGGTTCACAAGTCTTACATCCCACTACGCGAGAATGATAATACAGTCATGCAACGCACAACTTTGTAGTTTTCCCTTTGTGTCAGAGCCACGGAATGTTTGCAGAAATAAGTCAATATAGGCTCTATGCACACAGAATAACTCTTCCGACTTCCTTCACAGGTGTTACCGATGATACTAATTAAGGCTCTGTTCCATTTACTGTACAGTACAGTGGTTCTCAAACCTTTTAATTTCTAGGACCCCCATAACTCAGAGTTACAGACCCATACGGGGCCATTTGAAACCCACTCAAGGACACTTTGAGGCCCACTCGTGTAGCAGAGTGACACCGTGAGCCAACAGCACACACAATAGCAGCTCCCTGACTCTGTTTGACCTTAATTAGTATCATCGGTAACACCTGTGAAGGAAGTAGGGAAGGGGCCCAATAAGTTATTTCCAAAATGGCGTGTGTGCATAGACAATTTACAATTTACAATTTACAATTTACAATTTAGGCATTTAGCAGATGGTCTTAATCCAGAGCGATTTACATTAAGCAAGAACAAAAAAGCATGGGAATACATCACATAAAAAAGCTTTTATCATGAAACATGCGTAAGCTAAGAACGTAACAGTGGAATATCTATATAATGAAACTATACATAAACTATACATATATACTATACTATGCTATACATATGTACTATGACTACATACAATGCAATTATAGTGCTGTCTACATAACATGCTAAAAGTCTGTATCAAATGCTATAAGTCTACAGAAATGCTATCTAAGTAAGTGCTATGGGCCATGATGGAGTCTGAAAAGGTGGGTTTTCAGACTACGGCGGACGGCATAGAGCCTATATTCATCAGATCCATGGTTTGGGGGCAACGCTGTGTTTTGGAGTTCCACTTCTCATCGACACTGTGGCAGCCGAAGCCTCACCATCAAGCAAGAGCTTATCCCCCCCAACACCACAACATCAATGGGGAAGCTGGTATCTATTTCCATCCGGTTAAGGGAGCTCATTAAGCATGATCTGGCTCACTGTGTGTGGATAGCTGTCCTCTGATGTGCAGGCCATGTCCTCCAGCATACAGTTCTGGAGGAAAATGACAGTCCTGCACTGCTGCTGCTGCTGTCATCATCATCAAGAGAGAGAGAGGAGAGCGAGAGAGGGGGCTGCGTCTGGGTAATGCCTCCCTGTTGAGACGAGACCAGCTCCAAACAGTCGGACAGTAACTTAATTAGTGTCTTTTTTTAACCCATTCAATCCGGGAAAGCATCTGTGTCACGTTGGATTTTATTATATATATAAATTGTGAAAATGTGTGCAAATCTTTAAATATATATATAGATTTTTAAAGCAAACATTTTTAACTCAAATCTTTGCTTCTGGGGGTCCTTGGTTATTCTTTATTTACCCAGGGAAGTAGCTGAGCACAGGTGCTCATTTTCAGCAACGCCCTGCACATAGAAACACACACACATTAAAACCTGGGAGCTGACCAGTACAACCACAGTCTTATAGTGTTGGCCACTAAGCAGCTCCAGGGGGAGCAGTTGGGGGTTCAGTGCCTTGCTCAAGGGCACTTCAGCGGTGTTGGGTGAGTGATGCCAATCACTTCCCCACCCAGACTTTTCCTGCCCATCCGGGGAATCGAACCGGCAACCTTTCGGCAACAAGGGCGATCCTCTAACCCTTAGGCCACCGCTGCGCCTTGGGAAGTAGGCCTACCACTGACAGAAACATACTTTTCCCCCAGAAAACTGTTAGGATTTAGAGGACATTGCGAAGAATCGGCCTCAGGACTTAATGGGTTAATTAGTGACTTTGTTAACTATAGTCTATACTCTAGGGCAATTACCATTCTGTCCTGCAGCTGTGAGTGTTTTTTCTATCTGTCTTTATTCTTCCATCTGTCAAAGGGGTTTTATTCCGCACTTGTTAACATAATTCTTGGAAGATTTGTCCAATTATTTGGCCATCATTTATGTCTCCCTAGAGCGCTCGGTCAGAGCTACCATGCCAGGCTGACGGCTCGTAATTGCCCGTGATTCATCCATTTGTGAGGACAAATGACATGGGGTGTGTGAGACGAGGTCATGTGCTCCATCAGATGTGAGGACATGCATTATGTCCTGTGAGGGATGGATTCAGCTCCCCCCTTTTGATTTGGGGAGGCCTCGTATGCACACATGTCGGACGAACATGCTCCGTCCAACAAGTGTTTGGTCAGACCACGTGACTTCCATTGGAAAAGCATTGAGGCGGCCATGAAACACGGACGGAACAGAGCATGTTCGTCCGACATGTATGTGTACGAGGCCTGAGACACAGGCCTCATTCACACGTATCAAACTAATGTATTGTGTTTGATTGCTGATTGCTGCCTCATCAAACACAACTCTTTGGTCAAACCATGCGACTCCCATTGGAATTGCATTGTGGCAGCCATTAATCACAGACAGAGCACTGGACATCCGTTTGATACGTGTGTATGAGGCCTCAAACACAGCTTTCTTCTCCTTCATTTTTCTTTTCATTCAGGCATAATTTATATTCATGTCCACCAGGCCGAGAGGCAGATATGTCTGTCTGTCTGTCTGTCTGTCTGTATGTCTGTCTGTCTTCCTTTGCACATATTTAAGAGATGGCAGTGCTTTCCGTGTGCATTATGTGCTTGTTGTGTGTTCATTTATGTCGGTGCTGCTGGATTGCGTTTGTTAAGTTTGATTAATTGTGCCGGTGTGTGACTGTGTGTGCTTGCATCTGTTTGTGTGTGTGTGTGACTAGTGTGTAACTGTAAAGCAGCGATAAGGAACACAGAAAAGGGTCTACTGTATAGCAGGAGAAGATTCATTTCAGTACTGTATCATGCAGGACTATGGCTGCTATACTGTATATGTTCAAAGCTGCATTACACCTCGATCACCACAACATTTGATAATCCCAGGCTCAAAGTATTAGTATTGAAAAAACAGGAAAGGGCGCACACCAGTGTTGGTGAGGTGCTGGCCTAAGGCAGTAAATAAGTAAAAATGAGAAAAAAGGCTGCACACACGTAGCCGCGATGCTGTATATTTATTCAGAATCCAACGTTTCGACCTAGGAGGTCTTTCCAGGGGGTGCACCCCCTTCTTCCCACTAGACTACACACAAGGACACGTGATAAACCTAACCTCAGTAAAACTATACCTAAACCTAACCCTAAACTCAAACCTAACCTCAGTAAAACTATGCCTGCCCCGGGAGCCAATCAGAAACACGCTAAGGTGGGTCCTGGATCCTGGAGCGCTGGTGGGATTACAAATCACGCCACAAGGACACCTATTATGCTCTTCGTCCATTACTTATACCAGTCTTAGCTTCTCATTGGTGAACAAATTGATGACTTCTATTCGCATGTGTGATCGTGTGCCTTCCACTTCCAATATCCCAGCAGAGAAGACAGACCTTCTCAACGTGTATTGTATTGTATATACAACATTCTTTGACGCCGCCCGCCAGTGCCCGCCACATATATCAAATGGATGGGAATTAGGTGCCACTTGTCAAGCCTCGGCTGTCTCCTCTCTAATCGGCATGATATTCAGCGGTTGTCATTTGAGGCTGGTGGGAGCAGGTGGGGTGGTCACTCAATCTGACAGCTATGTGCATTTTGGGTTACGGACGACCAGGCCCCTATCCCTGAGAGAGGGACCTGACGGTTTATTCACAATGCTGAGATTTAATTTAGCACCCCCATCCATCAGCGTCATGCTGTCTTATGTAACCTCTGCTGTTAACAGTATTGTCGTCTCAGGTTTTCCTAAAGGTCTGTGCATTGTCTAAAGCAGGGGTTTTCAACTGGGTTTTCAACGGTAAGGGGCACTCTTATCATCATACATCATACATCACATTCCGTGCTCAGCCAATGAAATCATCACAAATGTGGTTCCAGCCAATCACAATTGACCTATAGCTAAGCCCCTCCCTAAAGTGCTATGGTACAATCACAGCTAAGCATAACATGGGTTATACAAACCTCCACAGCCTGGGCCGTGGCTCAGTGGTCCAGGCACCTTGGCTGGTAATCCAGTCTGGCAGTGTGCCGCGGGTTCGACTCCCGATCCCGGCCGCCTTTACTGCATGTCACCCCCCCATCTCTCTCCCCACTTCCTGTCAGCCTACTATCTGTCCCTCCATAAAAAATATAAAATAAAGGCAAAAGCCACAAGAAAAAACATTTAAAAAGACAAACCTCTCCACCAATAGTTTTCCTATATGATAAAACATTGTTTTAAAAAATAAATGACACACATATTTTTCCAGTGCATATGGCAGGCCTTGTTGACGGATTTGGAAGAGATTTTGAAGGTCTGGTTCCAAAAATGAACCAGTATTTACTATTTAATGTGTAAAGTCCATGTTATTTACATTGGAATGAATGAGACCGGCTGGAAAGTGTCCAAGAGGGAGTGTCTAAGTGGGAGAGGGTGGGTCTTAGCTATAAGTGAATTGGTTTCTTCACTTTTCTGCCCTCACTTTTCATCACAATCAAATCATCGCTATGGGGTGATCAGCCAATCAAATCATTGCTATTATTCACACAAACGGACAAAGGCATAGGAGAGGCTAAAGCCTCATTTTTATTTGTATTATCTTTCCCACTTCACCGCATCACAGTCACACAAAGCTTGTAACTACTCTATTCACTCCTCTCAACGAGAGAGAGAGAGAGAGAGAGAGAGAGAGAGAGAGAGAGAGAGAGAGAGAGAGAGAGAGAGAGAGAGAGAGAGAGAGAGAGAGAGAGAGAGAGAGAGAGAGAGAGAGAGAGAGAGAGTACAAAAGGCCCTAATTGAAATGGACAATGAAGTCACGTCCAGTGCAGGTTTGATTATTAGCACAGGGTCACTGTGCCCTTGATGAGAGCTTTCATTCACAGCAGAACTAGGACAGGAGAGGAGAACATGCCAGCAACAGAGCTGAACATTTCTATCTTATGTAGTCTGTTTTACTGTGTTACCAGTCGACTACCTGTCAAATGTTTATGTTGTGTGCGTCACTGACCCAAAGTAAGTTACCAACATTACTGTTATTTGGTTCTGATTCATGTAAATTACAAGATAATGATTAGTATGATGTATTGGATTTCCCCATGTCAATGTGGCAACCATGTGTTAATATACAGAATATGGAGCTTCGCGCCAGTTCAGTCTCTATCCTTCTTTATATTCTATGCATAGACTAGACATTCTTTGCCATGGACCAATACAGCCGCCTCCAATTAAAAATTAACATGTGGAATTGAAGGCTGTTATAAAGCCTAAAACTTCTATCTCGAACCAAAAATAAATAGCAAATTCACTCATAGGACCGAAGTGATCAAGAGCGACATACTGTACATATACTGTTCCCTGTTACAACTCATACCTTACGAGTTTACAACACAACCTAACTGTAGGTTTACATCAGCATTCAATTCCAGAGCCAGAAACAGTTACATAACATGTTTCATTGCCACGCGGTCATTGGGTCCCAAAATGACAGTAATAGTTCACCAGCTGCGGATTCGACCGTTATCTCTGTATTGAATAGGCAAAATCATCCATTATCAGCACCTTCGAATAGGGCCAATATGGCCATACTGGCATACTCACCCTTGGCTGAACGTGTAATTTCCAACTCTATTGTCGGGGCATGGAAACTAGGGGCTACTAATATATACTATTCTCTGCCTATCAGGACGTAACTCGGACGGCGCTGAGTCGGGTCTGGTGGCCGTCGCAACGCTCGGCTAGGGCCTCGCTCGGCGGTGCCTCACGTGGCTCAAGGCCACCAGACATGGCGTGCCTCCGTCAGGACATCAGTGACATTATCACCTGTCACAATAGGTGATAATGACATACTGAAACAGTGAGCCATATTGGCCCTATTCGAAGGTGCTGATAACGGATGATTTTGCCTATTCAATACAGAGATACCGGTCGACCGGTGCTTGAATCACCCTAGTATACACACAGCATACAACACAAGCAGCAGTAGCAAAGAAGCAAAAAGTTCATACCTTGAGCCATCTTCTACTTGACTTGTGTAAGTGATGCGAGGGTCAAACTTTGGAACCCATGGATAGAGAGATAGAGCCTCACAGTGAGCCCTCCAGCGGCGTCTCCAGTCATCTCCATCCTCCATACATCTGGCTAGCTGGCCACTACTTTCCTCCCAGTATCAATCATTCATCACCCTGGCTCGCACGTACCTGTGGAGCAGATTGAGAGAGACACCATAATATTTGAGTATAAGTAAGTAGGGTAGAAAGAAAGAAAGTGGGCTGACCAAGGGCCGATTCATACTCCTATTTTACCGCTATTTCGGCGCTGTAGTGCCGAAATGTTTTCGGCTCGTCAGAAATGTTCAGTAGCACCGAAGAGCCGACTTTAGGACGGTACCCACCCCCCCCGAACCTCAAATGACGTCACATTGTAGTAGGCTCTACAGAGCCGAACCGACTTTTATTCAGCTCTAAAATAGGAGTATGAATCGGCCCTAAGAGCCATACTGTGCACTGTACCCCAGGGGTCGGCAACATTTTTGACATGAAGTGCCGTGTCTTTATTTTCTTGATAGTCGGCGTGCCATATCGACATTACGTTTAATTATGACACCACATCAAAATTCTATACTTCCATCCTATTTTGATTGTTCATACACACAGCGCTTCGCTATGTAAGGTCCTTGACCTTGATAGCAACCTGAATTTATTCTCTTCTTCTTTAGAAATATTTTCTTTTCTTCTCTTCTTCTTTAGAAATATTTTCTTTCACATCAGGATGTATGATTATTCTCAATTATTATTATTACCACTGTGTCTCCAGTCAGAGTTCACTGAATGTGAGTTTGAACGAATGTAGAATTATGTGCAGGATGTCATTTACATAGGCTTACAGATGTGAGTGGACTTAATTTAACTGTAAACCATTTTATATATATATTTAATTTGAAAGAAAAATCATCTCTCTCACACCAATGTTGGCACCCGTACCTAAGGTTGCCTGCCTATACCCCTGACTCATAAACCAACTAAGTGGAAAAAGTGGCACTCCAAAATAAGATTAAAAAGTATTTTTAGTCTGCTCTGAAGAAGGCTGTTTGCCGAAAAGCAGTGCCGCTGTGTTTTTTTCCTCAATAGAAATATCCTAAAAAAACTGGGTCATATTATAATCAGCGACTAGACTATTTGACATTCAATGTTCTTTTTCCACAAATGAGCTCACAAGCTGTCATGATGAGGTCGTGCAGCCTATATATTTTGGTTCTTTGATTTTGTATAGGGCTTAAATAGTCCTTTAATGGCAATGTGTACCAATATGATGTTTTAATGCAGACCGATAAAAATAAGGCAACATAAACCCATAATAATTGAAAAAAAATTGGAAAAAATCATTGGTTTGAGATCAGATTGACTGCTTAATGAAATGAAATGAAATGAAATCTATATTTACCCAGGGTATCTGGGCTAAGCTCAAGAACTTGTTTCCAGCCAGGCCCTGCTCATAGAACACATTTCATCGTAGTGGTTGATGCCTTGTTCAAGGGCATTTCAGCGGTGGTAATTTTTTTACCGTGTCGGACGGCTGATTCGAACTGTGAACCTTCCGGTATCTAGACCGCGCCGCTATCCGTTCGCCCACCGCTGCCACAATGAACAGTAAAGACATCAGGATTATGGCTGTTAGCCTGGTCTGGAGCAGGCTAAATCCACAGCATTTAGTTTCCATGGTAACTAGTGTGGCATTGCTTTCATGAAACCGAATCAAGCCTCAACATATCCAGGTTAACTGGCTAAATTAATTTGGCAAGATTAACCAGCTTTCATGAAACCGGTTGATCCAGGATATATTAAACCAGGATATCTGTTAAATCCCGGTTTAATGTCTAATCCAGGTTTCGTGAAATAGGCCCCTGGGCTCAAACTACCACAGCCTGATGCCTCCAAACTATCAAAGACTCAAATATAGCCGACACTAACAAAGCTACACAAAGATTATATATTCCACAGACACAGTATGTTCATAAGCATAACCATCAAGAAAAACACAGCTCATTATATGCCTTACAAAAACAGCATTAATGAATGGATGTGGCTGTTGCCTGAGTACTCATTAGAAGGTCACCTTACGGGACTTGTTCTCAGCAAAGTCATTTATGACGCTGCTCAGGTCCAAAGCCCTCGCTCTGCAGTTCTCAATAGAAAGCGTAGCCAGTCACTGAGTCTTTCTTGTCCCATGCTGCTCCTTAAATAAGTCTTCACCAACTTGAGCTTGGAGAATGAGCGCTCTGCACTCGCGACAGTGACAGGTATGGTGAGATATAATATAACATCAGTAAATGATGCTGCCATGGTGCTGTTTTCCACAATAAGCATCTTATTCTTAGCCATATCCTTCACAGTTGGCTCTTTTGCTATTTCAGACTTAAAGCAGGCTCTGAAGGAGTTGACCGGGGGAAACTTGAGGATAAATACCTTCTGAGGCGCTGTGCGTCCTCGTGAAGTGCGTCATCCTGCGCTTTGTTCAGTGTGCCCGGGTGGATAGCGTGGAGCACCTCGTTAGTTTAATTTTACGCATAGAAATGAAAGTGTGAAAGCTGGCTGATAATGATGTCCAGGCTGGCGTTGAAGACATTTATTCGGAAGCAGCTTTCGCCATCACCAAGCGGCCTTTCATCTTCACATAGCTCATCAAAGTGGCGTTTCACTCTTCTTTTGCGTGTTTGCACAAACTCGCTCTGTGCAAGATTTTGAGCGGTGCGCTTGACTTTGTCAAAGTCCTGTCGGTATATGCAGAGAGGGTCTGAATTATGTTGGAGGCAGGGCTCAAGACTAAGGGGACTATACAATATCTATTTGGGAATCTCAGCCGGGGCGGTATCGGGACTAGAGGAGTTTTTGCACTGAAAATGTGCATAATGCGCACCTACGGGCAGCATGAAAATGGTAAATGGTGCATTTATATAGCGCCTTTATCCAAGGCGCTTTACATAGATTGTGCATTACATTCACCCATTCATACACACATTCATACACCGATGGCAGCGGAAACCATGCAAGGCACCTACTAGCACATCAGGAGCAATTAGGGGTTCAGTGTCTTGCTCAAGGACAATTCTACAGTAACTCTGGGGAAGCCCGGGTTCGAACTGGCAACCTTGCGGTTGCCATCCAGGCACTCTACCCCTGAGCCACCGCCGCTGAGACAAGCAGCGCTATAATAATAATAATAACAATAAAACGAGGGAGAAGAACAGGCAGAGACAGACCATTCACGCAGGCTCAGCGCTCCCTGCAGCACAAGGAGATGTACCTGATCCCTTTTCCACATAACAAGCTTTCATATGACAGCCAAAAAATTATATATACAAGGAAACTGTCGCAAATTAATACTGTATATGGAACAGTGGCTCTCAACAGCCTGTGGACGGTGGATGTTGTGGCGGATGCATCCTGCTGTTGGTAAGATAATTAAGATCCATACAAAGATATCACACATGCCTAACACCCACAATGACAACTTCGACCCGCAAGTGAGAATCTCACAGTGGGCAAGTTGATGCTGTGCATTGATCAGCCCTGTGTCTGACTCTCTGACGCACGGACTGCACGTCAGTGGAAAAACTAAGAATAAACCAGAGTTGTCAGTGCCACACACGCAGACGTGTACATCAAAAAACTATGACCTACTAATTACCTAAATATTCTGTAATGTGACTGTACTTTTACTGAAATATTAACTTGGAAAACAGGGATTTTGTTTGTTATTCAGAATTTCATTACTTTGCGCATATTCAGAAATGCAACTGGTGAGTGGTGACCCCTCCAAAATGTTTTGTTACACTTCTGGGTCTGAACTAAAGATTCTCAGAAGGCATTTACTTCAAGGATTAATGCATTTATCAAGGATATTTTTGATACCTTGATACCTATTATGATTCCTTGCCACTTTCTAAAGAAATGCTGGAAGTCTTTAAATACCTGTTATGTGTTCTGCCCTCACATTAGTGTGAAGGGTTAGAATGACATCAAAATCATTAAAAAAAACTAAAATTACATTACCTAATCAACATGAGTTAGACTTTAATATATTAGCGCCCCTCACCTCACTTCACACAGGTGTGATTTCTTTTTTTTTTTAGATCTAATGCATCAACTTTTATTTTTGGCGTGTTTATCCATGAATGTGGATATGTACATCCATCCATCCATCTTCAACCGCTTATTTGTAGTCGGGTCGCGGGGGCAACAGCTCCACCAAAGAGCTCCAGACTTCCCTCTCAAGAGCAACATTATAGTCCGTATTAAATGAGAAAAAGAGGTTGCGCATCAGCAATGGTTTGCAGTGGAGTGCCAAACCCAAATCCAGTATACATCAAAACATAGGAATTTAAAAAATTCCAAAAAGGTAGCACATCCAAAAATTAAACAAACGGCGGACAAAGTACTCACATTTCCATTTCTTTATTGGCACACACCAAAAAGGAACGCTTACACGTTTTGGCTATCTGATGAAGGACTTTGGGTAAAAAGTTCTCCTTCTATCCTGTGGTATTTTGTCACAAGCCAGAAATGTATACAAAAGTGTATAACCAATAAACACAAATCTTGTGCTGCTGTTTTTGCTTGTAAAATGTGTTATATTGATTTTGGCAACACAAAATCTTTCTCAAATGTCTGTACATATACCTAACATCTGAACCAAGTATTGGTGCGTTAGTTTACTTACTGTAGATCTTTAGATCTTGAAATCTAGCAAATGTGTTAAAGAAAACGCTTCAACTTAAGTGGTTGACACCCAGCACAATGAAACATACACGTACATTTAGCCAGAAGCTTATGTTTCATACATAGAAAATGTCCAAACCTATACTGTGTAATGAAAGGTAGAAAGAAAAGCATTGCATCTTATGCTCTAAAAGTGTGAAAAACATATTTTTCATTTCTTTAAGGTTTGTGCAGACCTTCTAGTCATTATAATAGGTTTTCCATCATGCTCGCTTGAAGCAGAATTAGGTAATTGTGCTCCTATTCAAAATATAAAAGGCACACCATTTAAATGGCTTGGTTGAATGCTTCTGAATCTTCTTCTGATTGTAATTCTACTTTGTCAATGTTCAAGTATGTTATTTCAGTATATGGACTGCTGAGCTTAATAACAGCCCTGCAATTCAGAGCACCTGATTGCACCTCTTGAATTGTTAAAAGGTGACCCTGGCCTAAAGTTACAAGAATCAGTTGAGAAAAAAACTGTAATGAAACCACGTCAGTGTGGTTGAACTGGACATTGTTCTATATAGATGTTGATGTTATCTTGTTAGTCTATAGGCTACTAGCCTGGTAAACCAACCACCCTGGAAGTAGGCTACTGCATAGGTTTAGTTGGTTGAACTGGACATTGGTTCAATCATTTGGTGTCTTGTTGTACTGTACTGGGATCAGTTAGTTAAACAGGATGCAAGCATCGATATTTCTGTGACTGGTTATGGTTCCAAATACATTTGCAGATTCAATCAAAACATGTTCCATAAAATGCTATGTGAAATATTATTTTACATTAGATGGAAACATATTGGCTGACAAAAAAGTAAAGGGCTAAAATAATTGTCAGACTAAAACTAGACTAAAATGTCAACAGTTTTTGTTGACCAAAACGAGACAAATACATTTACGGATTATTCGACTACGATTAAGACTAAATGCTTGACTTTTAGTCGACTAAAACGTGACTAAATAGAAATAGGATGAGTTCGACTAAATACTATAAAAACAGTGATTGAAACTGGACTAAGACTGAGACTAAATAAAAAAATAGCCGGCAAAAACAACACTGTATGAAACACTCTCCGGTATGAATCTGAGATGCTGCTGGTGAGTCAATCCTCTCAGATAAATAACATTAAAGAAGAGGATCCAAGGCACTCTGTTCCAGTGAGGTGAAAAAAAGCCTTTTTATTTAAGATTTAAGGCATGGCAAAGAGCATTACAAAAAGAAGGACCAACGCGTTTCGGCACTCAGCCTTCATCAGGGTCCCATGACGAACAGAGTGGAACAGAGTGCCTTGGATCTTCTTCTTTAATGTTATGATTTTAACCTCGCCAACGAGCACCTGTATTCAGTTCAACAAACAAAGGACCACGGCAGCGCTCCCTTTGCTCTATTCAACGTTTGCCTCTCAGATAAATGTTGCCAGTCCCAAAGGTGCACTCCGGTCAGCAAACAACCAGCACGGCTCACAATAGGCACAGTCCAATGTGGGCGAATAACAGAGCCATGGTTACCCGTTAGTTTCAGAATTGATTTTAAAATTTTACTCATGACTTTTAAAGCCCTGAATGGCCAGGATCCTAGCTACGTCTCCGACATGCTGAAACCCTACAGGCCTGTGCGCCCACTCAGGTCCTCAGACAAGGCCCTCCTGGAGACCCCTACAGCTCAGCTTGTCACTAAGGGCCGCATGGCCTTTGCAACCAGGGCCCCCATACTCTGGAATGCCCTACCTACTGACCTAAGATGCGCAAAATCAATATCCTCATTTAAAACTCTGCTGAAAACCCACCTTTATCTTAAAGCCTTTTCCTAACTGTCATTATTGTATCATTATGTATGTTTTGTATTTTTATGCCGGCTATTGCATGGATTGATCTTTTATTGTTCTCGTGATGTAAAGCACTTTGTGACTTTGTCTAGAAAATGTGCTATATAAATAAATTCATTATCATTATCATTATCATGATCTCGGGATTTTGATACCTGCCTTGGTAGTGGTGTAGTATTTTTTCGTAGTCATATCGTTTATCTCTGGGACCCTAGTTTAAATCAATGTAAATTTTACTCCAAACTATCATTTAGCTGGGGACCCCCTGGAACTCCCTCAAGGACCCATACGTAATTTAGTTTTATATTGGATAAATAATACATTTTAGGAAGGAAGCTATGGGGACTTTGGACATGCATGCCCAGACTATTGTCTTGAAATAAATTGAAAGATAGAAATGCAGATTCAGTTTAATTCAGGTTGCAACACTTACGTTGCAATACAAGGAGTTATAGTGCTGTGGACACCCCAAACAAAACATTATGCACACATCACTTCAAAGCACCTTTATGTTTGTTAATTTCACCCTCCCTCCCTCCTCACTCACATGCACGCGGTGCACACACACACACACACACACACACACACACACACACACACACACACACGTACGTTAATGCTTAGCATAGGCAGCTAACTCACCTCAGGCTCGCAGAATAAAAACAAAACGACCAAGCAGTTGTTATGAAGATGAATTAACTATTTATTTCAAACTGTCACACAGTTGAAGTTGTGACTGAGCAGTTTTCACTTCCTATAAACAACCCACTAGACTCCTACACTCAATTTCAATGCATTTCACAATTTTTACTGGTTTAACAACATAAACGCTCGTTGCGCATGTGTCTTTTTTTGCAGCAGCAGCTAGGTGGAAAGCCTGGTGACATGAGGTTAAGCATACAGCGGCAGTGTGTGTGGGTGTGTGTGTGTGTGCGTGCGTGCGTGCGTGCGGAGGGGGGGGGGGGGGGATTTTAAGTATAGCGAGCTTGAAGCTTGCTCAGGGAGTGTCTAGGGCTAGGCCATACTTTCTAGGGCAGTGCATGGTTGTCAACCATTTTCATGTCAAGGTCCATTATTTATTCTACATTTACCACCATTTGATGAAAACCTCTCAGACCCAAAACTTGTCTTAGAATATTCTGTTCGCACGTCCAGGCTGTATTGATGTGGCACCATGCATATAATATACTATCTCGCCATATAATATTCAAGATAACAGGAAAATGTTGATCAAATTAACAATGATTCTATTGTGTAGACTTATCTTGTAAATTAATTAATGCAGATGTTTAACAATAATGTGACTCTTGAGAGCGTAACATGAAACCTTGGTCCACACTCCTTTCATATTACGCTCCTGTGTACCCTCACAGGTCCATTAGGTTTCATGTTACACTCTGAAGAGTTAAAGTTCTATAAGGGTCCATTTGGATAACTCTCCATCATTTAACTGGGGACTAGGCTGGAACCCCCTCAAGGACCACTGGTGGTCCCCGGACCACATGGTTCAGAACTATTGGTCTACCAAAGTATACCCAACACAACGGATGTGCACTATTGGCCTATTAAACAAAGACAACACATTTAATTAAACACCACTCTTAACGTTATTGCCATGTGAGAATTACTCAGCGGTGTAAAGTCACTAGTACATTTACTCAACAACTCAAGTACTGTACTTGAGTACAATGTTGACATTGTTTTACTGGAGTATTTCCAATGTTCAGTACTTTTTTTTTTTAATAATGTCAATAATAAAATATAAAACTACCCTTTGTGCTGGATTGGTTTTCTATGTGATATTCACTAGCAGCACTGGTTATAACAACTCGAAACATGCTGCTACAAACAAAAACAGTTTATCTGGGCTCCAGATTTTTTTTTTTTATTTGCGATGAAAATGCTTCAATCTGGTGCACTTTGAGATAAAAATGAAGAGGCTAGATCTATAAAGAACTACACACATCATATTAGATTATTATCATCTTTACTGTGCTATTATTGCCATTTGCCAACATCACAGTAGGCTACAAAACAACATTGGATAGGGCAGGGGTGGGCAACTTTGATGATGGAGAGGGCCACTATATTTCAAACTCACTCCAGAGGGCCTCAATGCATATAGTCAAAAGTAGCTGATCTACAAGCTCAAAACGTGTCGCAGTGCGATGCATTTTGAGCTTGTAGATCTGCTTTTTTGCTATTTTTTAAATTGGAATCCTGAATTATTTTCACCTATTTTTTAATTGGAATCCGGAAAAGTAATATTTAATTTCAAATACATTTATGTTATGTTAACTTTATGATTATGAACTGAAATGCAAATATTGGACATAAAAAAGGCTAGTACTAGTCATTAAGCTACTAACAGCTGAAATCGATAACATATCAGTATTCTGATATTAACCTGCAGACCGCATTAAGTGAACTGAGTCTGTGCTCAGAGAATACATTATTCAGCGTGTCCACAATAGTCCACAGCCCACTTTGCCACTTCCTCTGATCCACTGCATAATAGCACCCCTCCCCCCCAATGGCAGACAATCATATGTCAGACACATACATTCAGTTGATCCGAATTAACATGTGTAAGGTGACATTCACACCAGAAAGCTTTGCTGCGATTAAAACGAATCTTGCTGCGCATTGTCAGAAAGTGCACTTCGTTTGGCAGGTGTGAAGGCTCATTTGAATCCTAATGCGTATCAAAGAACCGCATTCTACTCCGAGGAAAAACGGGGGTTTCGCTTCGCTTCCAATCGCACTTCGGTGCAGGTGTGAATGCAATCCGCAGTAAATAAAGGAAATGAAGCAAACAATATGGCGGGTGAAGAGCTGAACACAGTTGGAGACGGAGAAGGCATATTTTACGCAGCGCAAAGATGTCCCGTTACCGTGGATAGACGTGGTCGAATGAGGAGACTGAAGCCCTGATTGAAATTAGGACGAGTACATTAATCAATTGCTTAAGGAAACACATCAAAACACTGCAGTGTATTATAGCCTACACTACAGAATATTATGTCTGTCTGTGCGTGCCGTAAACATGGAGTGCTGTCACTGTGTGGGGACTGGGGAGTAGGGACTTTCATCTCAATAAACTTGTAAACATTTTGCGCTGCTGTCTGTTATATCAGTGCGCTCAGCACCGTTCCTTCCATGCCCAAAAGAACAGTGCGTGGCTGCGTGCGGAGAGAGAGAGAGAGAGAGAGAGAGAGAGAGGGGGGTGGGTCCAGTCCCAGACGGCACCGTCGGCACGACACATGCACGTTATGAGTATAATTTGAAATTTCACTGTGTAGCAGGGGCGGCAGGTTCCTATAACGGCAGTGGGTGCCCCCCGCCCCGCCCCCCAGCCGTGCGGTCACTGGAACAAAGCCACCGTATTAGCATTTGAATACCTGTTCTGTGAACACCGTAAAGGTGTGTGCCTACGTGACAAAATGACCAGGGGGAGGGGATCTTCACCCTTAATCTCAGTGGGTGCTATTTGGCTTATTCTTTTTTCAGTGGGTTCCCAAGCCCTCAGACACTCCCAAAGTTGACGCCGTTGCTGTGTAGGCTATAGTTTATGAATGGAACACATTGATAAAGGTCCCCCTGCTGCGTTTCCAATAGCTGCGGATGACAGTGTGAAGGCAAACCGCAGCAAATTAAATATGCAATTAGTCCCAATTCTCCTCCCATTCGCATCGAGTCTACCGATGTGGGAATGTGACCAAGTGTTAAATTCCTTTGCCTCAGGAATGTCGTACTTCCAGATGGGAGATGGCCATGACGCATGTTAGATGTTCCTTGCATGCCTGTACAATACATGTTTTTGTTTGTAGCAGCATGTTTCGAGTTGTTATAACCAGTGAATATCACTGTCAAATATCACTAGAAAACCAATTATGCATTTAAATGTACATTTAAATGTGTATTTCAAGCTGCTTTACCCAAGGGTGTATTTCATGAACCGTATGTTAATGAGGGGGCGTGTCTTGCCTATTCAGCCATTAGCAATCAAACCCAGAGCAATCAAACACCAAAAAAGTCCCATTCCGCCAATTTAATTTGAGTTTAGTTTTGGAATATATATTTTTGTCTAGATTAACTTTGTTCAAGGAAAGGAAATGAAGCAAACAATATGGCGGGTGAAGAGCTGAACACAGTTGGAGACGGAGAAGGCATATTTTACGCAGCGCAAAGATGTCCCGTTACCGTGGATAGACGTGGTCGAATGAGGAGACTGAAGCCCTGATTGAAATTAGGACGAGTACATTAATCAATTGCTTAAGGAAACACATCAAAACACTGCAGTGTATTATAGCCTACACTACAGAATATTATGTCTGTCTGTGCGTGCCGTAAACATGGAGTGCTGTCACTGTGTGGGGACTGGGGAGTAGGGACTTTCATCTCAATAAACTTGTAAACATTTTGCGCTGCTGTCTGTTATATCAGTGCGCTCAGCACCGTTCCTTCCATGCCCAAAAGAACAGTGCGTGGCTGCGTGCGGAGAGAGAGAGAGAGAGAGAGAGAGAGAGAGGGGGGTGGGTCCAGTCCCAGACGGCACCGTCGGCACGACACATGCACGTTATGAGTATAATTTGAAATTTCACTGTGTAGCAGGGGCGGCAGGTTCCTATAACGGCAGTGGGTGCCCCCCGCCCCGCCCCCCAGCCGTGCGGTCACTGGAACAAAGCCACCGTATTAGCATTTGAATACCTGTTCTGTGAACACCGTAAAGGTGTGTGCCTACGTGACAAAATGACCAGGGGGAGGGGATCTTCACCCTTAATCTCAGTGGGTGCTATTTGGCTTATTCTTTTTTCAGTGGGTTCCCAAGCCCTCAGACACTCCCAAAGTTGACGCCGTTGCTGTGTAGGCTATAGTTTATGAATGGAACACATTGATAAAGGTCCCCCTGCTGCGTTTCCAATAGCTGCGGATGACAGTGTGAAGGCAAACCGCAGCAAATTAAATATGCAATTAGTCCCAATTCTCCTCCCATTCGCATCGAGTCTACCGATGTGGGAATGTGACCAAGTGTTAAATTCCTTTGCCTCAGGAATGTCGTACTTCCAGATGGGAGATGGCCATGACGCATGTTAGATGTTCCTTGCATGCCTGTACAATACATGTTTTTGTTTGTAGCAGCATGTTTCGAGTTGTTATAACCAGTGAATATCACTGTCAAATATCACTAGAAAACCAATTATGCATTTAAATGTACATTTAAATGTGTATTTCAAGCTGCTTTACCCAAGGGTGTATTTCATGAACCGTATGTTAATGAGGGGGCGTGTCTTGCCTATTCAGCCATTAGCAATCAAACCCAGAGCAATCAAACACCAAAAAAGTCCCATTCCGCCAATTTAATTTGAGTTTAGTTTTGGAATATATATTTTTGTCTAGATTAACTTTGTTCAGACGTTTGTGTTCAGACACATTTTACTTTTAGGCCACACTTAGAAGAAGCAATCCTGTGCAAATTCAGTTTCTACAAGATAATGGGCTCCATGTTCTTGTAGGAAACTGAACATGTCTATGTAACAGGTCTATGATTGGATTGGACACACACACACACACACACACACACACACACACACACACACACACAAGGCACTTTACATAGATTCACACACACATTCATACACCGATTGCGGCGGAAGCCATGCAAGGTACCAA
Source organism: Electrona antarctica (assembly GCF_951216825.1). Taxonomy (NCBI): domain Eukaryota; kingdom Metazoa; phylum Chordata; class Actinopteri; order Myctophiformes; family Myctophidae; genus Electrona; species Electrona antarctica. The sequence continues at coordinate 40,185,301 of NC_136801.1, read as the reverse complement.
CCAGCACATCGGGAGCAATTTGGGGTTCAGTGTCTTGCCCAAGGACACTTCGACATGTAGACAGGAGGAGCCGGGATTCGAACCGCCGACCCATGGATCATTGGACGACCTGCTCTACCTCTTGAGCCACAGTCGCACACACACACACACGCACGCACGCACGCACACACACACACACACACACACACACACACACACACACACACACACACACACACACACACACACACACACACACACACACACACACACACACACACACACACACACACACCAACATTATGCTGTAGATAGAAATAAACAAGTGGTAATATTTTCATATTTGCTGTATATTAGATAGTATATTTAGTATATTTATGTATTTGAGCTTTGTGAATTAATCATTTAACTGATCTACAATTTCAGAACGCATTGTGAACTGATATGATGTGCTTAAAGATTGTCTATAACAGAATAATTGTGAAAATTGTGGAATAATCTTGAAAAAGAAATCCACAGTTAAATCAAACCAATTGTCTTGACATTAAATATTTTAGATACACTTATCTATACAAAACATGAACAATATATGTCCATACATGGTATGTCCTACTGTTAAAATGACTACATTGCTATAGAAAATTGTGAATTTGGCATGTGAAGATGAAAGAATGAAGAAGTTTAATGTCCAATAATCAAAAACATTATTTAATTCACATAGGGCTAAACCTTTTTATAATTTTAAATTACAATTATATTGCACAGTGAAGAACTTGCTCAATAACTTTGGAAATTAACTGCTGACATCTCTGGGTTTGCAGTTTTTTTTTTGCAAAGAAAGCACTTGTGTCTATGAACATATCTCTGATGATGGCCCATCATCATCTAGGTGTCTTTGGTTGTGAGCCTTTCACATTGAAATGGAGCCTGACTGCAGTTAACTGGAGGAGAGCTGTGAGGAGGGTTTTCACCACTCCAAGACAAAGGGGAGGTGTTACTATACTTTCAGTACTCTTCTTTAAAGTGACCTTTTGTCTTTGGTGTCTTTGGTTGTGAGCCTTTCACATTGAAATGGAGCCTGACTGCAGTTAACTGGAGGAGAGCTGTGAGGAGGGTTTTCACCACTCCAAGACAAAGGGGAGGTGTTACTATACTTTCAGTACTCTTCTTTAAAGTGACCTTTTGATCCTAACTAAGTTACTGCACAGTATCATGCCAGACAATACATCATATAATCTTATGCATTTGTTGGCTATTTATTTTCACATAAAGTAATTATTTTAATTAGTAACAAGACTGTTTAAATATAATTCCACCTACCCTGTGGTTTGTTCAGTGGTGGAATAAGTAAACAGTGTGACTCCACAAAAACACCCAAGTGATTTGATTAAAACGCTGATGAGACTTACATTGTGATTTTGTCTTTATTTTAATACATATATTGTATATATGGTGTGTAGGCTAGGAGTCCAGTTTCTTCATGACAATTCCAGTCAGTAACATGACATATAATTTAGTAGATCATAACAACACCAATGTACCTCTAACACACATGTTAGAGGTACATTATAGGCATTGTTACTATTGCTGCTTTATTGTATGTTTATGTTTAATAAAGGATCCCCATTAGAGACACATGCATAAGCCTCTAGTCTTCCTGGGGTCCTGCATAAAGCAAATACAATACAGAGGTACAACTATAAATACAAATTAAATTAAAATAAAAAAACAGAATAATAAAACACAAAATGAATACAAAATATACAAATTCACATTATAACATCAAATCTAGCCTTAAACAAATACACAAATCACAGTTTCTCAGTCCTTGGTCTAATCTTAAATGCTTACCATACTTTTTATTGTGTGACCACTTTGGATCCATTGAGTGAGTATATCTGTGTGGAGGAGGGGGGGTGGAGGACAGTATGTTAGACTGTGATTGGTGGAGAGATGGTTCTATTGTTCTCTTAGTCAATCATTCAAAGCAGTTAGTGGCTCTCTGGTATAAGAAGACTTGGTCTGTGTCATTTCTCCACAACTCCTCCAGGATCATTTCTGGTCACATCTGACTGTGGACTGCAGACTTCAGGTGAAGATGAACTCTCTCAAACCCACCAGGGACATTTCTGTTGAACAGGAGGAACCCAAAGACCTTGGTATGTTACTCAACCTCCCTTTTCACTCCTACTGTTTTTATTCCATCAATATTCTCAATAGTAATTGTATTATGATCTTATTATTAGTAGATTTGTTGTAGATAATTTTTGTGTGTTTTTTACTTAAGGATTAAGTAATCACTTAATCCCTATATTTTAGGCATGCCATGTTGTTAAGGCCATTTTAAGGTACACGGCAGGGATTTGTTGCACAACGATTACTTTTTTAGTCTACCTATCAATGTATCAACAATCTTTATTTTGTATTTGTTTCCAATCGAATCCAGTGTCGCATCATCAGTCTGACTGCCCTGACCTACCAGAGGTGAATGAACAAAGAAGCTTGACAAAGAAAAAACACCATTGCTGTGATCAGTGTGGAAAACACTTCCCTAACATGTCCAGCCTTAAAACACACCAGAGAATTCACACTGGAGAGAAACCCTATGGATGTGATCAATGTGGACAACACTTCTCTCTAATGTCCAGCCTTAAAAGCCACCAGAGAATTCACACTGGAGAAAAACCCTATGGATGTGATCAGTGTGGACATCACTTCTCTCGAATGTCTACCCTTAAAAGCCACCAGAGAATTCACACTGGAGAGAAACCCTATGGATGTGATCAATGTGGACAACACTTCTCTCAAATGTCCAGCCTTAAAACACACCAGAAAATTCACACTGGAGAGAAACCATATGGATGTGATCAGTGTGGACAACACTTCTCTGAAATGTCCAGCCTTAAAAAACACCAGAGAATCCACACTGGAGAGAAACCATATGGATGTGATCAGTGTGGACAACACTTCTCTCAAATGTCCAGCCTTAAAACACACCAGAAAATTCACACTGGAGAGAAACCATATGGATGTGATCAATGTGGACAACACTTCTCTACAATAGGGAACCTTAAAACACACCAGAGAATCCACACTGGAGAGAAACCATATGGATGTGATCAGTGTGGACAACACTTCTCTGAAATGTCCAGCCTTAAAAAACACCAGAGAATCCACACTGGAGAGAAACCATATGGATGTGATCAGTGTGGACAACACTTCTCTCAAATGTCCAGCCTTAAAACACACCAGAAAATTCACACTGGAGAGAAACCATATGGATGTGATCAATGTGGACAACACTTCTCTACAATAGGGAACCTTAAAACACACCAGAGAATCCACACTGGAGAGAAACCATATGGATGTGATCAGTGTGGACAACACTTCTCTCAAATGTCCAGCCTTAAAACACACCAGAAAATTCACACTGGAGAAAAACCCTATGGATGTGATCAATGTGGACAACACTTCTCTCTAATGTCCAGCCTTAAAATCCACCAGAGAATTCACACTGGAGAGAAACCCTAGTGTTTACATTATGACAAGAGCTTAGCACATCCACGTAAAGTGTTGTATGATCTTTTTTCATTTTTTTAATTACACGTAAACTTGTATATCCTACTGTTTAAATTACCTGTTCTTTTTTGGGGTATTTCTTATTCACTTGGTCTTTCAGAGAAATTGTTAAAACCGAAAAGTATAGTGGTGACTTTGTGTTGGAGTCTGTTAGAGCCTCCATTTTCACAGATTGCATCAATCTATATACATTATTTAATGATTTATTTCGGCTTCATTACATCTGACGCTACATGTTTCATTATTATGATACTGCTGTTATACTGTATACTGAACATGTCACACCAACATTATGCTTCAGATAGAAATAAAAGTCTCAATATTCAACTTCATTCTCAATCGTATCCTTTGTTTTACTGTCATTTGACCTGCAGAGTTTCTGTAAATTGGATTTAGATTAACTTTGTTCACACTTGTTCAGACACACATTTTATTTTTAGGCCATGCTTGGAAGAACAATCCTGTTCAAATTCAGTTTCTACGAGAACATGGGTCCCATTTCATAATGTGCTCCATGTTCTTGTAGAAACTGAACATGAAGGTCTATGATTGGATTGATTGCAAGTTTGCAACAGGATTAAACATTAAACATTTGGGCTCATATGGTTTTCATAAAGCTTTATTCTACACTTCCCCATATTCACTTCCCCATAATGTCCAAAATACACCAGATAATTCACATTCAGAGAGAAATTCATTGCAATGTGTGTGGAGAAGCTTTTAGTCCATCAAATTATTTAGAATTTCACAAGGTTGCATACACTGGATTTAAACTGTTCCCTTGTGGGAGAGTAGGCTATTACATCCATTGTTTCAAATGGTGTATTGTTATTTCTTTGTAGCTGTCCTTATAATAATTCCATGGGTTTCAGTTACAGCAACTCCTACTATTATATTTTCTTTCGACTTGCCTATATTTAGTAAAATAAATCAATCCTACACCCACACTCTCACACACACACACACACACACACACACACACACACGCGCGCACACACACACACACACACACACACACACACACACACACACACACACACACACACACACACACACACACACACACACACACACTGTCAAATATTTGAGATACAAAGTATGAAAATGTATGTCCATACAGTTAGGTTACTAGCCTACTGTTAAAATTACTACATTGCTATAGACTGTAAAAATGTGCAATTGTGAATTTGGCATGTGAAGATGAAATGATGAAGTTTAATCTCCAATATCATTTAGCTGGGGACCCCCTGGAACTCCCTCAAGGACCCATACGTAATTTAGTTTTATATTGGATAAATAATACATTTTAGGAAGGAAGCTATGGGGACTTTGGACATGCATGCCCAGACTATTGTCTTGAAATAAATTGAAAGATATAAATGTAGATTCAGTTCAATTCAGGTTGCAACACTTACGTTGCAATACAAGGAGTTAGTGCTGTGGACACCCCAAACAAAACATTATGCACACATCACTTCAAAGCACCTTTATGTTTGTTCATTTCACCCTCCCTCCCTCCTCACTCACATGCACGCGGTGATGGAGAGGGCCACTATATTTCAAACTCACTCCAGAGGGCCTCAATGCATATAGTCAAAAGTAGCTGATCTACAAGCTCAAAACGTGTCGCAGTGCGATGCATTTTGAGCTTGTAGATCTGCTTTTTTGCTATTTTTTAAATTGGAATCCTGAATTATTTTCACCTATTTTTTAATTGGAATCCGGAAAAGTAATATTTAATTTCAAATACATTTATGTTATGTTAACTTTATGATTATGAACTGAAATGCAAATATTGGACATAAAAAAGGCTAGTACTAGTCATTAAGCTACTAACAGCTGAAATCGATAACATATCAGTATTCTGATATTAACCTGCAGACCGCATTAAGTGAACTGAGTCTGTGCTCAGAGAATACATTATTCAGCGTGTCCACAATAGTCCACAGCCCACTTTGCCACTTCCTCTGATCCACTGCATAATAGCACCCCTCCCCCCCAATGGCAGACAATCATATGTCAGACACATACATTCAGTTGATCCGAATTAACATGTGTAAGGTGACATTCACACCAGAAAGCTTTGCTGCGATTAAAACGAATCTTGCTGCGCATTGTCAGAAAGTGCACTTCGTTTGGCAGGTGTGAAGGCTCATTTGAATCCTAATGCGTATCAAAGAACCGCATTCTACTCCGAGGAAAAACGGGGGTTTCGCTTCGCTTCCAATCGCACTTCGGTGCAGGTGTGAATGCAATCCGCAGTAAATAAAGGAAATGAAGCAAACAATATGGCGGGTGAAGAGCTGAACACAGTTGGAGACGGAGAAGGCATATTTTACGCAGCGCAAAGATGTCCCGTTACCGTGGATAGACGTGGTCGAATGAGGAGACTGAAGCCCTGATTGAAATTAGGACGAGTACATTAATCAATTGCTTAAGGAAACACATCAAAACACTGCAGTGTATTATAGCCTACACTACAGAATATTATGTCTGTCTGTGTCTGTGCGTGGCGTAAACATGGAGTGCTGTCACTGTGTGGGGACTGGGGAGTAGGGACTTTCATCTCAATAAACTTGTAAACATTTTGCGCTGCTGTCTGTTATATCAGTGCGCTCAGCACCGTTCCTTCCATGCCCAAAAGAACAGTGCGTGGCTGCGTGCGGAGAGAGAGAGAGAGAGAGAGAGAGAGAGGGGGGTGGGTCCAGTCCCAGACGGCACCGTCGGCACGACACATGCACGTTATGAGTATAATTTGAAATTTTGATCACCATAGATTTCACTGTGTAGCAGGGGCGGCAGGTTCCTATAACGGCAGTGGGTGCCCCCCGCCCCGCCCCCCAGCCGTGCGGTCACTGGAACAAAGCCACCGTATTAGCATTTGAATACCTGTTCTGTGAACACCGTAAAGGTGTGTGCCTACGTGACAAAATGACCAGGGGGAGGGGATCTTCACCCTTAATCTCAGTGGGTGCTATTTGGCTTATTCTTTTTTCAGTGGGTTCCCAAGCCCTCAGACACTCCCAAAGTTGACGCCGTTGCTGTGTAGGCTATAGTTTATGAATGGAACACATTGATAAAGGTCCCCCTGCTGCGTTTCCAATAGCTGCGGATGACAGTGTGAAGGCAAACCGCAGCAAATTAAATATGCAATTAGTCCCAATTCTCCTCCCATTCGCATCGAGTCTACCGATGTGGGAATGTGACCAAGTGTTAAATTCCTTTGCCTCAGGAATGTCGTACTTCCAGATGGGAGATGGCCATGACGCATGTTAGATGTTCCTTGCATGCCTGTACAATACATGTTTTTGTTTGTAGCAGCATGTTTCGAGTTGTTATAACCAGTGAATATCACTGTCAAATATCACTAGAAAACCAATTATGCATTTAAATGTACATTTAAATGTGTATTTCAAGCTGCTTTACCCAAGGGTGTATTTCATGAACCGTATGTTAATGAGGGGGCGTGTCTTGCCTATTCAGCCATTAGCAATCAAACCCAGAGCAATCAAACACCAAAAAAGTCCCATTCCGCCAATTTAATTTGAGTTTAGTTTTGGAATATATATTTTTGTCTAGATTAACTTTGTTCAGACGTTTGTGTTCAGACACATTTTACTTTTAGGCCACACTTGGAAGAAGCAATCCTGTGCAAATTCAGTTTCTACAAGATAATGGGCTCCATGTTCTTGTAGGAAACTGAACATGTCTATGTAACAGGTCTATGATTGGATTGGACACACACACACACACACACACACACACACACACACACACACAAGGCACTTTACATAGATTCACACACACATTCATACACCGATTGCGGCGGAAGCCATGCAAGGTACCAACCAGCACATCGGGAGCAATTTGGGGTTCAGTGTCTTGCCCAAGGACACTTCGACATGTAGACAGGAGGAGCCGGGATTCGAACCGCCGACCCATGGATCATTGGACGACCTGCTCTACCTCTTGAGCCACAGTCGCACACACACACACGCACGCACGCACGCACACACACACACACACACACACACACACACACACACACACACACACACACACACACACACACACACACACACACACACACACACACACACACACACACCAACATTATGCTGTAGATAGAAATAAACAAGTGGTAATATTTTCATATTTGCTGTATATTAGATAGTATATTTAGTATATTTATGTATTTGAGCTTTGTGAATTAATCATTTAACTGATCTACAATTTCAGAACGCATTGTGAACTGATATGATGTGCTTAAAGATTGTCTATAACAGAATAATTGTGAAAATTGTGGAATAATCTTGAAAAAGAAATCCACAGTTAAATCAAACCAATTGTCTTGACATTAAATATTTTAGATACACTTATCTATACAAAACATGAACAATATATGTCCATACATGGTATGTCCTACTGTTAAAATGACTACATTGCTATAGAAAATTGTGAATTTGGCATGTGAAGATGAAAGAATGAAGAAGTTTAATGTCCAATAATCAAAAACATTATTTAATTCACATAGGGCTAAACCTTTTTATAATTTTAAATTACAATTATATTGCACAGTGAAGAACTTGCTCAATAACTTTGGAAATTAACTGCTGACATCTCTGGGTTTGCAGTTTTTTTTTTGCAAAGAAAGCACTTGTGTCTATGAACATATCTCTGATGATGGCCCATCATCATCTAGGTGTCTTTGGTTGTGAGCCTTTCACATTGAAATGGAGCCTGACTGCAGTTAACTGGAGGAGAGCTGTGAGGAGGGTTTTCACCACTCCAAGACAAAGGGGAGGTGTTACTATACTTTCAGTACTCTTCTTTAAAGTGACCTTTTGTCTTTGGTGTCTTTGGTTGTGAGCCTTTCACATTGAAATGGAGCCTGACTGCAGTTAACTGGAGGAGAGCTGTGAGGAGGGTTTTCACCACTCCAAGACAAAGGGGAGGTGTTACTATACTTTCAGTACTCTTCTTTAAAGTGACCTTTTGATCCTAACTAAGTTACTGCACAGTATCATGCCAGACAATACATCATATAATCTTATGCATTTGTTGGCTATTTATTTTCACATAAAGTAATTATTTTAATTAGTAACAAGACTGTTTAAATATCATTCCACCTACCCTGTGGTTTGTTCAGTGGTGGAATAAGTAAACAGTGTGACTCCACAAAAACACCCAAGTGATTTGATTAAAACGCTGATGAGACTTACATTGTGATTTTGTCTTTATTTTAATACATATATTGTATATATGGTGTGTAGGCTAGGAGTCCAGTTTCTTCATGACAATTCCAGTCAGTAACATGACATATAATTTAGTAGATCATAACAACACCAATGTACCTCTAACACACATGTTAGAGGTACATTATAGGCATTGTTACTATTGCTGCTTTATTGTATGTTTATGTTTAATAAAGGATCCCCATTAGAGACACATGCATAAGCCTCTAGTCTTCCTGGGGTCCTGCATAAAGCAAATACAATACAGAGGTACAACTATAAATACAAATTAAATTAAAATAAAAAAACAGAATAATAAAACACAAAATGAATACAAAATATACAAATTCACATTATAACATCAAATCTAGCCTTAAACAAATACACAAATCACAGTTTCTCAGTCCTTGGTCTAATCTTAAATGCTTACCATACTTTTTATTGTGTGACCACTTTGGATCCATTGAGTGAGTATATCTGTGTGGAGGAGGGGGGGTGGAGGACAGTATGTTAGACTGTGATTGGTGGAGAGATGGTTCTATTGTTCTCTTAGTCAATCATTCAAAGCAGTTAGTGGCTCTCTGGTATAAGAAGACTTGGTCTGTGTCATTTCTCCACAACTCCTCCAGGATCATTTCTGGTCACATCTGACTGTGGACTGCAGACTTCAGGTGAAGATGAACTCTCTCAAACCCACCAGGGACATTTCTGTTGAACAGGAGGAACCCAAAGACCTTGGTATGTTACTCAACCTCCCTTTTCACTCCTACTGTTTTTATTCCATCAATATTCTCAATAGTAATTGTATTATGATCTTATTATTAGTAGATTTGTTGTAGATAATTTTTGTGTGTTTTTTACTTAAGGATTAAGTAATCACTTAATCCCTATATTTTAGGCATGCCATGTTGTTAAGGCCATTTTAAGGTACACGGCAGGGATTTGTTGCACAACGATTACTTTTTTAGTCTACCTATCAATGTATCAACAATCTTTATTTTGTATTTGTTTCCAATCGAATCCAGTGTCGCATCATCAGTCTGACTGCCCTGACCTACCAGAGGTGAATGAACAAAGAAGCTTGACAAAGAAAAAACACCATTGCTGTGATCAGTGTGGAAAACACTTCCCTAACATGTCCAGCCTTAAAACACACCAGAGAATTCACACTGGAGAGAAACCCTATGGATGTGATCAATGTGGACAACACTTCTCTCTAATGTCCAGCCTTAAAAGCCACCAGAGAATTCACACTGGAGAAAAACCCTATGGATGTGATCAGTGTGGACATCACTTCTCTCGAATGTCTACCCTTAAAAGCCACCAGAGAATTCACACTGGAGAGAAACCCTATGGATGTGATCAATGTGGACAACACTTCTCTCAAATGTCCAGCCTTAAAACACACCAGAAAATTCACACTGGAGAGAAACCATATGGATGTGATCAGTGTGGACAACACTTCTCTGAAATGTCCAGCCTTAAAAAACACCAGAGAATCCACACTGGAGAGAAACCATATGGATGTGATCAGTGTGGACAACACTTCTCTCAAATGTCCAGCCTTAAAACACACCAGAAAATTCACACTGGAGAGAAACCATATGGATGTGATCAATGTGGACAACACTTCTCTACAATAGGGAACCTTAAAACACACCAGAGAATCCACACTGGAGAGAAACCATATGGATGTGATCAGTGTGGACAACACTTCTCTGAAATGTCCAGCCTTAAAAAACACCAGAGAATCCACACTGGAGAGAAACCATATGGATGTGATCAGTGTGGACAACACTTCTCTCAAATGTCCAGCCTTAAAACACACCAGAAAATTCACACTGGAGAGAAACCATATGGATGTGATCAATGTGGACAACACTTCTCTACAATAGGGAACCTTAAAACACACCAGAGAATCCACACTGGAGAGAAACCATATGGATGTGATCAGTGTGGACAACACTTCTCTCAAATGTCCAGCCTTAAAACACACCAGAAAATTCACACTGGAGAAAAACCCTATGGATGTGATCAATGTGGACAACACTTCTCTCTAATGTCCAGCCTTAAAATCCACCAGAGAATTCACACTGGAGAGAAACCCTAGTGTTTACATTATGACAAGAGCTTAGCACATCCACGTAAAGTGTTGTATGATCTTTTTTCATTTTTTTAATTACACGTAAACTTGTATATCCTACTGTTTAAATTACCTGTTCTTTTTTGGGGTATTTCTTATTCACTTGGTCTTTCAGAGAAATTGTTAAAACCGAAAAGTATAGTGGTGACTTTGTGTTGGAGTCTGTTAGAGCCTCCTTTTTCACCCATTGCATCAATCTATATACATTATTTAATGATTTATTTCGGCTTCATTACATCTGACGCTACATGTTTCATTATTATGATACTGCTGTTATACTGTATACTGAACATGTCACACCAACATTATGCTTCAGATAGAAATAAAAGTCTCAATATTCAACTTCATTCTCAATCGTATCCTTTGTTTTACTGTCATTTGACCTGCAGAGTTTCTGTAAATTGGATTTAGATTAACTTTGTTCACACTTGTTCAGACACACATTTTATTTTTAGGCCATGCTTGGAAGAACAATCCTGTTCAAATTCAGTTTCTACGAGAACATGGGTCCCATTTCATAATGTGCTCCATGTTCTTGTAGAAACTGAACATGAAGGTCTATGATTGGATTGATTGCAAGTTTGCAACAGGATTAAACATTAAACATTTGGGCTCATATGGTTTTCATAAAGCTTTATTCTACACTTCCCCATATTCACTTCCCCATAATGTCCAAAATACACCAGATAATTCACATTCAGAGAGAAATTCATTGCAATGTGTGTGGAGAAGCTTTTAGTCCATCAAATTATTTAGAATTTCACAAGGTTGCATACACTGGATTTAAACTGTTCCCTTGTGGGAGAGTAGGCTATTACATCCATTGTTTCAAATGGTGTATTGTTATGTCTTTGTAGCTGTCCTTATAATAATTCCATGGGTTTCAGTTACAGCAACTCCTACTATTATATTTTCTTTCGACTTTCCTATATTTAGTAAAATAAATCAATCCTACACCCACACTCTCACACACACACACACACACACACACACACACACACACGCGCGCACACACACACACACACACACACACACACACACACACACACACACACACACACACACACACACACACACACACACACACACACACACACACACACACACACACTGTCAAATATTTGAGATACAAAGTATGAAAATGTATGTCCATACAGTTAGGTTACTAGCCTACTGTTAAAATTACTACATTGCTATAGACTGTAAAAATGTGCAATTGTGAATTTGGCATGTGAAGATGAAATGATGAAGTTTAATCTCCAATATCATTTAGCTGGGGACCCCCTGGAACTCCCTCAAGGACCCATACGTAATTTAGTTTTATATTGGATAAATAATACATTTTAGGAAGGAAGCTATGGGGACTTTGGACATGCATGCCCAGACTATTGTCTTGAAATAAATTGAAAGATATAAATGTAGATTCAGTTCAATTCAGGTTGCAACACTTACGTTGCAATACAAGGAGTTAGTGCTGTGGACACCCCAAACAAAACATTATGCACACATCACTTCAAAGCACCTTTATGTTTGTTCATTTCACCCTCCCTCCCTCCTCACTCACATGCACGCGGTGCACACACACACACACACACACACACACACACACACACACACACACACACACACACATGCACGCACGTATGTTAATGCTTAGCATAGGCAGCTAACTCACCTCAGGCTCGCAGAATAAAAACAAAACGACCAAGCAGTTGTTATGAAGATGAATTAACTATTTCTTTCAAACTGTCACACAGTTGAAGTTGTGACTGAGCAGTTTTCACTTCCTATAAACAACCCACTAGACTCCTACACTCAATTTCCATGCATTTCACAATTTTTACTGGTTTAACAACATAAACGCTCGCTGCGCATGTGTCTAGCAGCAGCTAGGTGGAAAGCCTGGTGACATGAGGTTAAGCATACAGCGGCAGTGTGTGTGTGTGTGTGTGTGTGTGTGTGTGTGTGTGTGTGTGTGTGTGTGTGTGTGTGTGTGTGTGTGTGTGTGTGTGTGTGTGTGTGTGTGTGTGCGTGCGTGCGTGCGTGCGGACCCATACGTAATTTAGTTTTATATTGGATAAATAATACATTTTAGGAAGGAAGCTATGGGGACTTTGGACATGCATGCCCAGACTATTGTCTTGAAATAAATTGAAAGATATAAATGTAGATTCAGTTCAATTCAGGTTGCAACACTTACGTTGCAATACAAGGAGTTAGTGCTGTGGACACCCCAAACAAAACATTATGCACACATCACTTCAAAGCACCTTTATGTTTGTTCATTTCACCCTCCCTCCCTCCTCACTCACATGCACGCGGTGATGGAGAGGGCCACTATATTTCAAACTCACTCCAGAGGGCCTCAATGCATATAGTCAAAAGTAGCTGATCTACAAGCTCAAAACGTGTCGCAGTGCGATGCATTTTGAGCTTGTAGATCTGCTTTTTTGCTATTTTTTAAATTGGAATCCTGAATTATTTTCACCTATTTTTTAATTGGAATCCGGAAAAGTAATATTTAATTTCAAATACATTTATGTTATGTTAACTTTATGATTATGAACTGAAATGCAAATATTGGACATAAAAAAGGCTAGTACTAGTCATTAAGCTACTAACAGCTGAAATCGATAACATATCAGTATTCTGATATTAACCTGCAGACCGCATTAAGTGAACTGAGTCTGTGCTCAGAGAATACATTATTCAGCGTGTCCACAATAGTCCACAGCCCACTTTGCCACTTCCTCTGATCCACTGCATAATAGCACCCCTCCCCCCCAATGGCAGACAATCATATGTCAGACACATACATTCAGTTGATCCGAATTAACATGTGTAAGGTGACATTCACACCAGAAAGCTTTGCTGCGATTAAAACGAATCTTGCTGCGCATTGTCAGAAAGTGCACTTCGTTTGGCAGGTGTGAAGGCTCATTTGAATCCTAATGCGTATCAAAGAACCGCATTCTACTCCGAGGAAAAACGGGGGTTTCGCTTCGCTTCCAATCGCACTTCGGTGCAGGTGTGAATGCAATCCGCAGTAAATAAAGGAAATGAAGCAAACAATGTGGCGGGTGAAGAGCTGAACACAGTTGGAGACGGAGAAGGCATATTTTACGCAGCGCAAAGATGTCCCGTTACCGTGGATAGACGTGGTCGAATGAGGAGACTGAAGCCCTGATTGAAATTAGGACGAGTACATTAATCAATTGCTTAAGGAAACACATCAAAACACTGCAGTGTATTATAGCCTACACTACAGAATATTATGTCTGTCTGTGTCTGTGCGTGCCGTAAACATGGAGTGCTGTCACTGTGTGGGGACTGGGGAGTAGGAACTTTCATCTCAATAAACTTGTAAACATTTTGCGCTGCTGTCTGTTATATCAGTGCGCTCAGCACCGTTCCTTCCATGCCCAAAAGAACAGTGCGTGGCTGCGTGCGGAGAGAGAGAGAGAGAGAGAGAGAGAGAGAGAGAGATGGGGGTGGGTCCAGTCCCAGACGGCACCGTCGGCACGACACATGCACGTTATGAGTATAATTTGAAATTTTGATCACCATAGATTTCACTGTGTAGGCTATAGTTTATGAATGGAACACATTGATAAAGGTCCCCCTGCTGCGTTTCCAATAGCTGCGGATGACAGTGTGAAGGCAAACCGCAGCAAATTAAATATGCAATTAGTCCCAATTCTCCTCCCATTCGCATCGAGTCTACCGATGTGGGAATGTGACCAAGTGTTAAATTCCTGTGCCTCAGGAATGTCGTACTTCCAGATGGGAGATGGCCATGACGCATGTTAGATGTTCCTTGCATGCCTGTACAATACATGTTTTTGTTTGTAGCAGCATGTTTCGAGTTGTTATAACCAGTGAATATCACTGTCAAATATCACTAGAAAACCAATTATGCATTTAAATGTACATTTAAATGTGTATTTCAAGCTGCTTTACCCAAGGGTGTATTTCATGAACCGTATGTTAATGAGGGGGCGTGTCTTGCCTATTCAGCCATTAGCAATCAAACCCAGAGCAATCAAACACCAAAAAAGTCCCATTCCGCCAATTTAATTTGAGTTTAGTTTTGGAATATATATTTTTGTCTAGATTAACTTTGTTCAGACGTTTGTGTTCAGACACATTTTACTTTTAGGCCACACTTGGAAGAAGCAATCCTGTGCAAATTCAGTTTCTACAAGATAATGGGCTCCATGTTCTTGTAGGAAACTGAACATGTCTATGTAACAGGTCTATGATTGGATTGGACACACACACACACACACACACACACACACACACACACACAAGGCACTTTACATAGATTCACACACACATTCATACACCGATTGCGGCGGAAGCCATGCAAGGTACCAACCAGCACATCGGGAGCAATTTGGGGTTCAGTGTCTTGCCCAAGGACACTTCGACATGTAGACAGGAGGAGCCGGGATTCGAACCGCCGACCCATGGATCATTGGACGACCTGCTCTACCTCTTGAGCCACAGTCGCACACACACACACGCACGCACGCGCACACACACACACACACACACACACACACACACACACACACACACACACACACACACACACACACACACACACACACACACACACACACACACACACACACACACACCAACATTATGCTGTAGATAGAAATAAACAAGTGGTAATATTTTCATATTTGCTGTATATTAGATAGTATATTTAGTATATTTATGTATTTGAGCTTTGTGAATTAATCATTTAACTGATCTACAATTTCAGAACGCATTGTGAACTGATATGATGTGCTTAAAGATTGTCTATAACAGAATAATTGTGAAAATTGTGGAATAATCTTGAAAAAGAAATCCACAGTTAAATCAAACCAATTGTCTTGACATTAAATATTTTAGATACACTTATCTATACAAAACATGAACAATATATGTCCATACATGGTATGTCCTACTGTTAAAATGACTACATTGCTATAGAAAATTGTGAATTTGGCATGTGAAGATGAAAGAATGAAGAAGTTTAATGTCCAATAATCAAAAACATTATTTAATTCACATAGGGCTAAACCTTTTTATAATTTTAAATTACAATTATATTGCACAGTGAAGAACTTGCTCAATAACTTTGGAAATTAACTGCTGACATCTCTGGGTTTGCAAAGAAAGCACTTGTGTCTATGAACATATCTCTGATGATGGCCCATCATCATCTAGGTGTCTTTGGTTGTGAGCCTTTCACATTGAAATGGAGCCTGACTGCAGTTAACTGGAGGAGAGCTGTGAGGAGGGTTTTCACCACTCCAAGACAAAGGGGAGGTGTTACTATACTTTCAGTACTCTTCTTTAAAGTGACCTTTTGTCTTTGGTGTCTTTGGTTGTGAGCCTTTCACATTGAAATGGAGCCTGACTGCAGTTAACTGGAGGAGAGCTGTGAGGAGGGTTTTCACCACTCCAAGACAAAGGGGAGGTGTTACTATACTTTCAGTACTCTTCTTTAAAGTGACCTTTTGATCCTAACTAAGTTACTGCACAGTATCATGCCAGACAATACATCATATAATCTTATGCATTTGTTGGCTATTTATTTTCACATAAAGTAATTATTTTAATTAGTAACAAGACTGTTTAAATATCATTCCACCTACCCTGTGGTTTGTTCAGTGGTGGAATAAGTAAACAGTGTGACTCCACAAAAACACCCAAGTGATTTGATTAAAACGCTGATGAGACTTACATTGTGATTTTGTCTTTATTTTAATACATATATTGTATATATGGTGTGTAGGCTAGGAGTCCAGTTTCTTCATGACAATTCCAGTCAGTAACATGACATATAATTTAGTAGATCATAACAACACCAATGTACCTCTAACACACATGTTAGAGGTACATTATAGGCATTGTTACTATTGCTGCTTTATTGTATGTTTATGTTTAATAAAGGATCCCCATTAGAGACACATGCATAAGCCTCTAGTCTTCCTGGGGTCCTGCATAAAGCAAATACAATACAGAGGTACAACTATAAATACAAATTAAATTAAAATAAAAAAACAGAATAATAAAACACAAAATGAATACAAAATATACAAATTCACATTATAACATCAAATCTAGCCTTAAACAAATACACAAATCACAGTTTCTCAGTCCTTGGTCTAATCTTAAATGCTTACCATACTTTTTATTGTGTGACCACTTTGGATCCATTGAGTGAGTATATCTGTGTGGAGGAGGGGGGGTGGAGGACAGTATGTTAGACTGTGATTGGTGGAGAGATGGTTCTATTGTTCTCTTAGTCAATCATTCAAAGCAGTTAGTGGCTCTCTGGTATAAGAAGACTTGGTCTGTGTCATTTCTCCACAACTCCTCCAGGATCATTTCTGGTCACATCTGACTGTGGACTGCAGACTTCAGGTGAAGATGAACTCTCTCAAACCCACCAGGGACATTTCTGTTGAACAGGAGGAACCCAAAGACCTTGGTATGTTACTCAACCTCCCTTTTCACTCCTACTGTTTTTATTCCATCAATATTCTCAATAGTAATTGTATTATGATCTTATTATTAGTAGATTTGTTGTAGATAATTTTTGTGTGTTTTTTACTTAAGGATTAAGTAATCACTTAATCCCTATATTTTAGGCATGCCATGTTGTTAAGGCCATTTTAAGGTACACGGCAGGGATTTGTTGCACAACGATTACTTTTTTAGTCTACCTATCAATGTATCAACAATCTTTATTTTGTATTTGTTTCCAATCGAATCCAGTGTCGCATCATCAGTCTGACTGCCCTGACCTACCAGAGGTGAATGAACAAAGAAGCTTGACAAAGAAAAAACACCATTGCTGTGATCAGTGTGGAAAACACTTCCCTAACATGTCCAGCCTTAAAACACACCAGAGAATTCACACTGGAGAGAAACCCTATGGATGTGATCAATGTGGACAACACTTCTCTCTAATGTCCAGCCTTAAAAGCCACCAGAGAATTCACACTGGAGAAAAACCCTATGGATGTGATCAGTGTGGACATCACTTCTCTCGAATGTCTACCCTTAAAAGCCACCAGAGAATTCACACTGGAGAGAAACCCTATGGATGTGATCAATGTGGACAACACTTCTCTCAAATGTCCAGCCTTAAAACACACCAGAAAATTCACACTGGAGAGAAACCATATGGATGTGATCAGTGTGGACAACACTTCTCTGAAATGTCCAGCCTTAAAAAACACCAGAGAATCCACACTGGAGAGAAACCATATGGATGTGATCAGTGTGGACAACACTTCTCTCAAATGTCCAGCCTTAAAACACACCAGAAAATTCACACTGGAGAGAAACCATATGGATGTGATCAATGTGGACAACACTTCTCTACAATAGGGAACCTTAAAACACACCAGAGAATCCACACTGGAGAGAAACCATATGGATGTGATCAGTGTGGACAACACTTCTCTGAAATGTCCAGCCTTAAAAAACACCAGAGAATCCACACTGGAGAGAAACCATATGGATGTGATCAGTGTGGACAACACTTCTCTCAAATGTCCAGCCTTAAAACACACCAGAAAATTCACACTGGAGAGAAACCATATGGATGTGATCAATGTGGACAACACTTCTCTACAATAGGGAACCTTAAAACACACCAGAGAATCCACACTGGAGAGAAACCATATGGATGTGATCAGTGTGGACAACACTTCTCTCAAATGTCCAGCCTTAAAACACACCAGAAAATTCACACTGGAGAAAAACCCTATGGATGTGATCAATGTGGACAACACTTCTCTCTAATGTCCAGCCTTAAAATCCACCAGAGAATTCACACTGGAGAGAAACCCTAGTGTTTACATTATGACAAGAGCTTAGCACATCCACGTAAAGTGTTGTATGATCTTTTTTCATTTTTTTAATTACACGTAAACTTGTATATCCTACTGTTTAAATTACCTGTTCTTTTTTGGGGTATTTCTTATTCACTTGGTCTTTCAGAGAAATTGTTAAAACCGAAAAGTATAGTGGTGACTTTGTGTTGGAGTCTGTTAGAGCCTCCTTTTTCACCCATTGCATCAATCTATATACATTATTTAATGATTTATTTCGGCTTCATTACATCTGACGCTACATGTTTCATTATTATGATACTGCTGTTATACTGTATACTGAACATGTCACACCAACATTATGCTTCAGATAGAAATAAAAGTCTCAATATTCAACTTCATTCTCAATCGTATCCTTTGTTTTACTGTCATTTGACCTGCAGAGTTTCTGTAAATTGGATTTAGATTAACTTTGTTCACACTTGTTCAGACACACATTTTATTTTTAGGCCATGCTTGGAAGAACAATCCTGTTCAAATTCAGTTTCTACGAGAACATGGGTCCCATTTCATAATGTGCTCCATGTTCTTGTAGAAACTGAACATGAAGGTCTATGATTGGATTGATTGCAAGTTTGCAACAGGATTAAGCATTAAACATTTGGGCTCATATGGTTTTCATAAAGCTTTATTCTACACTTCCCCATATTCACTTCCCCATAATGTCCAAAATACACCAGATAATTCACATTCAGAGAGAAATTCATTGCAATGTGTGTGGAGAAGCTTTTAGTCCATCAAATTATTTAGAATTTCACAAGGTTGCATACACTGGATTTAAACTGTTCCCTTGTGGGAGAGTAGGCTATTACATCCATTGTTTCAAATGGTGTATTGTTATTTCTTTGTAGCTGTCCTTATAATAATTCCATGGGTTTCAGTTACAGCAACTCCTACTATTATATTTTCTTTCGACTTGCCTATATTTAGTAAAATAAATCAATCCTACACCCACACTCTCACACACACACACACACACACACACACACACACACACACGCGCGCACACACACACACACACACACACACACACACACACACACACACACACACACACACACACACACACACACACACACACACACTGTCAAATATTTGAGATACAAAGTATGAAAATGTATGTCCATACAGTTAGGTTACTAGCCTACTGTTAAAATTACTACATTGCTATAGACTGTAAAAATGTGCAATTGTGAATTTGGCATGTGAAGATGAAATGATGAAGTTTAATCTCCAATATCATTTAGCTGGGGACCCCCTGGAACTCCCTCAAGGACCCATACGTAATTTAGTTTTATATTGGATAAATAATACATTTTAGGAAGGAAGCTATGGGGACTTTGGACATGCATGCCCAGACTATTGTCTTGAAATAAATTGAAAGATATAAATGTAGATTCAGTTCAATTCAGGTTGCAACACTTACGTTGCAATACAAGGAGTTAGTGCTGTGGACACCCCAAACAAAACATTATGCACACATCACTTCAAAGCACCTTTATGTTTGTTCATTTCACCCTCCCTCCCTCCTCACTCACATGCACGCGGTGCACACACACACACACACACACACACACACACACACACACACACACACACACACACACACACACACATGCACGCACGTATGTTAATGCTTAGCATAGGCAGCTAACTCACCTCAGGCTCGCAGAATAAAAACAAAACGACCAAGCAGTTGTTATGAAGATGAATTAACTATTTCTTTCAAACTGTCACACAGTTGAAGTTGTGACTGAGCAGTTTTCACTTCCTATAAACAACCCACTAGACTCCTACACTCAATTTCCATGCATTTCACAATTTTTACTGGTTTAACAACATAAACGCTCGCTGCGCATGTGTCTAGCAGCAGCTAGGTGGAAAGCCTGGTGACATGAGGTTAAGCATACAGCGGCAGTGTGTGTGTGTGTGTGTGTGTGTGTGTGTGTGTGTGTGTGTGTGTGTGTGTGTGTGTGTGTGTGTGTGTGTGTGTGTGCGTGCGTGCGTGCGTGCGGAGGGGGGGGGGGGGGGTTAAGTAGAGCGAGCTTGAAGCTTGCTCAGGGAGTGTCTAGGGCTAGGCCATACTTTCTAGGGCAGTGCATGGTTGTCAACCATTTTCATGTCAAGGTCCATTATTTTTTCTACATTTACCACCATTTGATGACAACCTCTCAGACCCAAAACTTGTCTTAGAATATTCTGTTCGCACGTCCAGGCTGTATTGATGTGGCACCATGCATATAATATACTATCTCGCCATATAATATTCAAGATAACAGGAAAATGTTGATCAAATTAACAATGATTCTATTGTGTAGACTTATCTTGTAAATTAATTAATGCAGATGTTTAACAATAATGTGACTCTTGAGAGCGTAACATGAAACCTTGGTCCACACTCCTTTCATATTACGCTCCTGTGTACCCTCACAGGTCCATTAGGTTTCATGTTACACTCTGAAGAGTTAAAGTTCTATAAGGGTCCATTTGGATAACTCTCCATCATTTAACTGGGGACTAGGCTGGAACCCCCTCAAGGACCACTGGTGGTCCCCGGACCACATGGTTCAGAACTATTGGTCTACCAAAGTATACCCAACACAACGGATGTGCACTATTGGCCTATTAAACAAAGACAACACATTTAATTAAACACCACTCTTAACGTTATTGCCATGTGAGAATTACTCAGCGGTGTAAAGTCACTAGTACATTTACTCAACAACTCAAGTACTGTACTTGAGTACAATGTTGACATTGTTTTACTGGAGTATTTCCAATGTTCAGTACTTATATAAATAAATAAATATAAAACTACCCTTTGTGCTGGATTGGTTTTCTATGTGATATTCACTAGCAGCACTGGTTATAACAACTCGAAACATGCTGCTACAAACAAAAACAGTTTATCTGGGCTCCAGATTTTTTTTTTTTTAATTTGCAATGAAAATGCTTCAATCTGGTGCACTTTGAGATAAAAATGAAGAGGCTAGATCTATAAAGAACTACACACATCATATTAGATTATTATCATCTTTACTGTGCTATTATTGCCATTTGCCAACATCACAGTAGGCTACAAAACAACATTGGATAGGGCAGGGGTGGGCAACTTTGATGATGGAGAGGGCCACTATATTTCAAACTCACTCCAGAGGGCCACAATGCATATAGTCAAAAGTAGCTGATCTACAAGCTCAAAACGTGTCGCAGTGCGATGCATTTTGAGCTTGTAGATCTGCTTTTTTGCTATTTTTTAAATTGGAATCCTGAATTATTTTCACCTATTTTTTAATTGGAATCCGGAAAAGTAATATTTTTTATTTAATTTCAAATACATTTATGTTATGTTAACTTTATGATTATGAACTGAAATGCAAATATTGGACATAAAAAAGGCTAGTACTAGTCATTAAGCTACTAACAGCTGAAATCAATAACATATCAGTATTCTGATATTAACCTGCAGACCGCATTAAGTGAACTGAGTCTGTGCTCAGAGAATACATTATTCAGCGTGTCCACAATAGTCCACAGCCCACTTTGCCACTTCCTCTGATCCACTGCATCAATAGCACCCCTCCCCCCCAATGGCAGACAATCATATGTCAGACACATACATTCAGTTGATCCGAATTAACATGTGTAAGGTGACATTCACACCAGAAAGCTTTGCTGCGATTAAAACGAATCCTGCTGCGCATTGTCAGAAAGTGCACTTCGTTTGGCAGGTGTGAAGGCTCATTTGAATCCTAATGCGTATCAAAGAACCGCATTCTACTCCGAGCAAAAACGGGGGTTTCGCTTCGCTTCCAATCGCACTTCGGTGCAGGTGTGAATGCAATCCGCAGTAAATAAAGGAAATGAAGCAAACAATGTGGCGGGTGAAGAGCTGAACACAGTTGGAGACGGAGAAGGCATATTTTACGCAGCGCAAAGATGTCCCGTTACCGTGGATAGACGTGGTCGAATGAGGAGACTGAAGCCCTGATTGAAATTAGGACGAGTACATTAATCAATTGCTTAAGGAAACACATCAAAACACTGCAGTGTATTATAGCCTACACTACAGAATATTATGTCTGTCTGTGTCTGTGCGTGCCGTAAACATGGAGTGCTGTCACTGTGTGGGGACTGGGGAGTAGGGACTTTCATCTCAATAAACTTGTAAACATTTTGCGCTGCTGTCTGTTATATCAGTGCGCTCAGCACCGTTCCTTCCATGCCCAAAAGAACAGTGCGTGGCTGCGTGCGGAGAGAGAGAGAGAGAGAGAGAGAGAGAGGGGGGTGGGTCCAGTCCCAGACGGCACCGTCGGCACGACACATGCACGTTATGAGTATAATTTGAAATTTTGATCACCATAGATTTCACTGTGTAGCAGGGGCGGCAGGTTCCTATAACGGCAGTGGGTGCCCCCCGCCCCGCCCCCCAGCCGTGCGGTCACTGGAACAAAGCCACCGTATTAGCATTTGAATACCTGTTCTGTGAACACCGTAAAGGTGTGTGCCTACGTGACAAAATGACCAGGGGGAGGGGATCTTCACCCTTAATCTCAGTGGGTGCTATTTGGCTTATTCTTTTTTCAGTGGGTTCCCAAGCCCTCAGACACTCCCAAAGTTGACGCCGTTGCTGTGTAGGCTATAGTTTATGAATGGAACACATTGATAAAGGTCCCCCTGCTGCGTTTCCAATAGCTGCGGATGACAGTGTGAAGGCAAACCGCAGCAAATTAAATATGCAATTAGTCCCAATTCTCCTCCCATTCGCATCGAGTCTACCGATGTGGGAATGTGACCAAGTGTTAAATTCCTTTGCCTCAGGAATGTCGTACTTCCAGATGGGAGATGGCCATGACGCATGTTAGATGTTCCTTGCATGCCTGTACAATACATGTTTTTGTTTGTAGCAGCATGTTTCGAGTTGTTATAACCAGTGAATATCACTGTCAAATATCACTAGAAAACCAATTATGCATTTAAATGTACATTTAAATGTGTATTTCAAGCTGCTTTACCCAAGGGTGTATTTCATGAACCGTATGTTAATGAGGGGGCGTGTCTTGCCTATTCAGCCATTAGCAAT
This sequence comes from Electrona antarctica, assembly GCF_951216825.1. NCBI lineage: Eukaryota > Metazoa > Chordata > Actinopteri > Myctophiformes > Myctophidae > Electrona > Electrona antarctica. The sequence goes on along the minus strand of NC_136801.1, from coordinate 40,161,376 downwards.
CAAACCCAGAGCAATCAAACACCCAAAAAGTCCCATTCCGCCAATTTAATTTGAGTTTAGTTTTGGAATATATATTTTTGTCTAGATTAACTTTGTTCAGACGTTTGTGTTCAGACACATTTTACTTTTAGGCCACACTTGGAAGAAGCAATCCTGTGCAAATTCAGTTTCTACAAGATAATGGGCTCCATGTTCTTGTAGGAAACTGAACATGTCTATGTAACAGGTCTATGATTGGATTGGACACACACACACACACACACACACACACACACTGCTTTGTACCCGTTTTGTACAAATCGTCACAACTACTCAACGCAGCGTCCGATTGTGGTGAAACTGTGCATGCATATTCCCACTAGGCTTTGGAAGAAATGCCACTTGACAGTTTTCAAATCAGCCTCATGGTGGCGCTACAACAGGCCAAGCCACGTCACACACACACACACACACACACACACACACACACACACACACACACACACACACACACACACACACACACACACACACACACACACGGCACTTTACATAGATCTAGGTGTCTTTGGTTGTGAGCCTTTCACATTGAAATGGAGCCTGACTGCAGTTAACTGGAGGAGAGCTGTGAGGAGGGTTTTCACCACTCCAAGACAAAGGGGAGGTGTTACTATACTTTCAGTACTCTTCTTTAAAGTGACCTTTTGATCCTAACTAAGTTACTGCACAGTATCATGCCAGACAATACACCATATAATCTTATGCATTTGTTGGCTATTTATTTTCACATAAAGTCATTATTTTAATTAGTAACAAGACTGTTTAAATATCATTCCACCTACCCTGTGGTTTGTTCAGTGGTGGAATAAGTAAACGGTGTGACTCCACAAAAACACCCAAGTGATTTGATTAAAACGCTGATGAGACTTACATTGTGATTTTGTCTTTATTTTAATACATATATTGTATATATGGTGTGTAGGCTAGGAGTCCAGTTTCTTCATGACAATTCCAGTCAGTAACATGACATATAATTTAGTAGATCATAACAACACCAATGTACCTCTAACACACATGTTAGAGGTACATTATAGGCATTGTTACTATTGCTGCTTTATTGTATGTTTATGTTTAATAAAGGATCCCCATTAGAGACACATGCATAAGCCTCTAGTCTTCCTGGGGTCCTGGATAAAGCAAATACAATACAGATGTGCAACTATAAATACAAATTAAATTAAAATAAAAAAACAGAATAATAAAACACAAAATGAATACAAAACAAATTCACATTATAAAATCAAATCTAGCCGTAAACAAATACACAAATCACAGTTTCTCAGTCCTTGGTCTAATCTTAAATGCTTACCATACTTTTTTATTGTGTGACCACTTTGGATCCATTGAGTGAGTATATCTTTGTGGAGGAGGGGGGGTGGAGGACAGTATGTTAGACTGTGATTGGTGGAGAGATGGTTCTATTGTTCTCTTAGTCAATCATTCAAAGCAGTTAGTGGCTCTCTGGTATAAGAAGACTTGGTCTCTGTCATTTCTCCACAACTCCTCCAGGATCATTTCTGGTCACATCTGACTGTGGACTGCAGACTTCAGGTGAAGATGAACTCTCTCAAACCCACCAGGGACATTTCTGTTGAACAGGAGGAACCCAAAGACCTTGGTATGTTACTCAACCTCCCTTTTCACTCCTACTGTTTTTATTCCATCAATATTCTCAATAGTAATAATTGTATTATGATCGTATTATTAGTAGATTTGTTGTAGATCATTTTTGTGTGTTTTTTACTTAAGGATTAAGTAATCACTTAATCCCTATATTTTAGTCATGCCATATGTTGTTAAGGCCATTTTAAGGTACACGGCAGGGATTTGTTGCACAACGATTACTTTTTTAGTCTACCTATCAATGTATCAACAATCTTTATTTTGTATTTGTTTCCAATCGAATCCAGTGTCGCATCATCAGTCTGACTGCCCTGACCTACCAGAGGTGAATGAACAAAGAAGCTTGACAAAGAAAAAACACCATTGCTGTGATCAGTGTGGAAAACACTTCCCTAACATGTCCAGCCTTAAAACACACCAGAGAATTCACACTGGAGAGAAACCCTATGGATGTGATCAGTGTGGACAACACTTCTCTCTAATGTCCAGCCTTAAAATCCACCAGAGAATTCACACTGGAGAGAAACCCTATGGATGTGATCAATGTGGACAACACTTCTCTACAATAGGGAACCTTAAAACACACCAGAGAATCCACACTGGAGAGAAACCCTATGGATGTGATCAATGTGGACAACACTTCTCTCTAATGTCCAGCCTTAAAACACACCAGAGAATTCACACTGGAGAGAAACCCTATGGATGTGATCAATGTGGACAACACTTCTCTCTAATGTCCAGCCTTAAAAGCCACCAGAGAATTCACACTGGAGAAAAACCCTATGGATGTGATCAGTGTGGACATCACTTCTCTCGAAAGTCTACCCTTAAATGCCACCAGAGAATTCACACTGGAGAGAAACCCTATGGATGTGATCAATGTGGACAACACTTCTCTACAATAGGGAACCTTAAAACACACCAGAGAATCCACACTGAAGAGAAACCATATGGATGTGATCAGTGTGGACAACACTTCTCTCTACTGTCCAGCCTTAAAAGCCACCAGAGAATTCACACTGGAGAAAAACCCTATGGATGTGATCAGTGTGGACATCACTTCTCTCGAAAGTCTACCCTTAAAATCCACCAGAAAATTCACACTGGTGAGAAACCCTATGGATGTGATCAGTGTGGACGACACTTCACTCAATTGGCCCACCTTAAAACGCACCAGAGAATTCACACTGGAGAGAAACCCTAGTGTTTACATTATGACAAGAGCTTAGCACATCCACGTAAAGTGTTGTATGATGATCTTTTTTCATTTTTTTAATTACACGTAAACTTGTATATCCTACTGTTTAAATTACCTGTTCTTTTTTGGGGTATTTCTTATTCACTTGGTCTTTCAGAGAAATTGTTAAAACCGAAAAGTATAGTGGTGACTTTGTGTTGGAGTCTGTTAGAGCCTCTTTTTCATTACATTATTTAATGATTTATTTCGGCTTCATTACATCTGACGCTACATGTTTAATTATTATGATACTGCTGTTATACTGTATACTGACCATGTCACACCAACATTATGCTGCAGATATAAATAAAAGTCTCAATATTCAACTTCATTCTCAATCGTATCCTTTGTTTTACTGTCATTTGACCTGCAGAGTTTCTGTAAATTAGATTTAGATTAACTTTGTTCACACTTGTTCAGACACACTTTCTTTTTAGGCCATGCTTGGAAGAACAATCCTGTTCAAATTCAGTTTCTACGAGAACATGGGTCCCATTTCATAATGTGCTCCATGTTCTTGTAGAAACTGAACATGAAGGTCTATGATTGGATTGATTGCAAGTTTGCAACAGGATTACACATTAAACATTTGGGCTCATATGGTTTTCATTAAGCTCTATTCTACACTTCCCCATATTCACTTCCCCATAATGTCCAAAATACACCAGATAATTCACATTCAGAGAGAAATTCATTGCAATGTGTGTGGAGAAGCTTTTAGTCCATCAAATTATTTAGAATTTCACAAGGTTGCATACACTGGATTTAAACTGTTCCCTTGTGGGAGAGTAGGCTATTACATCCATTGTTTCAAATGGTGTATTGTTATTTCTTTGTAGCTGTCCTTATAATAATTCCATGGGTTTCAGTTACAGCAACTCCTACTATTATATTTTCTTTCGACCTGCGTATATTTAGTAAAATAAATCAATCCTACACACACACACACACACACACACACACACACACACACACACACACACACACACACACACACACACACACACACACACACACACACACACACACTGTTGTTAAATCAAAACAATTGTCTTGACATTAAATATTTGAGATACAAAGTATGAAAATGTATGTCCATACAGTTAGTTTACTAGCCTACTGTTAAAATTACTACATTGCTATTGACTGTAAAAATGTGCAATTGTGAATTTGGCATGTGAAGATGAAATGATGAAGTTTAATCTCCAATATCAAAAACATGATTTCATTCACATTATGGCTAAACTTTTTTTTATAATTTTAAATGACAATGATATTGCACAGTGAAGAACTTGATCAATAACTTTGGAAATTAACTGCTGACATATCTGGGTTTGCGTTTTTTTGGCAAAGAAAAGCACATTGAAACTTGTGTCAATGAACATATCTCTGATGATGGCCCATCATCATCTAGGTGTCTTTGGTTGTGAGCCTTTCACATTGAAATGGAGCCTGACTGCAGTTAACTGGAGGAGAGCTGTGAGGAGGGTTTTCACCACTCCAAGACAAAGGGGAGGTGTTACTACTTTCAGGCTGCACTCTTCTTTAAAGTGACCTTTTGAGAATACATTGGAGTAGGATCCTAACTAAGTTACTGCACATGCAGCATCATGCGAGATAATACACCTTATAATCGTATGCATTTGTTGGCTATTTATTTTCACATATAGTCATTATTTTAATTAGTAACAAGACTATTTAAATGTCATTCCAACTACAATGGTTTGTTCAGTGGTGGAATAAGTAAATGGTGTGACTCCACAAAAATACCCCAAGTTACACAAGTAATTCGGTAACACATTACTTTAAGGGACAAATTCATACACGTAATTAAGCCTTAATTAAGCCTACACTCTTAGAAATGTTGGTTTGGTTTTGCTGGGTCAAGCCTGTTGGTTAATTAAATTGGTTTATTTTCATAGAAATGGGTAATCTGAGAACCCAATTCGCTGGGTTGGTTCTGTTGGGCATTTAGTTATTATACTGTTGGGTTATGGACTGCTCTGGGACTAACCAACAAGTTGGGTATAACGTTCGCGCAACGTTCGCGTAACGTTCGCGCATGCGCAACCAACCACAACCCACCGTCCTCCCGCGCACCACACTTCTCATCATCCAGCCTTGCAGCAGCAGCCTCGGAAAGCGGAAAAAGTTTTTATTAATAATAATAGTTACATATGCCGACGCACCACTCCACTGAAGAGAGTCGATGCAGTGCAAAGCAAGGTTTGTACATATCCACTATTGTTTTACCATATAGTTGACTTGGTGTTATTATATAAAGTTCATATTGTAGCAAGCTATTCTAACATGGCATCAAAGTGGAGGGAGATAGTAGCAACTAGCAAGCTAACATGGCTTGTAGCAAGTTAGCTGTTGTTGTAGCTGTTGTACCACTACCAGGCTCTTTCTCGCCGGCGGTCGGAGCCGGGTTTGCGCGGCGGGTTCCTGGCGGTGGGCCCACGTCGTGTGCCCGGGGAGGACCGTCTCGCGGGGAGGGCGAGCGTCGGCGGATACATTACGTTAGCTGGTTAGCTATGTAGTTAACCAGCTAACGTTATGTATCCGCCGACGCCTTATATGTTGTCGCAATAACTCGAGAAATGCGCTGTTTTATAGGTAGGAGGACAACGTTGGTTGCTAGCTGTTTATGCAATATCAAACTGTATCGAGTGATCTGGGCGCGATGGTGAATCATTTGTTTAGTTTTTTAGCTAGCCAGCTGCATGGTAGAAGGCCTCAGCTATCAGCTAACGTTAGTCCATATTGTTGTAAGTCTCAGTCGCATACAGTTTAACCGCAGACCTATTTTAAACTTTTATAACAAACGTTAGGCCAAACCGTTATGTTAAAACAGTGATAAGACGTTTGGACTACTTACTTATTTCACTTTATTGCATGTTTGTTCTTATGGACTGTTGTTTCAGGTTGATGCTAACCAATGGACGATTTTGTGACTGCAAAATTGATTGAGTGGCAGCTTCCGGGCCTCATAGAAAGGTTCAGAGGTAATCTAATTTATAAATCATCTCCATGCCTTCATTTTATGGGTACTGTGGCAGCCTGTCAATCTTGTGACTCAAATATCTTTGCTATAGTTCAACTGCACTCCTAAAAGGATTTGTGCTTCAATATTTACTGTCTACTCTACTACATTGGTGTGGGCATATTTTGCCACTATATTTCCACTCACTCTAGAGAGCTACATTGCATATACTGTAGCAAAAATAGCATGTTTTGAGCTTGTAGATCTGTTGTTTTTTAATTGGAATTCTGATTGTGCTCATTTTGAATCCTGAAAAGTCACATTGGTACTTGATTTCAAATGCATTTAATAATACTTATGTTAACTTGACATAAACAAGACAATACAAATGTAATACTAATCATTAAGCTACTAATATAGACTGAAGAAATTAAAGCAGCTGAAATCAAGTGTAACGGCTGAAATAAAATCAACCTGGGGGCATTAAATTAAGATGATGGCCACATGTGGCCCCAGGGCCACCAGTTGCCCATGCACGGTATACTACTATTGGATTTATTGATTAACTGAACTGGCCGGGTGGGTGTTTCTGCCCAAATCAAGTGCATGGCTGGTGTTCAGCTGCACTACTTCCTGAAAGGATGTGGGCTTGTGCAGCTGAACACCAGCCATGCACAGAGCCTTGTGTCTTGCCATTGTTATGGCACCCTAATACCGGTATCTATTCATGAGTTGCCGTTTTAGTCCTAGACCTGCCATGCTGAAGACCAACCCAGGTGTTTCAATATATTTAATTGGCTCTACTGCGTTGAATCATATGCAGTAGAATTAATTCATTTATTTATAACACCTCTGTTGGTCCTCAACATAGCGGGTTCGGACATTATGACATCAACCGCAAGTCGTGAATAATGAGGAACGCATTTAGAGCTTGTGGTCACTGTAGTAATATTCTGTGTTCTGTCTTTCAGATGAGGCTATCGATGAAGAATCTTTTGGGTACCTGGATCTTCAAACAATCACTACCATGATCCCCAGAATAGGCGAGAGGCTAAAATTCATTAGGAAACATAATGAATTTGTAAGTAACGCTGTTGGATACACAGTCACCATGTTCTAAACTGAAATTCAGACTGATGGACTGACCTGACTTTCACTGCTTGCCATTTTAGTTCAGAATTCATTCAGAGGAGTCATGGGATACGTTTGCTTTAGATGTAAAACTTGTATTCCTGGGGAAGTGAGTAGACTTTTTGCCCATTTACGTGCGGTACATCATGTTAATCATGCCTCAAGCTATTTCCAGTGTTGTGAAATTGGCTGCGGTAGAACATTTAACTACATGAGATCTTTCCGAAGACACTTACAGCAGCATGAAAATGTTGAGGAGGTGCTTGGTGTACCCGCTGAAGAGCCAGTCCAGCCTGAGTTCCTTAATGTTGAAGGCCAGCCAGCAGAGGAAGTTGAGGAGTGGGATGAGATTGAGCCAGAGGGCATTACTGATCGTGTAGCTCTTTTTTTAGCTCATTTGAGGTCTGTGTCTTCGCAAACATTGTCCGGCATTCATTTGGTTATTGAGCAGACCTCTAGTTTAATCTGTGACATTGTGGGTAGACTGCAATCAAGGACCATGGCAGTTTTCAATAGTTTGGGACACAATCAAAGCCCAGAGGTAGAACAACTAATGGTGGAGTTTCAAGACTGTGCTGAGCCCTTCCGAGATCTAGACACTGAGTATAAACAGATGCAGTATTTCGTCAAATTAGGAGGCTTCATTGAACCAGTTGAGGAAATCTTCCCTGGGGGGGTTTCCTACGTCCAGAAAAGGGACTCTGCCACCGGCACTGTGAAACAAGTTGCGGTTCATGACACCTTTCAACGTGTTCCGCTTACACGTCTTCTAGGACAGGTCCTTGAAATGCCTGGCATCTTACAGGCAATGCTGGATTGGCAGCAAAGAGATGGTGGAGTCCTTCAGGATGTCTTTGATGGGGAGTTTTGCAAAACACACCCACTATTCCTCAAAGAGACTTCCATTCCACTGCTCTTGTATCAGGATGATTGTGAAACTGTAAATCCTCTAGGATCAAAGACTGGAACACACAAGCTAGGCTTCATTTACTTTCTGATCAAGAGCTTGCCACCAGATCTGCTCTCCAGTTTACGGTCGCACTTCCTGTGTGCAGTATACAAATCAGATGATGCAAAAACATATGCTCTTGATGCTGTCCTGCGCCCAATTGTTGCAGAGCTGCAGATTCTAGAGAAAGAAGGAATCACCGTTGACACCCCTACTTTTCAAGGCGTTGTTAAGTTCTCACTTGTTCAAGTAGTGGGGGACAACTTGGGCTTAAATGCCATCCTCGGTTATTCCGAAAGTTTCAGTGCTAACCATATGTGCCGGTGGTGCAGAGTGCATAAACGTGTCTCAGCACAGCAGACATTAGAAGATCCAACACAACTGCGTAATATACACAACCATCAGGCAGATCTGGAACTCGCAAGCCTTTCAGAGACAGGGTTAAAGAGAGACAGCGAGCTCAACAAACTCTCTTTTTATCATGTCACTGACAATGTGGCCCCGGACATTATGCATGACATTTTGGAAGGGGTAGGGCCCTATGAGGTCAAGCTCATCTTGAATACTCTGATACAGCAAAAACATGTCACACTTGACCAAATCAACTACAGACTCACAAGCTTCGATTATGGCTTTTGTGACAAGGCTAACAAGCCCTCTGTGATTGGCAAAAATGATCTGAAAAACCCTGAAGGGGCCATGCGGCAGTCAGCAGCTCAAACGTGGTGCCTCATTAGGCTACTGCCCATCATGATTGGTGACCTGATTCCTGAGGGAAACAAGGAGTGGGAACTTCTCCTACTCTTGCTACTGTGCATGGAGTTCATCTTCTCTCCCTCTATTACTGTCGCTGCAACACTGTATTTGACCAAGCTCATTGAGGAGCATCACTCCCTCTTCCTTGAACTTTTTCCTCAATTACATTTGCGTCCAAAGCACCACTTCATGGTTCACTACCCACGAGCAATCCAAAAACTGGGACCCTTGGTGCACCTTTGGTCAATGCGGTTTGAAGCCAAGCACAACTTCTTCAAACGTGTCAGTCACATCACATGCAACTTTCGCAATATTTGCAAGACAATGGCGTATCGGCATCAGATGCAGCTATGTTATAATTTTCTATCGGGAACCGTGTTGAGTCACACTACGGAGGTTGGCACAGGGCCCAGCACCTTTCTGTCCACCATAGACGGATTTAAAGAAATCCAAAACGATCTAACAGATTTTCCTGTTTTCAGTGAGGTTTTCGTGCCAGCCTGGGTGACCTTCAAGGGCACTAAATACAGACCAGGCATGACAGTATTCCTCTCCTACGACCCAGATGGTGAACCCCAGTTTGGGCTTATAAAATCCATCCTACTTCTGGGTCAAATGACAAACACACCAACGACTAAGTTTGTTATACAGAAGTGGGAAACAAACGGTTTTGAACGGCACTTTCATGCATATAGTGTGACCCAGACTCAGACTTTGGCAGCTGTTGATCCAAGTAAACTACTTGATCATCATACATTACATGCTGTGAAATCATACAGAGAACATGATGACTGTTTATACATCTCCCTTCGCTATAGAGCATTTTAGAATATATCAGCTGACAAGAGAGAGAGGGGGGGGGGGGGGGTGTTAGATTTGTACAAGCTGGGATGGGAGTGTAAAAGATTCAGTAGAGCTAGGGGTGGGGGCTGCTTTAACCCATTGAGACCTGAGAACAGATTCTACGAATGTCTTCTAAATCCTGACTGTTTCCTGAAAAACCTGTTTCTATATACCCCAAAATGATATGTAATTGGCCACTGACCCCCATCTGAACATATGATGTTATTGGGACCCCCAGACCCCAGACTATGTGCCGCGATATGAGCTTGTAGATCTGCTATTTTTCAACAAAGTTTAAATGAATAGTTAAACTGGTTAAATACTAAGGTGACATTGATGTGTCCTCGGGTCTAAATGGATTAAGCACTCTATTAAAGCGTGTTCAATTCTTAAACTTTGTTTAAGAGTTGAACAACAAGCTTCAATACCCTTCACAGATTAGGCACACTGTGTGCCCACCAGTCCCAAGACCAGATGCTTTAGAGTTTACACAGCTCTCAGTTTAAGAGTTACACAGCTCTCTTCAATAGTGTTCAACTCTTAAACTCAGTTTAAGAGTTTAACAAGCTTCAATAGAGAGCTGTGGGGTTTTAAAGCTTCAGTAGAGTGCTGTAAAGAATTGCCCTACACAGGTTGGGCACAATCTGCACCCACCAGCCGCACCCCCAGTACCAGATTTGCCAGCTGCCGCAGTTGAAAACGCAAACCCGGAGATGCCTGCACTCGGAAACCCAGATATGCCTGCTGTACCAATGATGCCTGTACCAATGATGCCTGTACCAATGATGCCTGCTGTACCAATGATGTCTGGTGTACCGATGATGCTTGTTCTGCAGCCAGTTCCAGTATTTGTAAGTCATTTTCTCTGATGGCCAACGCCTTGCTAGTGTATGGGGTATAGTCACACCACATCCAGGGCTTAAGTTTTCAGGCTTCTGAATTCAGGTGCTGGAAAATTCTGGGCCAGGCTGTTCAGTTGATTCAGAGACCATAGACTAGCAAGGCTTGCCTGGCTCAGACACGCTTCCATTCTGAAAAAATGCTTTTGCTCTCGTGTGAATCTCAGGTATGCAGCAGCACAGCTTATCAATCACATCATCCTATAGTGTTAGCCAGGAAACCTTTGTGTGAGCTTCCTCCAGGAAGTGTTAGAGCATGTAGTTTATTTGCCTTTTTTGTCTGTATTCTTTCAGGATATCCTCGCTGTTCTTTCTGCTGTGTCTGAGGGCAGGTCTATAGTTGAGAGCCTGGACGGTGACTTTATCACAACAAAGGAGAGACGTGCCATGGTTCGGATCTTGGTGTCTCACCTCATAGAAAAATGTGGACAAACGTGAGTAAACATTTACAGGAGTATTTTTGTTTTACTTGGTTTCTGCCCTGACTTTGAAAGGTCATATGTTCGATCCCCGACAAAGTCATACCAAATGTCTTGTTGACATTTAGAGTGTTTTTACAGTATGACAACTGTTTTATTGTCTAATGATTGTATCCGTACGTGTTGGCCATTTTCAGACCTTCCGCAGCGACCAAAACTTCCCTGGCTTCCGCTTTGATTAATGCATTCCCCTGCTTAAGGGATGGCAGTCGCAGTGGTTTTGTAAGTACCTTTTTTGAAGTAAAACTTAATACTCAGAAGCACAAGGTCAAGTAGACATTTGAGGCTCATGGACTTATATGGGGATTATTTTAATATCTTGTCAGGAAACATGGTATGCCCAGGGGCGATCCCACCGTCCAGCAACCGGGTTTCTAGAGGAAAGGCTCCGTAACATCAGGAAGCGGCTGAGGAGCTCGGACAGGCCACAGAGGGAACGAGAGACTGGAGACTGGAGAGACCGGAGAGAGACCATGATCCTACCAGGTAATGCACTGTCTAGACAGACAGGTCTGCAACAAATGGCAGTGGTTTTCATATCAAGGCCCATTATCTATTCAGCATTTGAGCCACACACCATTTCATTAGATTTCAACAGATACCAACAGTGGTTACCAACTCCATAATTTAGCTGGTTACCACCTAGAACCCTCAAGGACCACTGGTGGTCCCCGGACAACTGGTTGAAAACCACTTCTCTATGGCGTTCACATTTACACAGCCTGTAATCTGAGATCACCAGGTCGCATGGCCTGATGTAATATTTATATTTGACAACGGTGTGATCTTTTGTATTTTTCAGCAGCCACCATATCCGCAGAGCGAGCTGTGCAGTTTACAGAATGGCTGAAGAACAACTCTCAGCCCCTCACCCAGGTGGAGGCATATATGCGTGACACCAGCCACTGCAGGGCAGAATGGATACGGGCAGACGACTCAAAGTCCATTCCTGAGGTCCTGGCCGAGTTCCCTCGTCTTGCTTCTCCAGGCATGGTATGTCAAACTTCAAATATATGTATAGTAGCCTAGGCCCATGTTTGTTAGAGCAGAAACTGAACTACTGTTGTGAGTATGGGTCACGTCACCGCAAGTCAATTCAGTTTGTTAAATAGGAGGAGGCGCGTTTAGCCATTTTGTGAGAATTTGAAAACTGCCACTCATTGTTTAACCCTGTAGTATACACAGGGCATACTGTATAAAGCCCACTTCTTTTCAGAAGTAGTGGAGTTGGTGCATATAATTCTTATTTATGCATTATCACTACTTGTGAGTTTGTATTCCTACAGGCTAAGTCTTGGCCATGCATCCTAGCCTTCCTTTTATTAACCGTGCTTCTTTTCAAGTAGCAGTTTAGTAATAGTTGAGTGTATTGTCATATTGTCTACATGACCTTGTTTCTCAATTTGTCTCCATCTTTTAGATTGCACAAGACTTTTCGATACTCCACGGAGAGGCTGCACCCAAACTCTTCGAGACGTGGGTTCCTCTTTACGCTGACAAGATAATTCGTCTGGCGAGACGCGATGGGAAGTTCTCAGTGCCAGAGGAACAGATCACAAAAGGTAAAATAGTTATAACAAACTTTTTTTTTTAATATCATGCTTTTCTGGGTACTCAAAGACACTTTACATATGAACTTAACCCATTCTGGGCAGGAACCCCTTTTGGTGTTTTAAGCATTATGGTACTTTAGCTATTGAAAAATAGCAGATCTACAAGCTCATAGCGCGGCACGAGTGCTGCGCTATGAGCTTGTAAGTCTGCTACTTTAGAAAAATTGTGAAAATGCGGCACAGATCTTTGAATATATATTCTTTCACAGCGAACGTTTTTAACTCAAATATTTGCTTCTGAGGGGTATTTTCAGATGGGGGTCGGCGGCCAAATACAGATAATTCTGGGGGTCTTTGATATGAAAATGGTTGAGCACCACTGACATAGAAACATAGGTTTTTCAACGACTTTTTTTTAATCGGCTTCAAGTCGAAATGGGTTAACTAACATCAAACAAGAAAGTAAGCAAACTGCAAAGAAAGTAAGCAAACTGCAAAAGGACATTGGAAGAAGAGAGAGGGTGATGGCAGAGGAGGATTGTGAGATGTAGGTTATCTTGATGGGATTTGAGTTGACTTTTGCATGAGGGGAGTCAGAGTTATGGCTGGTGATGGTGAAGGCTTTGTCCCCCAGGGTGCTGTACTTGCTTGGTGATAGGGGCGAGTATGTTGGCGTTTGCGGAGGTGGCGAGGGAGTGGTGGTGTAGATCAGTTAGGTTGTTGTGGGCTTTGTAGGTGATGGTGATTTTGAAGTTGCTGTTCAGGTAGCCAGTCAAGTTGACAGAGCATTTGAGTGATGTGTTCTCTGGATTGGGAGTGAGTGAGCAAATGGGCGGCTGATTTCAGAATGGCTATTCGAGTCTATATTGACACCCATAATTGTTGTCCTACAGATGCCAGGGGAGAAGTAGCCCTGATGCTGCTGCCCGTCATGCTCCCGCCGCCTGTTTTTAAACGGGGCAGAAAATTGGTCCGGGCCAGTGTGGATGAATCAAAGCGAGCCTTCATTGATGTTAAGCCTGTAAGTAATTTTTCTTTAAACAGAAATTTAAATTCATAGTGAAATTAATCCGTTTACACTTTGGAAAGCCTGATTCCTCTTTACAACGAGGTGCAACTTGTAAAGATGTATTTGTGCAATGAGTGACACAGCTTAACTTGTGGCAGTGTTACTCATTTCACAAAGCACTATTCTTGTAAATCGGTGTAAACACACATGTACAGTATCTCGCGTCGCTATGGAGTATTTTGGAGTCTACAATACTCCATGGTGACGTGGGATGTATAAACCAAAAACCACACATATAATGACAAATATATATATATTCTTTTTTGTCATCATAGGTCGGAACAAACATGGTGGAGTATTTGGAGGAGGCCAGATCGTCCAGGTCGTACCCGTTTGTGCTACTCCTTGCAGATGGGATGCTGTGCTCTCAATCCTTTGTTGTGATCTCAGGCAAGGCTATTGAGACTGAGACGGCTCTCGCAGCTGTGGACACGTGTTTCAAGAGTTTTTATGTCTTTGACACACACTATCCGAGTGAGTGTACGCCTACTTGGCAATTCTTCCAGAGTGCGGTATATGAACTTGATGGAACTGTTTCCCCAGCAGTGAACTTCCTCAAAACGGCAGTACTTGCTTGTAGGTAGGCTGGCCTGGATGCCTCCCACCCATCTCTTCCTTTCTCTCTCCTCTCCCTATCACTTTCTCTCATAGCCATTGTCAGCTTATATCCAAGGCCAGTAGCTCGTGTTTTTTTCCTCCCCATTGTAACCAGGGACGTGCTGGGGCCCTAATTTAGCCTGGTAATTTTAAATCCACATCGCAGTGATGTTGATTTAGGTCTATTTCTTGTGGTATAAAGATTGTTGTTGTCAATCAAGTCACCGTAGGCACTTTATGTTGCCTCATAACTTTGTATATAGTTACCATTGCACTTTTGAGCATGCCATGCATGTCCATAATAGGTTTACAAGAGTTAAATCTCTGTGTTCTGATTTTCAGTGTTCATTTAAATGCTCTCAGGGCAGTGGCCTGTGTCCTCCCCATTGTAACCAGGAATGTCCTGGGAATTTAGCCTGTGAATTATTATTATTTTGCCTCTGGCTGCACAGCGAGGTAGATTTAGGTCTCATCATTTTTGTGGTATAGTGATGTTAACGATCAAGGCACTTTAGAATGTTATGTTGCCTCATAACTTGGTATATAGTTACCATTGCACTTTAAGAGTGTAGGCTAATGCCATGTGCATAATCTCTCAGGTTTCCAACGGTTAAATCACTCAGGTTTCTGATCACTTTCCATGTTCATTTAAAAAATGTGTGTACTGTGTTTTAAACATTGGTTCATTGAAATGCTCTCAGGATACTGGTGCACAGGTTAAATACTTGTGGTTACTGATGTTTTAAACGTATGTGGTTCATTTAAATAATGTGTGTACTGGTGTTTTAAACATTGATTCATTTAGATACTCTGTGGTTACTGATGTTTTAAAAGCATGTGGTTACATTTAGTTTTAAACTCACACTGAGTCCGTTTAATTCAAATATTCCCGAATACGATTTCCTGTATGGTCCTCGCCAAGAACTGTCTAAAGACAAAGAGGACGAGATGCGAAGACCGTACGGGCGACGCTATGTTGCTCCATGGAAGGAGAGAAACATGCGCAGCTGAGACCAGGAAGTTGTACATGCACAAATTTGGTCTCAACTGCGCATGTTTCTTTCCTTCCATGGAGCAACATGGCGTCGCCCGTACGGTCTTCGCGTCTCGTCCTCTTTAGACAGTCCTTGGTCCCCGCTGGCCTTGATTCTTTCACACCCGAGTACACTTAGAACTGTATTCAATGCGTTCACATTGCAGTCCGTACATGTGTGAATCTGCCCTTACATGCGTGTGTTATTATGTCTGATACAGTCAAGTTCATGACGGCTCTAAAAAAAAAAGACTGACTTTTGATTTTGAATAAATCATTGTTATTGTCATTGTTGTTGGTGTGAGAATATATTTGATCAATTCCATGCTGTATTGATGTTGGTACCATTAGGAGAGATAACAGGAAAATGCTGAGTAATGAAGATGTATCACACAAGTGATTAGTTAAATTGATGATTTGTGCCAATTAAATGTAAATTATAAAAGGGAACAACCCATTATAAGTAATATGATTATAATATTATATTATAATCATATTACTTATAATGGGTTGTTCCCTATTATTATTGACATTTAATTGGCACAAATCATCAATTTAACTATTAATTAATAACTTAAATTAACAACCCAACTTGCTGGGTTTAAGGAACCCAGCAGTGTAGTCAATGTGAACCCTAAATTGGGTTATATAAACAACCCGACTTGCTGGGTTTAAGGAACCCAGCAGTGTAGTCAATGTGAACCCTAAATTGGGTTATATAAACAACCCGACTTGCTGGGTTTAAGGAACCCAGCAGTGTAGTCAATGTGAACCCTAAATTGGGTTATATAAACAACCCAATTGAGTTATATAAACAACCTAATTGTTGGGTTAAATGGACCAACCCAAACTGTTGGGTTAAATTAACCTAACGTGTGTTCTGTCCAATAGTTAACCAGCGTAGGGTTAGAATTCTACCCAAATTGGGTTGTTGGTAACCCAGCAGTTTTTAGAGTGTATATTAAGGCTTAGGTGATGCATTAGTTATCATGAACTATCATTAAATCATCATTAATTACTTGTCTTCTTCAATCAATTAATGCTTAAGTAACCCATTACTTAACCATTACTTGGTTACTGTTACTTAATGTGTTAATTCACCCATTGCATCAATATATCTACATTATTTAATGATTTATTTCTGCTTCATTACATCTGACGCTACATGTTTCATTATTATGATACTGCTGTTATACTGTATACTGAACATGTCACACCAACATTATGCTTCAGATAGAAATAAAAGTCTCAATATTCAACTTCATTCTCAATCGTATCCTTTGTTTTACTGTCATTTGACCTGCAGAGTTTCTGTAAATTAGATTTAGATTAACTTTGTTCAGACGTTTGTGTTCAGACACATTTTACTTTTAGGCCACACTTGGAAGAAGCAATCTTGTGCAAATTCAGTTTCTACAAGATAATGGGCTCCATGTTCTTGTAGGAAACTGAACATGTCTATGTAACAGGTCTATGATTGGATAGATTACAGGATCACACACACACACACACACACACACACACACACACACACACACACACACACACACACACACACACACACACACACACACACACACACACACACACAAATGGTAAAATGGTAAATGGTGCATTTATATAGCGCCTTTATCCAAGGCGCTTTACATAGATTGTGCATTACATTCACCACACACACATTCATACACCGATTGCGGCGGAAGCCATGCAAGGTACCAACCAGCACATTGGGAGCAATTTGGGGTTCAGAAAAAAAATATTGCCATTATGAGCTTGTAGATCTGCTTTTTTGCTATTTTTTAAATTGGAATCCTGAATTATTTTCACCTATTTTTTAATTGGAATCCGGAAAAGTAATATTTTTTATTTAATTTCAAATACATTTATGTTATGTTAACTTTATGATTATGAACTGAAATGCAAATATTGGACATAAAAAAGGCTAGTACTAGTCATTAAGCTACTAACAGCTGAAATCAATAACATATCAGTATTATGATATTAACCTGCAGACCGCATTAAGTGAACTGAGTCTGTGCTCAGAGAATACATTAATCAGCGTGTCCACAATAGTCCACAGCCCACTTTGCCACTTCCTCTGATCCACTGCATCAATAGCACCCCTCCCCCCCAATGGCAGACAATCATATGTCAGACACATACATTCAGTTGATCTGAATTAACATGTGTAAGTGTTAAATTCCTGTGCCTCAGGAATGTCGTACTTCCAGATGGGAGATGGCCATGACGCATGTTAGATGTTCCTTGCATGCCTGTACAATACATGTTTTTGTTTGTAGCAGCATGTTTCGAGTTGTTATAACCAGTGAATATCACTGTCAAATATCACTAGAAAACCAATTATGCATTTAAATGTACATTTAAATGTGTATTTCAAGCTGCTTTACCCAAGGGTGTATTGCATGAACCGTATGTTAATGAGGGGGCGTGTCTTGCCTATTCAGCCATTAGCAATCAAACCCGGCCAGAGCAATCAAACACCAAAAAAGTCCCATTCCGCCAATTTAATTTGAGTTTAGTTTTGGAATATATATTTTTGTCTAGATTAACTTTGTTCAGACGTTTGTGTTCAGACACATTTTACTTTTAGGCCACACTTGGAAGAAGCAATCCTGTGCAAATTCAGTTTCTACAAGATAATGGGCTCCATGTTCTTGTAGGAAACTGAACATGTCTATGTAACAGGTCTATGATTGGATTGGACACACACACACACACACACACACACACACACACACACACACACACACACACACACACACACACACACACACACACACACACACACACACACACACTTTACATAGATTGTGCATTCACCCATTCACACACACATTCATACACCGATTGCGGCGGAAGCCATGCAAGGTACCAACCAGCACATCGGGAGCAATTTGGGGTTCAGTGTCTTGCCCAAGGACACTTCGACATGTAGACAGGAGGAGCCGGGATTCGAACCGCCGACCCATGGATCATTGGACGACCTGCTCTACCTCTTGAGCCACAGTCGCACACACACACACACACGCACGCACGCACGCACGCACGCACGCACGCACACACACACACACACACACACACACACACACACACACACACACACACACACACACACACACACACACACACACACACACACACACACACACACACACACACACCCACCCACCCACCCAGCTTTCCAGCTGGGTGTGCTGTATTCCACAACTCTTCAGTGATGTTTTGAGCTGGTCCTTGTATCTCCGCTTTTGCCCTCCTGCGGATCGCTGGCCATGATGTAATTGACCATATAGCAGTTGGCGTGGAAGCCTGTTCTCTGGCATCCTGATGGTGTGGCCAACCCATCGCAGTTGGTGCTGAAGAAAAGTGGCCTCCATGCTCTTGGTGCCGGTTCTCTTCAGGATTTCCGTGTGTTGTACACGGTCGCGCCAGGTCAGCCCAAGGATACGCTGGAGACATTTGATGTGGAAGTTCTCCAGCTGGCGGATGTGGCGCCGATACAGGGTCCAGGCTTCACAGCCATAGAGCAGTGTGGAGACACATATGGCTTGATAGACTGCAACCTTGGTGTGAATGCTGAGATCTTTGTTCACAAACACTCTCTTACGCAGTCTACCAAAGGCGGCTGAGGCAGACTTAATCCGGTTTTGGACATCATTGTCCATACTGCAGTTGTCTGAGAGGATACTCCCTACATATTTAAAATCTGGGACTACTGCTAAGGGCTTGTTGTCTATGTTGAAGGCCGGTGATGGTGGTGGAGTTGGAGGAGGGGAGTTCCACTGGCATAGCACCTCCGTCTTTGCAGTGTTCACAGTGAGACCCAGTCTGCTATAGGCCCTCACAGCAGCTGTTAGCGTTGCTTGAAGAGCCTCTGATGTATGTGCCACAAAGGCACAGTCATCTGCATACTGTAGTTCCACTAAGTTCACAGATTTAACTTTAGTTTTAGCCTGCAGCCTCCTGATATTAAACAGGTTCCCGTCCAGCCTGTAATCCACAGACACACCACTGCTTCCTTCAAGCTCTTTGTGCAGTAGCCAGGTGACACTCATGAGGAAGATGTTGAATAGCACAGGTGCAAGTACACAGCCCTGCCTAACACCTGTGCATACTCTGAAGGGGCTGGACTCCTGTCCTCCTGTTGTCACCTGGGCCATCATCCCCTCATGAAAACTTTGCAGGATGTTCACGAACTTCTGCGGGCATCCTACCCTGAGAAGGATGGCCCAGAGCAAGTCTCTGTTGACCGTATCAAAGGCCTTTGATAGGTCCACGAAAGCCATGTGAAGATCTTGATGATGCTCTCTGCACTTCTCTTGTAGCTGGCGAGTTGTAAAAATCATGTCTACAGTGCTGCGATTCTTCCTGAAGCCACATTGAGACTCAGGCAATAGCTGTTCTGTTATGCTCCGTATGAGTCTGGACAGCATCACTTTCGCAAGGACCTTGCCGGCAACAGATAGGAGGGATATTCCCCTACTATTACCACAGGCAGACTTCTCACCCTTCCCTTTGTAAATGGTAACGATATTTGCATCCCGCCACTGTTGGGGGACTGCTCCACGCTTCCATACGTCGGCAATGTAGTGGAAAATTGCTCTGGTACAGAGATAGCCTCCCTGTTTAAAGGGTCACTTCACCTCTGGAAGAAATTTCAGTCACTCAATTATACCTCTATTTATAGTGGGAAAAAGTAGAAACGTTTGAAATTAGTGTTACATAACTGGAGAACAAAAATAGTCTGTCGGTCTGGCTGATCATAGTGTATCACTGCCTATTACTTCAACTCCCAGAATGCTTTGCGCTCCCAACCTCCCCGATGGGGCGCGGTCCTCAAAACGTATCCACCCTGATCCACTATGGAACTGCCCCATGATCCACCCAGATTGCATATATTATATCACCTAGGCGACACAGCTGGGCATGAACATGCCCAGGTGTTCGACATCAAATCTATGCCCAGGTGTTTTGTATAAAAATCCATGAGTGCCATATTCACTTTGTAGAGTAGGAGTTCAGAGCAGTCAGTTATAATATCACGTGTTTGTTTCTTGAGTATTTGCGACGTTGCTGTATAAGCATGCCTATGCCATATGTGTGTAATTGTGCAGTGCCCCAGTGCACGGCTTGGAAAAGGAGGAATCATCCTAGTAGGGTTAGCGCCTTCTCCTTTCCAGTCAAGGATACAGAACGCTGTAAGATGTGGGTCAGGGCCATCAAGAACCCGAAGTTCAACGACAGCACACCGCTTGAGCAGCTACGGGTTGAGAAAGTGTGTAGTCTGCACTTCAAACCGGAGGAGGTAAACCGCTTCGATGTGAAGCACAGCCTCATGGGAGGTAATGCGCCTCGAGCAGTGTTATTGCTCACGGCGGTTCCATCCATCAACTTGGAGGAAGAAGTTGAAGAACCCGAGTCAGTGGGACCACCGCCAGCGAAAAGGAGTCGGGTACAGGTACGAATCTGTCTGATCGTGATAGTATTGTTTTGTTTAGCCATGCTTTACATGACGCTCGTCAGCGTCAGTCACGAGAGTCAACATTATTTCAGTGTAGCCCTGGAACATGTACGAGCGGCGCGTCAGATGTGAACCATGGCTAGTTTCAGCGTTTGTTTTGTTTTGGTCACAGCCGTCGTGTGATCCATGTCTCATTGAGCAAACGTATAATGGGTATAAACGGCTTTCGTTATTATTGCATGTGTAGACGTGTAGACGTTGCCTCATGGTGTAGATGTATATTATTTATTTCTGTGTCATGCACCAAAGGTGCCCATGGCCCACATGCAAATCATTGGTGTAATGTTGTAAATGTAAACTTTCCCTTTGTTTTTAAAACAAACATGTTTTTAAAACAAACATGTTTTTAAAACAAACATTGAACTAAAAACAAACACGTGTGTGTGTGTGTGTGTGTGTGTGTGTGTGTGTGTGTGTGTGTGTGTGTGTGTGTGTGTGTGTGTGTGTATAGGGGGCTAGCGCCCCTCAAAATGTACCTATCCCCCTAGCTCTGGTCCATAGCTCGAGCTACTATCCCCCTATACGTCCTATTCAATACATAAACGTTGTCAAAAAACTAATGTAAACCTTTGTACCACTTGACATCCATGAAAACATGTCTGACTGCAAGATGTTCGACAACACTAAAATGATTGTATTTGCACTCCATTTGCAGTATGTCTCTATGTGCAGCAGACTAGTGTATGCCTCTTCATAGCAGAAGCAACATGATCGTGATCAGTGTGTCAGGAAAAGGAAATACAAGTCAAACTAATATAATGCCAAAATATCACTAATTTGTATACGTCTTGGACAACAGGATGTCTGAAACAGTTTGAATTGGGTCGCTAAACCGTTCCTCACACAGCTGTCTCTTTATGTTTTCTTGCTGTTTCTACTCTCATCCAGGCAGAGGAACAGTCGTCACTGAATATTGTTCCAGTGGCAGTGCCAGGACCAAGTCAATCTGTAAGTTAGTGTAGCTGTTTGAAAAACTACTCTGGTGTCATCCATTTCTTGCTGCATAGAAAATATGCAATTAAAAGTTCATCTGGAATTTTCTCATTTTAATACAATCATAAGTTCCATATGAAAGAGATTGCTACAGTATCAAGTTCTGTTTTTCATTCAGACCACAGGACATCTTGCCAGTGACCTCTTCTGGTCTGAGACTTCTTCTCAGACCAGTGTGGAGGCAGATGATCCGGGGGATGAGAGCTTCCAGCCCGAGACAACCTCATCATCAGAGGAGGAGGAGGAGGAGGAGGATGAGGAGGATGTGGGATCCAATGGGAAGGTCCTTGTGGATGAGGAGAGAATTATGTCCCTGTTCAAATTCTGTCAAACATGTGGAAAAGCAATCCCGTATGTGAAAAAGTACTATGCTGGGGCACAGTTGAACATCAAGTGGCAGTGCACTGACGGGCATAAAGACACATGGAGGTCATCGCCAGATGTCAGGGGAATGCCAGAGGTCCATCTGCAAGCTGCTGCATCTGTGGTGTTCACGGGGGGCACCTTCACTGGTCTTTCAGGGTGGTCTAAGGCCATGAAACTACACATGTTTGGTAGCACTACATTTCACCAAATACAAAAGGCATATCTCTACCCAGTTATTGAGGAACTGTACCAGGAACAGAGGCATGAACTCCTGGCACAAGTCTTCCTGAAGCAGTCACCAGACGATGATGATAAGTGGCCCAAAGAACGGCCCCAACTCTTGGGTGATGCTAGATGTGACTCGCCTGGATTCAGTGCCAAATTCTGCCATTATTCGTTTATGCTGGACGACACAAAGGAGATAATTCACACTGAATTATTACAGTTAATTCTGATGTTTTTAAATGTTGTTCACAGCAGGATGGTCTGTTTGTAACATAACATAGTGTAGTATCATGCGGTTATTGAAGTAACTTTAGACTGCTGCGTTTTGTTTCTTGCTCCTCCTTCCAGGTCACAGAAGCATCCAGCTCTGTTATGATGGAACCAGGGGGTTTCAAGCGTGGACTGACAGGTCCTCATTATGCTTTATTGCTGTTATGTTGCCTTGTTTACTTTGAACTCTATTGTTTCATTTTCATAATTGTACAGCACCTTATAACTATGTTTTGTAAGGCACTTCATAAATAAGGTTTCCATACTTGCAGAGCTGCTTGGTATGGGGCTTGATGTGGAGGTGATAGCCACAGACCGCTCTCCCTCAATCAGGAAGATTATGAGGATTGAACACCCGGAGATCAAACATGAGTTTGACATATGGCACACTGCTAAAGGTTGGTTATTGGTTGGTTATTTATGGAGCGTGTAGTTGTACTTGTAGAACACTGGCAGAAAAGTATGCATCAGGTTCAAAGCTGTTTACAGTATATACTATTCAAGTATTCATGTTATAATCGGCCTGCAATAAAAGGCACTATGGTCTGTGTGTGTGTTTGCAGGTTTCCTGAAAAAATTGAAAACCAGAAGCAGGAAGAAAGGCATGGAGATATTGCACGGGTGGACAATGTGAGTGTTTAGGCAAACTGGCAAAGAAGGCACATATTTCAAACTGTCATTTGTTCAGGATGTCTAATCACTTTTTCTTGATGTATGTTCTACAAAGGTCCATTTATAACCACATGTGGTTCTCTTGTGGAACATGTGAGGGTGACACAGAGGTGAGGGATCTGCATCTGTAATATTCTGGATTGTTCTCAGAGAGTTGTAATTTATTTCCATTGATATTCACACTACTGTAGCTACTGCAGCAGCGCTGGCTGTCCATCCTTCGCCACGTGTGTGATGAGCACACGTGGGCAGAGGATGGCAATACGCACAAGTGCTGTCATCTTCAACTCAGTGCAGAACATCGGAGGAAGAAGATGTGGATGAAGAGGGACTCTGCATCCTTCAGGACACTGTCCTCACTTGTACAGGACAATAGGCTTCTCAAGGACCTTGGACAAATGGGGCTCTTCAAGCATACTGGTAATAATAATGAATTGCATTTTTATAGTAAGCATTTAGCCCTTTAGCACGATAAGAATTCATTGTCGAGTTGACACCTTTTCAAATGATACATACAGTTGGTTTACAGTTGATTTTGTTGTGCTTTCATAAACTCTGACATAGGTGACCTGGAGGTGTTCCACAGCGCCCTTCTGAAATACCTCCCCAAGCGTCAGTCGTTCTCCTATATGGGGATGAAGGAGAGGGCTCATCTTGCCATTATGGAGCACAACGAAAACATTGTAAAGAGGAGGCAAGCCACTACTTCTACAGGTGTGTTTTTAGAGCAGTTATGTCTAAAGTTTATTTGTTACACTTAACGCATAATTTCAATGGGGAGTCCTTCTCGAAACCTTTTTTCTCTCCTTCATTTCAGGTGCGCTGCGTCACAAGAGGGCTCTCTGCAGGCGCTCAGGGAAATGGGTTTTGAAAATAATTTACGAGCCTCACACCACCAACTTTAGGCGCAGGCTCATGGAGATGGTGTTTGAGCGTCGCCAGAATCCAGAAATACTGTACAAAGCCCCGACATCCTCCCTTGATCAGCCTCAACCACCTGATCTACCACCCAACATTGGCCCTTCACCTGCTCCTACAATGCAGGAATTACTGGCCAGGCATGCAAGTCGGTTCTAGGGCATGAAGCTAATAAGTCTTCTCCTTGATGTTGCCAAATATTGTTATAGCTACATTCTGATGCAGGTCCCGTTCAGTTGCTGGGTGGGGACCATGCAGATGACTCAACGTTGATGGCCCTCATCAGTGATGGCAAGACTGCCTACAGGAATATGGTGAATTCACTGACACAATGGTGTCATGACAACAACACAACCTCGCAATCAATGAAGGACACCAAGGAGCTGATTATGGACTACAGGAGCCTGGGAATCGACTGCGTTGCGGTGAAGACTGTCAGCTATTTCAAGTTCTTGTTGTGCTGTATATACATTTGATCTGCTCATATTGGAAACATTTCATGTATCTGACCATTTTCCTTGTCTTCTTTCTATGGCTATTTTCTCATTTGCAAGAAACTGAAAATGGCAGCTTTGTTCAAGTACACATCACTGAAGACCGCCACTGTGGTCCACACAACGCATGTGCTGAAAAAGGCAGAACACTTTCCATCATCAGGCTGAGTGCTGAGTCTTGCTGCGATGTCACTCTGGCTACATGGCACATCAAACGGGCATTATCACTTCTATTATATTTTGTAACTGCAAATCATTTCACACAGTTTCAATCCTGTAAACTTGTGGTGTGACAATAACAGTCCTTAGCAGTAGCCATGGAAGCTGACCAGATATGTATGTATATTTGGAGTACAAAGTGGCTGTTTGATACCCTGTTGCGGCAGAACATTGTGTGCATTCATGCTTATTCTGCAGCCAGGCATTGTACAGTTTATTATTGCTGCTACAATTTGAGGAACCAAAAGCATAGAATGCTAATATATATACTTCAAGGTGTGACAATTAAAATATCGAATCCAGCAGCAATGCAAACTGTTTACCTGTATCTCATTGTTTATGTTTATATTTTGAGTGGATGGTTGGTAATGAATTTTGCATACTAGCTTTAGGCAACATCCTTGTACTGTGTGTCAATGTGGAAATAAAAACAGCAAAAAAAACTTCTCATGCTTCACTGCGTCCCCTTCCATTGTTGGCATATACAAGGTGCAACCAATGTTATTTGTCAGCCTGTGAAGTTGATAATGGTA
Source organism: Electrona antarctica (assembly GCF_951216825.1). Classification (NCBI taxonomy): domain Eukaryota; kingdom Metazoa; phylum Chordata; class Actinopteri; order Myctophiformes; family Myctophidae; genus Electrona; species Electrona antarctica. Next base: position 40,135,950 of record NC_136801.1, on the reverse strand, counting down.
TTCATATTGAACGCAAACTAGACTTGTATGCTTTGTAAGTTTTGTTTTTCTTACTCATTATCTATGATTAAACATATGGACAATAATACTACTTACACTGTTATGTATCGGGCATGCCATGGTAAAGGAATCTTGTGCCAAATGAGACTATATCAGACCATTTCTAATGAACTTTCGCATTACATTGAAACAGCTGACTTACTGTTCAAGTCATGAAATGTACAGTGCTTATAGGCATATCTTCATTAATAATTGTAAAACAAATGTGAAGCTCAAGGTTTTATTTATAAAAAAATAAACATTTCAACTGTAGTCTGTTAGAGTTGTCCAAAAGCGGCACGGACTTCCTGGAATCCACGGTACTGTCCCGTTGGAGATGGAAATTTGGACCGGATGGCTTTTATGACACAGGCTGGTAAAACAATACGTGTGCCAGCACCAAGTTTTTCGCCTTGAAGAATCCACTCCAAAAAGTGTCTGTAGGCTACCAAGCCATATTGACTGAAAGATATAATTGACAATAGACGTGATTAGATCGATAGACTGTCACATATTCATATACCAGAATACTCCACTAATATTCAGACAGCTCAAAGAAAAATGCATTGTCCAGCAAATTGTATGAATGGGGAGTCAATGGAGGGTATTGGAACTCTAGATTCATCCCATTATAAAATAATCTAGAGTTGCAAATTGCGGCTAGGGCTACAATGGCCTAATGTAAAAAACATATTATACACTTGGTAGGATATTATCCATTCGGGAGCTCCAATTACAAGAGATGCAGAACTATATAAAGGAATGCAATCAGTCAAACAAAAGCAATAACGCTACGGCTCCAGAAATCCAACAATAAATAGATAAATAGAACGTTGTGTCCCTTCGGTAGGATAGGCCAGGCTTATTCTTTTTATTATAAAATACGGTAGACAACAATGCACACATCAGGACGCATGTTGGCTCCAAGTTCAGCCATGGTGTAGCATACCGAAAAGACAACGTAAGAAGTTGACACATTCTAGCAATACTTACTCGTGAGACAATCCACCCGCACCCGCTGGTTCTGGCTGTTCCTCCCAGTTCTTTTTGGGGATCCTGAAATTCGTTTCCAGGACATGTCTGCCTACGTGAGGTCCAAAGCTGTTGTGGAGAGTTACGCATATCGGCAGCCCTGGTTGTGCCCCCCCCCTGGCATCTCGCTCGTCCAGCAGTTCATCCAGAATTAATTGTGCACGGGGGAATTCTTGGCAACATAGCGAGTCTCGTTCAGTCTCCATGGGCATGCAGTTTGTGCACATGCACCAGGAATCATTCCCGATGCGCTGCTCCTCCACGTCCGCCCCAGCAACTACTGCTGCCTGCCTGGCTGCATCGGCAGCAGCGGCTGCGGCCTCCTCTTCGTCTCTGTGCCGGAGTTGCTCTTCGGTGTATTCCGGTTCAAATAAATAGCCCTGCTGCCCTTCTGCCTCAACAATGACTTGAAAATAGTCCTCTTCGTCCATTGAGTGCTGCTCAGTATCACTCTCCGGTGTCCCTGCAGACACCATGATAGTAGCCTACACAAACAATCTGAGGAATGCAGCGGTGCTGTGGTGGGTGGGTCAAATAAGGTTGTAGGTGGAGCGGACACCCCTCGGGGGGCTGTCTAGTGTCTTCAGGTGTAGGTGACGCGCATACTCTAAGGTGACGCGAGGTTAGACTGTTGTAGTCCTGAGGGGAGGAGCCATGAGCATTCTGACGTACATAAAATTAATTCCTTACCAGGATATCTGAAAACAGGGATTGCGCACACAAAAACCCAGGAAAAGTGTTTCTAGTGTCCTAAACATCATTAAAATAAGATCAGGTTGTGTCAGGGGTGAAGTGACCCTTTAAGGATCTCTGCAGGGATTCCATCAGGGCCAGGGGTCTTGTTGTCCTTCAGTGACCTTATCGCAGCCCGGACTTCAGAGAAGGTTGGAGGAAGATCTAGTTCTTCAATGGTTGGATGGCTGGGAAGCTCTTCCAGGACTGCCAAATCAGGAGAGGCAGGTTGGTTCAAGAGCGTCTGGAAGTGTTCAGCCCATCTATCCACGACTTGCTTCTGGTCCTTTATGAGGGTTGAGCCATCAGCAGACTTCACGGGTGAGAGAGAAGAGTTCTTGGGGCCATGGATGGTTTTCACGGCATTATAGAAGTTGTGCATGTCGTTTTTCACTGCAAATTCCTCGATTTCTCTGGCCTTGCCAGTCCACCAGTCATTTTTCAGTCTTCTTAAAACAGACTGCACCTCCTGCCGTGATGTTCTCCAGTGCTGCTTTAGCCTGCTTGATGTCGGGTTGTTCAAGACTGCATTATGGGCCTTGTGCATGGATTCCAGTGTGGTTTTGATTTAGTTTTCATCGAACCAGTCCTGATGCCTTCTGCGGCGGTAGCCAATAGACTCGGCTGCCGCCTCATACAGCTTTGAGCCAAGACAGGCCCAGTTGTCATCCACACTGCCTTCAGGGCTCAGGACTGGGTCAATTTCCTGGAGCTTCCCAGCAATGGAGGATCGAAGGTTATTCCGGGCCTCGGCTGCTTCAAGCCGGGCACAGTCCAACCGCTTCTTGCCGGTTCTTCGGAGGCGAACAGGGGGTCGTACTGTCATTCGCAGCTTGGAGATGATCATGCGGTGGTCAGTCCAGCAGTCAGCACCTCGCATTGCGCGTGTGATGTGCACGTCCTTGATGTCCTTGCGTCTCACGATGACATAATCCAGCAGGTGCCATTGCTTGGATCGTGGGTGCATCCAGGAGGCCTTGAATTTATTTTTCTGTTGAAAGATTGTGTTGGTGATTGTCAAGTCATGCTCTGCACAGAGACTGAGTAGCCTCATGCCATTGGCATTAACTTTCCCAATGCCATGCTTCCCTATCACACCATTCCATATAAGGTGATTTTTCCCCACCCTGGCATTAAAATCACCTAGCAAGAGGATTTTGTCATTGCTAGGGATGCGCTGTAGGGCCTCATCTAGTTCCTGGTAGAAGTGGTCCTTTGCCTCATTCTCGGATGGTAGTGTTGGCGCATAGGCACTGAGAAGAGTTGCATAGCGGTGTTTTGCCAGGGGAATACGGACAGACATAAGTCTTTCACTTATGCCGGTGGGTGTCTCAGTGAGACTGGGTAACAGGCTGTTTTTTATGGCAAGACCGACACCATGTTGATGCGGTCCTCCTGTGGGGTATCCCTTCCAGAAAAAGGTATAACCATTGCCTTCTTCCTTTAAGGATCCCTCGTCCAGAAGTCTGGTCTCACTCAAGGCAGCGATGTCAATGTCATAACGTCTGAGCTCAGAGGCAACAAGCGCAGTTAGGGTTGTCAAAAAGGGTTCTTATGTTCCATGTAGCCAGTTTCAGGGAAATTTGTTTATTTTTAGTTTTTCGACCGCAGTAGTGGAATATCCCGGTAGGTGCGGTAACCTACCCAGGAAGTGCAGAGTGGGCAATGTTTAGGCCACCTTTTCTAGGCCTTCCCCCAATTTTGGGGTGAGCAGTGTGGCTGCTCAGTCATACAGGGGTCTGCCGAAATCAGCTGCCACTCAAATCCCAGCTGATAGCGACCATAAATAGCCCTGTATCGCTGACGTGCAGGGATCTAACTAGAGGCTCCCGGTTCATTCTAACCTGCCCCCGTCATCAGATATCCTGACGCTGCCAGACTTTGTCCAATTCAGAATCCATTGCTGTTCTGGATCCACCAAGGTCAGAAGTAGAGACCTGTGCAGTGATATGTTTTAAGTGCTGCTGGGGGTGCACAGTTCCCAGCCGCACTGTCTTCGCCACGAAGAGATGGAGCCTAGTGGCAAGGGGGAAACCCAGGACAACCAGCACCTCTTCACAGCTGCAGGAGGCTGCCGGAGACCCCAGTCTGTCATGGCCCGCCTACGTGTGCCTCCATCACGGTGCTTTTCTCTCAGGGTGTGCTCCCCTAGCCTTTGTCTTCCTGGACTTCCCCGCAAGGCAGCGGGTCGATCCCCTACCTTTCAGCCTGGAGTCGCAGGACTCCAGTTACCGTGTGCTGCCACGAGGAGGCAAGGTGAGGGGTCTTGGTGAAGGAGAGGCTGTGTACTGACCCCGGAAGGCTTACACACTCGGCTTCCTTTACCCAAAATGGGTTGGTCAGCGGCAGGGACTAAGGGAGGGTGGTCACATGCATCCCTACATGCAACGTCTCTCTAGCATGCTGCACTAGACGCATCACTACACCCTGCGGGTCAAGCCCACACACACACACACACACACACACACACACACACACACACACACACACACACACACCAACATTATGCTGTAGATATAAATAAACAAGTGGTAATATTTTCATATTTGCTGTATATTAGATAGTATATTTAGTATATTTATGTATTTGAGCTTTGTGAATTAATCATTTAACTGATCTACAATTTCAGAACGCATTGTGAACTGATATGATGTGCTTAAAGATTGTCTATAACAGAATAATTGTGAACGTTTGTGAAAATTGTGGAATAATCTTGAAAAATAAATCCACAGTTAAATCAAACCAATTGTCTTGACATTAAATATTGTAGATACACTTATCTATACAAAACATGAACAATATATGTCCATACAGTTAGGTATGTCCTACTGTTAAAATGACTACATTGCTATAGAAAATTGTGAATTTGGCATGTGAAGATGAAAGAATGAAGAAGTTTAATGTCCAATAATCAAAAACATTATTTCATTCACATAGGGCTAAACCTTTTTATAATTTTAAATTACAATTATATTGCACAGTGAAGAACTTGCTCAATAACTTTGGAAATTAACTGCTGACATCTCTGGGTTTGCGGGGTTTTTTTGCAAAGAAAGCACTTGTGTCTATGAACATATCTCTGATGATGGCCCATCATCATCTAGGTGTCTTTGGTTGTGAGCCTTTCACATTGAAATGGAGCCTGACTGCAGTTATGTTTCATTCCTTACTGACTGCCAGTAGGCAGTAAACAATAGTGAATATACCTCTCGCGCTCCGCGTAGGTCGAGTCTTAATATAAACAAAGTCATGTGACGTGTAGGCTGACCGTGCGTCCCGGTAGGCTATATAAGCACGTGACAGCCCACACCCGGCCTCTTTTTTCTTCTCGCTACCTGACGTGAGTATCGTAGGTAAGTGTAGCTCCTAGAATCTGTACATCAGTTCTGTATTGCGGGTCCAAAGAGTTGTTAAGACACTATATGTGTCGTGGTGTTGACATCCTGCCTGTGGCTTTGCCGAGAGCGCAAATTGTTGTCCTCTCAAGGCTGTGGTTGTCAAAATTACCACCATTTCTCTTTGTTTGTCTTGAGGATCCCTAGCTACAAACACTCTCATGTATTGTTGTTAAAGGGCTTCCTCCACACTGGGTGGTGGCCGCGTGCTGCCGGTTTCCCACAGCACTCGCCTAATTTACCTAGTTATATTTGTTTGTTTGATAATTAAACTAATATTATTAATTCTTAATTTGATTAAGAATATATAATTAGATTCAGATTACTGTGCCCCCTCCGAGGTCATCTGCCATTCTACCAGGGGCGTTGCCACGTCCTGGGCGGCGATGAGAGGGGTGTCACTGGCGGACGTCTGTGCGGCGGCGTCTTGGACAGCCCCTTGCACGTTCTCGAGGTTCTATCGCCTTGATGTGGCCTCTGGATCCTCACTGACGTCAGCGATCCTGCCACTGGCTGCTACGGCAGTCTAGTAGGTTGGTTCGATTCCTCGTGACACTTCTGGTATGAGTCATCCACTATTGTTTACTGCCTACTGGCAGTCAGTAAGGAATGAAACATAACGCAAGTTACGAATGTAACTATGGTTATGTGAATTCCTGGATGACTGCCAGTAATAACGGTCACTCGGAATCTTTCAGGGCGAGAAGATTCTTAAGAGGCCGGGTGTGGGCTGTCACGTGCTTATATAGCCTACCGGGACGCACGGTCAGCCTACACGTCACATGACTTTGTTTATATTAAGACTCGACCTACGCGGAGCGCGAGAGGTATATTCACTATTGTTTACTGCCTACTGGCAGTCATCCAGGAATTCACATAACCATAGTTACATTCGTAACTTGCGTTAACTGGAGGAGAGCTGTGAGGAGGGTTTTCACCACTCCAAGACAAAGGGGAGGTGTTACTATACTTTCAGTACTCTTCTTTAAAGTGACCTTTTGATCCTAACTAAGTTACTGCACAGTATCATGCCAGACAATACATCATATAATCTTATGCATTTGTTGGCTATTTATTTTCACATAAAGTAATTATTTTAATTAGTAACAAGACTGTTTAAATATCATTCCACCTACCCTGTGGTTTGTTCAGTGGTGGAATAAGTAAACGGTGTGACTCCACAAAAACACCCAAGTGATTTGATTAAAACGCTGATGAGACTTACTTATTGTGATTTTGTCTTTATTTTAATACATATATTGTATATATGGTGTGTAGGCTAGGAGTCCAGTTTCTTCATGACAATTCCAGTCAGTAACATGACATATAATTTAGTAGATCATAACAACACCAATGTACCTCTAACACACATGTTAGAGGTACATTATAGGCATTGTTACTATTGCTGCTTTATTGTATGTTTATTTTTAATAAAGGATCCCCATTAGAGACACATGCATAAGCCTCTAGTCTTCCTGGGGTCCTGGATAAAGCAAATACAATACAGATGTACAACTATAAATACAAATTAAATTAAAATAAAAAAACAGAATAATAAAACACAAAATGAATACAAAACAAATTCACATTATAAAATCAAATCTAGCCGTAAACAAATACACAAATCACAGTTTCTCAGTCCTTGGTCTAATCTTAAATGCTTACCATACTTTTTATTGTGTGACCACTTTGGATCCATTGAGTGAGTATATCTGTGTGGAGGAGGGGGGGTGGAGGACAGTATGTTAGACTGTGATTGGTGGAGAGATGGTTCTATTGTTCTCTTAGTGTCACAATATCTGTCTGTTGTATACTTTTATTATGTAGTCATGTCCTAGTGTTTCCTGTTTCCCCTAGTTACTGTTTCCTGTGTTGTCTCACCTCCCTGTGATTACTAGTTTTCTCCACCTGTGTCCTGTTAGTCTCCCAGCCTATCCCAGTGTTGATTGTTAGTTCTGTTCACCTGTGTATTGTTATTCCTGTGTCTACTTAAACCCTCAGTTCCTTGTGTTCCCTGCTAGTGTATAGTTTATGTTATGGTGTGTCCAGCCCATGTATGTCCTGTGTTGGTTAAATAAATCTTCATATAAACGTCATCTGCCTGCCTTCCTGTGGTTCTGCACATCGGTCCAACACCTGTCTCATGCCGTGACACTTAGTCAATCATTCAAAGCAGTTAGTGGCTCTCTGGTATAAGAAGACTTGGTCTGTGTCATTTCTCCACAACTCCTCCAGGATCATTTCTGGTCACATCTGACTGTGGACTGCAGACTTCAGGTGAAGATGAACTCTCTCAAACCCACCAGGGACATTTCTGTTGAACAGGAGGAACCCAAAGACCTTGGTATGTTACTCAACCTCCCTTTTCACTCCTACTGTTTTTATTCCATCAATATTCTCAATAGTAATTGTATTATGATCTTATTATTAGTAGATTTGTTGTAGATCATTTTTGTGTGTTTTTTACTTACTATATTTTAGGCATGCCATGTTGTTAAGGCCATTTTAAGGTACACGGCAGGGATTTGTTGCACAACGATTACTTTTTTAGTCTACCTATCAATGTATCAACAATCTTTATTTTGTATTTGTTTCCAATCGAATCCAGTGTCGCATCATCAGTCTGACTGCCCTGACCTACCAGAGGTGAATGAACAAAGAAGCTTGACAAAGAAAAAACACCATTGCTGTGATCAGTGTGGAAAACACTTCCCTAACATGTCCAGCCTTAAAACACACCAGAGAATTCACACTGGAGAGAAACCCTATGGATGTGATCAATGTGGACAACACTTCTCTCGAATGTCTACCCTTAAAAGGCACCAGATAATTCACACTGGAGAGAAACCCTATGGATGTGATCAATGTGGACAACACTTCTCTACAATAGGGAACCTTAAAACACACCAGAGAATCCACACGGGAGAGAAACCATATGGATGTGATCAGTGTGGACAACACTTCTCTAAATTGAACAACCTTAAAACACACCAGAAAATTCACACTGGAGAAAAACCCTATGGATGTGATCAGTGTGGACAACACTTCTCTGAAATGTCCAGCCTCAAAAAACACCAGAGAATTCATACTGGAGAGAAACCCTATGGATGTGATCATTGTGGACAACACTTCACTCAATTGGCCCACCTTAAAACACACCAGAGAATCCACACTGGAGAGAAACCATATGGATGTGATCAGTGTGGACAACACTTCTCTCAATTGAACAACCTTAAAACACACCAGAAAATTCACACTGGAGAAAAACCCTATGGATGTGATCATTGTGGACAACACTTCTCTCGAATGTCTACCCTTAAAAGCCACCAGAGAATTCACACTGGAGAGAAAACCTATGGATGTGATCAATGTGGACAACACTTCTCTACAATAGGGAACCTTAAAACACACCAGAGAATTCACACTGGAGAGAAACCCTAGTGTTTACATTATGACAAGAGCTTAGCACATCCACGTAAAGTGTTGTATGATGATCTTGTTTCATTTCACGTAAACTTGTATATCCTACTGTTTAAATGACCTGTTCTTTTTTGGGGTATTTCTTATTCACTTGGTCTTTCAGAGAAATTGTTAAAACCGAAAAGTATAGTGGTGACTTTGTGTTGGAGTCTGTTAGAGCCTCTTTTTTCACCCATTGTATCAATCTATCTACAATGTAGATAGATTGATACAATGGGTGAAAAAAGAGGCGTTTTAATGTTTTGAGCTGAACTTTTTCTATTTGGGTTTTTTCCCTTCCTTTTTAATTGATTATGCATGCATGAAGCATTGAGTGTCATTATTTTTTGTTTGACATTTTCTGAGAACTTCTGAACTTCAATAAAAACACAAAACTGAGTTTATTGTCTGAGTTTGATTTGCTGAAAGTAGGCCTGCATATGTAATGCAGATGTAAATGTTTGCTGACAGGTGATCAACAGCTGACACATAACAAAAGCCACACATTACTGAACAGAAACTGCAGATATTGTGCTGACATGGTAATAGCTCTCAGGTGATCAACAGCTGAAACATAACAAAAGCCACACATTACTGAACAGAAACTGCAGATACTTTGCATATTTGCAGATGTAAATGTTTGGCATGGTAATAGCTCCCAGGTGATCTACACCTGAAACATAAGAACAAAAGCCACACATTACTGAACAGAAACTGCAGATATTGTGCTGACATGGTAATAGCTCTCAGGTGATCAACAGCTGAAACATAACAAAAGTTATGGTAGACAAGTAATGTCTTTACTTCAAATTGAAATGTTTTACTTTCAAATGTTTTGTTGGGGATCCTTATTGCATTGTTTAATAATTACAGTAGAATGTATATGTATATGTATATATATATATGTATATGTATATGTATATGTATATGTATATGTATATGTATATATATATATATATATATAACACACACACACACACACACATATATGTAGTTATAGCAGTGACTGACTGAGACATCGAGCGCGCGTCCGCAACTGGCTGTGGCCCCCATCAAGTGACCTTTTGACCAATGCGGCCCTCACCCCAAGTTGAGTTCGACAGGCCTGATCTACATTATTTAATGATTTATTTCGGCTTCATTACATCTGCCGCTACATGTTTCATTATTATGATACTGCTGTTATACTGTATACTGAACATGTCACACCAACATTATGCTTCAGATAGAAATAAAAGTCTCAATATTCAACTTCATTCTCAATCGTATCCTTTGTTTTACTGTCATTTGACCTGCAGAGTTTCTGTAAATTAGATTTAGATTAACTTTGTTCACACTTGTTCAGACACACATTTTATTTTTAGGCCATGCTTGGAAGAACAATCCTGTTCAAATTCAGTTTCTACGAGAACATGGGTCCCATTTCATAATGTGCTCCATGTTCTTGTAGAAACTGAACATGAAGGTCTATGATTGGATTGATTGCAAGTTTGCAACAGGATTACACATTAAACATTTGGGCTCATATGGTTTTCATTAAGCTCTATTCTACACTTCCCCATATTCACTTCCCCATAATGTCCAAAATACACCAGATAATTCACATTCAGAGAGAAATTCATTGCAATGTGTGTGGAGAAGCTTTTAGTCCATCAAATTATTTAGAATTTCACAAGGTTGCATACACTGGATTTAAACTGTTCCCTTGTGGGAGAGTAGGCTATTACATCCATTGTTTCAAATGGTGTATTGTTATTTCTTTGTAGCTGTCCTTATAATAATTCCATGGGTTTCAGTTACAGCAACTCCTACTATTATATTTTCTTTCGACCTGCGTATATTTAGTAAAATAAATCAATCCTACACCCACACACACACACACACACACACACACACACACACACACACACACACACACACACACACACACACACACACACACTGTTGTTAAATCAAAACAATTGTCTTGACATTAAATATTTGAGATACAAAGTATGAAAATGTATGTCCATACAGTTAGGTTACTAGCCTACTGTTAAAATTACTACATTGCTATAGACTGTAAAAATGTGCAATTGTGAATTTGGCATGTGAAGATGAAATGATGAAGTTTAATCTCCAATATCAAAAACATGATTTCATTCACATTATGGCTAAACTTTTTTTTATAATTTTAAATGACAATGATATTGCACAGTGAAGAACTTGATCAATAACTTTGGAAATTAACTGCTGACATATCTGGGTTTGCGTTTTTTTGGCAAAGAAAAGCACATTGAAACTTGTGTCAATGAACATATCTCTGATGATGGCCCATCATCATCTAGGTGTCTTTGGTTGTGAGCCTTTCACATTGAAATGGAGCCTGACTGCAGTTAACTGGAGGAGAGCTGTGAGGAGGGTTTTCACCACTCCAAGACAAAGGGGAGGTGTTACTACTTTCAGGCTGCGACCTTTTGAGAATACATTGGAGTAGGATCCTAACTAAGTTACTGCACATGCAGCATCATGCGAGATAATACACCTTATAATCGTATGCATTTGTTGGCTATTTATTTTCACATATAGTCATTATTTTAATTAGTAACAAGACTATTTAAATGTCATTCCACCTACAATAGTTTGTTCAGTGGTGGAATAAGTAAATGGTGTGACTCCACAAAAATACCCCAAGTTACACAAGTAATTCGGTAACACTTTACTTTAAGGGACAAATTCATACACGTAATTAAGCCTTAATTAAGCCTATATTAAGGCTTAGGTGATGCATTAGTTATCATGAACTATCATTAAATCATCATTAATTACTTGTCTTCTTCAATCAATTCATGCTTAAGTAAGTGTCTATAACAGAATAATTGTGAACGTTTGTGAAAATTGTGGAATAATCTTGAAAAATAAATCCACAGTTAAATCAAACCAATTGTCTTGACATTCAATATTTTAGATACACTTATCTATACAAAACATGAACAATATATGTCCATACAGTTTGGTATGTCCTACTGTTATGACTACATTGCTATAGAAAATTGTGAATTTGGCATGTGAAGATGAAAGAATGAAGAAGTTTAATGTCCAATAATCAAAAACATTATTTCATTCACATAGGGCTAAACCTTTTTATAATTTTAAATTACAATTATATTGCACAGTGAAGAACTTGCTCAATAACTTTGGAAATTAACTGCTGACATCTCTGGGTTTGCGTTTTTTTGCAAAGAAAGCACTTGTGTCAATGAACATATCTCTGATGATGGCCCATCATCATCTAGGTGTCTTTGGTTATGAGCCTTTCACATTGAAATGGAGCCTGACTGCAGTTAACTGGAGGAGAGCTGTGAGGAGGGTTTTCACCACTCCAAGACAAAGGGGAGGTGTTACTATACTTTCAGTACTCTTCTTTAAAGTGACCTTTTGATCCTAACTAAGTTACTGCACAGTATCATGCCAGACAATACACCATATAATCTTATGCATTTGTTGGCTATTTATTTTCACATAAAGTAATTATTTTAATTAGTAACAAGACTGTTTAAATATCATTCCACCTACCCTGTGGTTTGTGACTCCACAAAAACACCCAAGTGATTTGATTAAAACGCTGATGAGACTTACATTGTGATTTTGTCTTTATTTTAATACATATATTGTATATATGGTGTGTAGGCTAGGAGTCCAGTTTCTTCATGACAATTCCAGTCAGTAACATGACATATAATATAGTAGATCATAACAACACCAATGTACCTCTAACACACATGTTAGAGTTACATTATAGGCATTGTTACTATTGCTGCTTTTGTTTTGTTTGTTTGTTTATGTTTAATAAAGGATCCCCATTAGAGACACATGCATAAGCCTCTAGTCTTCCTGGGGTCCTGGATAAAGCAAATACAATACAGATGTACAACTATGAATACAAATTAAAATAAAATAAAAAAACAGAATAATAAAACACAAAATGAATACAAAACAAATTCACATTATAAAATCAAATCTAGCCGTAAACAAATACACAAATCACAGTTTCTCAGTCCTTGGTCTAATCTTAAATGCTTACCATACTTTTTATTGTGTAACCACTTTGGATCCATTGAGTGAGTATATCTTTGTGGAGGAGGGGGGGGTGGAGGACAGTATGTTAGTGTGACAGTGTGACCCCACCCTGTCACTGTCTGTTTGCTTTTACATGCCTTTCAGTAGCGTGCACTGTTTAGGTAGGGTATGGACAAACACAACTACAAGCAAACAGCTCTCACCACAGTTTCACCACAATTTCTAAAACAGTTACTAAAGGGTCCTGTCACTTTAAATAGGGGACAGCACTGTTGGGCCAAACCAACTCCTGTCTGGAGGTAGGGAGGATTGCTTGTCGCCGAGGGACATTGCAGTCTAAAATGACGTTGGAAGACTTGGGAGAACTAAGGACTTTGTGAACTAGAAGAGCTACAAGCTCATTTAAATATGAATGTGTGTATATAACTGCCGTTTTGAGCTATACTGTAACATGTAACATGCTGTAGATCATGTTAACCCCTTGTAATTTGGTCCTGTGTTGTGGGAGGAGCCAGGGGGGGTATATAGCTCTGGGAGATGGCAGTGTCAGTCAGTCTGGCCTGCTGTCTGATGCTGCCTGGAGCTGAGGAACTGTCTCTCTGAGGAGGTGATGTGTTTATTATTTGTTACCATGGTTGAAAGGATCTAGATCTGTTGATTTATTATGTCTATATATTATAATATATAGATTATGTAGTATGTTATATATATATATATATATATATATATATATATATATATATATATTATGTTTTGCTTTACATTAGAAAGGCCTGATTTATAATTACTTATATTATATAATAATGGTTTATTTAAAATGATTTTGATTTGCATTATTGTATATAATATAAAGTACTTGATTTTGAATATACCTTATTTTCTATTTTCAGACATTTGGTCTCCTCTGTATTTTTTGCCACTTTGGAAAATAAAACCACTGTTAAAAACTCTGCCCAACTGCGTTGCCTCGCCATTCCTGGTGTACGTATTACCCCGCCTGAGACAGGGGTGTGACAGTTAGACTGTGATTGGTGGAGAGATGGTTCTATTGTTCTCTTAGTCAATCATTCAAAGCAGTTAGTGGCTTTCTGGTATAAGAAGACTTGGTCTGTGTCATTTCTCCACAACTCCTCCAGGATCATTTCTGGTCACATCTGACTGTGGACTGCAGACTTCAGGTGAAGATGAACTCTCTCAAACCCACCAGGGACATTTCTGTTGAACAGGAGGAACCCAAAGACCATGGTATGTTAAACAACCTCCCTTTTCACTCCTACTGTTTTTATTCCATCAATATTCTCAATAGTAATTGTATTATGATCTTATTAGTAGATTTGTTGTAGATCATTTTTGTGTGTTTTTTTACTTAAGGATTAAGTAATCACTTAATCCCTATATTTTAGTCATGCCATGTTGTTAAGGCCATTTTAAGGTACACGGCAGGGATTTGTTGCACAACGATTACTTTTTTAGTCTACCTATCAATGTATCAACAATCTTTATTTTGTATTTGTTTCCAATCGAATCCAGTGTCGCATCATCAGTCTGACTGCCCTGACCTACCAGAGGTGACACCATTGCTGTGATCAGTGTGGAAAACACTTCCCTAACATGTCCAGCCTTAAAAGCCACCAGAGAATTCACACTGGTGAGGAACCCTATGGATGTGATCAATGTGGACAACACTTCTCTACAATAGGGAACCTTAAAACACACCAGAGAATCCACACTGGAGAGAAACCATATGGATGTGATCAGTGTGGACAACACTTCTCTCAATTGAACAACCTTAAAAAACACCAGAAAATTCACACTGGAGAAAAACCCTATGGATGTGATCAGTGTGGACAACACTTCTCTGAAATGTCCAGCCTTAAAAAACACCAGAGAATTCATACTGGAGAGAAACCCTATGGATGTGATCATTGTGGACAGCACTTCTCTCAAATATCCAGCCTTAAAACACACCAGAGAATTCATACTGGAGAGAAACCCTATGGCTGTGATCATTGTGGACAGCACTTCTCTCAAATATCCAGCCTTAAAACACACCAGAGAATTCACACTGGAGAGAAACCCTATGGATGTGATCATTGTGGACAGCACTTCTCTCAAATGTCCAGCCTTAAAACACACCAGAGAATTCATACTGGAGAGAAACCCTATGTATGTGATCATTGTGGACAACACTTCACTCAATTGGCCCACCTTAAAAAACACCAGAGAATTCACACTGGAGAGAAACCCTAGTGTTTACATTATGACAAGAGCTTAGCACATCCACGTAAAGTGTTGTATGATCTTTTTCATTTTTTTTAATTACACGTAAACTTGTATATACTACTGTTTAAATTACCTGTTCTTTTTTTGGGGTATTTCTTATTCACTTGGTCTTTCAGAGAAATTGTTAAAACCGAAAAGTATAGTGGTGACTTTGTGTTGGAGTCTGTTAGAGCCTCTTTTTTCACCCATTGCATCAATCTATCTACATTATTTAATGATTTATTTCTGCTTCATTACATCTGACGCTACATGTTTCATTATTATGATACTGCTGTTATACTGTATACTGAACATGTCACACCAACATTATGCTGCAGATAGAAATAAAAGTCTCAATATTCAACTTCATTCTCAATCGTATCCTTTGTTTTACTGTCATTTGACCTGCAGAGTTTCTGTAAATTAGATTTAGATTAACTTTGTTCACACTTGTTCAGACACACATTTTATTTTTAGGCCATGCTTGGATGAACAATCCTGTTCAAATTCAGTTTCTACGAGAACATGGGTCCCATTTCATAATGTGCTCCATGTTCTTGTAGAAACTGAACATGAAGGTCTATGATTGGATTGATTGCAAGTTTGCAACAGGATTACACTAAACATTTGGGCTCATATGGTTTTCATTAAGCTCTATTCTACCCATATTCACTTCCCCATAATGTCCAAAATACACCAGATAATTCACATTCAGAGAGAAATTCATTGCAATGTGTGTGGAGAAGCTTTTAGTCCATCAAAATGATTTAGAATTTCACAAGGTTGCATACACTGGATTTAAACTGTTCCCTTGTGGGAGAGTAGGCTATTACATCCATTGTTTCAAATGGTGTATTGTTATTTCTTTGTAGTTGTCCTTATACTAATTCCATGGGTTTCAGTTACAGCAACTCATATTATATTTTCTTTCGACTTGCGTATATTTAGTAAAATAAATCAATCCTACACCCACACTCTCTCTCACACACACACACACACACGCACGCACGTACGTTAATGCTTAGCATAGGCAGCTAACTCACCTCAGGTTCGCAGAATGCAAACAAAACGACCAAGCAGTTGTTATGAAGATGAATTAACTATTTATTTCAAACTGTCACACAGTTGAAGTTGTGACTGAGCAGTTTTCACTTCCTATAAACAACCCACTAGACTCCTACACTCAATTTCCATGCAGTGTAAACATTAGCCTATAAGTTGTTTATTTCACAATTTTTACTGGTTTAACAACATAAACGCTCGTTGCGCATGTCTTTTTTTTTTTGCAGCAGCAGCAGCTAGGTGGAAAGCCTGGTGACGTGAGGTTAAGCATACAGCGGCAGTGTGTGTGTGTGTGTGTGTGTGTGCGTGCGTGCGTGCGGAGGGGTGGGGGGTGGGGTTGGGGGGTGTGGCTACCGAGGATTTTAAGTAGAGCGTGCTTGAAGCTTGCTCAGGGAGTGTCTAGGGCTAGGCCCTACTTTCTAGGGCAGTGCATGGTTGTCAACCATTTTCATGTCAAGGTCCATTATTTATTCTACATTTACCACCATGACAACCTCTCAGACCCAAAACTTGTCTTAGAATATTCTGTTGTCGTTGAATTAGATGTCCACGTCCAGGCTGTATTGATGTGGCACCATGCATATATTATACTATCTCGCCATATAATATTCAAGATAACAGGAAAATGTTGATAAAATTAACAATTATTCTATTGTGTAGACTTATCTTGTAAATTAATTAATGCAGATGTTTAACAATAATGTGACTCTTGAGAGTGTAACATGAAACCTTGGTCCACACTCCTTTCATATTACGCTCCTGTGTACCCTCACAGGTCCATTAGGTTTCATGTTACACTCTCAAGAGTTAAAGTTCCATAAGGGTCCATTTGGTGTCATGTTACACTCTCAAGAGTTAAAGTTCCATAAGGGTCCATTTGGATAACTCTCCATCATTTAACTGGGGACTAGGCTGGAACCCCCTCAAGGACCACTGGTGGTCCCCGGACCACATGGTTCAGAACTATTGGTCTACCAAAGTATACCCAACACAACGGATGTGCACTATTGGCCTATTAAACAAAGACAACACATTTAATTAAACACCACTCTTAACGTTATTGCCATGTGATAATTACTCAGCGGTGTAAAGTCACTAGTACATTTACTCAACAACTCAAGTACTGTACTTGAGTACAATGTTGACATTGTTTTACTGGAGTATTTCCAATGTTCAGTACTTTTACTTTTTTTTAATAATGTCAATAATAAAATATAAAACTACCCTTTGTGCTGGATTGGTTTTCTAGTGATATTTGGCAGTGATATTCACTAGCAGCACTGGTTATAACAACTCGAAACATGCTACTACAAACAAAAACAGTTTAAAAAAAAAAATGCGATGAAAATGCTTCAATCTGGTGCACTTTGAGATAAAAATGAAGAGGCTAGATCTATAAAGAACTACACACATCATATTAGATTATTATCATCTTTACTGTGCTATTATTGCCATTTGCCAACATCACAGTAGGCTACAAAACAACATTGGATAGGGCAGGGGTGGGCAACTTTGATGATGGAGAGGGCCACTATATTTCAAACTCACTCCAGAGGGCCACAATGCATATAGTCAAAAGCTGATCTACAAGCTCAAAACGTGTCGCAGTGCGATGCATTTTGAGCTTGTAGATCTGCTTTTTTGCTATTTTTTAAATTGGAATCCTGAATTATTTTCACCTATTTTTTAATTGGAATCCGGAAAAGTAATATTTTTATTTAATTTCAAATACATTTATGTTATGTTAACTTTATGATTATGAACTGAAATGCAAATATTGGACATAAAAAAGGCTAGTACTAGTCATTAAGCTACTAACAGCTGAAATCAATAACATATCAGTATTCTGATATTAACCTGCAGACCGCATTAAGTGAACTGAGTCTGTGCTCAGAGAATACATTATTCAGCGTGTCCACAATAGTCCACAGCCCACTTTGGCAGACAATCATATGTCAGACACATACATTCAGTTGATCCGAATT
This sequence comes from Electrona antarctica, assembly GCF_951216825.1. Classification (NCBI taxonomy): domain Eukaryota; kingdom Metazoa; phylum Chordata; class Actinopteri; order Myctophiformes; family Myctophidae; genus Electrona; species Electrona antarctica. Next base: position 40,117,925 of record NC_136801.1, on the reverse strand, counting down.
AACATGTGTAAGTGTTAAGTTCCTGTGCCTCAGGAATGTCGTACTTCCAGATGGGAGATGGCCATGACGCATGTTAGATGTTCCTTGCATGCCTGTACAATACATGTTTTTGTTTGTAGCAGCATGTTTCGAGTTGTTATAACCAGTGAATATCACTGTCAAATATCACTAGAAAACCAATTATGCATTTAAATGTACATTTAAATGTGTATTTCAAGCTGCTTTAACCAAGGGTGTATTTCATGAACCGTATGTTAATGAGGGGGCGTGTCTTGCCTATTCAGCCATTAGCAATCAAACCCAGAGCAATCAAACACAAAAAAAGTCCCATTCCGCCAATTTAATTTGAGTTTAGTTTTGGAATATATATTTTTGTCTAGATTGTTCAGACGTTTGTGTTCAGACACATTTTACTTTTAGGCCACACTTGGAAGAAGCAATCCTGTGCAAATTCAGTTTCTACAAGATAATGGGCTCCATGTTCTTGTAGGAAACTGAACATGTCTATGTAACAGGTCTATGATTGGATTGGACACACACACACACACACACACACACACACACACACACACATACACACACACACACACACACACACACACACACACAAACACACACACAAGGCGCTTTACATAGATTGTGCATTCACCCATTCACACACACATTCATACACCGATTGCGGCGGAAGCCAAGCCAAGCCAAGGTACCAACCAGCACATCGGGAGCAATTTGGGGTTCAGTGTCTTGCCCAAGGACACTTCGACATGTAGACAGGAGGAGCCGGGATTCGAACTGCCGACCCATGGATCATTGGACGACCTGCTCTACCTCTTGAGCCACATGTCGCACACACACACACACACACACACACACACACACACACACACACACACACACACACACACACACACACACACACACACACACACACACACACACACACATTATGCTGTAGATAGAAATAAACAAGTGGTAATATTGTCATATTTGCTGTATATTAGATAGTATATTTAGTATATTTATGTATTTGAGCTTTGTGAATTAATCATTTAACTGATCTACAATTTCAGAACGCATTGTGAACTGATATGATGTGCTTAAAGATTGTCTATAACAGAATAATTGTGAACGTTTGTGAAAATTGTGGAATAATCTTGAAAAAGAAATCCACAGTTAAATCAAACCAATTGTCTTGACATTAAATCTTTTAGATACACTTATCTATACAAAACATGAACAATATATGTCCATACAGTTAGGTATGTCCTACTGTTAAAATGACTACATTGCTATAGAAAATTGTGAATTTGGCATGTGAAGATGAAAGAATGAAGAAGTTTAATGTCCAATAATCAAAAACATTATTTCATTCACATAGGGCTAAACCTTTTTATAATTTTAAATTACAATTATATTGCACAGTGAAGAACTTGCTCAATAACTTTGGAAATTAACTGCTGACATCTCTGGGTTTGCGTTTTTTTTGCAAAGAAAGCACTTGTGTCAATGAACATATCTCTGATGATGGCCCATCATCATCTAGGTGTCTTTGGTTATGAGCCTTTCACATTGAAATGGAGCCTGACTGCAGTTAACTGGAGGAGAGCTGTGAGGAGGGTTTTCACCACTCCAAGACAAAGGGGAGGTGTTACTATACTTTCAGTACTCTTCTTTAAAGTGACCTTTTGATCCTAACTAAGTTACTGCACAGTATCATGCCAGACAATACACTATATAATCTTATGCATTTGTTGGCTATTTATTTTCACATAAAGTAATTATTTGAATTAGTAACAAGACTGTTTAAATATCATTCCACCTACCCTGTGGTTTGTGACTCCACAAAAACACCCAAGTGATTTGATTAAAACGCTGATGAGACTTACATTGTGATTTTGTCTTTATTTTAATACATATATTGTATATATGGTGTGTAGGCTAGGAGTCCAGTTTCTTCATGACAATTCCAGTCAGTAACATGACATATAATATAGTAGATCATAACAACACCAATGTACCTCTAACACACATGTTAGAGGTACATTATAGGCATTGTTACTATTGCTGCTTTTGTTTTGTTTGTTTGTTTATGTTTAATAAAGGATCCCCATTAGAGACACATGCATAAGCCTCTAGTCTTCCTGGGGTCCTGGATAAAGCAAATACAATACAGATGTACAACTATAAATACAAATTAAATTAAAATAAAAAAACAGAATAATAAAACACAACATGAATACAAAACAAATTCACATTATAAAACCAAATGTAGCCGTAAACAAATACACAAATCACAGTTTCTCAGTCCTTGGTCTAATCTTAAATGCTTACCATACTTTTTATTGTGTAACCACTTTGGATCCATTGAGTGAGTATATCTTTGTGGAGGAGGGGGGGGTGGAGGACAGTATGTTAGTGTGACAGTGTGACCCCACCCTGTCACTGTCTGTTTGCTTTTACATGCCTTTCAGTAGCGCGCACTGTTTAGGTAGGGTATGGACAAACACAACTACAAGCAAACAGCTCTCACCACAGTTTCACCACAATTTCTAAAACAGTTACTAAAGGGTACTGTCACTTTAAATAGGGGACAGCACTGTTGGGCCAAACCAACTCCTGTCTGGAGGTAGGGAGGATTGCTTGTCGCCGAGGGACATTGCAGTCTAAAATGACGTTGGAAGACTTGGGAGAACTAAGGACTTTGTGAACTAGAAGAGCTACAAGCTCATTTAAATATGAATGTGTGTATATAACTGCCGTTTTGAGCTATACTGTAACATGTAACATGCTGTAGATCATGTTAACCCCTTGTAATTTGGTCCTGTGTTGTGGGAGGAGCCAGGGGGGTATATAGCTCTGGGAGATGGCAGTGTCAGTCAGTCTGTCCTGCTGTCTGATGCTGCCTGGAGCTGAGGAACTGTCTCTCTGAGGAGGTGATGATGTGTTTATTATTTGTTACCATGGTTGAAAGGATCTAGATCTGTTGATTTATTATGTCTATTATATATATATATATATATATATTATGTAGTATGTTATATATATATATATATATATTATGTTTTGCTTTACATTAGAAAGGCCTGATTTATAAATACTTATATTATATAATAATTTATTTAAAATGATTTTGATTTGCATTATTGTATATAATATAAAGTACTTGATTTTGAATATACCTTTATTTTCTATTTTCAGACATTTGGTCTCCTCTGTATTTTTTTGCCACTTTGGAAAATAAAACCACTGTTAAAAACTCTGCCCAACTGCGTTGCCTCGCCATTCCTGGTGTACGTATTACCCCGCCTGAGACAGGGGTGTGACAGTTAGACTGTGATTGGTGGAGAGATGGTTCTATTGTTCTCTTAGTCAATCATTCAAAGCAGTTAGTGGCTCTCTGGTATAAGAAGACTTGGTCTGTGTCATTTCTCCACAACTCCTCCAGGATCATTTCTGGTCACATCTGACTGTGGACTGCAGACTTCAGGTGAAGATGAACTCTCTCAAACCCACCAGGGACATTTCTGTTGAACAGGAGGAACCCAAAGACTTTGGTATGTTACTCAACCTCCCTTTTCACTCCTGTTTTTATTCCATCAATATTCTCAATAGTAATTGTATTATGATCTTATTAGTAGATTTGTTGTAGATCATTTTTGTGTGTTTTTTACTTAAGGATTAAGTAATCACTTAATCCCTATATTTTAGTCATGCCATTTTAAGGTACACGGCAGGGATTTGTTCCACAACGATTACTTTTTTAGTCTACCTATCAATGTATCAACAATCTTTATTTTGTATTTGTTTCCAATCGAATCCAGTGTCGCATCATCAGTCTGACTGCCCTGACCTACCAGAGGTGAATGAACAAAGAAGCTTGACAAAGAAAAAACACCATTGCTGTGATCAGTGTGGAAAACACTTCCCTAACATGTCCAGCCTTAAAACACACCAGAGAATTCACACTGGAGAGAAACCCTATGGATGTGATCAATGTGGACAACACTTCTCTCTAATGTCCAGCCTTAAAAGCCACCAGAGAATTCACACTGGAGAGAAACCCTATGGATGTGATCAATGTGGACAACACTTCTCTCTGATGTCCAGCCTTAAAAGCCACCAGAGAATTCACACTGGAGAGAAACCCTATGGATGTGATCAATGTGGACAACACTTCTCTACAATTGGGAACCTTAAAACACACCAGAGAATCCACACTGGAGAGAAACCCTATGGATGTGATCAATGTGGACAACACTTCTCTCGAATGTCTACCCTTAAAAGCCACCAGAGAATTCACACTGGAGAGAAACCCTATGGATGTGATCAATGTGGACAACACTTCTCTACAATAGGGTACCTTAAAACACACCAGAGAATCCACACTGGAGAGAAACCATATGGATGTGATCAGTGTGGACAACACTTCTCTCAATTGAACAACTTTAAAACACACCAGAAAATTCACACTGGAGAAAAACCCTATGGATGTGATCAGTGTGGACAACACTTCTCTGAAATGTCCAGCCTTAAAAAACACCAGAGAATTCATACTGGAGAGAAACCCTATGGATGTGATCATTGTGGACAACACTTCACTCAATTGGCCCACCTTAAAACACACCAGAGAATCCACACTGGAGAGAAACCATATGGATGTGATCAGTGTGGACAACACTTCTCTCAATTGAACCACCTTAAAACACACCAGAAAATTCACACTGGAGAAAAACCCTATGGATGTGATCAGTGTGGACAACACTTCTCTGAAATGTCCAGCCTTAAAAAACACCAGAGAATTCATACTGGAGAGAAACCCTATGGATGTGATCATTGTGGACAACACTTCACTCAATTGGCCCACCTTAAAACACACCAGAGAATCCACACTGGAGAGAAACCATATGGATGTGATCAGTGTGGACAACACTTCTCTCAATTGAACCACCTTAAAACACACCAGAAAATTCACACTGGAGAAAAACCATATGGATGTGATCAATGTGGACAACACTTCTCTCTAATGTCCAGCCTTAAAATCCACCAGAGAATTCATACTGGAGAGAAACCCTATGGATGTGATCAGTGTGGACAACAATTCACTCAATTGGCCCACCTTAAAACACACCAGAGAATTCACACTGGAGAAAAACCCTATGGATGTGATCAATGTGGACAACACTTCTCTCTAATGTCCAGCCTTAAAATCCACCAGAGAATTCATACTGGAGAGAAACCCTATGGATGTGATCAGTGTGGACAACACTTCACTCAATTGGCCCACCTGAAAACACACCAGAGAATTCACACTGGAGAGAAACCCTAGTGTTTATATTATGACAAGAGCTTAGCACATCCACGTAAAGTGTTGTATGATCTTTTTTCATTTTTTTTATTACACGTAAACTTGTATATCCTACTGTTTAAATTACCTGTTCTTTTTTGGGGTATTTCTTATTCACTTGGTCTTTCAGAGAAATTGTTAAAACCGAAAAGTATAGTGGTGACTTTGTGTTGGAGTCTGTTAGAGCCTCTTTTTTCACCCATTGTATCAATCTATCTACATTATTTAATGATTTATTTCGGCTTCATTACATCTGCCGCTACATGTTTTATTATTATGATACTGTTATACTGTATACTGAACATGTCACACCAACATTATGCTGCAGATAAAAATAAAAGTCTCAATATTCAACTTCATTCTCAATCGTATCCTTTGTTTTACTGTCATTTGACCTGCAGAGTTTCTGTAAATTAGATTTAGATTAACTTTGTTCACACTTGTTCAGACACACATTTTATTTTTAGGCCATGCTTGGAAGAACAATCCTGTTCAAATTCAGTTTCTACGAGAACATGGGTCCCATTTCATAATGTGCTCCATGTTCTTGTAGAAACTGAACATGAAGGTCTATGATTGGATTGATTGCAAGTTTGCAACAGGATTACACATTAAACATGTGGGCTCATATGGTTTTCATTAAGCTCTATTCTACACTTCCCCATATTCACTTCCCCATAATGTCCAAAATACACCAGATAATTCACATTCAGAGAGAAATTCATTGCAATGTGTGTGGTGAAGCTTTTAGTCCATCAAATTATTTAGAATTTCACAAGGTTGCATACACTGGATTTAAACTGTTCCCTTGTGGGAGAGTAGGCTATTACATCCATTGTTTCAAATGGTGTATTGTTATTTCTTTGTAGCTGTCCTTATAATAATTCCATGGGTTTCAGTTACAGCAACTCCTACTATTATATTTTCTTTCGACCTGCGTATATTTAGTAAAATAAATAAATCCTACACCCACACTCACACTCACACACACACACACACACACACACACTGTTGTTAAATCAAAACAATTGTCTTGACATTAAATATTTGAGATACAAAGTATGAAAATGTATGTCCATACAGTTAGTTTACTAGCCTACTGTTAAAATTACTACATTGCTATTGACTGTAAAAATGTGCAATTGTGAATTTGGCATGTGAAGATGAAATGATGAAGTTTAATCTCCAATATCAAAAACATGATTTCATTCACATTATGGCTAAACTTTTTTTTATAATTTTAAATGACAATGATATTGCACAGTGAAGAACTTGATCAATAACTTTGGAAATTAACTGCTGACATATCTGGGTTTGCGTTTTTTTGGCAAAGAAAAGCACATTGAAACTTGTGTCAATGAACATATCTCTGATGATGGCCCATCATCATCTAGGTGTCTTTGGTTGTGAGCCTTTCACATTGAAATGGAGCCTGACTGCAGTTAACTGGAGGAGAGCTGTGAGGAGGGTTTTCACCACTCCAAGACAAAGGGGAGGTGTTACTACTTTCAGGCTGCACTCTTCTTTAAAGTGACCTTTTGAGAATACATTGGAGTAGGATCCTAACTAAGTTACTGCACATGCAGCATCATGCGAGATAATACACCTTATAATCGTATGCATTTGTTGGCTATTTATTTTCACATATAGTCATTATTTTAATTAGTAACAAGACTATTTCAATGTCATTCCACCTACAATGGTTTGTTCAGTGGTGGAATAAGTAAATGGTGTGACTCCACAAAAATACCCCAAGTTACACAAGTAATTCGGTAACACTTTACTTTAAGGGACAAATTCATACACGTAATTAAGCCTTAATTAAGCCTATATTAAGGCTTAGGTGATGCATTAGTTATCATGAACTATCATTAAATCATCATTAATTACTTGTCTTCTTCAATCAATTAATGCTTAAGTAACCCATTACTTGGTTACTGTTACTTAATGTGTTAATTCCCCCATTGCATCAATATATCTACATTATTTCTGACGGTCATGATTTATTTCGGCTTCATTACATCTGACGCTACATGTTTCATTATTATGATACTGCTGTTTTACTGTATACTGAACATGTCACACCAACGTTATGCTGCAGATAGAAATAAAAGTATCGATATTCAGTTTAATTCTCAATCTTATTCTTTGTTTTACTGTCATTTGACCTCCAGAGTTTCTGTAAATTAGATTTAGATTAACTTTGTTCAGACGTTTGTGTTCAGACACATTTTACTTTCAGGCCACACTTGGAAGAAGCAATCCTGTTCAAATTCAGTTTTCTACAAGATAATGGGCTCCATGTTCTTGTAGGAAACTGAACATGTCTATGTAACAGGTCTATCAAATCAAATCAAATCAAATCACCTTTATTTATAAAGCACATTTAAAAACAATTTCCATTGTACCAAAGTGCTGTACAGACATTTCATCAACACCACAGATAGAAAATTAAAAAATAATCAAACAATATACTATTAAAAAACAAAAAAACAAAACAAAAACAAACAAGGTCACGGGCAATCAAATGCTTGGGAGTAAAACAGGGTTTTAAGTCTGGATTTAAAAATGTCAATGGAGGGGGAGGTTCTGATGGAGTAGGGGATGGTGTTCCACAGCCTAGGGGCTGCAACTGAAAAGGCACGGTCACCTCTGAGCCTCAGCTTGGTTGTTGGGACGTCTAAGAGTTCAAGGTCTGTGGATCTGAGGTGCCTAGTGGTGGGGGGGTATTTTACCAGGTCTGTGATGTAGGCAGGGGCTAGGCCATTCAGAGCTTTATAAACAAATAAAAGGGATTTGAAATTAATTCTGAATTTCACTGGTAACCAGTGGAGGGAAGCCAGGACGGGGGTGATGTGGTCTCTCTTCTTGGTGCCAGTTAAGAGCCTAGCTGCTGAATTCTGGACTAGTTGGAGGCGGTTTAGGGCTGACTGACTGATACCGGTGAACAGGGAATTGCAGTAATCTAAACGGGATGTTATGAGGGCATGAATGACGGTTTCTAAGTTGGGAGTGGAGAGAAATGGTTTTATTTTGGCTATGGAGCGGAGGTGGAAGAAGCTTGATTTAACAACTGCATTTACTTGTTTATCTAGTTTGAATTCTGAGTCGAAAAACACACCCAGGTTTTTTGCGTGAGGTTTGACCAGGTGGGAGAGGTTGCCTAGGTCCGTCTGGATCTGTGCGGTGGAGTCAGGTGGACCAAATATTATGATTTCCGATTTGGTATCGTTTAACTGCAGAAAGTTTTGTGACATCCAGTGTTTAATATCTGTGAGGCAGTTCCTTAGGTTGTCCAGTTGTGAGTGGTTGTTTGGTTTCAGGGGAAGGTAGAGTTGTGTATCATCTGCGTAGCAGTGGAATGAGATATTATGTTTGTGGATGATTTGGCCTAGGGGGAGCATGTATATGGAAAATAAAATGGGGCCCAAGATCGATCCCTGTGGGACCCCGCACGACAGATGGGCGGGTGGGGAGGTGAAGCTGCCGATGTTAACTGTGAAGGTTCTGTTGTTGAGGTAAGATGAAAACCAGGCCAGGGCGGTGCTATTGATGCCAGTATTGTGCTGAAGACGGTGGAGTAAGATGCTGTGGTCTACGGTGTCAAATGCCGCACTGAGGTCCAGGAGGAGCAGGATAGCACAGTCTCCAGAGTCGGCGGTGAGGAGAAGATCATTTTGCACCTTCAGTAGTGCCGACTCCGTGCTGTGATTGGCTTTAAAGCCTGACTGAAATGTTTCTGTGATGTTGTTATGGTTTAGGTAAGGAGTGAGTTGACTGAGAATAATTTTTTCCAGGACTTTTGAGAGAAATGGCAGTTTTGAGATGGGCCTGTAATTACTGGGGAGGGCGGGGTCTGAGTTGGGCTTTTTCAGAAGGGGCTGGACCACTGCTTGTTTAAAGCAGGTTGGAACTGTACCGGTGGCCAGGGAGCTGTTCATGATGGCGAGGATGCTGGGGGATGCAGTATTAACAACCTCCTTCAGGAGGGTAGGGGGGATGATGTCAAGTGGGCAGGTGGCAGTTTTCATGGAGGAGATGAGTTTGATGAGGGTTGGAAGAGAGACTGGGTGAAAGCTGTCTAGTGTGGATGAGCAGACAGGTGTGTTGTTTGCGTTAGGTGTGGGTGGGGTCATGCTGTTTCGAATGTTCTTGACCTTATCTATGATTGGATAGATTACAAGTTTGCAACAGGATCACACACACACACACACACACACACACACACACACACACACACACACACACACACACACACACACACACACACACACACACACACACACACATGGTAAAATGGTAAATGGTGCATTTATATAGCGCCTTTATCCAAGGCGCTTTACATAGATTGTGCATTACATTCACACACACATTCATACACTGATTGCGACGGAAGCCATGCAAGGTACCAACCAGCACATTGGGAGCAATTTGGGGTTCAGAAAAAAAATATTGCCAGTTTTATTGGCATCAAAATGTACTTAAAGTACCCAAAGTAAAAGTACTCATTATGCAGAATGTCCCTTTTAATGTTTTCAAATGTATACAAATCTTTTGAAAATAGTAGAATAGTAGTAGACAAGCTTGTAGATCGTCTATTTTCAAATGCCCGAAATCTATATTGCATGTATGTTTTGTAATAATAATCCAAATATACAAACTAGGTATATGTAGGCTACAATTTTGGGATTTGTAAAAGTATTGATATTGGAAAATACTCAAGTAAAGTACAAATTCCTCAGAATTGTACTTAAGTACAGTACTTAATGGACCACTTCACCACTTTTCAACCTATCTTCATATAATAGGTCCTCGCTAATAATCATGATAAAATGGCACCATTTTTTTCTACTCAGTCTGTGTCTCATAGGAGGGCTGTGGGCAGTTCAGAAACCCGTCCACCAGTGACATCATCGTTAGGCAGATTTTTTTTAAAACAAGATTGAAAGCCTGCAGTTTCTATTAGCTTGGATTCCCCATCGATGAATCACACATGCCATTCTGACACGCTTACTAACCCTGTCCCTAGCCCTAAAACTACAACCGCACGCAGAAGCCACATAGTCGGAAGGCTACTCTGTTCCCATATAGATATATACTGTATATTATATATACACACACACGCAGTCGTGCGCACGCACGCACGCACGCACGCACGCACGCACGCACGCACGCACGCACGCACACACACACACACACACACGCACACAGCTGCACGCTGTCCCACAGCTGCACGTTCATTCAAACACACCTGGCTATAATTACAGAGCTACTCTGTTTTGATCTATCTGAAATCTATACTTTGATGTATCTGAAAACATTATAGGTTTGAAATAAGCCACGCAGCAGCAAACATGCTTAGCTGCAGGTCATCTGTCTCTCACTTTGAAAACAAACGGTATAGCTCTATAATGTCCGCCCATATAGCCTGCCCTGAAGGGATTGGACGCTCTGATTGTTTTTGTGCTTGAGAAAGCGCCTGGACTACATTTGCACGTGTAACCCAGGGTTATTAATTGTATGTCTGTATTTGTACTGGTACCATCTACATCAGTTCACAGATCATCACACCAATCACTCACTCACTCACTCAGTCACACCAGTTTGGAATCAGCAATCATCACCACCACCACACCCTAGTATAAAACCCAGCACTTTGTCTCAGTCAGTGAGGTGCACATCACTGGCTGCGACAGGTCTGTATCCCTTCTTTTACAAATAAATCATCATTGCAAAACTTTATATTAACACACAGAATGCGGGACACGTGATTTTACGTGGTTCGAATCCCGACGGTCGGTGCGGGACCCGTAATTTAACTTTTAGTGCATTTTTGTATTGATTACTTTCAATCACCTTTCTACCCACCCGGACAATAGATCAAGTGGCCCCGATCCATGCCACAACACCCCGGTCACGTGATCAACTTCAGCTTGCCTCTCCCCCTCCCCTCCTGAAACAGGACGGGAGGGGTGCTTTGTGTTTAGAGTATCCCTAATGGCGGCGTCTATGCCCTGTATACGATCGTAAACACTCCAGTCAGCCTGAATCACATGTCACACTGCATGAACACCCAGGATCACCCCCTCCCCTCCTGTTTCAGGGGAGGGGAGGGGGTCTTGTGTGTATTTTCGGAACGTAATGGCGGCGCCCATAGACGCTACCACCATCGGAGCAGCCTTGAATAACAGACCCATGGACAGAAGGCGGTCAGATTCATGGCTCCTTTCCTTCTTCATATACTACTACGAACAAACAAGATAACTAACAAACAAGATCACAACTTCATGGATTGTATCGAGGGACCGCCACCAGCAGTGGCCGGCCCTGGCCCGGTCGGACTGCAGCTGCCAGGCAGCGGGTGGAAGGCACTGGGACTCCGGAGTGTCTCGTTGTTTGTACGCACGTGTTAGTGTGGAGGAGAGCAACCAGACTATAGTGATTGTAACACTTTATTGTTCATCATAATTGCAGTGATAAGACCGCAATGGATGCGCCGGGGACATCGACCCGGTTCTAATTAACTTTTCCGTGTCGGTTTATATACGGCAGATTTACAGGGGTGTTAGACAACGCGTTGCAAACTGATGATCGCAAGCTGAATAAAAAAGCCAATTGCTGACGAACGGTAGATGGGATCAATGTGTTCTTTTTTCCTCATGAAAGTAGACATTCAGGGCTTTCATTCGGTGTATATATGTATAAGATATTTTTTGTGTTAAATTTTATATCTGCCTGTCAATGTCACACACAATGTGACACAAAACTGTGAATATCTCAGCTTTCTGTTCAAAACACCACTTTTAGACCATAGCAGGTGTTACATAAAGGTCAATAAGTCCAGAATGGAAGATGGTAAAATCATTTCCTTTTTTAATTAGAGCCGACAACATAAGCTTTCTTTTGAGGCAAGTGGTGTGATTATCGCTACAAGATGACGTTTGCTGTGGGCCTTGGCAAATTTTAAGTCCTTCTTTGAACCTAATCCCTCACCACCCTGGGAAAGCATTTTTGAGCGGTGCCTCCGCTCCATTACACAGCTCTGTCTGTATGTCTGTCTGTCTGTCTGTGCACAAATTTGGGCATGTACAACTTCCTGGTCTCAATTGCGCATGTTTCTTTCCTTCCAGGGAGCAACATGGAGTCCACCGTACTGTCTTCACTTCCTAACCTTATTTAATTAACCTTGAGGGCAACCAGGAAGTGTAGCCCCCCAGCCCACACACACACACACACACACTGCATGTGTGCACATCGGATCCATATGTAGGCTGTATAACGTGTGGAAAAGCAAAAATGAATACAAATTAAAATATTTTGTAATTACTCGATTAAAGGAAATTAAAGAAAGATGAGGTCCCTCTTTTTGGCACAGGCGGGTCGTGGACAGAACAACGAGGTCCTGCGTTCTTGGCATTAATACGGTTAAAATGTTTGTATCACACTATCACTAAACACGGGTGAAATTCACCCGAACACCTGCCTGTAGAAAAGAAAATCACACCCGTGTGAACTGAGTGGTGTCAGGTCTTATATAGACTGATCAGCTGTGGTCTGACGTAATGTCTGATGTAATGAAATCACACCCGTGTGAACTGGGTGACCATAGCAACCATGCTCATTTTTTGGTACGAACAGACAGACAGACAAACAGACAGACACGTAAACTAACAAAGCCAGTTGTAGGAGTGGTTTACACCACTCAAAAACGGGGATGTGGGCAGGTAAACAAACTTACCTTCTATGATATCACTGAGCATCATGAAGGTACTGAACGAGCCACCCACCTCAGACCATCAGCAACATTATGAAAATATAATTGTCCGGGTGAAAATCACCCGTGTTTAGTGTTCTAGGGTTAAAACCCATTCGGTGACTGCTTTGTCTGAGCAGATTAATAAGTAATAACACTATAAAATTGTAAATAGTGTCATGGTGAACAGAGCAAGCCAGACCTAATTATTATGCCTCATTATTATAAAGTAATTAATTCCAATGGAACTTTTAATGCGACCAGCAAGTGATTTAAATCTTTGGCCTTTAGTTTGGGGCCAGTACATTTTATCATTAGCAACAGCACATTTTGGATGGGTTCGGAAGATTGATACGCGGCAGTGAAATTGGCACAGCTGGCAGAAAGTAACTAAATGTCTAGTGGAAAAAGGGAAAACACCACAAGAACACTGGCTTTATTGCATTTTGTTGTTTAGCCAATTGGAATGGAGTCTACATGTTCCTCCAAATAAAGGGGAAGCAGGATGTAGTAGGCCAATATGTGTTTGTGGCTTAGATATAAAAGTCGTTACTCAAGCAACATTGTCAGTGTAAAATAGCTAACACACCCACATCACAGTGAATATTTCAGCCCAGTGTACTTGGAGAATCTCTGCATTGAGGGGAGATTTCCTTAGGGTCTGCATGGAACTCAGATGAGATAAAACACTATGCTGCCTCTGGGCCATGTCGGTGTCCATTTATGTGTATTCTGCGACCTATGAATATTTAATCAATAAAGTATATATTTAACCAGTAAATCATACTAGCTATGGCATCTTAAGGGTCTCTTTAAATGCAGGGTTTTGGGAATCTGTGCAACCCTGCCTGGACGAGTGTCTGTGCGCGTGTGTGTGTGTGTGTGTGTGTGTGTGTGTGTGTGTGTGTGTGTGTGTGTGTGTGTGTGTGTGTGTGTGTGTGTGTGTGTGTGTGTGTGTGTGTGTGTGTGTGTGTGTGTGTGTGTGTGTGTGTGTGCGTGAGTCCGACATTTGGACCCAATTGAGCTACAGTCAGAAATGTTCTGTCTTTCTCTGACAAGGTAATCACCTCACTGGCTCCAGTCTCTGGCAGGGAATTGAAAAGCATGGCTGGCGCATGGCTCCGACAAAAAAGTCCAACCCCGTCAGACAAATGGTCTCACAGAGTGAGCACAGAAAGTCACAAGAGATAGGACGGAAGGGGAAAATGTTAAGGCGAGACATGGTAGGTGAAATCATTTTTTTTCCCTATTTTCTTCCTAAACATGTTTTCTTCCAAACTAAAGCAAAATAAACATTCAAAACACATATTTAGATGTTTATTTTAGTAGTTTATTTTAGCCAATGACAGCTCGTTTTGCTGGGTGAAAATCCACCCTCTCAATTTTCATGATTGGTTGTTGGTACAAAGGAAGTGACCATATTTGGATCACACCACAGTCAGCTCGAGGTCCAGACCTTTCCAATGATATATGGCATTATATGTTGTTGCCAAGATTTGGATGAGATATTTTAAAAATCTTAGTTTTAATATAAGTAATCAACTGGAGGAGTTTCATTGTGATAGCTATTAGTTAACTTTTTTTCCCTATTCACCTACCATGTCTCATCTGGATGAGACACGAGACACAGGGACACATACTCTTCAATCCAGCATGTTCCGCCTCATCCCAGAGCTTTACTGAGATATTTAATATAGGAATGAAAATATCTCTGCAATAAACTGCCTCAAATTGTATGACTTGGGGGCACGGTGGCACAGTTGGTAGTGCTGTCGCCTCAGCTAGAAGGTCCTGGGTTCGATTCCCGCTGGGGACGCCGTGGGCACTGGGGGCGTGCTCTCTCCTCCGCGCCCATACCCGAGGCGGAGTTGGCGAAAGGGCCCTTCTGTGTGGAGTTTGCATGTTCTCCCCGTGTCCCCTAGGGTAGGCACCCTCACCAAAAACATGCACTTATCCTGGTCTCTAAACGACCTCCCCCTGGCCAGCCGGGGCCCCCGATGGAGGGAAAAGGAACTGGTCGGAATAACGTGCTCCTTCCACGCGCTACGTCCGGCCGGGGAAATTCCCCCCTGTCAGGTGAAAAGAAGCAGCTTGGACTCCTCATGCATAGAAGGAAGCATGAGGTCAGTCCGCTGCCCCCCTAGGTTGGCAGAGGAAGTGTAGCGCCCAAGATTACATTAGATAAAATGGGTTGCAAAATCGCGGGATAAAAATTATTATTAAAAACAAATTGTATGACTTGCAATTATAGTATTTTACAATCTTCTTTTTTTTGTCAATTGGAAAGGGAGCGTACTTTCAGGCTATATATGTGACTGACGTCCATTTACGCTCTATGCTCCAACATCACGCTCTGAAGTTGGAGAAGATTCTCCGAGGATTCTCAGAGCCTATTTACACGACACGTTTACATGTTGATCAATGCCGTGTTGGGGGGCTGAAAATGTTAAAGTTAAACCAGAGTGGAAACCATTGAAAATGCTCTGCCTTGCATCTCCATGTAAATGGGCAAAATGGGGCAAAACATAAAATGTGTAACTGTCGGTGTGACGCATGATAATTCATTACAATGAATAGGGCCAACATCACTGATCTGATCAGTTTGTATAGGTTGGATCATATACGGAATAATAATATTCCATGAGGTTTCTAGTAGGCATGTAACGATTCAATCAACTCACGATACGATTCGTATCACGATATGAGATTCACGATACGATTTTTCATGATATTTTAAACAAAAAATATTTCCCAGAAAAATGGTCTCTGGAGGTGGCTCAGCAAGTTCATACGCAGACAATGTGCTTCTTGTGAACCGCAATGACTCCCATTCTTCTGTCTTGCATCTCTCTCCTCTCACGGGCCTTGTTTTCTCCTATCTCAAACATTTAGCACGAAATGCCAAAACAAAAGCTTGCACACACACACACACACACACACACACACACACACACACACACACACACACACACACACACACACACACACACACACACAAACACACACACACACACACACACACACACACACACACACACACACACACACGTGCGCGCACAATCCAAAAAGGTTGTATAAGTGCCAATGCAAAGTAAACACGCCAAGACGCTGACAGCCAGGCACATTGCAGTATAGTAAAGATTACTAGATCGAGTGTGAAACAAATGTGCATCTCACAAAGTTAACTTGTCGAAAGTTTCCCCCCCTTCATTATAAGCCCTATCCATATGCGTCGAGGTTGTCAACATTGTGGTGGGTTTACGAAACTTTAGGACGTACAGGAGTGTATACCTCAAGGCTGTATATTCCATATGTTAGGAACTGGGGTTGGTTGGCAACTTGGCAACACACTGCTCCTGAGGGAAGAGTGGGCAGGTGGCACTATCCGTCATTTGGCAGTCAATGGCAGCATTATGCTAATGCACAACCAGAGAGAGAGAGAGTGAGAGAGAGGTTAGATGAGGATGTTACAGTGTATACCGTACTAGAGTTGTGGGGGTGAGCTTAAGCCGTAACCTCCTGGTCCTAAATGTGATATCCCTTATTGCTTCCTTGTCTAAAACACTGAATTGGGTCAGACACATGTTGGGGGGGGGGGGGGGGGGGGGAGCTTAAACACCGAAACCTATAATCTGTAGGCGACACACACAGGACAAAAATAATAACTCAAAAAGTGCACTCCTCTCTGTGTGTAGATTCCAGCCAGGCCGGACGTGGCCTATACCCAGGGCTGTGTCAGTAATTAAATTAAATGAAATGATTACTATATTTACCCAGGGTATCTGGGCTAAGCTCAAGAACTTGTTTCCAGCTAGGCCCTGCTCATAGAACACATTTCATCGTAGTGGTTCAATGCCTTGTTCAAGGGCACTTCAGCGGTGGTAATTTTAACGTGTCGGACCGCTGATTCGAACTGGCGACCTTCCGGTATCAAGACCGCTCCGCTATCCGTTCGGCCACCGCTGCGTGCAACCATCATGAGCCCATATGCGAGTAAGTCAAAGTGCAACCACTTTATTGGCTGTGTGTTGTTTTGGAGCATACAGATATGTGGACCTCTGTGTTCATGATTGGCGGAATTTTGGGCTCCCTTAATTCTGCCCGTGGCCTACTCAGACTAACCTGACTCCGCCAGATTGCGGCAGTATTGAGTTCACAAGTTCCCTCCTCCTGCCAGCTGGATCTGGGCTCTCTCAAGCAGAAACGATAAACCGGAAGCAGCGTGCCAAAAATGATGATATCTCCATGATAATTTCGAGTTGTATAGTCTTGTTCGGTTGTGTTTACATTTGCACTGTGGCAGTGCTTCAATACGTCATCAGTATCGTGTTGATCCCGCCTCTAGCGGCCGCATATCTCTCCGGTCAGAAATGGCTCGGAGTACATCGTCTCTGCCCGAGAGGGACCACATGGGAGCAGGATGAGGAACTCACTGCTGCCACCAGCTGGCGGAGTCAGGTTATACTCAGAGTGTGTGGTGTGCAAAAGGGCGTTCAATCCGACATGATTTGTTGCATTTTGGGGGGCAAAACTAATTATAATTGTGATGTTGTAGACTAGATGCTATACAGTATGTAGGTAGGCCTATTCAAAAGATTTTTAAACATTTCAAAAGTTGTGCAATGGGACATTCTTGCATAATGAGTACTTTGTATACATTTGGTACTTTTTCATGCCAATACTTTTGTACTTTTGCTCAAGTAGGCCTACATTTTGAATATTCTACATTCAAAATGTATTCTACATTTCAGAATTTACACTTTTACTATCGTGAGAAATGTGAGTTTTTTGTCCACCACTGGGTATGGGTCTGGGAACCAGGGACGTGCACACATAGACATCAAGGGGGCTTAAGCCCCTGCCCTTTTACCCGTCTGTAAAACAACTGCCCTCTCCAGACAACAAATGCAGCATTTTCTACATGGTGGAAGAAATGCAAATGCCCCTCCTTTCCTTTCCATGCCATACCGGAAGGCAGCATTCAGGAGAATAGCTTTTTTCCGAAGTCTCCTGAAATTGGAACGCACCAATTTGCGTTGAACACAATTTGTTTCGAAATCCATGTCGTTACACCACATCTCCAGTAGATAAAGATTGCTGGGTTGCGCCCCGGAAATAGCTGATCTGCAAGCTCTGAACGCGTCGCAGCGCGACACGTTGTGAGCTTGTAGATCTGCTATTTTCTTAGGAGATTTCAGCCCCTGCCTCACTAACACTCTCTGCACGTCCCTGATGGGAACATAGGGCCTCATGCGCCAACCGTTCTTAAGAAGTTCTTAAGAGGAAATTTGTTCTTAGACCCACTTAGGACGTTTTTAAGAGGGTTTTGGGATCCCTCAATCTTTTCTTAGCTGTGATTTGTTCGTAGGTAAGAACAGAATCTACGCACACTGTAGAGCACTCTTAGGGTGCCTTTTTCGTTCATAAGTGCAATCTGAAAACATAAAGGAAAAACAGCGCCATCTGCATGATGCTCAAAGTTTGGTCTGAGGACCTCAAGGGGTCCTTGAGGAAGTTCCAGGCAGTCCACAGCAAAATATGGAACATTTTACCACTTTAATCTAAATACTGAAAATAGTCAATCTACAAGCTCACAAACGCGTCCCATTACTGCCCATTTTGAGCTTGTAGATCGGCTATTTTCGAAACATTTTGATAAATCTTCAAAGCATTTCCCTAGCAGAAAATATTTTCATATGGGGGTCTGCAGAATGCATATAAATTTGGGGGTCCTTGACATGAAAATGTTTGAGAACCACTGGTTTAGAGTTTACAACCCAACCCAAACAAATGCACCATACCCACCACATAACCCCCACCCCACCCGCCATCACCCCCCCCCCCCCCCCCAAGTTGACTATTGTGAGAGAAATAATAAAATACATTCATGAATTTTGAATTTCTGTTCACTTCAGTACCTCCACAGTATTATTGATTTTTAATGTTTGGAGTTTGGTGTTCCACCATATTTAGACTTTAGTTTAGGTATTCTTGACTTCACTCAACTTTATTTCTATGTGTGAGGTCCTGTGATTTCTGTGTGCTGCAATCACACACAGGTGTGACTGCAGGCAAGGCCATGGAGTCATGCAAAACCACACCCACCTGGGTGAACACAGGTAGGAAAATGAATTCCCAATGCCTTATATGGGATTGGTGGGGTGGTTCCCTATGGTAATTAGGATGCTAATTAGGATATATGGGGCGTCTACCTATGATAATTTGAATGAACTGGCACACCCCTTCAAGTTACGAGGATTTGGATTCATCATCATAAGAACATGCTTACGAACAATTCTGCCTACTTAAGAACGTTTCATGAATCTGACTGGACTTCTCTTAGGAATTCACTTAGGAAGAAATGTAAGAGGAAAAGTTAGGAACTTATTGGCGCATGAGGCCCATAGTGAATATGCAAGGTGAGACACAGTGAAACACGCCGATGCAAACTGTCAGCTACAGGGCAGATTAGAAAGCCAGTATGGCAGGGACATTCTCAACTAGATAAAGTGCCCCTCGGGGCACAGGTCTCCACCAGGGCAGGTCAGGTTGTGGCCTCCTGGTGGCGCTATAATAGGCCTATGTGAAAAGCGTGCCATTTCTTCTTACGCCATGGATGGCAATTGGACGATTTGAGGCATTTTGATCCAAAAATGTGTTTTACAAAAATCCACCTGTTGGTGGCACTATAACAGGCCAATGTGAAAAGGGTGGGCTATATTTCTCTAGCCTGGCTTGGCCAGCCTCATAGCGGAGATTCACTGAAGATTCTTCCCCGCATATGAGTCTGGACTTCGGCCATAGGCAGCTTGAAAAGTGGGCGTTAGTAGTTGCCTTGACAGACAGATCCATCTAGCCAATCAGCGTAACAAAAAGCTGACGTCACCACACAGTGCGCTGGTCCGCTCCTCATACCACGGCAACCACGCTAAAAACAACAAGGTCTGTTTAATAGTTTCTACTTTATACGTGAGCGAGATATGTCGGATATATGTCAGAGTCTATATCTGAAATAACTGCTGTTCTTATCGTTTCTGTGTAAACTTTTAAACTTGTTGCGTTGAGGGCAGCCATTGTTGTTTTGAAAGTCCTGCAGCATGAATGTTACGTCACCATATACACATGAACCAATCAGAGGCTGCTTTTCACTGTTGTACGGACAGCCGTTGAAACGCAGTCACTGATTGGCCCGATTGGCCCCGGTCATTTTCTGATTTCTCCAGCTTCCGCATACACTCTGTCAATGAGCCCGAGTCCAGACTCATATGCGGGGAGGAAACATCAGTGAACCCTCGCTATGAGTCTGGCCGCGCCAGGCTAATATTTCTCAGCCTAGTAGGACAGTCTGTGAAAGATTTCACGTAAATTGCATGCTGTGTTCATGATTTTTGTTCAAAACGGGCCATTCCTGCAAACTTTGAAAGCCAATTAGGATGGAATATGAAATATCGGACAGATCCGTCTTGAACACATGACTATAGAGATAGTGTGTAACGATTTGAGGGATTTTTGGACAGAATCTGGAGGAGTAATATAAAGAAATGTGTTTTTTCAAATTTTGCTAATATTGCGCTATAACAGGCCGTTTGGGGGCAGAGGTTCACCGTTGGCATCTAGGGAGTGTGTGTGCAAAGTTTGGCATGGATCGGGCCAGCGGTGCCGGAGATTAGCTGTTAACGGACGGACGGACAGACGGACACACGGACGGACGGAGTGCAAAACATACTCTCTCCCCATGCCTTCGGCCTGGTGGAGACAATAACATCACACTTATAATAGCTTATAGACTTACGCTCCCCCTGCCCTGTTTCAACGCAAAGAGCCATTAATGGAATTCTGTGAATTAGCACGAGGCCTGCCGGGAACATAGGAATTTTAACACGTAGAATCTTGTGGCCTGCCACAAACGGAAAAGCCGTTTTAACAGCGATGTATTCATTAATGCATGTTTTAATACGATCGTATCGAAATCTACCGTCCGTTAGCTTTGTTATGCTTCTGACCCAATGGGCGCGGCCATTTTGAAAATGCGCGCGCATCCACTAACATTGCCGGCTCTGTTTTCAGACGGCTTTATCTCACAGAAGCGACATTGCAGGGGTCGCTTTGTCCCAGGCAAGCGTTTTCAACGGCCTGTAGCAGGCGCTGTGATACTCGCGGTCCACTTTTTCCACCACCGACCGAGAGAACGAGCACCAGCTTCGTCAACACACACGGAATGGTTTCATAGTAAAATGCGATACGGATATTTGGCTCTTCAAAGTAAGTGTCACGCGTGATTAAACCATGGCAATACGCAATCGAGGGATTAATTAATGGCGGCAGGAATTGTGTTAGTTACAATTTACAATTCAGACACACACGCCAAATCTTTATACACACAAATATTAGATAGATATGGTCCGCGGCCAAATACATAATTTAGGGGGTCCTTCAATGAAATGTTTGAGAACGACTGAGATATAAACTATTTTTTAAATTCTTACCATTATGTTTAAGAAAACTGTTGGATTTAGAAGACATTTGCAGATTCGGTCTCAGGTTTTACTGGGTTAATGTAAGTTTCTGCACACAGAGAGAGAGAGAGAGAGAGAGCGAGAGAGAGAGAGAGAGAGAGAGAGAGAGAGAGAGAGAGAGAGAGAGAGAGAGAGAGAGAGAAATCTAACCTGGCCAAAACTAATAACAACTTAAGTGTGCTCCAAGATCCCCACAGATCCCCACCAGAGAGAGAAAAACAAGACAGCCATTCCGATGGAGAAAAAAAAGCTCTCCATAGCAGCTATGGATTAAAAATCACACTCGTTTGAAGTGAGGGGTGCAGCATAGGCAGTATTTATATCACCCGATGACATCTTACGTTGTCATTTACTGCCCTGAAAGTCCATAGACTTGAGCCTGCCAAAAGATTTACATAATAATAATAATAATAATAATAATAATATTGCTAGCCACATAACGTAATTTCGTAAAGGTTCAAGGTTGTACTTTATTGTTACATCTTGTGTACAGGTACATACTGTAAGAGTAAAACTTATTTTTGTTTGGCTTCCTTCAGACAATGCAGCTTTTCCCTGATACGCTCTGGTTCTTATCAGTTCGTTCATGTATATCTTATTGTTTGGGGAAAGAAGATTTTTTTGCAGTCTATTTCCAGTGGCTTTGAGACTGCAAAACCGCTGCCCATGCGGCAGCATCTCAAACAGACTGCGGTTGGGATGGCTTGGACAAAGCCATGCATTGGATTTGGTTGCTGTAGCCTGGCCCCATGGGGCCTTTACTGTGAAGCAAGTTCAAGTTCAACATACCCAGGATGTCTATTCATTAGCTGGCTTCACTAACCCCGACAACCTCAATCACTGCATTTCTCAAATCGTTAAGTCCACCGGTGGCTTTTCCCAATCTAATTTGAACACGGCCAAGTAAAACGGGTGTTTGCACTATAAGGCCGTTAATGACCAATCGCATACAATTCAATTCAACTTTCCTAAAGTGCTCTCCAATAATTAATCAGGGTCACCTTTAGTTTAGACCTTCTATAGCTATTAGCTATACAACAATTAACCTTTTTTATTTTATTAATTCATATAATTCATTTTATTTATCTTGGTTTGGTTATTGACTCTTACCTTGCTTGCTGCGGTGACACCTGACTTCCCCTCTGATCAATACATACATCTTAAATTGAATTTTTATTTTCAAACCTTTATCTCTGTTCCAGTGAAAAGTGCGTGCACTCATGCAACGCAGCGGGACCATGGAGCGGAACGTCAAGTCACCTCTGACCTCACCTGCCTGACCCCATTCAGAGGAGCAGCAAAGATAAGCCTCAGCGAGCTCCAAAAAATGGATGCCGGGAACTGGCACTTTAACCCAAAATGGACGAATGTCTTCCTCTTTAATTTTACCGTCTCATGCAAATTCAATACCACTATGTTTAATTTGCCAGAAAATAGTGTCGGTTGTTAACCCTTAGAAGATGAAAGACGCCAATTGGCGTCTTCATCAGAATTCCGTAAATGATCAATGACGCCAATTGGCGTCTTCACAGTTTTTGATGAATCTAAACATATTAATATGCTCCGAAGCGCTGTTTAAATTCCTGAGCTTATATTCCAACTACATTACCCAGAAAACCCGTGTCACGTGACACACGTGTACGTGTTGCCATTGGAAGCTGGTCCCAACCCCTGTAAACAGTGGGGGCAGAGGGAGTCTTCATTGTTTTGCCTGTTTTGCCGTCTCGCCCGAGCGATTTTCTAGCAGAAAAAGTTGAAAGCAGTACTATTTATTTGAGCGAGTTTTGTGGTAGTAGTATTGATCCATACGCGTCCCAGTCGCCTTCTCCAGGCGGAGTAGCCCTGGTCCAGTGCTTACAGCGAGACTCGCTGCTCCCTCCCTCCTTTTTTCATTGTCTCCCCATCGTCGTCCGATGAGCTATACCGGGAAACCATTGAAGAAGACGATCAACCCGGAATGTTTTGAGGTAATCTTATTGTAGAAAATGCCCTTCTATAGTGATCAGAAATCATAAGATGATCGCTACAAATAGATGCTTGGATAATTACTACTACTAGTCAGATCATGACGCCAGAATGACTCACCACGATGGCCCCCAGCCATTAGCCAGCACCAAAGGTGCTGGCTAATGGTGTTGGTCGGTGCATTGGTGCTGGATAATGGCTGGAGGGGGGGTTGGTGTCGATCGGTTGGTGCAGTACAAATGTATCGTAGCAGGCATGCACGCATGGCAGTACAAGTATTTTCTATTGTAGCGTGCCTTATAGGCGATCTGATCTTTAGAGTAATGTTCGCTCCTTTTATTTACTGTCTACAAAGACGGAGAACAAACATGCATCGTTTACTGAAGCAACGCGTGGTTGCTTCGATCCTAGCCCCATATGTGCCCTCTCCCTACGCTCATTCTGTAGCTCATCTCGGAGCTACAGAATGAGCGTAGGGAGCTACAGAATGAGCGTAGGGAGAGGGCACATATGGGGCTACTTCGATCCTTGCTACAAGGATCGGAGGGGGGACGGGGAGTGAAGCTAACAGTAGCGTATTATATAAGATCTGTATGACGTTTCATTGACGTCTGAGCTTGCATGATAATTGCATTCATTGTATATTGTATACAGTCATGACTGTACATTGTTTAGTGTGTCTCCGTGTGATGATGATGATGACGATGATGTCAGATAGCCTACGTCCCCCCCCCCCCCCCAACTGGCTATTGGCCGGGCTGACTACAGCTAAATGTTTATTTTTATATATTTAGAACTGGCATCAGATGAGGAGGAGGAGGAGGAGGATGATGAAGACGAAGAGTCAAGACTGCGATGGAGTTCTCCGACACTGAACCGGATGCATTCATTCATTTCAGTTGTTTTTTTTAAATTTAGCCTACACACACACACACACCGTCAAGAACAACTGGAATGCAGTGGTTTGGGGACACTGGGGAGTTTGGGGACAACTGTTTTGTATGTAGGCCTATTTATTTTCTGTATTATTTATTATAATTGTATTATGTTAGTAGTCATAAAAAATAAAAGACAAGCTTTTACAATGAGTTAGACCTGTCATGGCTATTTTGTTCACTATTCTGAGGTTTATGGTTTGACTAAGCGAGTTTCAACTGTGATTTACTCTGTAACGGTAGATGGTAAGAACCCATTTTTTTTGTTATAATACAGTATACATTCAAGTCTATATTTTGATACATATCATGGGCACAAAGTCATATCAAAACAATGTCCTTGGATGTGTTTTTTATCCAAACTGTTTTTTCACAACAGGTTTTTGAGATACATGCATGAATAGACACGGTACTGGTAAGACTATGTAAACATGGTATATATCAAAATGTGCGTTAGAATGTCTAATTTTACCCCAAAAAAGAATTGAGTTTATATGATGTTCCATTTCAGAGCTAGGGGGACTTTTAGCTGGATAGGTCAGATTGATCATGACTGACCATGCTATTTATAGATGGCAAAATATCTACAGTGGTACATGTGAGAAACTTTTTATTTTATTTTAATTGAACTAGACAACTCACCCTTTAAAATGAGATATGGCATGGGTGTGTACGCCCAGCAGAAAAAAAGTTCTTTAGAAAATAAAACTTCAACTGGTCATAACTTTTTTTGTTGTCCTAGAAACAGAAAACAGTGTAAATGCAGGCTCTTTTAAATGGCTTCCAACACAAGAACTAAACATTTTATCAACTCAGTTCATTTTTTTCCTGGAAGCAGACAAGTCAAGCTTTCTCTGAAGGTCTTTCGTTGTCACACATTCACAACAGAGAATTTTCAATAAATCATTCAAAAACGCCATTCTGCCATAGAGAAGTCTAAAAACTATATAGAAATCCATGAATATCTCAAAGAGTTAAGATCGACAGTGTAAGGCACCTATATGAAAAGTTATCAATTAAAGGGGAATTTCTCCCTAAACCTTTTTTTAAAACTTACTTTTAAAAGTAAGTTGATAATTATGTATATTGACCAAAACAAAATATATAAAAAATAAAATAAAGATATAGGGGAGCTGGGGCTGCAGCTGGAGATGAAGCTGGGCCTGGAGGGGTCTAACGGTAGAACTCCTATTCAATCGCGCAGTTGGTTTTTGTTTTTTGTTCACATCTGTTCTAGATGATGTGACAGCAACACTCCATGCATTGTTGACACTGCACTCTTCCTGGTCTACGTGAGCTGATGTTAGACCCCCCCAGCAGCAGCTCCAGCCCCAGCCCTAGCTCCCCTATATCTTTAATTTTTTTTAATATATTTTCCCCTTTAACGTGGCATTAATGTTGTCATTTCTCTGGTCTAAATATCCATTATCTTCCTCCTCATCCCATTTCACAGTGGGAAAAATGTACCTGAATGTATATGGGTGTTAAGTTGTGGGCGAGGGCTGAGCAAGTTTTTTTTATTTTTTTAACCTTTCCTACATTTATTTATTCATTTAATCATTTTTCAAACATTTCTTTGGACTATTTCCAGGGGGGAAACATGCAAATAAATACAAGCTCTACAAGCTCTACAAGCTCACAACGCGTCGCAGCGCGACACGTTGTGAGCTTGTAGATCGGCTATTTTCAGCAAGTGTAAAATCAGCCATTATGATGGCATCAAGGCCCGCCAAAATACATTTCAGTCGACTAAATCAACTGTAGATTTAGTCGACTAAAATCTTATGACATTTAGTCGACTAAAACTAGACTAACAATAAAACATTCCAGGTGACTAAAATGTGACTAAAACTAAATGAAAACTATTCAAGAGACTATAGGGCAGTATTATGCATGTCTTAAGTACCAGGTCTTATTACTTAACTTAAGACCTGGAGGCGTGATCAATGCCATTTGGCTATTCTGAGTGGCCAAACAGCATTGACCACGCCTCCAGGTCTTAAGTTAAGTAATAAGACCTGGTACTTAAGACACGCATAATACTGCCCATATATGTCACTAAAACATTCCAGGTGACTAAAATGTGACTAAAACTAAATGAAAACTATTCAAGAGACTATGACTAAAACTAAAATAGAAATTTGCTGCCAAAAACAACACAACGATAAGCATGTGGGGGGGAATAGGACTGGTGGTTTACCAAGGAGGAGGGATAAGCAGCACGCCTGAAAGTGCCTCAATCATGGAGAGTGATGTTCACCTTTCTGCCATTCATTTTTATTCCAGAGCGACCTATTGGCACTGAGAAGGTCAATCTAGTCTGCGGCCTCGCTGGCACTAGATTGCTCTCCAGCACCCGCCATGATCCCAGAGTGATTGGATGATGTGCTGTACCCCTCTTCCTCCACCCCCACACAAATTATGTCTCTCCTCCTATCTCTACGTACAGTTGGGTGCCACCGATATTGTCCCTTATCATTTGACCCATTTAGGCCTGACCTCAATTTTATTTTAAATCCTTCTAAATCCTCCAGTTTTCTGAAATAAATATTTTCACGATTTTTCAAAAATAGCAGACCTACAAGCTCGTAGCGCGCCACTCGGTGGCGCGCTATGAGCTTGTAGATCTGCTATTTTTCAATAGCTAAATTATAACATAATGTTTAAAACACAAAGGGGTTCCCGCCCAAAATGGGTTAACTGTCCTTTTGCGCAGATCACGCAAACCTCAGCAAAAAGAAAAGGACAATATCGATGGCCTCCAACTGTACCATACCATACCATACCATACCATACCATACCATACCATACCACCTTTATTTATATAGCACATTTAAAAACAACAACGTTGTACCAAAGTGCTTTACAGTAAAACATTAAAAAACACAACTTCATTGAAAAACCACAAACAACATGCACAGTGTCACATTACACATCAAAACATCTCATACTGTGCTTGGAAACGCCAAGGAATAAAGGTAAGTCTTGAGGCGTGATTTAAACACCTGGACGGTGGGGGCTTGTCTTATGTGCAGAGGCAGCTCATTCCAGAGCTTGGGAGCTGCCACTGCAAAAGCTCGGTTCCCTCTGCGCTTCAGCCTGGTTTTAGGCACCACCAGGAGAAGCTGGTCAGAGGACCTAAGCGTCCGTGTCGGAGCATAGGGTTTCAGCAGTTCAGATAAATAAATGCAGGGTGCCAAACCATTTAGACAGTTAAAGACAAAGAGCAATACTTTGAAGTCAATCCTGTATCGCACAGGAAGCCAGTGGTGGTGGTGGTGGTGGTGGGCCCCAACCCCCAACACACGCTTGCCCCGGGTCAAATACTGCCAGCCTCGGAACAGTCGCCATCAGGTATTCCTAAAAGTGACCTCACTAAAACTATGCCCAAACTATGCCCATATAGGGAAACTCCCCCCTTTCAGGTGAAAAGACTCCTTGGACTCCTCCTCATGCATAGACGGAAGTATGAGGTCAGTCCGTTGCTCTCCCCAGGTTGGCAGAGGCAGTGTATAGAGCCCAGGATTACGAGATAAATGACACTGGAATGGGTTACATTTAGTAGTGTGTACCTTGGGCGGCTGTGGCTCAGGAGGTAGAGCAGGTCGTCCAATGATCCCTGGGTCGGCGGTTCAAATCCCGGCTCCTCCTGTCCACATGTCAAAGCATGGCTGAGGGAAGTAGGGGTGCTGGGGGGGCTGTAGCACCCCCTCCCCCCAGGCACAGCCCCCCCTCGAACAGGAGGGGAAGAAGAAAAAAAATAATCAAAAAATGTGGCCAGGCCTAATAAATATGCTGTATCACAGTATTGGCACCTTATCCTGGTTAATTTGTTCATATAACTTGCGTGTGGAGAGGGAAAGTAAAGGCCACGTTTGCGCGTGAAAATGCGCGAAAATGCGCGTGCATGATGCGCGTGCACGCGCATTTTTGCGGCGCGCGCTATGCGCGCGCACCCCCTACTAGACGCTCAGCCCCTGCGAGTGTAAAGTACTTCCCGCGGGCCTGTGTCAAAGTGTCCTTGGGCAAGACACTGAACCCTACATTGCCTCCAATGAGTTGGTCGGTGTGAGCTCGCCACCATTGGTGTCTGAATGTGGGAAGTGAGGACGCTGGCGTCGACTGTTCGCCGTTTCACCTCCCAATGTATGAATGAATGAACCACTGTAAAGCGCTTTGAGCACTTGGAAAAGCGCTATAAAAATGCAATTCATTACAAAAAATGCAATTCATTGAAACCCATGATCTGAATAGTCACTTTATACGAACATTCTCTCATGAGTTAACTTCTAGCTGGTGCAAATGAATGGTTAATCTCTACCTCATTTGGCTGAGATTCTGCTGAGAACCTTGAATCGATGCATAATGTAATAGGGGGGGCGGGAGTGTTCCATGCATTCTGAGAGAATTAGAATGAAGAACTGAGAGGAAAGTATGGATTGCACTGAAAAAGAGGACTCATAAGTGCACTAACGTGGGCCTGAAAATCTATATTTCATTACGGCATGCATGTCAGATGTTGCCAATAACTCATTTTGGGCGGGAACCCCTTTTGGTGTTTTAAACATTATGTTATAATTTAGCTATTGAAAAATAGCAGATCTACAAGCTCATAGCGCGCCACCGAGTGGCGCACTACGAGCTTGTAGGTCTGCTATTTTTGAAAAATCGTGAAAATATTTATTTCAGAAAACTGGAGGATTTAGAATTTTTTTTTTTAATTTTGAGGTCAGGCCTAAATGGGATAATGCCAACAAAAAGTAGTTTGGGCTTTAAAGGGACCCTGCAAGAAAAAACTGAGCACCCAATCAATGCACATATACTGTATATACTGTACTTTATATGATTAAATGACTGAATTCAATGTGAGCTCTCCTCCTTTAACCCATTTTGACCTGGGAACGATTCTAAAAATGTCTTCTACATCCTGACAGTTTTCTGAAAAAGCTATGTTTATGTATTGTCGTTCTTCGATTTTTCAAAAATAGCCACCAAGTGGCGCGCTATGAGCTTGTAGATCTGCTATTTTTCAATAGCTAAAGCATAACATAATGCTAACACCAAAAGAGGTTCGCGCCCAAAATGGGTTAATACAGAGCCAGTTTTATAGTGCATAAAATATACGACAAAAATATATTCATGTTTTATATTTCATGGCATGCCGGTGATTTTCTTTTTCAGTGTGATCCAGATGGGATGAACCTCATAACACCTCAATATTACAGAGGGTTATTTCATGATTACTATTTTTAGTATTGAATACACGCTATTTTTGCATGCCAGTGTGTCCGCCTGTCTGCATACCAATCTCATCTGCCTTGGTTGCCAATATGCACGCACGCACGCACGCACGCACGCACGCACTGACATTGGGTGACTCCTGCTTCTAATTAAAAAATACCTTGGTGAATGATGACATCTCCAACACCTTTGCCACCACCACACACGCACACACGCACGCACGCACTCACGCTTGCACGCACGCACGCACGCACTCACGCTTGCACGCACGCACGCACGCACGCACGCACGCACGCACGCACGCACGCACGCACGCACGCACGCACGCACGCACGCACGCACGCACGCACGCACACACACACACACACACACACACACACACACACACACACACACACACACACACACACACACACACACACACACACACACACACACACACACACACACACACACACACACACACACACACACACACACACACACACACACACACACACACACACACACACACACACAGTCCCAGACCATCGGTCCGATCCATGATACAGAACTTCTGCTAGATTAAAAATGTTAAATGGTTGGCTAGTGGCCGCCGCACAGCCCTCATCTTTTCTAGTGGTGTGGTTTCATCAAAGTAATTCAGTTTATTGATTGGCCAGTCAATAACTCCAGTGTTGGCGGCTGGAGTGCTAAGGCAAGTTTGATCTATAATTGAGGTCAAGCTAAAAACACACATTACAAGAGATAAGGGGGGAGAGAGAGAGAGAGAGGGAGAGATATTAAATATTATTGAATAAGTTATTATTTGAATATGTTATCGCAGATCTACAAGCCCACAATGGGTCGTGATGTGACGCATTGTGGGCTTGTAGATCTGCTACTTTCAAATGGCTGAAATGTATTCAGGGCTAACGTGGTTAATGCATGTTTTGTAATAATAATCTAAGTCTGCAAAGTAACTAGTAGGCTAACTAAAGTTTTCAAATCAATGTAGTGAAGTAAACGTACAATATTTGGATCTGAAATGTAGTGGAGTAGAAGTAAGGATTTTGGGGGGATTTTGGATATACAGTAAAGTGCAAAAACCTCAAAAGTGTACTTAAGTGCAGTACTTATAAGTAAATGTACTTAGTTACTTTCCACCACTTGTTACTGTCAATAATCTTTTGATTTGATTTCCATTGCTCCAATAAGGGCCTTTCTCAGCCCCACCCCTCTCCCACTGTTTATATTGTGTTTAGTTTCCAAGATGGCCGCAGCACCAGGAGGGGGTGGAGCGGAGGTGGGCCCTTACTGGGCTGCATTCAAGACACTTGCCTTGTGTCTGACACCTGACTTGTGTCTGAACACAGCTTTGATGGCTGTGCCCCCCTCCCCCATCAAACAAAATGTGTGGTCAAACCATATGGGCTTCCATTGGAAATGCATTGGAGCGGCCATTAAACAGACACAAGACAGACACAACAGAAACAATAAACAAGCCCCGTTAATCGTCCATGCATTCCAATGTTGACTCCATGATTTCACTGCAGGGCATTTCAGAAACCTGCTCATTAATCGTGTTGTTTTAAATTGTCATAGTTTTAATTACAGTGTCTTATTGTTTTCATGTTGTTCATACTCTGGTGTTGATTTGCTTTTACAGTCTTATCCTGTTCTTATTTCAATATCATCACTCCTATCTAAAATAGTTTTAATTGTGTTAAGACTTAAGAGTGATGCTTTCCACCTTGGTGAGATTTCCCACAGTGATGGAGTGACTGTCAGACATGATGAGGTGAGCTATGCTATTGAAAAATTAGTTTTAAACAAAGCATGTGGCCATGATATGATTACAGCAGAACATCTGAAACATTCTAGCCATAGAGTTTCAGTGCTACTGGCACTGTGTTTCTCTGGGCTAGTGATGTCCATGTTGTCCACGTTGTCTGTAGTAGTTAAAAATAAAATGGGAAAGTTAACTAGCATAGACAACGGGAGGCATACTATGGTCCGACGGAGCATTGGTTCGACATGCGTCCGCACCTCGGACTAGCGCCTGCTCCCGCGCTTGCGGTTATGATTAGGTTAGGGTTTGAGGTGGGTTGTCGTGTTTCGGACCAATGACTAGTCGGACCAAACACATGCACCCACTGTTATGAATTCTGTACCGACTGACAATTTCCTTAATCGTGTAAATACATAAATCCGTGCCATGTTTTCTCTTAAAACCAAATTGGTTGTCGGTGGTTGTTGCTGTATACTCTTTGAGCCTGTCCATGAGGATACCTTCTAGCACCTTTGACATAATGGCCGCCAGTGCAATAAGCCTATCTCACAGAATTTCCCCGCCCCCCTAAATACGCCCCCTTTCGGGGTTAGTGGTGATAGCGTGACGTCACTCCATAGACACTACATGTTAACCGAGGTAATTTAAGAAGTCTACAACTTTTGTTTTCTCAAGGTAAGGTTTGTTCTATCTGTTCGACCTGATTTACCATCTTGTTTGCTTCATAATAATATTGGTCTGTCACATTTTTACATTAGAAAATGTACTTAGATTCTCCAGAGAAAAAAACGTGTAAATGCTCATGTTAAAGACACCACTATTTACCGGAAGTGGGCGTGGAAAGCGGGCTGTGAGATAGGCCTATTGGTCTGAGGTGTCCCCTTATCTAATAAGGATCCTGCAGTATTGGTACTCTCACCAAACTATGCAGGCTAGATGGGGAACGAATGCTTCCACACCCTTTCCGGTGCCAGGAGGGGAATTTTGGCGCCACTATTATTTAATGTATGTATGGATGATTTATCTAAACAGCTTAACAAGTGTAAAACTGGGTGCATGGTGGGGGGATAACCTTATCATATGATTTATGCAGACGATTTATGTAGACGATCTAGTTGTACTGTCCCCATACAGTGCTATAGCCTACAGCACTGTACAGCAGCTACTACGGGTATGTACCAAATATGGCTTTTTATTTGATATTAAGTTCAACTCTAAACGTCTCTTTGGCAGGTATTAGAGGTCGTAAAGAAGTTTAAATACCTGGATCACATAATCGGGGATGATTTCTGTGATGATGATGAGGTGCAGCGTCAGTGCTGTAAATTATATGGCCGAGCCAATATGCTGGCACGAAAGTTTCACATGTGTAAAGACAATGTTAAAATGGCACTTTTTTAAAACATATTGCACTCCACTATAAACGGCTCACTTGTGGTGCCGTTATAGCAGTGCAAAAATGAAAAAACTTCAGGTGGCATATAATAATAGTATGCTTTTAGAATCTTTCTGAAACTCCCAAGATGGACCAGTGCAAGTGACATGTTTGTGACTAGTAATGTACCCACTTTTCATGCTGTACTGAGGAATGTTATGTTCAAATTCATGTGTAGATTGAAGGAGTCAAATAATGTATTGATTATGGCCTTAACAGGGATCACACAGAGTGATACAAGGTTATCTCTCCTCTTGCTTTTGGAATCACTGGAGGAAATGTTTATATGTTTTTTAATTGATATGGACTGTACGGAGTGAAAATAGCCTGATAGGCTATCTCTATGTTTTATTGTTTGTTTTTGTGTCTTGTTTTCTATTTTGGACCTATAGTGTCTGCAAATAAAGTTAATCTATCTGCTGTGTTCCTTTTGTCTTCTCGGCATCATTGAAAATGATGCCTCAATACATTTCCTAGAAACGAAATAAAGGTTGAATGGTTATTATTATTGTTATTTCTTTTAGAGAATTGCTCTGCCCTCTGCGATCAATCTCCATGGGCAAGTTACAGTAACCTGACTCTGCCAGATGGGGCAGCAGAGAGTACACATCTGGGAACTCTCAGGCAGACTTGATGCCCGGCCACAAAACGGCCTGGCCAATCAGCAGCAGCTTCTAGCAGCTTCTAGCAGCAGCTTCTAGCTTCTAGCTGCTGCTGATTGGCCAGGCCGTTTTGTGGCCGGGCATCAAGTCTGCCTGAGAGTTCCCAGATGGGAGCAGGAGGGGGGAACCCAGTGTACTCTCTGCTGCCCCATCTGGCGGAGTCAGGTTAAAGTTACAGTGCCTCCATCCCTTTTTTAACAGATGAGGGCTGATATTTCTGGAGCTTATTATTAAGCTTGTGCATCATTTATACTCTCTCTTCCCAGCGTGGTCAGCTTGATAAGTAGGCATACCACGTGCCTGATTGATTGAGCACTGAGCAGGCTTGATTGATTGATTGATTGATTGAAATATGTATTAACAGTTTGCAGAATTACAGTACATTTCAAGCACAAACTCAATACAAAGGCTGTTAACTGTGAGTGGACGACCCAATTAAGCATTACACTTGTTTACAATAGGGTCCACCATGTTCAATTCATCAAAAGGCATGTTTGAAACAATCTTTAAGGAGCTCATGGAGACTAATATTGCAAAAATGATTGTGGTATGGCTTTTCTCTGGAATGTACTGTGTATTTTCTACCTGCCATATAACCACCACAGAATCTGCCAGAGTTCTGAAGATGTCAGCCATCTCTCACCTCCTCGAACACCGACCAACCTGCTCCCCATAGCTGAGGAGCACAAACAGAGGTTTGGTCTCTGTGTGAACCGTGGTTGATGGCTTAATCACTGTGACAGACAGTATCCCTGCCATCCATGAAGCTCATCCAAATATAGGCATACATATTATATTATATTATAGAGTTAGTATATGAGATCCATCCTAACCAGATGCCCGAACCACCTCAGCTGACCTTTCCAGGCGAAGGAGCAGCGGTTCTACTCCGAGTCTCTCTCGTGTGACTGAACTGTGGCAGTGACACTGACACACACACTTGTGGCGTTGTCCGGGGAAAGTGGGCGCCCTTTGTCAGTGGCCGTGGCTCGATGCTTTCCTTGCTTGCTCGAACACTGCCGCATGCATTGGCCGCATGCACTCATGTCCCTATCCATGCTGTCAGTGAGGCTGCCAGGCGTATGGAGGTGCATCGATGTGGGGTGAACGGTATGGTTACAGTGTCATCTACAGTATTTTGAGGTGGGTGAGTTTGAACTACCAAGTTTTCCATCGGTGGAGTGGAATAATATTCTGACACGCTATTGCACCAACCGGAATAATAGGACACCAAACTTGCACATCTCGCTGTCAGAGCTCGATGCAGGAGGAATTGATTATATTTGTGGGGGGGGAAAAAGCTGCCTGCCCTGTATAATACAAAAGTGAAAGCCTTTGCTTTTCGTGAGATTGCAGAGCCCCATATGTGTTGTTGTTGTTGTTGTATCTGTTGCAGTGTGCAATATTGTGCATCATTTGAGAAATGGCACCATTGCGGCGTCATGTTTTCAAGAGGCTTTAGACAAACAACCGTTCGTAGAGGGCTTTCAAGATCATTTCTTTATCAGTAAAAATAAGTTTATTTTATTGTACCCTGGCACACGAGATAAAGTCTTGCTCGGTGCCTGCCATAACCACCTCAGCATCTGCCACATACTGCATCCAGCCATATCTCTCACATGGGACAAGCGACAAGCACAGCTTTGGTCTGTGTGGGTGGTTGATGGCTCAATCACTGTGACAGGCAGTATCCCTACAGCCGCCGCCACCCCCCGCCCCCCCCCAACAACACACACACGCACGCACGCATGCACACACACACACACACACACACACACACACACACACACACACGCACACACACGCATGCATGCACGCACACAGACACACCTTTCTCTGTCTCTCTCCCTCCCAGCAGGTTAGTGTTATTGTCACTGAGAAAAGCAGCGACAGTGTTGCTTTCGTAGACTAAAACTTCTATGGGAAAAAGATGTCGACTATACCTTTTTCACTGACGAGAACTAAATGAAAACTAATATAAGCTGTGATGACTTAGCCTGGCGCAGCCAGACTTTTGATGTTTGGTTGTTGCGCTCGGGTGTTAGAAAGAAAATAGCAGATCTACAACTCACAACGATTCGCGCAGTACGACACGGTGTAAGCTTGTAGATCGGCTCTTTTCAGCATGCAACCAAGTGTAAAATCAGGCATTACGACGCCATCAAGGCCCGACAAAATCAAGTTTTGATTTATGTTGCGTGTGGCCATGACATCACTGACTCTCACTCACACTCATGTCTCTCCTCTCCACTCATTCTCACACCCCCGCAGCCTGGCACATCTGCAGCAGATCCCCCAGCCCTCTGCTATAAAAGCCAGCCAGCTCAGTGTGAAGTGAGAGAAGGAACGAGCAACATCTCAGTCGCTTTGTTACATTTTCCCAGTTCAGTCAGACAACTCACAAATAGATTTAACCAATATTTATTATAGAATGAGAATACAAGTGCATGTGCATATGATATTTATCTTGGCGTTCGGCTCTGCAGCATTTTCTCCCTGCTCGGCACGATTAAACACCATCATAAAACATTAAGAGCAGGGAGATAGATATACAATAAAACCCCCATGGGGAACATAAATAACAGAGCCCATCGGTGGTGCTGGGGTGGTGGTGGGAGCAAACATCACATAACAACCAGGAACCATGTGCAGAGGAAGGCAGGAAGAGCATGCAGTCTAGTGAGCTTAAGTAGCCCGCCCAATTGGTCAGCTGACTGCCACATCAGCGAATGACGTGTGGGACTTGCACACACTTATACACCCCACATAGTAATGCAGCATATTAACCCCTTGGTCCTCATTCACAAAGGAGAAATACGCAAGAGTGTAACGGAAGCGTAACGGAAGCGTAAACAGATGCGGGAAATTCCTTCCGATCACGCAACGTTGTTTTGCCGTGCAATTCAAAGAGCGGTGTGTACCACAGGTACGCAGGTGTATGTTGTGAGGTACGCAGGTGAATGCGAGCGGGTGCCAAATGATCGGAAAATCAGCGGATAACTTCATTTGCATTGATCCACGCCCCATTTCACACCATAAAAGGCGTCAAGCATGACTCAGCAGACAGCAGTAAAAAAAAAAAAAAAAACTATAGGCCTTACAGCTCAAACGAAATAGAGGTCCTCCTGACGGAATGCAACAAAATAATGATATTTTCCAGTATAGTGGCTTCACAAATTAAAATAAAAATGATTGCTGGAAAGAAATTAGGCTATATTAGGAAATTAAAAGAAAATGATCTGACCATGTCAAGCGCCGGAGCGACGACCACCACCTGCAGTCTCTTTTTTTACATCCATATACCATTACATGTGTGCGTGATTCTTTATATTGTCTATAGCGTACCATTAAACTATATAAATCATTTTCCCAAGCTTACAAAACGGTGAACGCTGCTCCGCACCGCTGCAGCAATGTCAAGCTGATTTACGGTATAAAATGCAGCTTGGTCATTTATTTATTTAAGTTCGGGACCAAGGCAGCAAGCTAGCTATACTTGGCAATTATATTATAAAGCCTTTTCTTTTCTATTGAACAATTGCTCACTCACACCTTTGCAGAGGTAAAACATATATCCGATATTTTTATCAGAGCTGCATTGATTCATGCGGGGAATAGATTAATATCATCTCACTGTCATCTGTCTGAATGCCATGTGGAGAATGGATTTGTTCTGATCATGGACACGTAGGCATAGGCCTATAGCTATTTAAATTTTCAACCATATACGGCGGGTAGCCTCCTCTTTGTCAGATCTAAGTGCAGGTTCATTTATGATGATTTCGTCATATTAAAATGATTCGCGAATTTCGCGGGACATTTGGCACCAAACTTGATTGATCAATGTAGTAGCCTACAGCCTAGCTATAAGTTCCCCATATTATAATTAATTAAGGTGCACTGGCTTAAAACTATGACTGGCCGAATTGCACGCGCTGATGCAATAATGTGGACTTCTATTTTTTTATAGGGCTAATTAGCCCTTGTGACTGCTGTCTGTCTGTCAGACCGGCATGTCTGTGAACCATAGAAATAATCTGTTCTGTCCGGGCCGGGCTCACCGCACCGTTATATTCATTTTCCAATGAATTCGTACAGTGCAGAATGCAGATAAGTGTATGTTCTTATTATAATTGTGAGTTTGTTTTTTAACATGCAGCGCGAGTCCGCGAGAGCCGATCTACAAGCTCACAACGCGTTGCACTGCGAATAGAAAGCTGTCAAGTGCAGCGCAATCGCGCATGCTAGAAATATCCTAATAAATAAATAAAAAGGTGTCGGGTTTGCAGGGGCAGTTTCTGTATGGGACTCTAGGCTAACCTGCCTCTAGAATGCATGCATTTAGGCATCCAAGTGATACTTGACTTTTATATAAGCTATCATTTTTTTATGTGCTGACCAATTCTTTGGACACATGCCTACATATTTTATCTGAGATTTGGGGACTTTTAATTGATTCAGAATGAAGACTAAAGCCTTCTGAATAAATCTACGCAAGCAGTACACGACCCTCTGAGGTGGCGCAGTTTATAGCGGAGATTCCGACCATCCGACGTCACCGTCAAGTTCACGTTGAAGTTCATGAATTCCCACGTAATGTGGGAATCGACGTAAATGCCTGTCCGCTCACGCTCCGCTCACGTTACGTAACGGTATGAGCGTAAACCCCGTTGTGAATGAGGACCCTTGAGTGTATGTGCCCTTGAGCACGGCATGAAACCCCTCGAGTATATCTGACTGAACTAACTCCGCAAGCTACGTATACATCATTTAGCTTTAATTTAGTTTGTTATTTTAGTTTGGCCTTGATATGGCTGGTAGTCAAAGCTTTCGTTATCAGCTATTAGTTTAGAGCTGTCTTTTTTTGTTCGGGAGAGAGAGGGGGGGGGGGGGGGGGACCTGGCCCCCCTCTATTTTGTTGCTTTTTGCTGGCATCTCCAGGTCCTCTTATGTTTCCTGAGTTTGGTAATTGATTATTGATATGATTTATCTACACTGATACTGATGCATTTGTAATGATGCAGTTCCATTACATTATGTGAAGGAAAATTGGTTAATACAACTTTTAAACTTTAAAACTTGTTAACTTTGATGTCCTTCTTTATGTTGAGGCCTCCATTTTTGAGCCACTTGTTACTTTTCATATTTGTTTGGAGACATTAACAATTTAGCAGTGGTGGAAAAAGTACAAAAATATTTTACTTAAGTAGAAGTACTGATTCTCTACTTGACAATTACTTAAGTAAAAGTACAAAGTACCCATTAAGAAAGTTACTTAAGTAAAAGTAAAAAAGTACCTCAAATTAAATGTACTTAAGTACAAAAAGTACCCGGTGTAAAAATGTACTTAAGTATAAAAGTAAAAATTACAAAGTACAAGTACAAAGTACAAAATACAAAGTACCCGGTGTAAAAATGTACTTAAGTATAAAAGTAAAATTACAAAGTAAAAGTACAAAGTACAAAATACAAAGTACCCGGTGTAACAATGTACTTAAGTATAAAAGTAAAAATTACAAAGTACAAAATAAAAAGTACCCGGTGTAAAAATTTACTTAAGTATAAAAGTAAAAATTACAAAGTACAAAATACAAAATTATTTTCAAAATGAATACAAATAAATGAAGTCCTAAAATTGTCCTGTCAAAAGTGGCTTTATTCCAAAAAATGAAATGGCATACAAATAATTAAAATACAGAACCCCCAACAGCATACATCAATAACATACAGGACCAACATGCATAATTAATTAACACAAGAGCTCCATGTTGCGTTGCAAAACAGACGATGCCCAGTTCCCCAGTGCTAGTTGAACCTCTGCATTCTTGTTTATGAAATGTGCAACTTTAATGCATTTGGGTTTGAATGGAACATGTCTCTGGACAAAGTGATGTCTCCAGACATCACTTTGAGAAACACTGCTGTACTATAATCACGAGCCGTGAATCCGTGAATCAAAAATTCAAACAAGAATTTGCCCACCCATTTCGTAATTAACGCGCAAATTAGGGGGGTCTGGCTCATGGACTAATAGTGCTCAGACCCAGCCAGCCAGCCAGCAATCCACACACACATAGTGCTCAGACCCAGCCAGCCAGCAATCCACACACATAGGCTGAGCTCACACCTTTCATGCAATTCTCGTGCTCGTTGGGTGTTGTGTCATGGCCGCCCAGCGGCCCAATGCATTTCCAATGGAGGTCACATGGTTTGACCCAACATTGTGTTGTGTGAGGGGGAGGGGCACACGACTGCGCCCCTCCCCCTCACACAACACAATGTTGGGTCAAACCATGTGACCTCCATTGGAAATACATTGGGCGGCCATGACACAACACAACATGCATCCAACGAGCATCCAACGAGCACGAGAATTGCATGAAAGGTGTGAGCTCAGCCGACTGCGCCCCTCCCCCTCACACAACACAATGTTGGGTCAAACCATGTGACCTCCATTGGAAATGCATTGGGCCGCTGGGCGGCCATGACACAACACCCAACGAGCACAGAGAATTGCATGAACCGTGTGAGTGCACCCATAGTGCTCAGACCCAGCCAGCCACACACATAGCTCCGTAAGGGAGTGGTTGCACCACTCAAAAAATCTTCAAAAAACTGAAGAGGCTACTGGAGATTGGAGAACCTGATTTGGACATGATCTGATGCAGGACAATGTCACTATGACAGAAAGAGAAGATGGGTCTGGCCACATTCATTCACCCCATAATCTCAGTGGAAATTGGGGAATATGTTGTGAAATAAAAAGTCAGAAAACTGGAATTTGGGAAAATGCCTTATTTTTAATTTCCCCATGCCCACACATCTGTGGTCTCTCTCTCTCTCCCCCCTCTCTGAACAGAACTATAACGACAAGTTGCGATGCGGCCCCTCCCCCTTCACACACACACACACACATACACACACACACCCTGGCCTATAATGTGCGTAGGCTACTGGCACCGTTCCTCATATCACGCAAGAGACGCCAGTCACGCCACACACCAGTATAGAAGAGAGATAGTCACTTGTGACTTACTCACTTAATGTTGTAACTTGTGGAGGCTATATTGTCTTCCATGAAAAATATTTCGATGCGATGTTAAACTCTGCATGGCTCATTTCCATGCGTCACAGTCAGGGACCCGGCTGACGATTTGGTGGTCCACTGCCTGGTTACCCTTTCTCACTCTCAAAGCGTGAGACTTGGCAGCCCTGCGAGTCATCCATGTTGAATGCGTGTGACAACGTGTGTGTGCGTCTTGCCGTCTTCAAGCAGGCCAGGCAGCAGAACACAACTCCGCCCCCCTATTATCTGAGAGTGGAGCGCAGCCCTGTTGTTCTGTTCTCAACTGCGCATTATTTAATTTGTAGCGAGTAACGAGGTGTCAGATTTTAAATATAGCGGATTAAAAGTACGATTTTTTCCTTGTAAATGTAACGAAGTAAAAGTAAAAATACAGCAAAAGAAAAGTAGTCAATAAAAGTACAAATTCTCCAAACTTGTACTTAAGTAAAGTAACGAAGTATTTGTACTTTTTCCACCACTGCAATTTAGTCGACTAAAATCTTATGATATGATAAACGAAAGCTTTTGAAATGACTAAAACGAAATGACAATTTATCCATGACTAAAATTGAATAGAAATACATTCAGCGGAGACTGAAAAAACCCCACACAGCAGACCATATAAATGGCTGCCACAGAGGAGACAAGCCCTGGGCTCACTGGCCCGGCTGAACACAGCTGCGACATCTCTGCTCACGGATTCTGAATGAAGAGTGAAGGGAAACAAGGGTGACAGACAAGGAGACAAGTACCAGCCGGCATTCTGTTGATTCTGTTAACCCGTTTAGGACTGAGACCATTCTGCAAATGTCTTCTAAATCCAGACAGTTTTCTGAAATGCAGATGTTTCTATGTCAGTAGTTCTATCTCATGTCAAGAACCACACAAATTATATGTATTTGGCCCATAGGCAATTTTAGGGGGGGTGCCTATAGGGGGCACGTGCCTGGTGACCTAAAAAAACAAAACAAAACGTTTTTTTTTTTGTTAATGTTAACTTCATACTCATTTATATTTGTCATTTCATTCATGATTTGTAATGAATAGTTTTGAAACATTACAAATCTTTACATTGACATGAATCAGTAGTAAATTAGTAAATAAATCAGTGTCTTAAAAAATAAGTAGTTGTCTTGCATATTTAGTAGTTTATATTCTTAGCCATTGAGTTCTCATAGATGTGTAGCACCTTATAAAAAACAAGTAGTTGTCTTGCATATTTAGTAGTTTATATTCTTAGCCATTGAGTTCTCATAGATGTGTAGCACCTTATAAAAAACAAGTAGTTGTCTTGCATATTTAGTAGTTTATATTCTTAGCCATTGAGTTCTCATAGATGTGTAGCACTCCCCCCACCCCCTCCCGCGCGCCTGCTCGGAGAGCCCAAAATCACCTGTGATTTGGCCAACGTGTTGATTTTGATCTATATGCTATATGAGCTTGTAGATCTGCTATTTTTCAACAGCTGTATAACGTAATGCATAAAACACCAGGGGTTTCCGACCTGAATGGGTTAATTATGGCTTCTCTGCTCCATAATTCAGAATATAACCTTGGCACCACTCTCTTTGCATCACAGTACTATTAACAGCTAATTTACTTATGATATGATTACATACTTAAACATTTTTTATTTTATTTTCCTTTTTCAGCTTAATTAATGAGGACTACATTTTACCCAGTGGCTGGTGCAGTGACCCTCACCAGTCTGCAAAATAGACACATACTGTATTCCCACACAGCTAATTAGCTGAATTTACAGAATAACTTAATGCGGACATGTTCTGTTGGATTTGCATGTGTCAGCAGACAGGTGCATAATTAGTTTTGCTTGAGCACGGATGAGAGCATAAGCCAACTAACTCCACATGCCCCACTTGCACACGTGTGCAAGTCTCTACTTATTTGGACAACTAATAATTATAGTGAGTACAGTGTGTTTGTCTCACAAACTGGAGGTTATGTAATAACCGTGGTTATTTAACCAATGTTTGCGATTAAAACGCTATAGTGAGAATCAATCATTTATACAGAAAAAAACTTCCATAAACTCACAAGGTTCCTTTTTAGACCTTGGGCTTTTTGCGTGATCACGCGGCACGCGCTCAGCGCTATAGTGCATGAGACGCACTTTTCTTCTGCTTTTCGCAAGCGAGAAGGGCAATCCGACGTGTTCATCGCAAACATTGGTTAAATAACCACGGTTATTACATAACCTCCAGTTATTTGAGATCAATTGTTTGCTAAGAACACGCTAGTGAGACTCATACACTCCCTTCGTTATCACGAGAGAGAGAGCAACCTCCCGGGCTGATCCCGTCCTTGAACGGCGAACATGCCCTTATAGGATCATCAATCTACCACTCAGACCCCCGGTCTGATGGAGAGATAGGTTCAGAAGAAGGTCGAAGCTCACTGGGTCCCTGATCCAGGGGCCTCGCACACTTGCAAGGAGCTGGCAACCGAAGTTGCCTCATAAGCTCTGACTCGACCATACTGGTCTCAACCCCCTAAACCCCCTTTTTTCGACCACTGGTGGTCCGTGGAGGTATTGCATGTGGTCCCTGACCATGCATTTAGTAATGATTTGTTGATTTGTTATAAATGTTCTGAAACCGTGAACTGAAAGACCTGGTGACCTATGATGAGTCCATCCATGTAGTCATTTACTGACAAGTTGGAGTTCAAGAAATTCAACAGAAAAATGGAGTGAGAATATCAAGAAGTGGGAAGTGCACCGGATTGCCTGGTTACCAGTCGTAGTCAACGGTTGAGAAACAGTGGGATGTATACACATGGGATGCATAGCAAGTGTTAACTTACAAAAGCACTAATCTTATAGCCCATATCCCCACCCAACACAACAGTGGTCCCCAGGTTGATTCTAAGTCAGGGTGGTGGTCCCTCGTTCACAATCAGTTGAAAACCCCTGCCCTAAATGACTTATCCCTCAGGACAAGGACTATAGGGGGCCTGAGGGCGGTTCCCAAGCTCCTCAGAAACTTGCAGGACCGCATGAGCCACAGAGGGCTCAGTAACGTCCAGATTGTAAAACCTTGCAAAGGTTGAAGGGACGACCAGTTCGCCAGTACACAGACATCCTGCAGTGATATGCCCTTGTATAGAGCCCAGGATGCTGCCACACTGCGGGGTGGAGTGAGCCCTCAATCCCACAGGTGGTAAAATACCTCTGCTGGAGTTAAGCCACCTGAATGGCCTCCACAATCCATTGAGACCGCCTGACCTTAGTCACTGGCTTCCCTATGGCCCTAGTAGTACCCCATGCCACAAACAACAGGCTTCCATTCCTGAAAGAAACCGTTCTGGCCATGTACACCCGTATGGCCCTGACCGGACATAAGGTGTGCAACCTCTTCTCCTCGGCCCAAGGATGAATACAAAATGAATATCAGCATCCTAATACTGTCCAATCTTTAGATAGGGGGTGAAATTATGGGAGGCGTTGCTGCCGTCAAAATATGATATAATAAAAACACACTTTGTGTTTGAAATAGTCAAAGCGCTCTCCGTAGCTGCTCCCATGAGACCACCGGTTGTTGTTCCGCAGCTGGCGGACACACCGCCCGGGTGGTA
This sequence comes from Electrona antarctica, assembly GCF_951216825.1. NCBI lineage: Eukaryota > Metazoa > Chordata > Actinopteri > Myctophiformes > Myctophidae > Electrona > Electrona antarctica. The sequence goes on along the minus strand of NC_136801.1, from coordinate 40,073,643 downwards.
GTTGCCTCTCTTCCCCGGTAGCTGCTCATGGGAAGGGCCGCCAGGCAGCATCTGTTGTCCGTGTACTCCGTTGGTGAGCAGCGCCTTCTTGTATGCAAGCTTGTGATCCTAATGAAGCACACAGTCCCAGAGAAGTTGCAAATGCATCTTAAATCTACAACTAGAACTGCACTCTGTCGAGTGCCTACTTGCTTGTTGCACACAAGTAGGCCATAAATGGCCTACTAGTGCGCAAGCAGAGCGTGCAAGTACTGTAGACCGCTACAAACTTTCAAATCTCAGCCTCTCTGTGAAAGAACGTTTGCAATATTGAATTATTAGATTTAGCTATTTGCTACGTACCTTTCTTTTGGAGGAGAGAAAGTAGTATTTTGAAGTATGGTAATGATTACTTATGCCTGTTATGGCAGTGGTGTCAGATTACATACATGTATACATAGGGGCATTACCTTTAGTCCACCCGACACTGAAACATGTCATCATTACGTCACCATCGAAAACCAATTATATCCTGGCATTGGTACATATATTCATCACGTCATATGCTCATATGTCTATATATGTGTATATGTCTATTGTATATGTAATTTCTGAGTGATTAGTGGTATAATGTGGTGGTTTGATGCGTATGTCCCTTTTTTAATCCACCTGACACTGAAACATATCATCATTACGTCACCATCGTAAACCAATTATACCCTGGCATTGGTACATAATCTTCATCACGTCATGGGACATCCGCGGAAAACATACCTGCACGGTCTGCTTCCGTATGTCCGGGGCCAGCATATGACGTCATATCATATGCATTCTAAGGGACATTGGTACATATAGTAAGAGAAATCTATGCAAATCTGGGAACTAAATCGTTACCAAGAAATTTCTTCACCAATGTGTTTCTAAATGTGTCTAATAACATGTACTAAAAGTTTGAAATTCAACTCCCGTGGGAAATTGAGTTATTCGCATAATATGCATAATATGCCCATAACATCCTATATAAGGCAAAAAAGTCCAAATTTCATCATTCTTTAAGTAACATGTGACATATGAAACTAGGGTGTTTGCATGATTCTGAATCCATTCCAAGCATTAGTTTTGCACAAAAAACACTCCTTGGGAGGAAAACGGCCACACAAACGTGATGAGGTCAGCACATTTGGTCAAGTGGATATGGCCTAATTTAGCCCAAGGAGTGTTTTTTGCAAAACTAATGCTTGGAATGGATTCAGAATCATGCAATCACCCTAGTTTCATATGTCACATGCTACTTAAAGAATGATGCAATTTGGACTTTTTTGCCTTATATAGGATGTTATGGGCATATTATGCATATTATGCTAATAACTCAATTTCCCACGGGAGTTGAATTTCAAACTTTTAGTACATGTTATTAGACACCTTTAGAAACACATTGGTGAAGAAATTTCTTGGTAACGATTTAGTTCCCAGATTTGTCAAATACCTGATAAAATGCCCTTACTAATATCTTCATCACGTCATGGGATATATGCTTCGTAGCATGACGGAAAACATACCTGCACGGTCAGCTTCGTGCCAGCATATGACGTTATATCATATGCTGCTAAGGGACATACGCATCGTAGCACCTGACTGATAACATTACTTGCACGCTCTGCTTGTGCAAGTAATTACTACATTAAGGGTGGTAGAGGAGAGTGGCGTCAGGAGAGGGGGCAGAAAACAGCACTCAATTCTATACTGGAGAAAGAAATAGAGTCCGCAACACTGGTAAGGAATAACTCAGCTCCACTTGTTTATTAATTCAACATTTGATCACTGGGATCTTCTTCAGTGCTGAATATCGATGACATCAGGGATGTCCATATATGGGCTTAACATTGATGACATTACGTGATGTCACGAGGCATGACCATATGGGGTGTGACCAGCCGAAAAACAAACAACTGACGGGAAATGCACGATTTCATAGTAAATATTGATTTTGTATTCATCTATTTAGGGCCCTCCTTAGCAACCGTGGTTGCAACTAAAACAAATATCTAAAATAAATGGATTTAAGATCACTAAAGTTGGGCTGTTGCCTGAGTCCAGTGGATTCCGTCAACTTCCGGTCCAGGACTTTGTAACTATTTGGCTCCCCATATAGCCGACCCTGATAGCCACACAGCGCCCATTAAACACACACACACACACACGCACGCGCACGCACACGCACACACACACACACACACACACACACACACACACACACACACACACACACACACACACACACACACACACACACAAACCCAGAATGACAGATTGCAGGCCAACAACAGGGTGAGAGAGATGCAGGGATACTGTCTGCCACAGTGATTGAGCCATCAACCAGCCACCCACAGTGACCAAAGCGCTCTGCTTTTGCAGCTCAACTGGGGAGCAGGTGACCAGCTGTCCGTGTGAGATATGGGTGACGTCTCCAAAACGCTGGCAGCTACGGCTGGCATGCCGTGGTGGTTATGACAGGTATATGGCTAGACTGACTGTGAAGAAATACACTGCAGAGAAAAGGCTATATACACCTTACCACAAGGACGGTTCAGTAATACAGTGCAGTAATACAATACAGAAAACGAGCATTCCTTCGGACTGGTTTTTCAATCGTATTGTAACATCTACATTTGTGTTATTAGTTTATTTTATTGTATCTTATACTACACAGCAATGGCTACTGACTGTTAGCAGGGCAGACTTATCTTGCAATGACTGGGCAAGCACATTGTCTGCGCATCCCATCCATGATACAACATTCTGGTCACTTGGATATTTGCCGAACCCGAGCATTCGTGACAGGGCATGTCACAACGACCGACTCAAGCCTGCCAACCGTTATACTCTCAACCAGAAATGTACTCTGTGGAACACATTCGGGCCTGAAATAGAAAACCAACCAACCGAATCACAAACCATTTAAATCTCTGCTCTCTGCACAGTGGAATATGCACGACGACGAAAACCAATCGCCATGACGCTTTGTTGCTCATTCCACCGATTAGGTCGGAAGATATTAACATGCCACCACTTAAGCACACCCTAAAACTTTTATTTGACATCTGCAAGGCGAATTTATATCCATGTTTATTAGCCGTTACACCGCCGCTATCTACTGCCAACACACCTTTTCAATTACAATTCAGCCGTTAAACGAGCAGTGCTGCTATACCTTGTAAACCGGCAAACATTTCTAGTAAGTGCACATTATAATCCGCACACGATCGTTATAAAACCATCTTTCCAACGTGCCTTTCACTATCAAGGAACACACCACCAATGGAAACGTTTAACATTTTATTGAAGCAAAAATGGATGGTCGTGAATGCCACCACGAGGTGGTGGCCATCGACGAGCCATCGACGGCGTCGGGGATTTAGCCGGGGTGGGGAAGCTTCTGGGATCCGGCGTGCTCCCGAGGCACGTCAGACCCCCGTCAGGAACCTGTAGAGGGGAGAGAGAGAGGGGGAGTAGGATGAGAAAGGGGTGGGTGGGAGGGGTGCGAGAAATGAGAACGAGGGAGAGCCATGGTTAGATGGGCTAGTAGTTATAGGGATGGATGTGGCCTGATTGGATGTGGCTTGATAGGAGGTGGAGGTAGCTGCATTGGAGGTGTGGTCCTGCTCCTGAACTTCGGCTATGAGCTCCAATTCACTATCAAGGAACACACCACCAATGGAAACGTTTAACATTTTATTGAAGCAAAAATGGATGGTCGTGAATGCCACCACGAGGTGGTGGCCATCGACGAGCCATCGACGGCGTCGGGGATTTAGCCGGGGTGGGGAAGCTTCTGGGATCCGGCGTGCTCCCGAGGCACGTCAGACCCCCAAAAGCCTCATTAAAGGAGACGAGATTGGGCGGCCCTCAGATCTTGCAGATCTGATCTGATGTAGCGGAGATATGCCCTGGAGGACCAGCGGCCCATGATTTGGATCAGGTGCTCGGGGATTCCGTTGCGAGATGCGGAGGTGGCCGCGCCAATCCTGAAGGAATGGCCCGAGTAATGTGTGGGGGAGATACCGGAAAGGGAGAGTACGTTGCGGAGATGCTGGTGGAACCACTGTCTGGAAGCTACGCGGCCGGACTCGGAAGTGAAGAGGGGATCTGAGGGAGAGTGACTCTGGGACTTCCGGTAAGAAAGGTAGTTGGAGAGGGTTTCAAACGGGTTCAGGGCGGACTGGTCTTTGAAGACGAAGACGGGTGTGCTGGGGCCGGTTTGGTTCGTTTTTGAGAGCTTGATGTAGTAGACCAGGGTGTCGCTGGTGTACGGTGACAAGTCTGAGATGCTGGCGTTACGGCGGGGGTCGAAGGCCTGGGAAGAGGAAGTGAACTCCGAGCACCTTAGGAAGCCGAAGTAAGCCAGCGTGAACATGGCTTCTAGGGTCCTGCTGACGTGCGGGGAGCTGTACCCGGAGTGGAGAGTTCCGATGCAGGTGGATAGGAGGTCTGCTGTGAGGGGGAGACGGCGAGGGGCGTGAGCCGGTTCCTGGCGTTGGAGTCCTCTGAGTAGGGACAAGATCTGGGGGTGGCTGGAGACTTGGCCTGGGCTGCCGGTTAGAAGTTTGGAGAAGAAGGCGATGCCACTGAGGTAGACTCTGATGGAGGGAGTTCTGATGGACGTCACGGAACAGGAGTGGGTGATGAAGCTGGTTAGGGTGATGAGGTCGAACGTCGGGAAAGGTAGGTTGAACTCGTTGTGGAAGTGGCGGAAGCTTTGCCAGGCCGTCCAGTAGGAGGAGAGGGTTGAGGGTGCCAGACTGTTGATGATGAGGATCCTGGAGGAGTTGACCAAGGGGAGCAGGGCGGGGTTCACAGGTTGAATGTCAGAGCCGAATAAGGAGGAACCGGGGTTGGAAGCGGGTCTGCATGCGGGGCCAAGCGTCTGAACTTCTGGAATGAGAAACGAGACAGAGAGTCGGCGATGGCATTGGAATGTCCGGGAATGTGCGCGGCGCGAAGGAGGAATTGGTGGGAAACGGAGTGCCAAGTGAGTCGGCGCACGAAGGGCATGATGGACGGGGAGTTGGAGCGGCCTTTATTAATGATGTCGACGACGGCGACGTTGTCCGAGTGTACGAGGATGGACTGGCGGGACCACTCGTGGCCCCACAAGACGACGGCTGCGACGATGGGGTATATCTCGGCGAGAGCCGAGGACGGAATAAGACATTCCCCTGCGAGCTCCGGGGGCCATCTTTCAGCAAACCATCTGCCGTTGTAGAAGCCCCCAAAACCGGCGGAAGGAGCAGCATCGGTGAAAAGATTGATGTCCAGGGGGTTGGCGAGGCGGTCTTCGTAGAAAAAGGATATGCCGTTCCAGTTGGCGAGAAGATGACGCCAGAGACGCAGCTCGGCACGGCTTGAACGGTTGAGCGATATGGTGTCGGTGAGCGATGGGACGGAAGATGCGATGAAAAAGAGATGGGAGATGAACCCTCGACCTTGGGGGATGATTCGGATGGCGTAGTTGAGGTGGCCCAGAAGAGAGAGAAGCTGGTGTTTGGTGCACCTGGTGGTGGTGAGGAAGTTGGTGATGATGAGGGTTATCCTGTCGAGCTTCTCTTTTGGCAGGGAAGCTTGGAATTTGACGGTGTCGAGCGTGATTCCGAGGAACTCGAGTGACGTGGACGGACCTTCCGTTTTCTCGATGGACAGGGGGACTCCCAGTGCCTTAAAGACTGAAGTGAGGGTGACGATGCCGTCGGCGGGTGGGGATGAGGGAGGGGAGATGATGAGGAAGTCGTCTAGAAGGTGAACCAGGTATGGGATTTTGTGGGTGTTGGAGAGAATCCAGCAGAGGGCTTCGGACAAGCAGTCAAACAGTTTGGGGCTGCTTTTACACCCAAAGGTGAGCCTGACGGCGAAGTAGCAGGATCCCCTCCAGCGGACGCCAAAGAGGTGCCAGAAGTCGGGATGAATTGGTAGGATTTTGAAGGCGCTGACGATGTCTGCCTTTGCTAGCCAGGACCCTTTCCCGGCGTGTTTGATGAGGGCGATGGCGTGGTTGATGGAGACGTAGCGAAGGGAGAAGTCTTCGCTCGGGATTAAGCTGTTGATGCTTGGAACTGGGGTGCCGTGTGGTGCTGAGAGGTCGATTATTATACGTTTTTTGCCGGAATACTTCCTTGTGGCTATGCCGAGGGGGCTGATGCGGAAGGTGGGGAATGGAGGAAGGTCGAAAGGTCCGATCATGAAACCTTCTTTAATTTCCTTGGCGAGGAGACGATCCACCTCTTCCGGCTCCTGTAAGCCGGACTGGAGGTTTTTGCACTCAAAGGATGATGAAGGTACTGTTATGACGCCGGGATGGAACCCTTCGCTGAAGCCGCGGATGAGGAACTGGACGAAAACGGGGTCGGGGTGATTTTGAAGGGCGGTTGCGAGCGCTGGGATGTTGACCGGTGTGGAGGGGTGCTTACCGAGTTTGACGGGGTTGTGGGCGCAGCCTGGACGGGCGTGGCCTCCGGCGCAGTACGTGCAGATGTGGAGGTAGCGGCAGGAAGACATCCCGCAGCCTCCTTCATTGAAGTTGTTGCATATTGGTTTTCCTCCCTTCATGAAGGTAGGTCTGCCTCTTTTGTCTACCCCGTTGATGCTTGGGTTGGCGGAGGATAGGCTGGCGGAAGCGTTGAAGAGCGGGGGGATCGATGCTTGGGGGGTGTAAGGAAGGGCTGGCGACAGGCGCGTAAGGGCGGAAGCGCGGGAGTTGTAAGCCTTGGACGGGCCTTGGGATGGGTTGGCGTGAGCTGGCATGGTGCAGATGGAGGCCGGGTGCGATGGAGCATGGCAGAGAGTGCAGGGGAGTGAAGCTCGGGCCGCGAAGGTGCGGCAGTAGAGCTCACTGTCTAGGGCTCCCCAGTATGCGTTCTCGTTGAACTGACTGAGACGGGCTGCGGCTTCGGAGGCAAACTGGATGTGGTACTTATAGAAACCGTCCCCTCCGAAGCGGAGGGCGAGGTTTGTGACAATGAGTAGGTAGTCATCGAGCTCCTGACGGCGGGCGGGGTACTGGGAGCAGAGGACGTCCCTGAAGAGGGAGAAGGCATAGGTGAACTCGATGGGGGAGAGCTCTCTGGATCGGTTGAGTTTTGGTTTCTTGTCATAGTTGTGTCCGTCCGGGGAGTTTGGAATGGGGTCGGAGAGGGATGGCGTGATGAGAAGGGCGAGGTCTACATATTTACCCTGGAGGATTTGGTGACGGAGGTTGGCTGGCACTGGGGATGGGCGGGAAGAGAACGTCTGAGGATGGCGGGAGGGTGGCATGGCTGAGGCTAGGGTGAAGTTTCCTCCTGGCGGTTGGATGGCGAGACCTGAGCCTGATGATAGGCATAAAGATTGAGTGGGGAGCTGCTGGTGGAGGAGGAAAGGCGCTGGGGCTGTTGGCATCCCGGTGCCGGGGTTCTCTGCCTGAGCGCCTTGCTGGAAGTTGTATCCGAATGGCATGTTAGCGGGGGGCGCTGGCATCTCGGTGCCGGGCGCTCCTGTGCTGCCGAAGTAGTGTTGCTGGAATGAGGTGGCGGGAGGCGCTGGCATCCCGGTGCCGGGGGCTCCCGCTTGGGGCTGCTGATGGTGGTGGAAGCTGGCGGAGGGCTCGGTGTGCCAGCGGCTGGGGCCCCTGGGAGCGGATCCCTGGCTGTGGCTGTGGTGGGCTGCGTGGGGCGCCGGCGTCTCGGAGCCGGCGACCCCCATTGAGGCCGACTGTTGTCTGCGGCTTCTGCGGGCAACGGGGGGCGCTGGGGACTCGATTTCGTTGTCCCGTGCTGGCGCTGACTGCCGCTTGCGGCTTCGGTGGGCAGCAGGGGGCGCTAGCGACCTGGTGTCGGCCCTCTTTGCCGGGGCTGATGGCTGTCTGCGGCTTGGCAGCTGTCTGTGGTCTCTGCGGGCAGTAGGGGGCGCCGGCATCTCGGTGCCGGCGGCTCTTGTTGGAGCTGACTGACGTCTGTGGCTTCTGCGGGCAGTAGGGGGCGCCGGCATCTCGGTGCCGGCTATCCCTGCTGATGCTGGCTGATGTCGTCTTCTGTGGGCGGTAGGGGGCGCCGGCATCTCGGTGCCGGCGGTCCCTGCTGAGGCTGACTGGCGTCTGTGGCCTCTGCGGGCAGTAGGGGGCGCTAGCGACCTGGAGCCGGCGTCTCGTACCGGGGCTGGTAGCTGTCTGTGGCCTCTGCGGGCAGTAGGGGGCGCCGGCGGCTCGGTGCCAGCGGTCCCTGCTGGGGCTGGCTGCTGTCTGTGGCCTCTGCGGGCAGTAGGGGGCGCCGGCCTCTCGGTGCCGGCTATCCGTGCTGCGGCTGACTGGTGTCGGCCTCTGGGGACAGTAGGGGGCGCCGGCAACTCGGTGCCGGCAGTCCCTGCTGAGGCTGGTTGCTGTCTGGGGCCTCTGCGGTCAGTAGGGGGCGCCGGCATCTCGGTGCCGGCATCCCCTGCTGGGGCTAACTGGTGTCGGTGGGCTAGGCGGGCAGTGGGGGGCGCTAACGAGGCAGTGTGACCGGCTACTGGGGCTGGTAACATTTGTGCATGGGCTGGTAACATTTGTGCATGGGCTGGTAACATTTGGGCATTTGGGGACCTTGCTAAGGAGTGAGAAATGGCTTGGGAGTGATGCTGCTGGGAATGGTGCATTTGCATTGTGTTGGAGGGGGTGGTGACGTCATGACGTTCGGGGGCAGCGGGGTGTGTGGCCGTGGTGACGTAACCAGGAAGTGGACGGTGGGAGGAACGTGAACGGTGTTGTCGTGGTGGGCTGGTGGACGTGAGTGCGAGGAAAAGTGATGCCTTATTATCGGAGCGGTGGAAGTGAATGCCTCTGGCTTTAAGAGCTTTGTGAAGTGAAACGACGGTCCAATCGGAGATAACGGTGTCGGATAAATTAATAACTGGTGCGGGGTGACTATGAGGAAAACTACGGGAGGAGTGTGCGAGAGCGGCTGTGTTACGAGTGGGGTGAACGGGGGCTACGTTACCAGACCTGCGTGACGATCGTGAAGGAGAGAGGGGAGAACGGCGATGACGGTGAGTGGGTCGGCCTCTATTTCGGGGACCGGGAGGGTTTGAAGCGGATTCGGAGGAGCTTGTGTTTTCGTTGGTTTGCTGTGGATGAGGCGTTTCGACGCTGCTGGGTGTCTCGGATACTTCGAATATCTCTCTGTACTCTTCCTCTTCGTCGTAGGAAGAGTACTGGTCGCTGTCAGGGCTTGGACCGAACATGTCCTCGTCTGATGGTGCGAGGCTGAGGACGTCGTCCTGGTCCATGGCTGATGGTGGTCGAATAATTTAATAATTAAATTAGTGTGGTGCGTTTGTGTTCTCTCGTTTGTCGTGCGTGACGAGAAATGAGAACGAGGGAGAGCCATGGTTAGATGGGCTAGTAGTTATAGGGATGGATGTGGCCTGATTGGATGTGGCTTGATAGGAGGTGGAGGTAGCTGCATTGGAGGTGTGGTCCTGCTCCTGAACTTCGGCTATGAGCTCCAATTGTGTGCGCATGCATGTCTGTGCCGTGCGTATGAGTGTGTTCATGCGTAGTTGCGTACGAGTAGTGCGTAGTAGTATCATCAGTAATACTGAATTGTAAATGGTGCATTTATATTGCGCCTTTATCCAAGGCGCTTTCAGACATTATGCATTGCATTCATCCATTCACACACCGATACCAGAGGAAACCGCATGCAAGGCACTAAGCTGCACATCGGGAACAATTAGGGGTTCAGAGTCTTGCTCAAGGACACTTCAGCGCTAACTCTGGGGGGAGCCCGGGTTCGAACTGGGAACCTTGCTGTTCCCATTTGGTCACTCTACCACTGGACCCACTGCAGCCTCTCTCTCTCACTGTAATAGTAGGAGAAGGAGGAGGGGGAGGAGGAGGCAGACATAAGCTATGTTTACAGATCAGAAGGTCCAACATCCAAGCATACTAAACTCAGGATCAACTAGAACTGCACTCTGTCGAGTGCCTACTTGCTTGTTGCACACAAGTAGGCCATACATGGCCTACTAGTGCGCAAGCAGAGCGCGCAAGTACTGTCGACCGCTACAAACTGTCAAATCTCAGCTGGTGACGTATGTCGATCAGTGTCGGGTGGATTAAAGGAAATGCCTCTATGTATATGTACTGTATAAGTAATTTGTAAGTTGATTAGCGGTATACTGTGGTTACTTTGACGTAATGACGATATGTTTTAGTGTCGGGAGGATTAAAGGTAATGCCCTATATGTATACATGTATGTAATCTGACAACACTGCCATATCAAGTAGTCATTACGTCATACGCTGGCACGGCGCATACGCATCAAACATCGCCCTGGACGAAAACTATTACTTGCGCGTTCTGCTTGCGCAAGTAAAGAGAGCCTGCACAAATGGGCACCAGCAACGCCTTGTGTCGTTGTGTGTGACATCAGGTGAGTGCTCAGTCAGCCTATATAAAGTATATTTTAACTTTGTCTAAGCCAAGGAGATACAATTTGAAAGATATATTTAACACCCATACATTTCACGCATCTGCTCCGCACAACGGAGGTTTTGGAGTAGAGCGGTTTTGTCTCTAGTTTTTTAGAATATTATCATTTTAGGCAAGGCTATGGAGGTGCCAGAAGAAAAGAGAAATAAAGAAAAGAAACGTTTCAGACCCTTCAAAGAATATGTAGTAATTTTCCTCACCGGCACGGTTTCTTTTATACTGTTCCCCATCACCGCCTGGTGGAGTTTTGTAGTTTTGCAGGATTATGAGCGTGCCGTCCTTTTCAGACTCGGCCGCACGAGAACCAAGCAGGCGAGAGGACCGGGTCTTCTCTTCATGCTGCCTTTCACCGATACCATCGTCAGAGTGAACATGAGAACCGAGTCATTCGACGTCCCTCCCCAGCAGATCCTGACCAAGGACTCTGTCACCGTGACCGTGGACGCGGCAGTGTTCTACCGAGTCACCGACCCCTACACCTCCGTGACCAGGGTGACGCACGCGCACTCCTCCACCCGGCTGCTGTCCCAGACCACCCTGAGGAACGTCATGGGAACCAAGAACCTGTCCGAGCTGCTGTCGGACCGCGAGAGCATCGCCCACAACATGCAGGCGACCATCGACAAGGCCACGGACAGCTGGGGCATCAAGGTGGAGCGCGTGGAGATCAAAGACATGATACTGCCCTCCCAGCTCCAGAGAGCCATGGCCGCCGAGGCCGAGGCCGCGAGAGAGGCCAGGGCGAAGGTGATCGCCGCGGACGGCGAGTTGAACGCGTCCCGCGCCCTGAGGGAGGCGTCCCAGGTGATGTCCGAGTCTCCGTCAGCCCTGCAGCTGCGCTACCTGCAGACCCTCCACACCATCGCCGCCGAGAAGAACTCCACCATCGTCTTCCCCCTGCCCATGGATCTCATTAGTCATTTTATGACGAAATGAAGAGAAGGGAATTAACTAGAATAAAGTGTAACAGATTATATATTTTTTTTACCGTGGCTCTGAAAGAGGCTAAGCTGTCTAAGGTGGTCACAAATTATATACTTTTTGATCAATTTCATTTATTTTTTACAGTGGAGGTCAATGGGGCTCAGATGCCCATCTTTCTGTGTATTTTTCTTATTTAAACTCTCTTTTACAATGGAAAACTATTTCTTATCATACACGCTCTCAAGATTATTTGATGCTTGAGACCATACATACCTCCACTACATCTGGAAAATCTGCTTTCAAGTGCGCTGCCCCACACACTTGGAACACCTTACAGACTTCACTAAAGTACAGCTCTCTTCCTTCTCTATATCGCTTTCAACTTGATATATCAACGTTGGTAAATATCAACTGTAGCTGTTTTAATTGAGTTGATCACTATGTAATGTTCCTTTATTATTACCAGTAATTTACTTTATTCATCTATGTTTTGTTTTCTTTGTACCCCCCCTCCCCCCCTCCCCATTGTACATTGTTGATGTGTTGTAATCTCGGCACCACTGAAAAAGAGGGTCTCAGCCCTCAGTGTGTTCTCCGAGAACTAAATAAAGGTTGAAATTAAAATCTGGTCAGAGCTAATCTCGCATACCGACACTGCATCGATACACACCAGATTTCTTTGTCAAAGGAATTCCACATTATGTTCTATTATACCTTTTGAAATACTTAAAGGGTTAGTTCTTTGGCCGTTCTTTTTTTAGATTGATTGAGGTGATAAAACAGAACGTGTGTTAGGGGCTCATTACTAAACTGTTGCTACCTCGCGGTGATATTAACGCATCTGATGACTTTTAAAGTTACGATGGTCACATTAGCTATAGGTGATTTTTCTTCCTGTTTTTTTGCGATTCAGTTGAATGTGACTGCAAATCGTGGGAGGCAGTCAAGTGTTAACAACCATGAGATTTCTCGAATTTAGCTGCTTTGCCATTGTGTGCCAAACACGAGAAACACGAGAAAATTGAACCATTTTATTATTTATTTTTACATTTTATTATTATTTTTTAGATTATTTTTTTAATCTGACGTGCACGCAGACGTTCTTTTGTAATTACGTCATATAATGCATATGGCATCCGGAGTGGCAGCCAAATCTATGGACTTTTCACTATCAAGGACCACACCACCAAATGAGGACGTTTAACAACATGTATTAACAAAAAGAAGAATGCATGAAACAATTAACGAAACAAATAATAAACAGAAACGAAGATGACCCAAGACGGGTCATCTGGCCATCCGGGTGGTCATCGGGTAATTAAGCAGAGGTGGCGAGAGTTCGGGGATCCGCCGTGGCTCCCTGAAAAAAGAGGTTAGAGAGGGAGTAGGATGAGAATTAGGGTGGGAGGGGGGGGGGGGGGGATGACGATAGGGAGAACCGAGGGAGAAGCGTGGTTTGGATGGGCTTTTATACGGTATAAGGGCAGAGGTGACCCGATTGGAGGTGGAGGTATAGCTCCGTTGAAGGTGTGGTCCTGCTCCTGAACTTCAGCTCTATTATGAGCTCCATTTAATGTTAATTTACAGCACTAAACGTCATGTGGGTCAATATAAATAAAGATGTTGTTTTAAAAACATCCTAATAGCCGATCTACAGGCTCTCAACATGCTGTGCTGCAACATGTGGGCTTTCCCACAGTAGCCACCACGAGAAGTTGCCTATCTGTTCTGTTTGCAGGCTATGGCCTGACTCACACGTGCACAACAGATTGATGCAAGCTCGCAATTAATTTCCAATGGGAGTCCCATGGTTTGACACAACATTGTTGTTGTATGAGGGGAGGGGGGCAGTCGAAACACAGCCGAAAGCTGTACAACAAAAATGTTGTGTCAAACATGTGACTTCCATTGGAAATGCATTGGGGCGGCCATGACACTTACCCTTTGTTTACATCTAGCATGTAACAATGTTGTATGCTAGATGTAAAGGTGTGAATCAGGCCTAAGGGATAAAAATCACACCCGTGTGAACTGAGTGGTGCAGTGACATCACATACTAACCATAGCAACCATGCTCACCCGTACAGGCACAAACACACACGGGTACTAACAAAGCCAGTTATTGGAGTGGTTTGCACCACTCAAAAAGAAAACATAATTGGTATGCTGTCTGGCAGATAGGGTGTAAAGAATCACACCCGTGTGAATTGAGGGGCGCTAATATATTAAAGTCTAACTCATGTTGATTAGGTGATGTCATGGTGATGTAAAACAAACGGTGCCAACACAAACATTAAACGCCATTAACAATAAAGAGACAATATGATGTAATGAGGGACAATACGACGTAAACATTCCCTTCATTGTCAATGGCGTTTTTAAAACAAACATTGATCTAAGAACAAAATTAAACCCCTCAAAAAGGAATGTTTTAGAGCAGACGAACGGGTTGAGGGTGAATTAAAGTGCCACACCTGATCATATATTATATGTACATAGTGGTACTATTACATGTGTGACGTGCGTTCAACACGTGCTGTTCCGTCGGCTCTAAACATCCCTGTTGGTTTCGATCCCATAGGTCGAAGAGATAACAGAACTGTTATCTCTGACTAGCCACTGTGAGTGTAGCCCGCGATGAGGTGGGTGGAACCTTATCCCGGAGTTACAGTACATATGCCAGCTTGCACAATTCTGGCATAATGTTGGAGGGTTGGACCTTCTGATCTGTAAACATAACTTGAACCCTGTCTGGCCTAATACTACTACTACTATTACTACAGACACACACACACACACACACACACACACACACACACACACACACACACACACGCATGCACACGCACTCTCGTGCACACACACACACACACACACACACACACACACACACACACACACACACACACACACACACACACTCGTGCATGCTCACACAAACACATATAAAAGTTAAAAGTGATGCATTACTTTACCTGGGTTACATCTTGTACATTTAATAACAATACATTTAATAACAATACATTGGTGTTTCATTAGCATTTTGAGAAATATATTTCAAAATATATTTTCATGAATGGAAATAGCAAACAGCTAGCTTCCTGTGTGAGGCAGGAAGGCACGAAGGCAGGCAGACAGACCGAATGTCTATCTGTGTTCAATGGAAACAACAAACAAGTTGCTCCCCAGGCAACATAAAGCCTATTGAACTGTAAGTGTGTCATATTTTAAGCAGGTTCAACAGGTAAGTGCCAGCTGAAATTGGACACATTATTTAGCTATTGTTTATTGTTTATATGTCTTCTACATCCTGACAGCTTTCTGAAAAAGCTATGTTTCTATGTCAGTCATTCTTCGATTTTTCAAAAATAGCTAAAGCATAACATAATGCTAACACCAAAAGGGGTTCCCGCCCAAAATGGGTTGGTGAAGTTTTTGTTGGCACAGATAATGGCATAAATTCACATTGTGGATGTCAAATAAACGTTTTAGGGTGTGCTTAAGTGGCAGAAAACTGTGCAGGGAAGGGAAGGTACCGCACACAGTGCCGTCTCCAGGCACAAATCAGCAGGGGGCATACTTTCTTTCCAAAGGGGGCACTTAATTTGTCAATTAAACCCCCCCTATGTATGACAAATTGTGCCTATTAACAAAGGCTACAAGTAGGCTACAATAAGCAGCACCAACAACAAACAAAGAAATACAAATATGTGTATGCATTATAATGTCTTCTGCATGCATATAGTACCTTGTATTTCTATTAACTATTCACTTAATTTGAACATGTATAGATTTACAATAATCATGGAGAACATATAGATTTAACATTTGTAAAACATTAAAATATTGGTAGGGTAGGGTACTACTGGCCAATCTGGACTGGAGGGGCACACAATTCAATCTGGGGGGGGGGGGGGGGGGGGGGGGGGGCAATGCCCCCCAGTGCCCCGCTGTAGAGACGGCACTGGGTACACTGTCCCCCGCAGGGAACAAACTTCAAAGACTTCTCGGAAGGCTTCTGTGTGTGAACCTTCAAGGCTTCAAAGTGATATATTACTTTAGCTGTCAAAGAAATCAAATGAATTCCTCACTCAAGCCAATATGCCTTAGCGTTCTTTGAGCACTCTCTTTGAAACAATATACAGTATAACCCATTCTGGGCGGGAACCCCTTTTGGTGTTTTAACTAAGCATTATGTTATACTTTAGCTATTGAAAAATAGCAGATCTACAAGCTCATAGCGCGCCACCGAGTGGCGCGCTACGAGCTTGTAGGTCTGCTATTTTTGAAAAATCGTGAACATGTGGCACCAATCTTTGAATATATATTCTTTCAGAAGAATATATATTCTTTCAGAAGAATATATATTATATATATTCTTATATATATAATATATAGTTAGTTGCTGCGAGAGTGAGGTCTAGCCAACACCAACTCGGGATTCCTGGATCGCTGCCCTCCACAAATTCCTATCCAACATCAGGTTCTTGAGCTCTGCAGTGTTGTCAGCCAAGCTGTCGCGCTGCAGCCCTGGGTTGGCTCCCATAGGGTCAATTTATAATATATAAGAAGTCTTTATTTCGACGTCAGGCCTAAATGGGATAAGGAGCTCATGGACAGGGCACTCTTTATGTATATAGCCTTTTCTCTGGAGTGTTCTTTCTATATCAGGGGTGGGCAACTGGCGGCCCGGGGGCCACATGCGGCCCCCACCTTCACTTAATGTGGCCCTCAGGTTAATGTCAGGATACTGATATAATATTGGTTTCAGCTGTTTACAATTCCACATGCAAACATGACCCGCTTTAATTACTTCAGTCTAAATTAGTAGCTCAATGCTCAACACACGTATAATTAAAAGGCATTTGAAATTACATAAAAATGTTAATTTTCAGGATTCCAATTCAAAAATAGTAAAAAATAATTCAACATTTCAATTCGAATATAGCAAAAATAGCCGATCTACAAGCTCAAAACGCGTCGCAGCGACGCGTTTTGAGCTTGTAGATCGGCTATTTTTGCGACGACAGTAATATATGGCCCTAGGGTGTGAGTGTGGAAATATATTGGCCCTCTCCATCGTCAAAGTTGCCCACCCCTGTTCTATATCGTCTCTGTTGGGTGGAAATTAGTACAAAACTGTTACTTTTCAAAGGATTCAAGTAAAAGAAAACGGCAAAAAGCAGCAGATCCACAAGCTACTCTTATTGATGCTTTTGTGTGACGCTGTAATGCGGCCGGACGAGTAGGGCGTTGATTTACGGGGGGGGGGGACGCAAAAAGTTTGAACATGGAGATGAGAGGTTTCTGCGCGGCAGCGACCATATGCGGTACAGCAGCCGTATATCTGCTCTGTGCTGTACCTGACTGCCATGACGACCAGCTGAACGCCCTTGCTGTGTGACTGCAGTGCGAGTCACTAATAACCTGGCATGAGAGAGAGAGAGATAGTAAGAGAAATCTATGAAAATCTGGGAACTAAATCGTTACCAAGAAATTTCTTCACCAATGTGTTTCTAAAGGTGTCTAATAACATGTACTAAAAGTTTGAAATTCAACTCCCGTGGGAAAATTGAGTTATTAGCATAATATGTGACCATACCCATAACATCCTATATAAGGAAAAAAAGTCCAAATTTCATCATTCTTTAAGTAGCATGTGACATATGAAACTAGGGTGATTTCATGATTCTGAATCCATTCCAAGCATTAGTTTTGCACAAAAAACACTCCTTGGGAGGAAAACGGCAACACAAACATGATGAGGTCAGCACATTTGGTCAACTGGATATGGCCTAATTTAGCCCAAGGAGTGTTTTTTGTGCAAAACTAATGCTTGGAATGGATTCAGAATCATGAAATCACCCTAGTTTCATATGTCACATGCTACTTAAAGAATGATGAAATTTGGACCTTTTTGCCTTATATAGGATGTTATGGGTATGGTCACATATTATGCTAATAACTCAATTTTCCCACGGGAGTTGAATTTCAAACTTTTAGTACATGTTATTAGACACCTTTAGAAACACATTGGTGAAGAAATTTCTTGGTAACGATTTAGTTCCCAGATTGGTCAAATACCTGATAAAATGCCCTTACTAAGAGAGAGAGAGAGAGAGAGAGAGAGAGAGAGAGAGAGAGAGAGAGAGACACACACACACACACACACACACACACACACACACACACACACACACACACACCACGGACACTATGTTTGATACTGTTTTCTGTTATATTTTTATTTATTTTATTTTTTGCTGCATTGTATGCTTTGGCAATACTGTAGTTACTATACATTCATGCCAATAAAGCGAATTGAATTGAATTGAATTGAATTGAATTGAATTGAATTGAATTGAATTGAATTGAATTGAATTGAATTGAGAGACAGAGAGAGAGAGAGAGAGAGAGAGAGAGAGAGGGGGGGGGGGGGGGGGGGGGGGGATGCAGGAATACTGTCTGCCACAGTGATTGACAAAGACATGCACATGATCCAACCCAAACTTGGGCAGGTGCTGAGCGGTGAGCAGTATACAAAGATCAAAAATAATATAATAATAGATGCTGTGGGCCTGGGCCATGGCTCAATGGTCCAGGCACCTTGGCTGGTAATCCAGTCTGGCAGTGTGCCGCGGGTTCGACTCCCGATCCCGACGGCCTTCACTGCATGTCTTCCCCCCCATCTCTCTCCCCATTTCCTGTCAGCCTACTGTCTGTCCCTCTATAAAAATATAAAATAAAGGCGAAAGCCACACAAAAATAAAAATAATAATAATAATAGATGCTGTGAAAAGTGCCTTTTATTGCACAATAAGGTGACTGTGATGTTTCGAGCACAATGCTCTTCCTCAGACCCTTCCTTGATTCTGAGGAAGAGCATTGTGCTCTTATTGTGCAATAAAAGGCACTTTTCACAGCATCGGAGCCCAGTGTGAGGGTTAATGGCTTGATTTTATTAAATGAGAAAAAGAGGTTGCGCATCAGCAATGGTTTTCAGTGGAGTGCAGCCAAATCCAACCCAGTGCCAAACCCAAATCCAATATGCTCTGATGCATAGCGTTTCGGCTATGCAGCCTTCATCAGAGCATATGCTCTGATGAAGGCTGCAATTGCATAGCCGAAACGCGTAAGCGTTCCTTTTTGGTGTGTGCCAATAAAGAAATGGAAATGTGAGTACTTTGTCCGCCATTTGTTTAATTTTTGGATGTGCTACCTTTTTGGATTTTTTTTTAAATTCCTATTTTTTGATGGCTTGATTTTATTGTCTCAAGTTCAATCTATATGACTTATTGTGTGTATTGTATTGGCTTTTGCATATATTGCCTATTCTACGCACCGCCGCCATTCCGACCACGTGGCTTCCGCGTGCGGTTAGGGTTAGGGATAAGGTTAGCAATGCGGCGCGTCGGAATAGCACGTTTGGAATACCAGGGTGTCAGGCCTGTCAATGAGGTATTTGGAATCGGCTTGTAGGTATTGCACTCATTAGCACTCAAGATAACTAATTATACACTTGTTTGCTAACACGTGCAAATCCAACAGACGCGTGCTTACAACATGAACTCAATGTGTACATTCAGCTAATTAGCTGTATGGATTGTACGTACGTTGCATAATTGACGAGGGTCACTGCACTATAGTCGCTGACAAAAAATGAACACAAGCCACTGTAGTGTGCTGTAGTCCTCATTCCACTCAAAACCTAAAATCATATTAAAAAGCTCAGCTGTTAATTAATAATGTGATGGTTGGTGAAGGTTATTTTGGAACAGAAAACTCATAATTAACTTGATCAGAAAGCCGGCTGGTATATTCCTTACACACCTGCTCTCTTTATTCTGGGTGATTCATCGCCATTAAAACACCTCCCCGCACCTCTAGCTGACTGGATTCATACAGCATTAATGGTGGGCAGGATCATTGTTAAGGAATGGAAGTCTGAGGTCATGTATGGCTTGGTACTGAGGCTGCTTTGGAGAATGGAGAGGTTATCCTTTAAAACAGTTTGACGCCACATCACGCGGAACCCGCCTTTTAATCAAATATCCTACGCTGCCTGGATTGTTTTATTACCTTTGGAGCATACGCTGAAGTATTTCGGCGTTTGTTCCGTGAAAATCGGGTAAGAAATGGTCCGTCGTCTTGTTATGATGAAACGAGCCAGCGGCCATGACAATGCGAAACGAAACCAGAGTGCAGAGCAAGTTGTAGTCCAAACAAGCCCCCCGTCCACTTGCATTGGGCTCAATTTCCCAGAAGCCCTAGCAGCCCAGCATAAGTATCGATTTCCGGTTTCGTCGACATAACATGACGCTCTCTCCCCCTGCTCCACGGCAGAGGCGGACTTAGACCCCATCCACATTAACATTATATTGGTCTGGTTTTCTTAACCCATTTTGTACGGGAACCCCTTTTGGTGTTTTAAGCATTATATTATACTTTAGCTATTGAAAAATAGCAGATCTACACGCTCGTATGAGCTTGTACGTCTGCTATTTTTGAAAAATCTTGAAAATGTGGCGCAAATCATTAAATATAATATATTCTTTCAGAGCGAACATTTTTAACTCAAATCTTTGCTTCTGGAGGAGTCCCTGGAACAACATATTTTCAGATGGGGGTCGGTGGCCAATTACATATAATTCGCAGGGTCTTTGACATGAAATAGTTTGAGAACCACTGACATAGAAACAGAGGTTTTTCAGAAAACTGTCATGATTTAGAATATATATATTTTTTAATCGGTCAGGTCTATTTAAGTAATGGAGTGTAGCTGACACGCCTGCCTGATCTCTGTGCGTGCGTGCGTGCGTGCGTGCGTGCGTGCGTGCGTCTCGGTGATCAAAGTCCGATCTCGCGTCAGATCGGGAGTGTCCCTATAATCGGAGCAAATGTAGCATTTTCACAGTTCATGGCTCAATAGCTAAAGCATATGCTAACACCAAAAGGGGTTCCCGCCCAAAATGGGCTAGGAGAGTAGGAGTGGGAGTGAACTACAGTGCTTTCCTCCACTGATTTCTACCAAGGTTCAAGGTTCAAGGTTGCACTTTGTTGTTACGTCTTGGGCTCCATTTTCGTTCGAGCTTTCTTAAATACAGTATTTGGGGATTTAGCAGTGGAGAAGGGGTGTTCCCCCACTGAAGTTGGTATTTTGGTTACCCGTCTAAATCCCTAAAACACCTCCGTTACCCGTTACATTATGCATAGGTGCCACATGCCATTGCCTTTAAGAGTTCCCTTATCCGTTGCCCGTTATGCCCAGTGCTATTGCTTCATAGCCTTACGGTCTCCCATGGAAGAGTGATGCGTGGCTGTGGCTCAGGAGGTAGAGCAGGTCGTCCAATGATCCATGGGTCGGCGGTTCGAATCCCGGCTCCTCCTGTCTACATGTCGAAGTGTCCTTGGGCAAGACACTGAACCCCAAATTGCTCCCGATGTGCTGGCGTCACAGAAGCTGTGGCTGCATGACAGGAGAACGGGATCTTTAAAGATTTCATGACACACGGGACAGCAATAATCCTCATCTGGAAGAGACGACGACGTGGAAGCCATTTGGTCTCTGAGTGAAGCTATACAAACAAGTCTACAGATTCCAGTGGTCTGGGTCACAATTCCCTCCTGTAGCCGTGGAAAGACGGTCTGTCCTCCCCCACTGGAAGTCCTGTTTGATCTGAAGGCGTGTGTGTGTGTGTGTGTGTGTGTGTGTGTGTGTGTGTGTGTGTGTGTGTGTGTGTGTGTGTGTGTGTGTGTGTGTGTGTGTGTGTGTGTGTGTGTGTGTGTGTGTGTGTGCGTGTGTGCGTGCGTGCGTGCGTGCGTGCGTGCGTGCGTGTGTGTGTGTGTGTGTGCGTGTGCGCGTCGTCATCAGTGAGATAAGGTTAACAACCTCTCTGTTTAATGATTAATGTCACATGAGTCAGGAGAGGGGCAGAGTCTCCACGAGAGCGTACAGTTGTTTCATCTCCGAGTGACTTTTCAACGTGATTTATATGAATGATTAACGATCTGATTCCGATTATGTGATTTTGAGTATCTGCCGATACCGTTTCCTCCCCCCGATCCGATATCTATACAGTATAGTTTTAGAATATGTATGCCATATCACGATTTTCTTTTTTAAGAGGCTTGCCTCTGGCATACTCTCCAGCCATTGCTCCTGCTTTGATGAGTAGCAATTTGCGGTGTTCTTAGTTTTATATTAGCTTAGTAGTTTCTTGATGTATTGTTCTTATTAGTCTCTTTTAGTCTGTACTTGGTTTAGTGGTTAGCTATTTAGACTCTCTCTGAGCCTCCCTGGTAGTAGGTTTTTGGTATTACGGATGTCATATGTTTGTCTTGTCATGTCCTGTATTTGTTGTTACTGGCAGAGCTGTGTAACACTTATTTGCCTCTTCTCTTGGCCAGTGCGCACTTGTAAAAGAGACTTTGGTCTCAATGTGATTTTACTGGTTAAATAAAGGTTAAATAAAAAATTTAAATAAATAGTACCCCACATAAGTCCTATTTAGTGGATGGAAAAAACCCAGAAAAAGACAGAAAAAGGAGACAGAAAAAGAAAAAAACAATTCTCCTGAATGCGGCCTTCTGGCATGGCATGGAAAGGAGTGGCATTTGCATTTCTTTCACCATAGTAAATGCTGCATTCGTGTTCTGGAGAGGGCAGTTGTTTTATACAGACGGGAAAACTTTGATGTCTATGTGTGCAGCACATCCCTGGATGGTGCTGAACGTTCAGCCTTGCTCTCGATTTCAGACAACTACTTATTATGAAGCTTTTCAGACAACTACTTTTATGAAGCTTTTCAGACAACTACTTATTTGAAGCTTTTAAGACAACTACTTATATGAAGCTTTTCAGACAACTACTTATATGAAGTTTTTTAGACAACTACTTATATGAAGCTTTTCAGACAACTACTTATATGAAGCTTTTCAGACAACTACTTATATGAAGCTTTTCAGACAACTACTTATATGAAGCTTTTCAGACAACTACTTATATGAAGCTTTTCAGACAACTACTTATATGAAGCTTTTCAGACAACTACTTTTATGAAGCTTTTCAGACAACTACTTATTATGAAGCTTTTCAGACAACTACTTATATGAAGCTTTTCAGACAACTACTTATTATGAAGCTTTTCAGACAACTACTTAATGAAGCTTTTCAGACAACTACTTATTATGAAGCTTTTCAGACAACTACTTAAATGAAGCTTTTCAGACAACTACTTATATGAAGCTTTTCAGACAACTACTTATATGAAGCTTTTCAGACAACTACTTTTATGAAGCTTTTCAGACAACTACTTATATGAAGCTTTTCAGACAACTACTTAATGAAGCTTTTCAGACAACTACTTATTATGAAGCTTTTCAGACAACTACTTATTATGAAGCTTTTCAGACAACTACTTATTATGAAGCTTTTCAGACAACTACTTATATGAAGCTTTTCAGACAACTACTTATATGAAGCTTTTCAGACAACTACTTATATGAAGCTTTTCAGACAACTACTTATATGAAGCTTTTCAGACAACTACTTATATGAAGCTTTTCGGAAGGAAGGATCAGCTGTTTGGGATCACTTCATAAATGCCATGCCCGACTTGAGTGTATTCCAGAACCGACGCTCGTATTTGAGGCAGATTTTACACTCCATTGATAAATAAGGGCCTATGCCACTAGAATAAGCCTATCTCACAGAATTTCCCCGCCCCCCTTAATACGCCCCCTTTCGGGGTTAGTGGTGATAGCGTGACGTCACTCCATAGACGCTACATGTTAACAGAGGTAATTTAAGAAGTCTACAACTTTTGTTTTCTCAAGGTAAGGTTTGTTCTATCTGTTCGAGCTGATTTACCATCTTGTTTGCTTCATAATAATATTGGTCTGTCACATTTTTACATTAGAAAATGTACTTAGATTCTCCAGAGAAAAAAACGTGTAAATGCTAATGTTAAAGACACCACTATTTACCGGAAGTGGGCGTAGAAAGCGGGCTGTGAGATAGGCCTATTAAGTGATTTTTCATTTGCCTTATGCTTGAACAAAGCATGTGATTTTTTTTCTCTCCCTATCTCATCGTATAGAGCGTCGCAGTCGCAGTCCCCTTTCATGACGATGCCAGGCCCAGGAAATAGTTCCCAATGCATTTTTCCCATAGACATTTCAAAACGTATTTATTTAAAGACCTTATAAGCGTCGTACAAAGCCCACTCTTGTCATGACAAATCATGACAACAAACACAATATTTTGGACCAAACAAATAATTACAAAGAAGAAAAACAACAACAAAAGTGTAACCTGCCGTTTTCTTCTTCTTTCTAATTATTTGTTCAGCCCGAAAAATTGTGTTTGTTGTCACGACAAGAGTTGGCTTTTTAAAGACCTTTTAAGCTTTGCTTAAAAGGTCTTTAAATAAATACTTTTTGAAATGTCTATGAGGAAAATGAACGGAGAATCATTTCCTGGGCCCTGGTAGGGGGCGGGACTGCGACGCTCTATAGGAGCTGCCATTTTCACAGTTCATGGCTCTATGATTCCTCATTTTTAAGAATTGACTTGTTCCCAGGCTTTGTTCTTCCATCCATCAGATTGAGATGGAGGAACAACACAACACAACACAACACAACACAACACAACACAACACAACACAACACAACACAACACAACACTTGAACTACTTTGGTACAGTCATGCCGACTCCTGGACAGTTTGGAGAGAGACAATTTACATTTTACAATTTAGGCATTTAACAGACGCTCTTAATCCAGAGCGATTTACAGTGAGCAAGAACAAAAACATGGTGATACATCATATACAAATAGTCTTCATGAATGTTTCATAAGATGTGTTGTTGTGAATGCAAAGCACATCATAATCAACACATGGCATCTGGGAGGACTTTCAGAGATCTGATTCCGTGCTTTATAAAATGCTACACCAATACAACACCAACGCAACTACACAAAGTACACAGGAGTGACACATCCACACAATACAACTCAAAGAGGGACACTCGTTTTCATGTTTTATGAATGTGTGTGTGAATGGGTGAATGTGATGCACAATCTCTGTAAAGCGCCTTGGATAAAGGCGCTTATACAGAGATTGTGCATTTATGGCGCTATATAAATGGTGCATTTATATAGCGCCTTTATCCAAGGCGCTTTTACAGAGATTGCGCATTACATTCACCCATTCACACACACATTCATACACCGATGGCAGCGGAAACCATGCAAGGCACCAACTAGCACATCGGGAGCAATTAGGGGTTCAGTGTCTTGCTCAAGGACACTTCGACAGTAACTCTGGGGGAGCCCGGTTTGAACTGGCAACCTTGCGGTTCCCATCCAGGCACTCTACCCCTGAGCCACCGCCGCCGCCCCAGTGTAGATGCTGCACTAGTCCTACATTGTAGGATGCAAAAGTTTGTGCTATTGCCATTGAGAATGCATTGGGCGTTTAAGTTAAATAACTCAGAAACTACAAATCATTTCAAAGTAAAAAGTTCCAGCATTTGTCTTCACAGTAAGCTGAATTATAAAATGTGTGAATGGAGTTTCTAGGTGAAAGTGATGTTTAGAGCTGCCATTGAGCCCCATTATAAATGTATCAAATTTGAAAGCACTATATATTTCTAAAACTATGAAACATTTCAAAGATTCCTTTTCAGGCAAACATGTCCACCGTAAGATGAACCTAAATAGGTTTGAATGGGGTTTCTAGGTGTAAGTATGTAGGACTATAGTAGCATGCCAAAGTTTGTGCTATTGCCATTGAGAATGCATTGGGCGTTTAAGTTAAATAACTCCGAAACTACAAATCATTTCAAAGTAAAACGTTCCAGCATGTGTATCCACAGTAAGCTGAATTATAAAATGTGTGAATAGAGTTTCTAGGTGAAAGTGTTTTTTTTACGTGCCATAGAGCTGACATTGAGCCCCATTATACATTTCTCAAATTTGAAAGCGCTATATTTCTAAAACTATGAAACATTTCAAAGATTTATTTTCAGGCAAACATGTCCACCGTAAGATGAACCTAAATAGGTTTGAATGGGGTTTCTAGGTGTAAGTATGTAGGACTAGTAGCATGCCAAAGTTTGTGTAATTGCCATTGAGAATGCATTGGGCGTTTAAGTTAAATAACTCCGAAACTACAAATCATTTCAAAGTAAAACGTTCCAGCATGTGTATCCACAGTAAGCTGAATTATAAAATGTGTGAATAGAGTTTCTAGGTGAAAGTGCTTTTTTGACGTGCCATAGAGCTGACATTGAGCCCCATTATACATTTCTCAAATTTGAAAGCACTATATTTCTAAAACTATGAAACATTTCAAAGATTTATTTTCAGGCAAACATGTCCACCGTAAGATGAACCTAAATAGGTTTGAATGGGGTTTCTAGGTGTAAGTATGTAGGACTATAGTAGCATGCCAAAGTTTGTGCTATTGCCATTGAGAATGCATTGGGCGTTTAAGTTAAATAACTCCGAAACTACAAATCATTTCAAAGTAAAACGTTCCAGCATGTGTATCCACAGTAAGCTGAATTATAAAATGTGTGAATAGAGTTTCTAGGTGAAAGTGCTTTTTTGACGTGCCATAGAGCTGACATTGAGCCCCATTATACATTTCTCAAATTTGAAAGCACTATATTTCTAAAACTATGAAACATTTCAAAGATTTATTTTCAGGCAAACATGTCCACCGTGAGATGAACCTAAATAGGTTTGAATGGGTTTTCTAGGTGTAAGTATGTAGGACTAGTAGCATGCCAAAGTTTGTGTAATTGCCATTGAGAATGCATTGGGCGTTTAAGTTAAATAACTCCGAAACTACAAATCATTTCAAAGTAAAACGTTCCAGCATGTGTATCCACAGTAAGCTGAATTATAAAATGTGTGAATAGAGTTTCTTGGTGAAAGTGCTTTTTTGACGTGCCATAGAGCTGACATTGAGCCCCATTATACATTTCTCAAATTTGAAAGCACTATATTTCTAAAACTATGAAACATTTCAAAGATTTATTTTCAGGCAAACATGTCCACCGTAAGATGAACCTAAATAGGTTTGAATGGCGTTTCTAGGTGTAAGTAGGCCTATGTAGGACTAGTAGCATGCCAAAGTTTGTGTTATTGCCATTGAGAATGCATTGGGCGTTTAAGTTAAATAACTCCGAAACTACAAATCATTTCAAAGTAAAACGTTCCAGCATGTGTATCCACAGTAAGCTGAATTATAAAATGTGTGAATAGAGTTTCTAGGTGAAAGTGCTTTTTTGACGTGCCATAGAGCTGACATTGAGCCCCATTATACATTTCTCAAATTTGAAAGCACTATATTTCTAAAACTATGAAACATTTCAAAGATTTATTTTCAGGCACTGAAATAATATGGAGCAATCGTGTAATAATGCCTCTGCTGCATGCAGTAACACTTCATTAATATCCACTTATTCAATATTATTAGACTGTACATATATTATCCAGATAGTCAGTTACTCCATATTGGATATAGATATTCATATATTAAATATGAAGCTTACAAAGCAATCTCACAGTTAGCAGAATGTTGCATAGAGCTTGACCTGGGGGAGGAGTCAGAGAGGGGTGGAGCACATGCAGCAGTTTGTTATGATTGGTGGCTGATGATTCTATTGTTACACACTTTGGCCAATCAGCACCAAGCAGATAGTAGTTCCTGTTGAGTCAAAACTCAGAGATGGACAAAATCTGGTCAGCATGACATCTCACACCTCAGAAACTACATCTCCCAGAATGCAGCAGCAAGATGGCTGCTCATTACCTGATTAGGAGCACCTTAAAAGGAATGGAGCTTCAGTCATTCAATCAAACACCAGATGCAAACAGCAAAGACAACTCTTGGGTTCTACCTCCAAAGACGCCAATGGTCGGTGATATTGTATTGTATTGTTTTATTTACTTATGTATGTACTGTTTGATGTGGTTAAATATGGCTAATTGTGTTTAGTAGCTTCAACTGCTTCAGTCTGAAGTGGGGAAGGAACACATTAACTTGCTTGAGAGTTGGATTTAATTTATGTTTAATAGTATCTCTTAAGACCAAAATAAGACCAAGTTAGAAATGATTAAGAATTTAAAAGACCACTAAAATATGGACAATTCATGTTAAAGGTTTAAAATGCCTTGTTCAATTAGAGCTGTGTCGTATCTGATGGAACCACATTTCATTATTATAGCATAAAATATCTGTTTTAAACTAAAAGTGTTACTCTCGTCTCTCCTTATGAGTGAGACCAGGCTACGTGTTTGGGTACAGATATTTAGGCACCACAGCTTAATTGCACTCTATGCTAAATAGCTATAGGCCACTTTGATCTATCTTGTTGATAGCAGCTTCTAGATCAGAGAGGTCTCCTGTTGTGCTTCCTCTGACCACACCTAGTGACCTGTCCAGACCATTTGGTGACTGTCTGTTTCAAATGTGTATTGGGATTTGGGCTTGTATACAGACTCCACTAAAATGCCTATCTGTGTTAGTGAGTGGCTCACACGCCGTGAGGCGGGTGGCCTAGGCCCATGCAGGAGAGATGATCTGTCTGTATTCTGAACTCTGAAAATAAATCTGGACTCCGAAACCTTCATTTGCCTGTCTGCCTCCGCGTTTATCCTGAGTACTTTTGCCTAAGTATTTTAGAAGTTTGTTCATGAGCTTTATAGAGAGGAAAAGCACTCTCTGTTAGGTTCAGATACTTCAATTGGTGCTCAGAATCCGTTGTCATTGGACATTTTTGAATGCGCCAGACAAAACAGGACCGGCGGCCTTTGGAGTTTTTTCAGTCTAATAGATATTTCGGTCGGCGATTTTTGGACGGAGGAGAATGACGATGGCGGGTGGCGACGTTCACCCTGGCGGAGACCACCTCTCCACCGAGGAGCGGCGATGCGCAACTGCGGTTCCTGCCCGGCGACGGACGGCGAGGACGGTGGAGCTGCAGTCGGCGTCGCCAGCGTTGCCTCTGCTCGGCGGCGGTTCGAGGGGGATCCTTGGCTACTCAACTTGGCGATCATTGGTCGAAGGGAGGCGGGGAAACGCTTCATCTACTCGGCGAGGCTTGGCAGCTGCTCTGCAAGCTCGCTACGCGGTCTGCTTTGGTGGCCAACGTGGTTCTCGTGAATTCGCTTTTGTCAGTCATGTGTTGTGATTCATGACTGAAGGGAGGAAGGGTGTAGAATTAATTTCGAAATGGACAATAGGACAGTGTCAAACAGCGGCCGTGTAGTGTACTGATCACACATTGTACACGAACACGGGCCAAAAAAGACATCTCCGTGCGGCGCGTCGAGGAACTGCAGCCTTGACTGCCCGTGCGTGGTGACTGATGGACAATGAGGTTATGTATTGTTGTGAAAATGATTTTTAATTGCCTACTAGGCAAATTGGACAGCCGAGAAAAATATATTGTTTTCAACATGAATTAGTAGGCATTATGTTGATTGTATGTTTTTGTCGTATAATTTGATAAGTTGAGTCATGAGCAGTGTTGTAACTAACGCCCTTACATCACGTTACGTTACCTAACGGCGCTACTTTTTGCAGTAACTTGTAACGGAGGCTTTACATTTCCCTATTCCATAACGGCCTTATAGTTATTGTCCGAGCGTTACCCGCGTTATAGCGTTATTATGTCAACGTATGATCCAAGTGAAAAGTTTCCCCATACAGCGCCGTGAGTCTGTCATACAGGCTCTGTGCTGACTGCTGCTGAGAGAGAGTGCTGTGTTGTACTGTGTTGACAGTTTCGTTTGTGCTCTCATACTAGCCTCTGAGCCCACATGGCTACGCACCCTAACTTGAACAAAGCATGTCGCAGAAGAGGTCATTGATTGGCTAACGTAGGGCCAGATTTCAGGGTAAGCCAATCAGAGACAGTCTGACAGAGTAGGGCGGGTCTTACTCGTATGTATATGTAAACACAGACAGACACACAAACCCTTGTAACGCATACACAGAAAAGGCCGGTTGAACGAACATTATTACCACACGCTACGACAGCGAGATCGGATGCTTTGTGGGTTGGAAATACAAGCATTATTTGAGTACTTGCGGGTAAAGGAAATGTTTTAACATGCCATGGAGTGTTCCTGCTGTGTGTGATTCCCCGCACTTTCTTTATTATTGCTGCTGCTGCATCCCTCCAGGAGGGACCCTCCTGCGCTAGCCAGCATTAGCTAGTGGGCGCCGCAGCACAGTGCCGCCTGGCGTTAGCCGTGCGTTAGCCTTGCACGCTAACGGATCCCCGCGGGACCGTGGCCACCTCCCCGGGCACAAATATATAAACTATATATGGGCACAGTGATAGGGCTGCCCTCTCCCCCCCCTTCCCCCCCAGAAAAACATCGAGGTGAAAATGCTAATTATGTGGCGGACAGAAAGCATTGTCCACAGCCAAGAAGAGCAATGCAAATCTAAGAAAGCATCTTAAATCAGTCCATGAGCTAGGCTGCCTCATATCACCAAAACAGACAAAGATCGATTTTAAATCGCCACAGAGGCATGCATGTCACCAAGAGTCAACTTGACAAAATGATTGCCAGGTATTTTGTTGAGGAAATGCTTCCCCTCTCAACAGTGGTCTGTTCCTTTCAGAGCACTGGTCAGCAAAATACCAAAGCAGGGCCAATGTGCAGAAATACATTTTCCAAATACCTGAACAGTGAATATTCTAAAATGGAAGATGAGCTCAAAAATACATTTGATGAATTAGAATATCTCTCTACCACTGCAGATTATATGGACTCATTTTTTATTGGATTATTATTATTTTTTTCATATTGCAAATTTGTTTTGAAGGCAAGTTGAGGCTACAATAAAGATGCCTGTCAAAATTTCTGAACATGTTTTATTGTTCCACTAAATTTCATAATGTTAGGAGGGAGTTGTCTTTTCTCTTACTGTGCGACAGAACAAAAAACCTTCTTTTAAATCGTTTTTTATATTATTATTTTTTAAAGTAAAGTAAAGTAACTTTAAAAGTTACTTTCATAAAGTAAAGTAAAGTAACTTATCTAAAAAAAAGTTACTTTTTTAGATAAGTAACTATAACTATAACTCTTTACTTTTTAAAAGTAACTTGAACAACACTGGTCATGAGTAGCCTACTTATGGAACAATGAGGCGTTTTCCTCGAGACGTGTAGAAAATATTAGTTGAATATTGCTTAAACTCTGGCCTGTTAATGTATTTTTATCTTTTTCTTATTATTGTCCCCACATCCTACCCTAGTAGAGCAGAGTTTTATTTAAAGCATTATAAACGTATATGTTATTGCACGTCCTAAATTAAGCAGTGTAGTATAGGATGTGTTTTCGCTTTATAGTGGTGTCTAGTATTTAATGTGTTGATTAGCAGGGTCGGGCCTGGCCATAAACACGCCCGATCTCGCTTATTTGTAATCAATCAACATTTCAGATTAGATTTTAATAGAACACTAAAAGATTCTACTTATGCTGAACCGAAATTTAGTTGTGTAAAGTGTGTAATAAGAATCGCCTGAAGAAGTTATGTAACCTTGATTCCGTCTGTCTCTGTAACCATTTGAATTCTAATGTAATTGTTTGTTTGTCGTAGGCCTATTTGTTGTTTTTTAATTTTATCTTTTCTTAAGTGTCAAGGGAGGAGGGTCAAATCATCAAAATGTGGTTCCTTTTCTTTTGTGATAAACGTGTAGTACGTTTATCAAGGGAGAAATGTCGTATCTGATGGAACCACATTTCATTATTATAGCATAAAATATCTGTTTTAAACTAAAAGTGTTACTCTCGTCTCCTTATGAGTGAGACCAGGCTACGTGTTTGGGTACAGACATTTAGGCACCACAGCTTCACAGCTTAATTGCACTCTATGCTAAATAGCTATAGGCCACTTTGATCTAGCTTGTTGATAGCAGCTTCTAGATCAGAGAGGTCTCCTGTTGTGCTTCCTCTGACCACACCTAGTGACCTGTCCAGACCATTTGGTGACTGTCTGTTTCAAATGTGTATTGGGATTTGGGCTTGTATAAAGACTCTACTAAAATGCCTATCTGTGTTAGTGAGTGGCTCACACGCCGTGAGGCGGGTGGCCTAGGCCCATGCAGGAGAGATGATCTGTCTGTATTCTGAACTCTGAAAATAAATCTGGACTCCGAAACCTTCATTTGCCTGTCTGCCTCCGCGTTTATCCTGAGTACTTTTGCCTAAGTATTTTAGAAGTTTGTTCATGAGCTTTATAGAGAGGAAAAGCACTATCTGTTAGGTTCAGATACTTCAGCTGATCTACAAGCTTAAGTTCAGCTATTTTCTTTAACTACTTATTCAATTTAAAATGCTAGATGTTTAAAGGTGAAGTAATTTGAAATGTTTAAAATGTTGACTTTAATAAGTTAATTTAAAAGACATTTAATTTAGGCATTCATTGTTTAAGAACACTAATTGTTTAAAGACATTTGATTATTTAAGAATATTTAATGTTTAAAATCAAGAATGGTTAAAAAGAACCTGTTGGTTTGAAAGGATTATCATTTGTTGTTTGGCAATGTTGTTAATCTTTTGTTTCTTTGTGTTCGAAGGTTTTCAACCTAACTGAAATGACCAGCCAATCACCAATGAAGCCAACACTGAGCGTAAAAGTTGGAAAATAAAAAATCATTGGATTGAGTTGGAAATTGGAGTTGCGTCCTTTGGAGTGGAACAGAGTTGAACTTTACAGTTCCACCTCAGGCTCTCTGGTATAAGAAGAGTTTGTAGTTGTCCGTTCAGGATATCAATACTTTCTGATCTCATCTGACTGTGGACTCCAGGCTTGAAGTGAAGATGGACTCTCTCAACGCCACCTCAAATGATTCTGCTCAACAGGGAGGACCCAATGATCACCAAGACCTCTGTAAGTTACTTACTGTGTCTATATGGATATACAGTATGCCATAAGGATGTTTTTTTTTTTTTTTTTTTATCTAGTCATTTGTTTGTTTTGATTTATTTTAGCATTGACTACCAGTTTTGTGTCTTCTAGAATATAAAACAATTGTGGAATCGAAATATAAATGGATGCTAACTTGATAATTGGGTACATTAACTCTACACTAGTTTTTGCTATTTTAAGTCCAGGAAGGCCTCTAAACATCATTTCCTTTTTCTTTCCAATTCAGTGTTGCATCAGTCTGACTTCCCTGTTCTACCAGAGGTGAATGAACAAAGAAGCTTGGCTAAGCAAAAATGCCACTGCTGTGATCAGTGTGGAAAACGCTTCCCTACAATGTCCAAACTTAAAACACACCAGAGAATTCACACTGGAGAGAAACCCTATGGATGTGATCAGTGTGGACAACACTTCTCTCAAACGTCCAGCCTTAAAAGCCACCAGAGAATTCACACTGGAGAGAAACCCTATGGATGTGATCATTGTGGACAACACTTCTCTGACAAGTCCAACCTGAAAAGCCACCAGAGAATTCATACTGGAGAGAAACCCTATGGATGTGATCAGTGTGGACAACACTTCCCTACAATGGGAAATCTTAAATCACACCAGAGGATTCACACTGGAGAAGAACCCTATGGATGTGATCAGTGTGGTCACCGCTTCCCTACAATGTCCAAACTTAAAACACACCAGAGAATTCACACTGGAGAGAAACCCTATGGATGTGATCAGTGTGGACAACACTTCTCTCAAACGTCCAGCCTTAAAAGCCACCAGAGAATTCACACTGGAGAGAAACCCTATGGATGTGATCATTGTGGACAACACTTCTCTGACAAGTCCAACCTTAAACGCCACCAGAAAATTCACACCGGAGAGAAACCCTATGGATGTGATCAGTGTGGCCACCGCTTCTCTGAAATG
Source organism: Electrona antarctica (assembly GCF_951216825.1). Lineage (NCBI taxonomy): Eukaryota > Metazoa > Chordata > Actinopteri > Myctophiformes > Myctophidae > Electrona > Electrona antarctica. Next base: position 40,040,358 of record NC_136801.1, on the reverse strand, counting down.
TCCAGCCTTAAAAGCCACCAGAGAATTCACACAGGAGAGAAACCCTATGGATGTGATCAGTGTGAACAACACTTCCCTACAATGGGAAATCTTAAATCACACCAGAGGATTCACACTGGAGAAAAACCCTATGGATGTGATCAGTGTGGTCACCGCTTCTCTCAAATGACACACCTTAAACGCCACCAGAAAATTCACACCGGCGAGAAACCCTATGGATGTGATCAGTGTGGCCACCGCTTCTCTGAAATGTCCAGCCTTAAAAGCCACCAGAGAATTCACACAGGAGAAAAACCCTATGGATGTGATCAGTGTGGTCACCGCTTCTCTGAAATGTCCAGCCTTAAAAGCCACCAGATAATTCACACAGGAGAGAAACCCTATGGATGTGATCAGTGTGGGCAACACTTCTCTCGAATACAAAACCTTAAAAGACACCATATAATTCACACTGTATAGATCGATTTTGTTTAACTTGTTAATGGATTTTCTTATTGGACATTTTTCAAGACATTTTAAATTAGACACATTGTCTGTGACAGGGAATAAATGAGTGCACATAATCACATTTTGTACATACATGTGTTGTAAGTATGGATGAAAAAAAACGTGTTACAAAATACATATTGTGTACGTTATTATATATTATGGCTACAGCCATTGGTCAAATATATGAAAGGGGTATTTCACAGTTTGGGGCCATTTTAACAGAAGTCCATATACAAGCTTCCCATTGTATTTTCAAACACCATTTTAACCATGTTAGATTCATTGAACATATCCTGACGAAGACCCGAAGGGGTCGAAACGTTGTATCCTCTTCTCCATGAAATAAAAATGTTTAGCTCAAGGCCGGTGTGCGAACTACATCTCCTTTCATCAGATTAATTGAAAACACCCGTATTCTGGTAACTGATTGTCCTAATGTTTGCGGGTGAGTGATTTTTATTACTTTAAATTCATTTTTTGGTACAATACTTTTTCTACTTGATGAGGCTCTTTTTATTTCCTTTTTTTTTTATATTTTTTATTGTATGTTTGACATTGCACTTTGACATCACAAGATGTATTCTCTCTCGTTCCTACTCGGATCATGTTCTCAAATGGCCAATTATCTGGTTACCATTTCAGATTTGTCCACCGTAAGATGAACCTAAATAGGTTTGAATGGGGTTTCTAGGTGTAAGTATGTAGGACTAGTAGCATGCCAAAGTTTGTGCTATTGCCATTGAGAATGCATTGGGCATTTAAGTTAAATACGGGGGGGACATATTTTAACAGCAGAAACTGCCTGTCATAATTTCGCCCTATTCCAAAGCCCCCCCAGGTACATTATATATTTAAACTATTTTCAGCAATGGTACACTTATTTTTTCAGTGGGTAGATCTTGTTGAGCTGGTCATTTTGAAAGTAGATCTCACGTCTGATCTACACACTCTCTCTCTCGAGCATGCGCACACGCGGCACGTAGCCCTGCACTAGTCAGACTAAAATAGCTTCAGGCTCGATTTGCGCACGCCTGTTAAATGTGATGTCATTAATGTTAAATCGTCCCATGCAGACTCCACCAGCGCTGTAATAACACTGTGGTCAATTTCCACTCGCATCACATATTCTGACATAATAATAATCAAAGAAGCATCACAGGATGCTAGTGTCCATACTCCTCTCTGGTGTTGTGCTACTGTTGCTGCAGCTCCATTTCCCATTACAGTAGCTGCATGACTACAGGCATATCTCGTAGGGTGCATACGTTTGTTAGACATACTAAGACCCTTTCCCAATTCCCCCCTTCTCCATCGCCCTTAGCCCTTCCCCTTGCTGATGCGCGTTCACGTGAGGAGGAAGGGTTATCTCAATTCTCTTTGGAGCGAGGGGTAGGGCCAAGGGCGAGGGTTAGGATCCCCTTCAAACCAAGGGATATCGCGACCAGACTTAAAACGGAGGGACATGACACAGAGGGCGGAAGGCGGACGAGGTAAGACGCCTTTTCAGTCCTTTATTATGGAACTTATGGAAGAATATGATATTAACCAATATTATTTGAATGTGTTAACAATCTGCATCGCCAAAAATATCGCAATCTCTAGCAAAGGTTAACGTTACCTCACTTGAACTAACGATATGCTACGGCGTTGCATTCATACAACGTTACGGTAACCTTACCCATTAATTTCGCATCGGCGCTTAATTATTTTGTATTTACCGCCGGTGCCCCGGTGGAACAACTCAGATGCAAACTACTAGCTTAACTAGCAGGCATCAGTCCGACCCCCAGACCACGATATGTCAACATTCTGCAGTTTTGGAGCTCTTAAAAGCCGTGAAATAGCCTACTGTACCTACATAACGCTGCCGCTGCATAACGTTGGCTACTCGCTGCAGTGATAGCTGGTATGGTTTTATCATAGCATACCCCCCCCCCCCCCCCCAGGAAAACCAGCTATGGAACAGACTGCAAGCTGCTGTACAGCCTGTACATTGGATGGAGATGAATCACGATTGTCCTAAATGTTGTTGAATTTGAAACATTATTATTCATATTATTATTAGCATACCACGACTTCCATGATAGAAAATGACTCTGTTCTTAATGATATTAAAAACAATGAACACAGTGACCACAGCCCCTTCTTTCTATACTGTAAATTGTTTTTCCTTTTTCTAACCCTGTTGGCTATATGATATATAACTGTACCCATTCTATACAAACTGTTAATACAATAATCAATGAATCAGGTACAACTGTTGAGCAGTGTGTCAGAATGAGCTATATCTAGCTGAATTACATTCTGGTGGGCTACCAAGATGAGACAAAATTACAATATTTATTTCATCATAACCACAGCCATAAATATTTACGTTCCATCTCTTCTCCCAAAATAGCCGATCTACAGCTTATAGCAGTGGTTTCCAAAGTGGGTTATGGGGACCCCCAGGGGTCCTTGAGAGACTTCCTAATGTCCTACGACGGTAGGACATTAGTACGTCAGACCAAACACATGCACCCTCCCGTATTATCACGTATAGACACTAAAGGTTTGTAAAAGGCTTTAGATTTGTAATACATGAAGAGCAGAACACGACCCACCATCATTTCACTGTTTACCTAAAGAGGTGGATTCACCTGATATACTGTAATAATAATAATAATAATAACTAGAAAAGTCGCAATTTTTGAAAAATTGCAAAGTGTGGTTGCCGCAGTCGCTTACATATAGGCCCCTCCCTAATTTGAAAATGTCTATAACGCTTGAATAGTTTGGTCTTTGAATTTATGTCTTTATAAACGATTGTAAAACATAGATTGGTTACGTAACCAACAACAGCCAATTAGCTATACTACAAACGCTATGCAAAGCTCGGCCAATCACAGCAGAAGTTAGGTAGGTTACTCCGGAAAAAGGAAAATAAGAAAGTGTGACAGTAACTATGGTCTGTTTGCCCTTTGGGCAACCACACTAATAATAATAATAACTAGAACTGCACTCTGTCGAGTGCCTACTTGCTTGTTGCACCCAAGTAGCTACTAGTGCGCAAGCAGAGCGTGCAAGTACTGGTATAACTGGCTCTCAATGGTGACGTAATAAAGATATGTTTCAGTCACAGTGTCGGGTGGATTAAAGCAGGGGTTCTCAACCCATGGGTCGCGACCCCTCGGGGGGTCGCCAAATTATTTTAGGGGGTCCCCAAATTATTTTCCAAAAAAAAAAAAAAACATTTTTTTAATTTTAATTTTTTCACGATTTTTCAAAAATAGCAGACCTACAAGCTCATAGCGCGCCACTCGGTGGCGCGCTATGAGCTTGTAGATCTGCTATTTTTCAATAGCTAAATTATAACAATGCTTAAAACACCAAAAGGGGGCAGTCAATTTATATTGGGGGTCGGGAGGGGGCGGGGCGGGGGTCCCGAGACGTTGCCAAAGCATTTTCGGGGGTCCCCGGCCAAAAAGGTTGAGAACCCCTGGATTAAAGGAATGCCATAGAGCAGGGGTGCCCACACTTTTCGACTTGAGAGCTACATGCAAAATGACCAGCTCGGCAAGATCTACCCACCAAATCAATTATTATACCATTGCTGAAAATAGTTTAAATATGTACCTGAGGGGGCTTCGGAATAGTAGAGTTCGTGTTACATTCTGTACAGTATAAGACAAATGCACTTGGAATGGGAAATAGAGGTAAAGAAATGTTTTTGTAATCGTTTTTTTTCTTCAATATATTTAAATGAAATACTCTTTAGGGGCATGTCATGTGATCTACCTGCACAGCCTTTGTGATCTACTGGTAGATCGCGATCTACCTTTTGGCCACCCCTGCCATAGAGAATGCCATAGAGGCATTAAAGGAATGCCTCTATGTATATGTATTTGTGAGTTGATTAGTGGTATACTGTGGTTACTCGGGTCGTTTGATGCGTATGTCCCTTTGCCTTATGCTTGAACAAAGCATGTCATTTTTTTTCTCTCCCTATCTCATCGTATAGAGCGTCGCAGTCGCAGTCCCCTTTCATGACGATGCCAGGCCCAGGAAATAGTTCCCAATGCATTTTTCCCATAGACATTTCAAAACGTATTTATTTAAAGACCTTATAAGCGTCGTACAAAGCCCACTCTTGTCATGACAAATCATGACAACAAACACAATATTTTGGACCAAACAAATAATTACAAAGAAGAAAAACAACAAAAAAAGTGTAACCTGCCGTTTTCTTCTTCTTTCTAATTATTTGTTCAGCCCGAAAAATTGTGTTTGTTGTCATGGTTTGTCATGACAAGAGTTGGCTTTTTAGAGACCTTTTAAGCTTTGCTTAAAAGGTCTTTAAATAAATACTTTTTGAAATGTCTATGAGGAAAATGAACGGAGAATCATTTCCTGGGCCCTGGTAGGGGGCGGGACTGCGACGCTCTATAGGAGCTGCCATTTTCACAGTTCATGGCTCTATGATTCCTCATTTTTAAGAATTGACTGAATCGGAAGGTTTCCTTGTTCCCAGGCTTTGTTCTTCCATCCATCAGATTGAGATGGAGGAACAACACAACACAACACAACACAACACAACACAACACTTGAACTACTTTGGTACAGTCATGCCGACTCCTGGACAGTTTGGAGAGAGACAATTTACATTTTACAATTTAGGCATTTAGCAGACGCTCTTAATCCAGAGCGATTTACAGTGAGCAAGAACAAAAACATGGTGATACATCATATACAAAATGAGTACCACAGACGAATAACAGTCTAAGTCCACACTATTGATCCATAATATATAAATGATAGATAAGGGTTCAGGACAACGAGGCCTTTTCGTGGAGGGGTCAGAATGAAATTTGGACTTAGACTGTTTTTCGTCTGTGGTACTCAAATAGTCATCATGAATGTTTCATAAAATGTGTTGTTGTGAATGCAAAGCACATCATAATCAACACATGGCATCTGGGAGGACTTTCAGAGATCTGATTCCGTGCTTTATAAAATGCTACACCAATACAACACCAACGCAACTACACAAAGTACACAGGAGTGACACATCCACACAATACAACTCAAAGAGGGACACTCGTTTTCATGTTTTATGAATGTGTGTGTGAATGGGTGAATGTGATGCACAATCTCTGTAAAGCGCCTTGGATAAAGGCGCTTATACAGAGATTGTGCATTTATGGCGCTATATAAATGGTGCATTTATATAGCGCCTTTATCCAAGGCGCTTTTACAGAGATTGCGCATTACATTCACCCATTCACACACACATTCATACACCGATGGCAGCGGAAACCATGCAAGGCACCAACTAGCACATCGGGAGCAATTAGGGGTTCAGTGTCTTGCTCAAGGACACTTCGACAGTAACTCTGGGGGAGCCCGGTTTGAACTGGCAACCTTGCGGTTCCCATCCAGGCACTCTACCCCTGAGCCACCGCCGCCGCCCCAGTGTAGATGCTGCACTAGTCCTACATTGTAGGATGCAAAAGTTTGTGCTATTGCCATTGAGAATGCATTGGGCGTTTAAGTTAAATAACTCAGAAACTACAAATCATTTCAAAGTAAAAAGTTCCAGCATTTGTCTTCACAGTAAGCTGAATTATAAAATGTGTGAATGGAGTTTCTAGGTGAAAGTGATGTTTAGAGCTGCCATTGAGCCCCATTATAAATGTATCAAATTTGAAAGCACTATATATTTCTAAAACTATGAAACATTTCAAAGATTCCTTTTCAGGCAAACATGTCCACCGTAAGATGAACCTAAATAGGTTTGAATGGGGTTTCTAGGTGTAAGTATGTAGGACTATAGTAGCATGCCAAAGTTTGTGCTATTGCCATTGAGAATGCATTGGGCGTTTAAGTTAAATAACTCCGAAACTACAAATCATTTCAAAGTAAAACGTTCCAGCATGTGTATCCACAGTAAGCTGAATTATACAATGTGTGAATAGAGTTTCTAGGTGAAAGTGCTTTTTTGACGTGCCATAGAGCTGACATTGAGCCCCATTATACATTTCTCAAATTTGAAAGCACTATATTTCTAAAACTATGAAACATTTCAAAGATTTATTTTCAGGCAAACATGTCCACCGTAAGATGAACCTAAATAGGTTTGAATGGGGTTTCTAGGTGTAAGTATGTAGGACTAGTAGCATGCCAAAGTTTGTGTAATTGCCATTGAGAATGCATTGGGCGTTTAAGTTAAATAACTCCGAAACTACAAATCATTTCAAAGTAAAACGTTCCAGCATGTGTATCCACAGTAAGCTGAATTATAAAATGTGTGAATAGAGTTTCTAGGTGAAAGTGCTTTTTTGACGTGCCATAGAGCTGACATTGAGCCCCATTATACATTTCTCAAATTTGAAAGCACTATATTTCTAAAACTATGAAACATTTCAAAGATTTATTTTCAGGCAAACATGTCCACCGTAAGATGAACCTAAATAGGTTTGAATGGGGTTTCTAGGTGTAAGTAGGCCTATGTAGGACTAGTAGCATGCCAAAGTTTGTGTTATTGCCATTGAGAATGCATTGGGCGTTTAAGTTAAATAACTCCGAAACTACAAATCATTTCAAAGTAAAACGTTCCAGCATGTGTATCCACAGTAAGCTGAATTATAAAATGTGTGAATAGAGTTTCTAGGTGAAAGTGCTTTTTTGACGTGCCATAGAGCTGACATTGAGCCCCATTATACATTTCTCAAATTTGAAAGCACTATATTTCTAAAACTATGAAACATTTCAAAGATTTATTTTCAGGCACTGAAATAATATGGAGCAATCATATAATAATGCCTCTGCTGCATGCAGTAACACTTCATTAATATCCACTTATTCAATATTATTAGACTGTACATATATTATCCAGATAGTCAGTTACTCCATATTGGATATAGATATTCATATATTAAATATGAAGCTTACAAAGCAATCTCACAGTTAGCAGAATGTTGCATAGAGCTTGACCTGGGGGAGGAGTCAGAGAGGGGTGGAGCACATGCAGCAGTTTGTTATGATTGGTGGCTGATGATTCTATTGTTACACACTTTGGCCAATCAGCACCAAGCAGATAGTAGTTCCTGTTGAGTCAAAACTCAGAGATGGCCAAAATCTGGTCAGCATGACATCTCACACCTCAGAAACTACATCTCCCAGAATGCAGCAGCAAGATGGCTGCTCATTACCTGATTAGGAGCACCTTAAAAGGAATGGAGCTTCAGTCATTCAAACAAACACCAGATGCAAACAGCAAAGACAACTCTTGGGTTCTACCTCCAAAGACGCCAATGGTCGGTGATATTGTATTGTATTGTTTTATTTACTTATGTATGTACTGTTTGATGTGGTTAAATATGGCTAATTGTGTTTAGTAGCTTCAACTGCTTCAGTCTGAAGTGGGGAAGGAACACATTAACTTGCTTGAGAGTTGGATTTAATTTATGTTTAATAGTATCTCTTAAGACCAAAATAAGACCAAGTTAGAAATGATTAAGAATTTAAAAGACCACTAAAATATGGACAATTCATGTTAAAGGTTTAAAATGGCTTGTTCAATTAGAGCTGTGTCGTATCTGATGGAACCACATTTCATTATTATAGCATAAAATATCTGTTTTAAACTAAAAGTGTTACTCTCGTCTCTCCTTATGAGTGAGACCAGGCTACGTGTTTGGGTACAGACATTTAGGCACCACAGCTTAATTGCACTCTATGCTAAATAGCTATAGGCCACTTTGATCTATCTTGTTGATAGCAGCTTCTAGATCAGAGAGGTCTCCTGTTGTGCTTCCTCTGACCACACCTAGTGACCTGTCCAGACCATTTGGTGACTGTCTGTTTCAAATGTGTATTGGGATTTGGGCTTGTATAAAGACTCTACTAAAATGCCTATCTGTGTTAGTGAGTGGCTCACACGCCGTGAGGCGGGTGGCCTAGGCCCATGCAGGAGAGATGATCTGTCTGTATTCTGAACTCTGAAAATAAATCTGGACTCCGAAACCTTCATTTGCCTGTCTGCCTCCGCGTTTATCCGGAGTACTTTTGCCTAAGTATTTTAGAAGTTTGTTCATGAGCTTTATAGAGAGGAAAAGCACTCTCTGTTAGGTTCAGATACTTCAGCTGATCTACAAGCTTAAGTTCAGCTATTTTCTTTAACTACTTATTCAATTTAAAATGCTAGATGTTTAAAGGTGAAGTAATTTGAAATGTTTAAAATGTTGACTTTAATAAGTTAATTTAAAAGACTTAATTTAGGCATTCATTGTTTAAGAACACTAATTGTTTAAAGACATTTGATTATTTAAGAATATTTAATGTTTAAAATCAAGAATGGTTAAAAAGAACCTGTTGGTTTGTAAGGATTATCATTTGTTGTTTGGCAATGTTGTTAATCTTTTGTTTCTTTGTGTTCGAAGGTTTTCAACCTAACTGAAATGACCAGCCAATCACCAATGAAGCCAACACTGAGCGTAAAAGTTGGAAAATAAAAAATCATTGGATTGAGTTGGAAATTGGAGTTGCGTCCTTTGGAGTGGAACAGAGTTGAACTTTACAGTTCCACCTCAGGCTCTCTGGTATAAGAAGAGTTTGTGGTTGTCCGTTCAGGATATCAATACTTTCTGATCTCATCTGACTGTGGACTCCAGGCTTGAAGTGAAGATGGACTCTCTCAACCCCACCTCAAATGATTCTGCTCAACAGAGAGGACCCAATGATCACCAAGACCTCTGTAAGTTACTTACTGTGTCTATATGGATATACAGTATGCCATAAGGATGTTTTTTTTGTTTTTTTTAATCTAGTCATTTGTTTGTTTTGATTTATTTTAGCATTGACTACCAGTTTTGTGTCTTTTCTAGAATATAAAACGATTGTGGAATCGAAATATAAATGGATGCTAACTTGATAATTGGGTACATTAACTCTACACTAGTTTTTGCTATTTTAAGTCCAGGAAGGCCTCTAAACATAATTTCCTTTTTATTTCCAATTCAGTGTTGCATCAGTCTGACTTCCCTGTTCTACCAGAGGTGAATGAACAAAGAAGCTTGGCTAAGCAAAAATGCCACTGCTGTGATCAGTGTGGAAAATGCTTCCCTACAATGTCCAAACTTAAAACACACCAGAGAATTCACACTGGAGAGAAACCCTATGGATGTGATCAGTGTGGACAACACTTCTCTCAAACGTCCAGCCTTAAAAGCCACCAGAGAATTCACACTGGAGAGAAACCCTATGGATGTGATCATTGTGGACAACACTTCTCTGAAAAGTCCAACCTGAAAAGCCACCAGAGAATTCATACTGGAGAGAAACCCTATGGATGTGATCAGTGTGGACAAAACTTCCCTACAATGGGAAATCTTAAATCACACCAGAGGATTCACACTGGAGAAAAACCCTATGGATGTGATCAGTGTGGTCACCGCTTCTCTCAAATGACACACCTTAAACGCCACCAGAAAATTCACACCGGAGAGAAACCCTATGGATGTGATCAGTGTGGCCACCGCTTCTCTGAAATGTCCAGCCTTAAAAGCCACCAGAGAATTCACACAGGAGAGAAACCCTATGGATGTGATCAGTGTGCACAACACTTCCCTACAATGGGAAATCTTAAATCACACCAGAGGATTCACACTGGAGAAAAACCCTATGGATGTGATCAGTGTGGTCACCGCTTCTCTCAAATGACACACCTTAAACGCCACCAGAAAATTCACACCGGAGAGAAACCCTATGGATGTGATCAGTGTGGTCACCACTTCTCTGACATGTCCAGCCTTAAAAGCCACCAGAGAATTCACACAGGAGAGAAACCCTATGGATGTGATCAGTGTGGACAACACTTCTCTCAAATGTCCAGCCTTAAAAGCCACCAGAGAATTCACACTGGAGAGAAACCCTATGGATGTGATCAGTGTGGACAACATTTCTCTGAAATATCCAGCCTTAAAAGCCACCAGAGAATTCACACAGGAGAGAAACCCTATGGATGTGATCAGTGTGGTCACCGCTTCTCTGAAATGTCCAGCCTTAAAAGCCACCAGAGAATTCACACAGGAGAGAAACCCTATGGATGTGATCAGTGTGGTCACCGCTTCTCTCAAATGACACACCTTAAACGCCACCAGAAAATTCACACCGGAGAGAAACCCTATGGATGTGATCAGTGTGGCCACCACTTCTCTCAGTTGTCCGACCTTAAAAAACACCAGAGAATTCACACTGGAGAGAAACCCTATGGATGTGATCAGTGTGGGCAACACTTCTCTCGAATACAAAACCTTAAAAGACACCATAGAATTCACACTGTATAGATCGATTTTGTTTAACTTGTTAATGGATTTTCTTATTGGACATTTTTCAAGACATTTTAAATTAGACACATTGTCTGTGACAGGGAAGAAATGAGTGCACATAATCACATTTTGTACATACATGTGTTGTAAGTATGGATGAAAAAAAACGTGTTACAAAATACATATTGTGTACGTTCTTATATATTATGGCTACAGCCATTGGTCAAATAATATGAAAGGGGTATTTCACAGTTTGGGGCCATTTTAACAGAAGTCCATATACAAGCTTCCCATTGTATTTTCAAACACCATTTTAACCATGTTAGATTCATTGAACATATCCTGACGAAGACCCGAAGGGGTCGAAACTGATTGTCATAATGTTTGCGGGTGAGTGATTTTTATTACTTTAAATTCATTTTTTGGTACAATACTTTTTCTACTTGATGAGGCTCTTTTTATTTCCTTTTTTTAATATTTTTTATTTTATGTTTGACATTGCACTTTGACATCACAAGATGTATTCTCTCTCGTTCCTACTCGGATCATGTTCTCAAATGGCCAATTATCTGGTTACCATTTCAGATTTGTCCACCGTAAGATGAACCTAAATAGGTTTGAATGGGGTTTCTAGGTGTAAGTATGTAGGACTAGTAGCATGCCAAAGTTTGTGCTATTGCCATTGAGAATGCATTGGGCATTTAAGTTAAATACGGGGGGGGACATATTTTAACAGCAGAAACTGCCTGTCATAATTTATCCCTATTCCAAAGCCCCCCCAGGAACATTATATATTTAAACTATTTCCAGCAATGGTACACTTATTTTTTCAGTGGGTAGATCTTGTTGAGCTGGTCATTTTGAAAGTAGATCTCACGTCTGATCTACAAACTCTCTCTCTCTCGAGCATGCGCGCACGCGGCACGCAGCCCTGCACTAAAATAGCTTCAGGCTCGATTTGCGCACGCCTGTTAAATGTGATGTCATTAATGTTAAATCGTCCCATGCAGACTCCACCAGCGCTGTAATAACACTGTGGTCAATTTCCACTCGCATCACATATTCTGACATAATAACAAGTAAGACGCGCAAACGCGGGAAACGAACGCAGCTCGTAAATTGCAATAACAACAATTAGAATAAATTACGTACTTTTTAAGTTTTTTTTAAATTAAATGTTTTTTCAAGTTATTTTTTTAGTGTGTGTATGTGTGTGTGCGTGCGTGTTTCTTTTTTAGTTTTTAAAAAAAAAAAGTTTTTTCTTTAATTTTTTTTTTTAAGTTAAGTTTGTGTGTGTGTGCGTTTTTCCTTAAGTTTTTTTTTAAGTTAAGTTTTTTGTGTGTGCGTTTTTCCTTTTTAAGTTTTTTTTTTTTTTAAGTTACGTTTTTTGAAGTTTGTTTTTAAGTTAAGTTTTTTGTGCGTGCGTGCGTGCGTGCGTGCATGTGTGTGTGTGTGTGTTTTTGTGTGTGATACAGCTGCGCCCTCTGGTGGTGGGCGGGTGGTGTTACAGCGTGACACACACAGACACACACACAGATGTGATCTGCTGGGTCTCATAGTAAATGCTCACTGCGTTCGCAATCACTGCGTTCGCAATCACTGCGTTCGCAATAATCAAAGAAGCATCACAGGATGCTAGTGTCCATACTCCTCTCTGGTGTTGTGCTGCTGTTGCTGCAGCTCCATTTCCCATTACAGTAGCTGCATGACTACAGGCATATCTCGTAGGGTGCATAAGTTTGTTAGACATACTAACAGTCCAACAGGCATTAGTTCGACAACACCGTGGCTCCTGACATGCGTGGCAAGTTACAACTAACCCGTTACCCGTGGCAGGTTAAAACTAACCCGTGGCTTCCTGTGAGGTGAGGTTAGGTTTAGAGGGTTGGGTTTTGGGTATAGGGTGTTGGACTTACGACGGTAGGACTGTTAGTACGTCAGACCAAACACATGCACCCTCCCGTATAGTCACGTATAGACACTAAAGGTACAATACATGAAGAGCAGAACACGACCCACCATCATTTCACTGTTTACCTAAAGAGGTGGATTCACCTGATATACTGTAATAATAATATAATAATAACTAGAAAAGTCGCAATTTTTGAAAAATTGCAAAGTGTGGTTGCCGCAGTCGCTTACATATAGGCCCCTCCCTAATTTGAAAATTTCCATAACGCTTGAATAGTTTGGTCTTCTGCCCCCGCAAGGGAATTTATGTCTTTATAAACGATTGTAAAACATAGATTGGTTACGTAACCAACAACAGCCAATTAGCTATACTACAAACGCTATGCAAAGCTCGGCCAATCACAGCAGAAGTTAGGTAGGTTCCTCCAGAAAAAGGAAAATAAGAAAGTGTGACAATAACCATAGTCTGTTTGCCCTTTGAGCAACCACACTAATAATAATAACTAGAACTGCACTCTGTCGAGTGCCTACTTGCTTGTTGCACCCAAGTAGCTACTAGTGCGCAAGCAGAGCGTGCAAGTACTGGTATAACTGGCTCTCAATGGTGACGTAATAAAGATATGTTTCAGTCACAGTGTCGGGTGGATTAAAGCAGGGGTTCTCAACCCATGGGTCGCGACCCCTCGGGGGGTCGCCAAATTATTTTAGGAGGTCCCCAAATTATTTTCCAAAATTATTTTTACTTTTTACTTTTTCAGACCTACAAGCTCATAGCGCGCCACTCGGTGGCGCGCTATGAGCTTGTAGATCTGCTATTTTTCAATAGCTAAATTATAACAATGCTTAAAACACCAAAAGGGGGCAGTCAATTTATATTGGGGGTCGGGAGGGGGCGGGGCGGGGGTCCCGAGACGTTGCCAAAGCATTTTCGGGGGTCCCCGGCCAAAAAGGTTGAGAACCCCTGGATTAAAGGAATGCCATAGAGCAGGGGTGCCCACACTTTTTGACTTGAGAGCTACATGCAAAATGACCAGCTCGGCAAGATCTACCCACCAAATCAATTATTATACCATTGCTGAAAATAGTTTAAATATGTACCTGAGGGGGCTTCGGAATAGTAGAGTTCGTGTTACATTCTGTACAGTATAAGACAAATGCACTTGGAATGGGAAATAGAGGTAAAGAAATGTTGTTTTTTGTAATCGTTTTTTTTCTTCAATATATTTAAATGAAATACTCTTTAGGGGCATGTCATGTGATCTACCTGCACAGCCTTTGTGATCTACTGGTAGATCGCGATCTACCTTTTGGCCACCCCTGCCATAGAGAATGCCATAGAGGCATTAAAGGAATGCCTCTATGTATATGTATTTGTGAGTTGATTAGTGGTATACTGTGGTTACTCGGGTCGTTTGATGCGTATGTCCCTTTAATCCACCCGACACTGAAACATATCATCATTACGTCACCATAGTAAACCAATTATACCCTGGCATTGGTACATATCTTCATCACGTCATGGGACATACGCACCGTAGAACCGGACGAGAACATACCACGGTCTGCTTGCGTATGTCCCGTGGCAGCGTATGACGTAATGATTACTTGTGCTTGTCATGGCAGTGGTGTCAGATTTTTGCTCTTCATACACGTACTGCATTCAAACAATTGCTGATTATGCTGTGTTGGAAAAGCACCGTTGGTTTTCATCTTAGTAAGTGCTTTACAAAGCACACTGAGTCACATTATATCACTAATTTAAATGCATTCTTGAAAGAACTTGGTGTTTCTCTGTTGTAACAATGCTTCTTGGCAAAAAACAAAACAAAGAAAGTTATACTTTTGGAAAGCCTTTGTATTTCCCTTTTAAATGGTGTCTCATTTGTAAGGAACATTTGTCGGGTTCTGCCCATGAACAGTTTGACAAATCTTCCCTGTCAATGCCAAACTAAAGCAACTACTAGAGTGGCTTATTAGTGGTTGCAGTTTAACTAGTATTTTATTATGGCTGAAGGGCATAGTGGAGTGTCTCAGACTGCCACAGGCATTATACAATAGAGGTAAACTGAGACCTTGCGTGGCTTATTGCTTTTCTAAATCAAATATGATAACTTGAACATCACGTCCCAATTAAAACAGCTATTATAATTCACTAAAAGGAACAACTTATACAAGAAATAGTGTCTGTTTACTCAGCCAGTCCAGCTAGCTGTGTGTTAGACGTGTTTGCCAAACAAACACGTAGAGAAATATCATTGTAACTAAGATATTCGATAGAAATTCATATTTTTACGCACATCTATACGCACATCTGTGAACGCCCTGTCTAAACTTCTAACCTATAGCTACTTAACTTAGCCTTGATGCAGAGAATCCAGCACAGATGGCTTGCGAGGGATGCGGGGGGCGCGATTGTTTTCCTTACAAGTCCCACCCGAAGCCCCTCAGTCACTCAGTCACCCATAATGGGCGGTGCTAGGAAGCTCCGCAACGCTGGAGCTTGTAACGAAAACAAGCACCCCTTCCATCCTTCAGCTACAGATACGACGAATCACTGTATAAAAAATAAGCAAGACGCGTGAACGCGGGAAGCGAACGCAGCTGTTGTGGCAGTCTGACACACACACTGACACACACAGAGAGCTTTTTTTCTCTTTTAGTTTTTTTAAGTTTTTTTAATTGTTGTTTTTTTTTTCGTGTTTGCGATGTCTGTGCGTGCGTGCGTGTGTGCGTGCATGTGTGTGTGTGTGTTTTTGTGTGTGATACAGCTGCGCCCTCTGGTGGCGGGCGGGTGGTGTTACAGCGTGACACACACACACACACACAGACATGTTCTGCTGGGTCTCATAGTAAAGGCTCACTGGCATTCGCAATAACACCGCGATTAATCTGACATGATCTGATGCCGTTTCATCACGTCTACTAAATGGAAACCAGACAATCAGAATCAAGGATCAGATAATTGAAGTGTGCAACCTTTTCAACACTTTGTTGCTGCTTGTCCTGTCTTGTCTTTTTGAAGAGAACACTTCCACACCCGGGTTCTGTTTAGAGCAGGTACGTTGGCGACAAGGCAGTAGACAAAGCCTGAGGAATTCGGTTGCAAGGCCGAAACGTTGCTCGTATTTATTTAAGTAAAAGCTCTTGAACCAGAAAGTGGCAGTGTGCGCCGTGTGGGTCGATCTCCCTCCTTCTCCTGACTTTTTTTTCTGTCTTTATAAAATGCAACAATAACAATGGGTCGTCCAATTTCTCGCTTTTGTGAACATGCGAGAAATTCTCTCTCCGTGCCGCACATAAATCTAGGATTCTGCTTCTGTTGACAGCACATGTATGCAGCAGCTCTGACATTTATAGATCATACAGTAAGGGAGGGAGATAAACTGAGGCTTAGCAGAGCAATGGAGCAGGACAGCAGCATGAATATACTTGCTTTGTGTGTAGATGGAAGCTAGGGGAGGAGATGCGAAATAGAAAACCTCAATCTGTTTGATGTTTTCATCTCTTATCTCTGAAGTCGTGGAGGAGCAATTCCGCTCTCCTAACACTATAGCTCCCCCAGGAGATATTTTTCTTATCACTGAGGCTGTTATTTAATACATTTAGCATGAACTTTAATACAGCCAGTGCATACAGTTGGGTGCCACCGATATTGTCCCTTATCATTTGACCCATTTAGGCCTGACCTCAACATTTTAAAAAACTCCTTCTAAATCCTCCAGTTTTCTGAAATAAATATTTTCACGATTTTTCAAAAATAGCAGACCTACAAGCTCGTAGCGCGCCACTCGGTGGCGCGCTATGAGCTTGTAGATCTGCTATTTTTCAATAGCTAAATTATAACATAATGTTTAAAACACCAAAAGGGGTTCCCACCCAAAATGGGTTAACTGCCCTTTTGCGCAGATCACGCAAACCTCAGCAAAAAGAAAAGGACAATATCGATGGCCTCCAACTGTATGCATGATGCATTATTTGGGGAATTTAACCATAGTAGTGAGTTTGCATAACGTAATAGAGATAAGTTAGTATTTGTGGTTGTCTTTTATTGTGATATTGTCATATAACAGCAGCCGTGCTGTTGCCTTTTTATATGCTTCACTTCCTCGTAAGCGTGTCTTCTTCATTTCAGTATACGGTATGTCAATTTGAACACCCGAGTAAATGCGAGCAACACGCTGTAGAGATCTTAATCTTATGCCTCGATCGTCAAAGGATGACATTTACATTGAAGGTTTATCAGTTCAGTCAACGGTTCTATGATTGAAGCATGCTGTCATGCCCAATTGCCCTCCAGTGTGCTAAACGCAGCTGTTTAGCACACTGTTTTGTGTCAGACAAACTGCCGGACGAATCGGTATAAAATATAAATACATGAATAAATAAATACATAAATTGCATAACATGGTTCATGTGTGTTCTGAGCATGCATATGCAATGCTGCTTAATCAGGCATTCGTGAAATATTCAGAAAGGCTATAAATAAATAAATCATTGGCATTTTTTTATTCTATGTTTAGGTTGCTGACCTAATGCTTTTGATACATGCTCACGGAATCTCAGAAGGCTGAAATATGTTCCGCGTATAACCATGTTACCCTACAGTACACCCACATTCTGTACTTACGTACAAGTATTAACACCACAATCTACTGTAGAAATGCTCGGTTACAAGTAAAAGTCCAGTATTTCAAATGTACTTGAGTAAAAGTATCTAAATATGTGACCAGATATGACTGAGAGCCTGCCATCGCACAAATTCCAGCTTTTCACCAGAGAAAACCATTTTTTTTTTTTAATGAGTTATTTTTTAATGACTCTTCACATACTAGAGCATGCCTGAAATAAATGTCAGAGCTGAAATCGACATGTAAATATGAAATAAATGCTTAAACATGTAGCTAGGTGTAATGTTAGAGACCACAGAAGTGAACCTTTCAAGCCTGTTTTCTCAACTCGCTGTTTCTGCAAGACATTACTCTATAAGCCATATCTCCAAAACTGGTGGGTCAAACTGAACAACCAATAATATGTCAATTTGAAGCTATGATTCATATGAAGAAACGAAAATCCCTCAGTCAAATTTAGTCACATATACTTAAAGTACCAAAAGTAAAAGTACTCATTATGCAGAATGTCCCATTTCCCAAGTTCAATGTATATATGCATCTTTTGAAAATAGCAGATCTACAAGCTCACAATGTGTCACGTCGTCGCGACGCATTGTGAGCTTGTAGATTGGCCATTTTCAAATAGCCAAAGCAAATAAGGCGGTTAATGTAGGACCATATGCTTTGTAATAATAATTGAAATCTACAATAAATACTAACTAAAGCTGTCAAATAATTGTAGTGGAGTAAAAGTACAATATTTGCCTCTGAGATGTAGTGGAATAGAAGTCAAAGTTTGGATAATTGGAAATACTCCAGTAAAGTAAAAGTACTTGAGGTACTTTTTCTTTACTGGAGTATTTCCAATTGTACACAGCTACAGTATTTTATTAAACGTACTTAGTTACTTTACGCACTGCTGTCCTGTATACTGTACTTATATACCAGTCCCCCAGGGATCTGCAGTATGCATGATTCACTCTTTTTTTCCACCCTATACCAAATCTCTTCGCAGAAAACAGTCGGTCTCCAAGCTCGGCCATGTGTCGCGTTGCATAATTATGAAACACTGGCATGGTGGTGTAGCACATGTCTTAACCCATTTTGACCTGAGATCAGATTCTAAAAATGTCTTCTACATCCTGACAGTTTTCTGAAAAAGCTATGTTTCTATGTCAGTCGTTCTTCGATTTTTCAAAAATAGCAGACCTACAAGCTCGTAGCTAACACCAAAAGGGGTTCCCACTTCCCGCCCAGAATGGGTTAATAATGAAACGCTAGGTTAAGGTTTTACCCTGCTGAAGTATCTTTGAGCATGGCATTGAATGAAAGGACCGAGTAAGTACTGCTGTTCTGTGATGTCGGCTGTGAAGGATCGTTGTTTTTTTCTGCTGAACTCAATTCAGTTTTGTCACATTTTCCCTGAAAGAAGAAGGTCTGACAGGTCACGGCTGACAAAAAAAAACACATGACAGACTAAAGAAACACAATCCCTTGTGATTCAGTGCATGGGTGACTCAGAGAGCAACAGCCAAGCCGGTCAAACAAGTTTGATGACCTGTGATGTAACTTCATCAGTCAGTGACTCTTAAGACCGATGACTGTATGTCATTGTTCTTATGAATTGAATATGCATGAAGACCTCAATGGAAACAATTAATCCTCTGGCTTTATTGGATTTTAAATCCTTGTATTGATCCGTACTTTCCTGTGCTTTTGTGCGCAAAACGTTAATACAGTATTTACTATTCAATCAATCAAACTCAAATCAGGTAAAATGTGACCCTGCACTACACAAGGGCTTCAAAGGAGAAAGAGAAAGCTATTTGACTGGTATTTAATTACCCAATGCTTTGTTATTTTAGAGTTAAATCTCTCTCCCTCCCCCGCTTAAATTAATTTACACATTAAGGCTCTGCAAGCCCTTGAAGCAAGTGGAGAATTAAGAGTGCCAATAAATACAATTATGTAGATGAACTTGCCAAGAACGCTCTTTAATTTGGGATAAATTTAGCTCCCTGTTGAAACAAATAACCCCGAATGTGGACAGTCATGACAGCATGTAATGCAAGCTCTCTGTGACTCGTTTTTATACTGCATTATAATAGCTTCAATGGCTGTTTAACATTCTGGCCTGGGGAGCATATCACACCAACTCTTCTGGTGGGATGACACTTAACTCAGGGTTCCCCAATTAATTTTCCTCAAGGGCAATATTTTGACTAGGGTACCAGGCTGGGGGCCGAGTCCGCACGCACGAGGTCGAGGTCTTGCCCTGAAAATTCATTTTCAGGGCAAGACCCCATTTGAAAAGTTTGACATGCATAGGCTACTGACCCCCATTTAATGCCATTTATATCTGGGACCCCCTCAAAAAAAAAAAAAAACTTTTTTATTTTTTTATTCTTCCAGGGGCCACAAGGGGGCGCTCCGCGGGCCGCAAATGGCCCGCGGGCCGCCTATTGGGGAACCCGGCTTTAAACGGTTCTTCATGGACTGCCGTGATTTTTGTATTTTTCCAGTTTTTCATGAGTTTCTGGGGTGACAGTACTTCATTAGACCCCTTGGTGTGGTTGTTATGTGCAATGATGTCTTCCCTTTGTATTTAGGGTTTCTTCCTGCAGGCTGAAACCTTGATAGTGGAGCAGATTACTGAAACGATCGTTCACTTGATGGTACAAGCACCAAATTTGGCAAGTGCTTCAGAACCTACTCTCTCAGAAAAGTACGTTGTCCACTTGAAAAAACTAAATGGCCACCATTTTTCAAGATGGCCGCCTTTCAAAATGGTTTTAAACAGTGTTTGAACTATAGTTTGATTGAATAATCCTATACATCGAAATGTATGTTTCTGAGTATGATAAATCCAATTCTGCATTTAGCAAATAAAAATTATTGAATATTATGATGATACAATGGGAATTAAACAAAAAGCTGGGGCAGATTAAGTCAATATTCCATAAGAATTTTTCACTTGGTGGTACAAGCACCACATTTGGCACACATGATGTCCAGGATGTACTTTCTATGAAAAGCACGTTATCCAGCTGAAAATCCAAGATGGCTGCCAGTTTTCAAGATGGCCGCCTCGTCAAATGCAAAAAAACAAAACAACAAAAAGGTTTTCGAAGTCAAATTGTGTTAATGATCCAAACATCAACATGAATGTATTCTGATTGTAAGAACTCAATAGTGTTGGAATTGAATTCCAATATGGCCGCCAGTTTGCAAGATGCAGCTATTACGTGACTCAAAATTTGCGTTTTCGGAAGCTGTCTGATCATAGATATTGTTGAAGGGCAACATCATTCATTGATCATGCATTGAAATGCTGTGGTCAAGCTCTATTGGTTTGTATTTTTTGTATTATATAAGAGTGATGTCAAAGCACAACCAGGAACACACTGGTGACATCACTGCTGTTAGACTCAGCATGGGGTTCAGTGCTGTAGTTGTGGTTTACTAACTGTTGTAGTGTACTCACTGTAGTTTGTTGTATTATTTAGTGTCCTAATGCTAATTAGCCCCTGTATATATCTCCACTAGAAGTTTAGTTAGTTGTAGTATTGTAGTTAGATAGCCGCACCTGAATTGACAAGATGTGCCACCATGGGAGAGCTGAGACAAGGGTAACGGAACTTCAGTTACATGGATGGTGTACAGATCGTACAGGACTTAAAAGGAACTGGATGAACGGTCGTGCTAGGTGTAGGGCACCAGATGCTTGAACCTAGATCAAGGTTCAAGGTTGGACTTTATTGTTACTTTATTGTTACTGTCCTGTACACATCTTGTGTACAGGACAGGTACATAAGAGTAAAACTTATTTTAGTTTGGCTTCCTTACAGACAATGCAGCGGCATAGATGGCAAACAACAAAAAACACAGCAAGCACAGCAAACGAAGGGATAGAATAAAGAGTGCTAGAAAAATAGTAACATATACATGTGCATGTTTTCCCTGTTGTAGCAAAGTTAGGTAAACTTTCGCCCCGGTTCTTATCAGTTCGTTCATGTATCTGATTGTTTGGGGAAAGAAGCTTATTTGCAGTCTATTTCCAGTGGCTTTGAGACTGAAAACGTTTTCCATGTGGCAGCATCCGCAAGCATCTCTGCGGTTGGGATGGCTTGGGTCCCTCATAAGTCCACGAGCTTTGCTGACACAACGATCGTCATACAGGGCTTCGATGGGGGGAGATCACATCCACTGCACTCTTTGAATTTTTGCATGTCCATCACCAGGATCATTCTGAATTTCAGCTGCTCTCTTAGTGGAAAACTGGAGTTTCCGTTGCTAAACATTTGGCCGACAATTTTGGTACTTTTTGGTACTAACTAACTTTGTACTGTTTTGCTTCAATGTATCTTCACTGCCACCTCCATCATCCAATCTGGATGAGTCTAGCATGATGGGCACGACCGTTATCACTGTATCGGATAGGCAAAATCAACCGTTATCAGCACCTTGGAATACGGCCAATATGGCCATACTGGCATACTCACCCTTGGCTGAACGTGTCATTTCCAACTCTATTGTCGGCGCATGGAAACTAGGGGCTACTATACTATCCTCTGCCTATCGGGACGTAACTCGGACGGTGCTGAGTCGGGTCTGGTGGCCGTCGCAACGCTCAGCACGTTGTCTCACGTGGCTCAAGGCCACCAGACACAGCACGCCTCCGTCATTGACATCAGTGACACAAAAATACCATTATCACCCGTCACAATAGGTGATAATGACATACTGAAACAGTGAGTATGCCAGTATGGCCATATTGGCCGTATAAAGGTGCTGATAACGGAGGATTTCGCCTATCCAATACAGAGATAACGGTCGAATGGGGTGGAAATACGGGGAGACTTCAACTCCTCTTTCGTATCTGTTTGACACACTTCCTCCAATCAGTTTGAGTAGCGAACATCTTGTGTTATACGGTTAAAGGCTGAGGGTATATATCCTTTTACCACCCAACCGTACAAAGCACATTGAAATATGGGATGCATCTAGGTTCAAGCATCTGGTGCCCTACACCTAGCCCGACCATTCATCCAGTGCAAGTCCTGTGCGATCTGTACACCATCCAGGTAACTGAATCCCTGTTACCCTTGTCTCAGCTCTCCCATGCTGACACATATTAGATAGCATTTAGGACACTAAAGTATACTACAAACTACAGTGAGTACACCACTACAACAGTTAGTAAACCACAACCACCTCTAGTACGCTACAAGCATACACTGAACCCCATGCTCATGCTCCATGAGTCTCACAGCAGTGATGTCACCAGTGTGTCCTGGTTGTGCTTTGACATAACTCTTATATACAAAATTACAAACCAATAGAGCTTGATCACAGCATTTCAATGAATGATGTTGCCCTTCAACAATATCGGTGATCAGAAGGCTTCCAAAAACGCTAATTTTGAGTTGCGTAATAGCCGCCATCTTGAAAACTGGCGGCCATATTGGAATTAAATAATTGACACCATTGAGTTCTTCCAGTCAGAATACATTCATTTTGATGTTTGGATCAATGTGTGGATCACACATTTCTGTTCAGTAAAGTTATACGTATTTATTTGACGAGGTGGCCATCTTGAAAACTGGTGGCCATCTTGGATTTTCAGCTGGATAACGTACTTTTCTTAGAAAGTACATCCTGGACATCATTTGTGCCAAATCTGGTGCTTGTACCACCAAGTGAAGGATTATTATGGAATATGGACTTAATATGCCCCACTTTATCGTTTAATTCCCATTGTATCATAATATTAAATAGTTTTGATGTTCTAAATGCAGAATTGGATTTATCATACTCAGAAACATATATTTCGATGTATAGGCCATCAAAATAGGATTTTATAGCTCAATATAGCTCAAACACGGTTTAAAACGACCTCGAATGGCGCCCATCTTGAAAAATGGTGTCCATTTTGTTTTTTTCAAGTGGACAACGTACTTTTCTGAGAGAGTAGGTTCCGAAGCACTTGTGTGCCAATTTTGGTGCTTGTACCATCAAGTGAACGATTCTTATGATATATTGACTTAATCTGCTCCACTATGACAGTCAAACGTGCCAATGAAAAAAAACAGTGATATAGTGACAAACCCCTCCCCCTTTATCATACAACAACAGCTGTGGGTGAGGCTTCAGTTCAGGTGGATCACCGCCCATTACCACCCACCAGGCAAACCAGGCATACTTAACACCTTCAGCGCCTCCTGCTGGCCATTTGAAATGACCGCAGGGAGCCAGCAATATCCCCTATATAGGCGCCCTTCTATTACCGTCAATACAGCCCAATACAACGAGTAGAGGCGCAAAAACCTTTTCGAGCAGCAACCGACATGTCTCAGGTTTCACCACAAGCAGTAACATGGCTGGCGCGATGCGATCAGATATCACTGTTTACATCTGAACGCCAGGCGGTTTGGACTAAAACAACAACTTTGGAGTATTTTTCGGAGAAAACCAACAACAAAGAAACGACAATGAGTGGATCCTTATGGGAGGCGCGCGCATTGTTCCTCACGATGGGAAGAACGTGGGCGCTGTCTAGCAGCCTGGGCAGCACGGAAGGTTAGTGTTGAGCTTCGGCTGCATGGTACTAATATAACCCTTACTACACGCCATCCGACGGATTTGGCGACCTCCGGGGTTAAATCTTAACCCGTCATCCGGCGGGTTGCGAGGCGATCTGGCGTCCATCGTGTTAATGAACTGGTGGGCGTGTCCACATGAAAACGACATTTTAAATTTGTTTTACATGATTGACGGCGCCCGCCCGAGGTACTTTCACATCACGTAGCCATGACTCAAACCAAAGCAAAATTTGCTGTCAAAATCAACACTGCACACCTGCCACGCTGGGACATTATCAGTGACCTTTGGTCATAAAGCAGGCCAAACGCTAGACGAAACCTTGAGGCGACAATTTATCACCTGCACCCTCACCACCTCAAGACCTTTAATAGAGATTGGTTTATGTATTTATAAGGATTTATTGGACGCGCGTGTGTGTGCGTGCGTGCGTGCGTGTGTGCGTGCGTCCATAGTGCATATAGTGCATATACTCTCGTCACCTGACTTACTGTTTACTTGAGCATGTTTTCAGGCTTGCTACCAGGCTACAGTCCATTCTCTGCTCCTGACATTCCATTATCCCCCCTCCCTCCCCACCCTGCACGCACGCACGCACGCACGCACGCACGCACGCACGCACGCACGCACGCACGCACACACGCACACACACACGCACACACACACACACATACAAACATCCAGTGGCTGTGTGACAGACAATAAACAACCCCCCACCTTCCCCTCAACGCTTTCCAATTAAGCGTCTTCCATTTGTTGACTTGAGGTGCCACTTTTAAGTGAATTATCGGAGGAGATCAAGGGGATCAAGGGGTGTGTGCGTGCGTGCGTGCGGTTCAGAATGGTTCTGAATGTCTCCAGGCCACACAGTTTTTGTAATAAACGGCTGCTGTGCAGCATTCTTTGTCTCTGTCACGTTAAAAGTAAATAAGACCAACAGCATGGTGCCAAGAATGAACTGGAGGGCTAGCCTTGGCTATGATTCAAGGAGTTTGTGTGTGTGTGTGTGTGTGTGTGTGTGTGTGTGTGTGTGTGTGTGTGTGTGTGTGTGTGTGTGTGTGTGTGTGTGTGTGTGTGTGTGTGTGTGTGTGTGTGTGTGTGTGTGTGTGTGTGTGTGTGAGAGAGAGAGAGAGAGAGTTAATATTCTCATTGTGCATTTGTACTGAGCGCAGCCTCAGTTAAAACAAATCCTTGGCCGATGCAAGGACACACAGCCGCTATAGCAACCTTTATACAAGACACAACATGGACTAATGTAGTATGAAATACTTCAGCACAAAGGGACCCCATGCACGACTCATCAGGCCCGGATTAACAGTGGAACTTACTGGCGCTTATAAGTGCCAGGGCCCGCAGCTTGCAGGGCCCTGTGTAAAGACTATTTCAAATAGATAAATGGTAAATGGTAAACGGTGCATTTATATAGCGCCTGAATCCATTCTCTTTGGCTCTAATAGTAATCTCAGCAAGGCAAATGGCTTCTTGGTTAGAGTGGGTGACAATGTTATCACACGTAAAGATGAAATTACCTACCTAGGTTCCATCCTGGAGGCTAATCTTTCCGGTGATAAAATGGCCACCAACGTAATCAAAAAGGTCAACCATAGAACAAGATTCCTTTACAGGATCTCCTCACTGGTCGACAAAAAAACCTTGAAGACCTTAACAGGAGCCCTTGTACAGGGTTTCTATGACTATGCATGCACCTCCTGGTACCACAGCACCTCAAAGGCCCTTAAAACCAGGCTCCAGACTTCCCAAAACAAACTGGTCAGGCTCCTACTTGACCTCGCCCCCCGAACCCACCTCACCCCTGCCCACTTCGACAGGCTGGAATGGCTTAGGGTCGACGACAGAGTACAGCATCTTGCAATGGGTCTGGTCCACAAGATTCGATACACCACCAAGATACCCATGTACCTGTCTAGATACTTCCTTAATGTTAACGAAGTCCACACCCACAACACCAGAGGGAGTGCAACGAACCATGTACAACCCAGATTCGGCACAAACAAGGGACTAAATTATTTTCGCTCCTACGCCACCAAAATGTGGAACGCCCTACCAACAGTCATTAAGACATGCGAATCCCTTGACTCCTTCAAAACCGCTCTCAAAGGGCACCTACGGACGGCTGCAATTCGAAACTGCCCCCTGTAAAATCGGAATCCCTCAAACACGGACGCAAGGACAACACAAGAGACGGTCGCGGCCACACAGCCAACTCAAGGTATGGCCACTGAGCCGACTTGGGGACCCAACGCAAGGACAACACAAGAGACGGTCACGGCCACACAGCCAACTCAAGGTACGGCCACGGAGCCGACTTGGGGACCCAACACAAGGACAACACAAGAGACGGTCACGGCCACACAGCCAACTCAAGGTACGGCCACAGAGCCGACTTGGGGACCCAACGCAGCTCCTCCAAGGAAAACAAACAAATGAACGGAGCTGAACGTGAATCCCCCCCACCGCCCACCCCCTTTTTTCCCTCACTGTATATGTTTCTTTTCCCTTTTTACCTCCTTTATGATGAATTCCTGTTCTGTCCTTTGTCTATATAGAAGTGTCTATTTGTACGTCTCTAAATGTTTTTGATGAATTGAACATTGTGGACCCTATTGGAAACAAGTGTAATGCTTAATTGGGTCGTCCACTCACAGTTAACAGCCTTTGTATTGAGTTTGTGCTTGAAATGTACTGTAATTCTGCAAACTGTTAATACATTTTTCAATCAATCAATCAAAAGCCTTTATCCAAGGCGCTTTACCCAAGGACACTTCGACATGTTGTCTACATGTCGAAGTGTCCTTGGGCAAGACACTGAACCCCAAATTGGAGGAGCCGGGATTCGAACCGCCGACCCATGGATCATTGGACGACCTGCTCTACCTCTTGAGACACAGTCGCCCCTGTAGATAGTGGTGCAGCTGTTGCTTCCGTCGGAACCGTATTCATGGTCACCGATTTCAATGTAACGCAACACAGAGGAACCCCCTCTGTGTTGCGTCCAACAGTTTCTTGGAGGGGACTCAGGAATAGCAGATCCAGCGTCGGGGAGCAGCCTTTTGATTGGGTGTAGCGCCAGGGCCTTGTCAAGGGAGGATTTGGTCTCACTATTTGTGAGAAGCAGAAAGCATCAGAAGCAGGACACAGCATTGAGGTTCAGGCATTGTCATCATTCTTTATTTGAAGTTCTCAGTTGGTCTCAGTACAGTGAAAATGGTAGCATGGTTCCAGCAGCACTTTCCCCCAGCACTCCCTCATCAATGACATACAACCCCCTTTTATTGTCAGGCAAGCCTCAATATACAACAGGGAAATAGACAGATAATAACAGGTGGTGATACAACATCTCCGTTGGGAGGGCTTGATTCGGCACTGCATGCCAACGAGGCCCTCAAGAGAACTATAGCGGCTAATGATTTATAAATAACCAATCGCTGTGGTTGAATTCTGCAATCTGCCTACTGCAATATATTATTCATGAGCGAGTGGTGGTGCTCTCTCCATCAACTTCAAGGCATTTAATTGAACATTTTCATCCTATTCTGTAGATTGTTTCGGTGGATTTCAACCCTGTTCATATATAAGGTCCATTATTTATTCGGCATTTGATACACGGACCACCATTTTGACCCGAGACATTGAATATTTTGTTGTCGTTAATTGTATACGAATGTTTCCACATTTCCATGCTGTTGATGTGGTACCATACATAACAGTAGGAGAGAAAACATGCAAACGTTGATCAAAATAGCAATTATTCTACATTCGAAATACGTAGACTTCTTGTAAATTAAGATAATAAATAAAGTAACTAACAATAATGTATTAACACTTAGCGTGCTGACCATTCTAATTAACTACATGGCCCTCGCTGCTACATGATAGCATTGGACGAACACACTTTTCCTAAGCCGACAGTAAATGTTCTCTTATAGCGAGAATCACACAGCATACCTCAAAAGAAAGCGTAACTTGTCCACTCTAATTTTCTTTTAAATTGTGATTTTACCATCTTCCATTCTGGAGATATGCACCTTTATGTAACACCTGCTTTTGTAGTAACGTACTCTTCTTGAACAGAAAGCCTAATTAGAAGCGGTTTTAGGTCAGACGCTGTGTATCGTTCCAACTCGGATAGCCGTGTTCGCCTGCTGTTTTTCCCTCCGAGGTGGAACGACTGTTGTGAGGCGGTTAGTATTACTGCCAAGCCTTTCCAATTCTCGTAACAACACAGCACATGTGCAATGTTCTATCTGACCGGCGTTGATCATCATGGTAAAGAAATAACCGCTCGCCGAGGGACGACACAATCTGTGAGTTTTTTTGTTTGAATATGAAGAAAAAAGGAGACAGAAATCTGACGGACAGACACTGAAGTCACACTCGGGTCAGATTACACACACAACCCCTCCGTTGAAACACAGAGGAGAGGCGGTGTGTTAACTGTTCAGAGCGTAACATGAAACCAAATGGACCGTTATATCATGAGTCAACTTGGTTTCATTTTACGCTCAAGATCTAAGGGTCCATTTGGTTACCAACTCTCCATCATGTAGCTGGAATCCCCTCAAAGACCACTGGTGGTCCCCGGACCACGTGGTTGAAAACCACTGAGCTATAGAGCCTAACATTTAGCACTCAACAGATGCCCCATGGGCCATGTGTGAGCTCCACATGCAGTGTGACTGTCAGAAGTTCTCTTAACAAGTTACGAGGGGGGTTAAAAACCCACTGGCAGCGCACACTATAGCCTGGCGCAGCCACACTTCACACGCCCCTATTGCATATGCATATAAGCCCCGAGGCGCATTAACGTAGCCCAGCGCAGTGGTAGATTAGTATCGCAACGCGAGGCTAAGCACACACAGCAGCATACCGGGATCCATATATTCATAAAACGGCTTGAGCTGGAGAGCAGTGGAGAAAAAAAACCCGTTAAAGGACATGACATGACATGACTAAGAAATCAAGCCATAGTATGGGCTCCAATCAGCAAGCATCCATTCCATACGAATGGTGATAGTTGGATCCAATCGCCCCAACCAGTTGGGTGGGTTGGGGGAAATCAGCCTTTTCTTTGGGTGATTCAATGTTAAGATGTATCTAGGCTATCATATATTTATCATCTATCATTTATCATTTATCATCATAAATACAAAATAATGTCGTTCAATGTTAAGATATGTGCTGTGCTGCGTCACGTGACCTAAAATGGCCGACATTATTTTGTATTTATGATGATAAATGATAAATGATAGATGATAAATATATGATAGCCTAGATACATCTTAACATTGAATCACCCAAAGAAAAGGCTGATTTCCCCCAACCCACCCAACTGGTTGGGGCGATTGGATCCAACCACCATTCGTATGGAATGGATGCTTGCTGATTGGAGCCCATACTATGGCTTGATTTCTTGGGGATCGGGTGACATGACGGACTCATTAGAAGGAAACAAGCAGGGTACATGCTTGCATAGCCAATTAGCCCTAGCCTATATGTTTCTGTATAATTGCATGTGGACATTCAGAATTTCAGACTTGCACATAACCTCTGTCAGGCTGTGTGACGGCTTGGCTGTGGTGACTGACTGACTGACTGACTGACTGAACCAGTGGTTCCCAAACTTTTTAGCCTGTGATCCAAAAAAGAGATTTGATGTTTGCCTGGGACCCAAACTAGTGAAAACTAGAAAAAGTGCCCTTCCGGGCACCGGTCTCCACCATGAGGATAGGAGTGTGTGTGATGTTTGGCAAAATGTTTAGGAGGATGTTTTTATTTTATTTGTTTTTGCAACAATTTTCTTCATTTTGTTGAGGAAATGCAGAGCCAGATCACTCATAGCATCTCTGAGGATAGAATTCTGGATGAGCAGGACATGTGCAGCATTTTGTACAAAACGGGCCACTCCTGAAAACTTTGGAAGGCAATCTTAGCCAATCAGTGTACAATCTGAGAAATCCAACACTCATCTTGATCACATGACTACAGAGATCATGTGTACTGATTGCCATTTCTTCATACGCCTTTGATGGAAATTGGATGATTTGAGGCATTTTGTTCCAAAAATGTGTTTTGCAAAAATCAACCTGTTGGTGGCGCTATAACAGGCCAATGTGAAAAGGGTGGGATATATTCCTCAGCCTAGTAAGAAAATGTGTGAAAGATTTCACATAAATTGCATGCTGCGTTCATGATTTGAGGCTATTGTTCAAAACGGGGCAATCTTGCAAACTGTGAAAGCCAATTATAGCCAATTAGGATGGAATATGAAATATCAGACAGATCCGACTTGAGCACATGACCATAGAGATACTGTGTAACGATTTGTGAGATTTTTGGACAGAATCTGGAGGAGTAATATCAAAAAATGTGTTTTACAAAAGTCGGCCTCCTGGTGGCGCTATAAAAGGCAGATGCGGAAAATGCAGGTCAAAGGTTTGTCCTTGGCCTCTAGGGAGTGTGCATGCAACGTTTCACGCAGATCGGTGCAGTTTTAGGTAAAAAATGTGAAAAGCTGCCTCATGGTGGCGCTATAACAGGCCGTTCTGGAAAATGTGGGGCAGAGATTCATCGTTGGCATCCAGGGAGTGTGTGTGCAAAGTTTGGCATCGGCCGGGTTAACGGTGCCGGAGATTAGCTGTACACAGACGGACGGAAGGACGGACACACACACACACACACACACGGACGGAGTGCAAAACATACTCTCTCCCCATGCCTTCGGCCTGGTGGAGACAATAACAGATCTATATACAAGATAGCAACACGCTTGCTCACCTTTATGAGCTTGTCGATTGGCTATTATTTTCACTACTTCTTAAACATTTGTTTTCTATAATTTATGGAATTTCTTGGATTTTCTTTCTTTTCTTTATGAAATTTGTTCAAATTACTGAAACAAAAATCATTGAATTTAGTTTTAATTCATGATTTAAAAACCATTTTTTGGGGGGGGGTGAAAAACAAACAAAAACTAAATGTAGTAAAGAAAAAATGACGGGACCCATAAAAAATTGTCCGCGACCCACACATGGGTCCCGACCCACTGTTTGGGAACCAGTGCTCTACTGCTGCGGTTCCTTCTACTTTTCCCTTCCATCTCTCTCTCTCTCTCTCTCTCTCTCTCTCTTCGCTTTCTCCTCTTCATCCAACTTTTCCCCTGATCTCTTCCCTGTAGTCTCCCCTCCTCTCCTCTCACTTTCCATCCCTCCCTCCCTCCCTCCCTCCCTCCCTCTCCATCGGAGTCTCGCTTGTTCTGCCGTGCTGGCATGTCTCCCTCCCCACTTTCTGCTGCAGGCAACACCACATTTCTCAGCCTCCCCCCCTGGTAGCAACAACATATGCTACTGTAGCTGCTGGCCCCTCTGAATTTAAACAAGGTCGTTTGATGCACACAGCCTTATACTACACCAAAGTCTCCGAGGGAGATGGAAGCAGTTATACAGTGCGTTAAGTGTGCCCAGAGAGAGAAGCAACATGAGGGTGGGTTTGTCCTCCGTAAAGGGGTCTTCTGTTCTTCTTTTGCTTGCTGTACAGTCCTATACACACAGCAACTGTAGCTCTGTTTCAGAGCGCTGCAAGTTGTCGCTATAACGCTATATGCCACAGGAACTGTGTGTACTTCCCTTAGACTGTAACGTGTGATGTCTAAACTGTAATACAAATAAATAATATATGTGGAATAAACGACTGGTTTATTCCTCCATGTGCAAGGAATAACACAACATATGACATTTTACACAGGAGCGGCGATAGCTCTCCACTGTCCGGACAGAGACTATCTCCCGAGTGTTTGTGGAGATGACTGATTTATCCTGTTGTGCCTTGATCAGGTCCATGCACAACAGGTGAGCAGCCACACCCAGCTCTGAGTCCAGTTCTAGTTTGACTCAGGCCAGGTGTGACTGCTTAAATCAGTCATCCTCCATCTCACAATATAATTTTGCCTCTCACCAAAACAAAGGCAGTTTTATGATATTGAAAGCCTATATGCTCCTACAATCGACTGCACCACATACAGGTCTGGTCGATAGCATTTTTCTACATTGACCAGATCTGTTGGTGGCTCAGCGAATCGAATTATGTCTTTTGGACACGTTTAATTTTCTGGCCAAAAAAAGTGGATTTGTAGAATAAGCCTAATGCAGTTTTATTGGGTTAACCCATTTAGAAAAGAAAATGTCTTCTAAATCGAGACAGTTTTCTGAAAAACCTTTGTTTCTATATCAGTGGTTCTCAAACTATTTCATGTCAAGGACCCCCAGGAATTATATGTAATGTTAAAAACGAAAGAATATATATTCAAAGATTTGCACCACATTTGCACAAGCTCGTAGTGCGGCACTCGGTGCCGCGCTACACGCCTTGAAAACCCCAAAATCCGTAGGTACATATTACACTGAAATCCTCCCCATAGACAATGACAGAGGGGCGCCGTCTCTACCGAACCTCAGCCACGAGAGACACCGCGAGTTGCCGTGTCGAACGTCGCGAAGTTCGGTAGAGCCGACTCAGCCCCGTCCGAGATGTAACCCAATAGCACAGAATCGTAAATAACGTCAAACCCGAACTCACCCAAACACGGTGAAATAGCACGGATTGGAAATTCCGTACATACAATACTAGTGAAAACCACGCCACCGTCACGGTCAAAATAGTTGTCGTGTAATATGTACAGGGTGCACACGCAGATCCGACACACCAAAGGTCTGACGCGCGGGAGGCATACTATGGTCCGACGGAGCATTGGTTCAACATGCGTCCGCACCTCGGACTAGCGCCTGCTCCCGTGCTTGCGGTTATGGTTAGGTTAGGGTTTGAGGTGGGTTGTCGTGTTTCGGACCAATGACTAGTCGGACCAAACACATGCACTCCTGACGCGCGGGAACATGCGATGCAATGCGAAAATGCTATGGTCCGACATGCGCTGTTGATTAGACCTGAATGCATCAGAAATAAGAGCACATGCAGCATCGACGTGGCCCCTGATATAAGGGGCAGCGGTGGCCAAAGGGTTAGAGGAGCGCCCTTGTAGCCGAAAGGTTGCCGTTTCGATTCCCCGGACGGGCAGGACAAATCTGGGTGGGGAAGTGATTGTCATCACTCACCCAACACCGCTGAAGTGCCCTTGAGCAAGGCACTGAACCCCCAACTGCTCCCCCTGGAGCTGCTTAGTGGCCAACAGTATAAGACTGTGGTTGTACTGGTCAGCTCCCAGGTTTTAATGTGTGTGTGTGTGTGTGTGTGTGTGTGTGTCTGTCTGTGTGTTTCTATGTGCAGAGCGTTGCTGAAAATGAGCACCTGTGCTCAGCTACCTCCCTGGGTAAATAAAGGATAACAAAAAAAAGATCTCTGTGTTCTCCTCCGTCTGCGTATCAAGATGTGGACGAGTTCAGATGAGGAAAAAAAAAAGGTCCTGATGAATCCAACAGCCAATAGAAACAATCCATTGACCACACGCATGAGGTGAGACATGACCATGAAAGGTGAAAAACAATCTCAAAGGGACACTGCAGGCAGAATGATGAGAAGCTGTAGTGTGAACATGTTGGCCCGATAAGATTGTGTTTGTTATAAATCAAAAGTAGAAACGGAATGACAGCGCTCTGCCCTCTATATACAGCGTGTCAACTTAATATCTGATGATGATAATATCATTTCAATTTGTTTCTGCGGTGTAATAATTACATTGACATAGTGTAATGGAAATAATCGATGCTACAGTAATCGATGTTTCAGTTTGCTATGACAATCTGTCAGCAGAATCACTGGATAGTTAAATAGAACCTCTCATAGAGGAGAGTAAGCTGACAAGTAGCATAAACAGCATTCCTGTTTATTGGGGGGCTGCCCTAAGGTTCGACCTCCCGTTAGTTTGACCGGATTAAGGTTGGTGAGGGATGCGTTGCTCCCGTGCTTGCGGTTATGTTTAGGTTAGAGTTAGAGATAGGGTTAGTAATGGTCGATCTAACGGGAGTTCGAACCAATGACATGTTACCGTTTATTGAGGCATTGAAACAAGCTCATCCCCAAAGGTAGGCCTACAACAATCCAGTGTCCAGCTGTGTTTACTAATTTGAGTAGCGCTTTTTTCCCATTCAGTAACAGTAACACTGTCACAGTTACTGTTATTTATATGGGTGCGTCACCTGTGTTATTTGATGTAAACCGAACTGGTCCAGGTTAGGGTTAGAGTTAGGAGTCTATGGGCTGTATTTTGAGTGTCTTAAGTACCAGGTCTTATTACTTAACTTAAGACCTGGAGGCGTAGTGGCCAATGCTGTTTGGCCACTCAAAATAGCTAAACACCATTGGCCACGCCTCCAGGTCTTAAGTTAAGTAATAAGACCTGGTACTTAAGACACTCAAAATACAGCCCTATCTGCCACCTAACAACTTGCCAGCGATCTATACTCTCATAGTAACGAGCCAATTAGGATCGCATAGGATGCTTGGTAACATAATGAGGTACGATTGGCGGCGGTGGCTCAGGGGTAGAGTCTCCGGATGGCAACCACAAGGTCGCCAGTTCGAACCCGGGCTCCCCCAGAGTTAGCGTCGAAGTGTCCTTGAGCAAGACTCTGAACCCCTAATTGCTCCTGATGTGTTGGTTGGTACCTTGCATGGTTTCCACTGCCATCGTTGTATGAATGTGTGTGTGAATGGGTGAATGTAATGCACAATCTATATAAAGCGCCATATAAATGCACCATTTACCATTTACGATTTGAGGGTAAGCCAATCAGAGACAGAGTCTTGCCTTTGGCCGTGGACACCCATCTCAAAAAATATTTTGTGCCAGGGAGGGAACCACATGAAGATATCTTTATACTGCCACATCACAGACGGTGCAGTGTGCCATAGCTATAGCTGGTGAGGGAATAACAACAAACTTTGAAAGAATCACTGACAGAAAGGCAGACAGGCACACATCTCCCAGCAGGCATTTCACCTGAAACCGCCTGAACTGTTATGCATTCTGATGGCAGTGGCAGCAGAAAGAACACTGTTGACACACAGCTCAGCGGTTCCAGTGAAGCGGGAGGTGGGTTGGGTGGGTGGGCGGCCAGGGCAGCTAACACAGACTGACTGTACTGTGTGCGTGGGGGTCTGCACTATACCAGATATGATAGCGCCTTAAGCTAACCTGTCTGTGGGTGATAATAAGCATCCGGTCCCAACATGGCCCAGCACCTGGGTGGGTAGCTTAACCCATTTTGGGCGGGAACCACTTTTGGTGTTTTAAACCGGTGCAGTACTTCGTTTAGACCGTTTTTGGTTTAGTCATTGGTTAGACCAGTCATTAGTCCTACAACTACAACCTATCTCAAACCCTCACCCTAAACCTAACCTCCCACGGGGCAGCAACACACCTAAACCTAACCTTAACCCATGTCTAACCAATGACTAGTCTAAACTAAGTATGCACCCCGTTTTAAACATTATGTTATATAATTTAGCTATTGCAAAATAGCAGATCTACAAGCTCATAGCGCGCCACCGAGTGGCGCGCTACGAGCTTGTAGGTCTGCTATTTTTGAAAAATCGTGAAAATATTTATTTCAGAAAACTGGAGGATTTAGAAGATTTTTTTTTTATTTCGAGGTCAGTCCTAAATGGGTTAAGTTCATGGCTGTTTTTAACTTCGCCTCAGTGCATATACTGTATATCAAGTTGGCTCAGACACTCTCCCTCCCTCCCTCCCGCCTGCTTTATGCCCATCCAACATTTCAAAGAGTTTAAAGATATGCCTGTGAAAACTTTTGGGAAACAAATATAGCTTATTTAAGTTCCTTTGTGGATCGGGTTGTGCATATGTAGGATTTAACAGCACAAGAGGCATCACGTTTTGGTTGCAGTTGAACCTAAATATGCAACTGTACAGTAGGCCTATATTATAAAGCTAGACTGCCTATTTATTTAGGCTACAGTATATAGAGCACCAAAGTCTGACGTCAATATCGGTAGAGGGCGGAAATCCATGGGTTCATGTACTTTTTGTTTGCATTGTAATCCCCATAGGGGGGATTACTATTCCTGAAAAGTTGCAATGTGAAAATGGAAGCCTATCTAGATAGATAGATAGATAGATAGATAGATAGATAGATAGATAGAAAATGGTGGCATTTTATGATGAATATTAGTGAGGAGCAATTATATGAAGATGAAAAGTGCTGAAGTGGTACTTTAAGTAAATGTTCTTTCCAGTTACTGTACTTTCCACTACCGGATTTAATCTAGCACTTTTACTCTTTATGTAAAGCCACTTTACATAAGCCATTTTGACCTGAGATCAGATTCTAAAAATGTCTTCTACATCCTGACAGTTTTCTGAAAAAGCTATGTTTCTATGTCAGTCGTTTTTCGATTTTTCAAAAATAGCAGACCTACAAGCTCGTAGCGCGCCACTCGGTGGCGCGCTATGAGCTTGTAGATCTGCTATTTTTCAATAGCTAAAGCATAACATAATGCTAACACCAAAAGGGGTTCCCGCCCAAAATGGGATAAAAGAGCAGGGGAAAAAAATACTATTTAGAAGAAATGGCATCAAATTCAAACACTCTCTGAAATCTGTCACATTTCACGAATTTGTGACTAATTTGGGCACTTTCCTTGAATGAAAATGACGCCTGCCAAGTCATCCAATAGACACCTGTCAACGCACATCTGCCGCAAACATGGCCACTCCTATATACTGTCTCATGCGTCCGGCGTTTTGAAAAATGAATACAACTTGATGTTAATAATTATCGTAAAAGCCTGTCATAGTGATGCATTCTCTT
The DNA here is from genome assembly GCF_951216825.1 of Electrona antarctica. Taxonomy (NCBI): domain Eukaryota; kingdom Metazoa; phylum Chordata; class Actinopteri; order Myctophiformes; family Myctophidae; genus Electrona; species Electrona antarctica. The sequence continues at coordinate 40,003,641 of NC_136801.1, read as the reverse complement.
TGGACGTGGCCATTTATCATTCACGCATAAGTGAAAGGTGTCCTTCTGATGAATGTCTTCGACAATCCAAATATAGAGCACTGCAAAACCTTATTGGGAAATATGCATTGTCACTTTTCCCACAAGGCAACAGTTGGCCTTTAACCCATTTTGGACTGAGGTCGATAAAAAAAGGCTACTAAATCCTAACATTTTTCTGAAAATCCCATGTTTCTATGTCAGTGGTGCTCAACCTTTTTCATGTCAAGGACCCCCAGAATTATCTCTATTGGGCCACGGACCCCCATCTCAAAATATGTTGTTCCAGGGACCCCCCAGAAGCCAATACTTTAGTTAAAAATGTTCGCTCTGAAATATATATTCAAAGATGTTTGCCACATTTTCACGATTTTTCAAAAATAGCAGACCTACAAGTTCATAGCGCGGCACTCGGTGCCGCGCTATGATCTTGTAGATCTGCTATTTTTCAATAGCTAAAGCATAACATAATGCTAACACCAAAAGGGGTTCCCGCCCAAAATGGGTTAAGAGCACTATACTAAATAAGAAGATATCGATTGGGCCAAATTAATGCCTGCACTAACCTTCAGCAATGTATGGATTCAGAGGATGTGCTGTGTAAATGACCGGTGGCAAGACATGCATTAATATTTGCAACATTTTGATTGATTGATTGATTGAAATATTTATTAACAGTTTGCAGAATTACAGTACATTTCAAGCACAAAGTCAATACAAAGGCTGTTAACTGTGAGTGGACGACCCAATTAAGCATTACACTTGTTTCCAATAGGGTCCACCATGTTCAATTCATCAAAAACATTTAGAGACGTACAAATAGACACTTCTATATAGACAAAGAACAGAACAGGAATTCATCATAATGGAGGTAAAAAGGGAAAAGAAACATATACAGTGAGGGGGAAAAAGGGGTGGGCGTGTTACAGCCACAGCCTAGGCCTAGGGAACCGGACTGCAACATGAATGCGATGGACCCCTCTTAAAACCTCTCAAATGAACCACCAGCAAACAGGAGTATACAGTCTTTCCATGGGTTTTATTTCGTCTTTAGGGGGGGGGGGGGGAAGTCTGAGCAGCAAAACAACAAAAAAATCAACACTAACTATTCTAACCCTAACTGAACTGTCCGGAATCAACAAAGGAAAATACAATTACTACCCTAACTCCTACTCAAGAAAACATTAGAAAACTGGGCCACAAAATAAAGAACCCCCCCCCCCCCCACCCTTACCAAACCCGACTGGTTAGATCATTGTAAGGTGATTGTTATCTCATCATCAGGTGACACACTGGAGGCACTAGGAGAATACATTATAGAGCACAGAGTGAGCAGTGCATTTGCTGGCAGTCCACATGAGAGTGAAGAGAGGACGCCTGGCACTGAACAGAGGTGGCCTTTTATCCTCCTCCACCACTCGCCGAAGACCAATCACCACCTCCAGGCTCCGAGTCGCCACCTTTCCAAAGCAGTCACTTAACTCTCTCACCCTCTGCCTACTTCCACAGATGACACACCTGTCACACATCACTCTCTCATCAAGCCACCACCATACCAGGGAAAAGAAGGTTAACCCTACCTATATTCCAACCTCCCATTTCACTATCAAGAACCACACCACCAATGAGAACATTTAACAGATTTATTGATAACAGGAAGAAAGACATGATCATGAACACCACCACGGGGTGATGGCCCACGACGGGCCATCGACGGCGTCGGGGATTTGAGCCGAGGTGGGGAAGCTTCGGGGATCCGGCATGCTCCCGAGGCACGTCAGACCCCCCTTAGGGATCGAAGATGTTAGAGGGAGTAGGATGAGAATTGGGGTGGAGGGGTGGGATGACAAAAGCGAGAACAGGGGGGAGAACCGGGGGTTGGATGGGCTTTATATACGCAGGTGGAGGTGACCCGATTGGAGGTGGCTTGATAGGAGGTGGGGGTAGCTGCGTTGGAGGTGTGGTCCTGCTCCTGAACTTCAGATATGATCTCCATTACTCATATAGACCCGGGGTCGTAACACATTAATTTACTCCTTGGACGCCAGGACGCCAGATGCTTTAGGTATAGCAGATGCCAGCCGAAAAAGGTAGTCGACGAAAATGTTTCGTCTTAGTTTTAGTCGACGAAATCAACAACCGCTAGCGATGTGATCAGTGTTTATATTAGTGGGAGGTTGGATTAATGTTTTATTACGCGCCGATCACGACTATTTAATCTCATTTCGAGCCATAATGTCAATAAAGAGAGATTTTGGCTGTTTATATGTGGACGCTAGCGGTGGCTATATCAACTGATGGATCTGGTATGAACATGGACACGTATAAATCAGTCAGTTGTTACTTTATAGACAGTTGACACACTGACTGTTTTTACAAAAGACATGAGTCTACAATGTATTTGTGCTTAATCATTTAGACTGGTTAACAATACAGTTTGAACTATTTCAATACATGTGTTAAAACAATGTTCTGCATACTTCATATATAGTATAGATAGTTAATTTGTCTTATTGGTATAACATATATAGTGTTACATGAACCAGTTGCCACATGATCCCTCCTCCCTTCACTGGAAGATCCTGTGAGAGAAACATTCTGATTGGCTCCCATAAAAGCGGAGGTAGCCTGTTTGTTTCCAGGGAGGCGGGATCTTGAAGTTAGTAAATACTGCGATGCTGTGAACTTGGGTGTTCACACTGATTAGCTACATGATGTGACTCCTGTATTCCACGGGGCTGCCCTGTGGAAAGCCTTGTACTGATTCTTCTGTTCAATAAAACTGATCAGATGAGACGACTAGAACCACGCTTCCCTTACCATTATGAGACAATGAATTCCTAGAGATGTCCCGATACTGTATCGATATCGGAAAGTGTCGGTATATCGGCCATTATTTGTCATATCAGGTCATATCGGACGCAGGGGTAAGGGGTTGACACTATGGCAAGTAAATAAAATGTTGGGGCATGTGGAGTTTGCTTTCGAGTTGCCCAAACTGCAAGTGCACATCTGAGTGAGGAGTCTGCTATAAACACAACACGAGATCACAACACTGGTATCGGTATCGGTTAACACAGAAATTGTGGTATCGGGATCGGATCGGAAACTAAAATCACCATCTACTGATTCACTTTCGACTGCACTGATGAAAAAAATCAGACCTGTCTGAAGTGAGTGGTGCAACAGCGCCCCCTGTTGGTACCCTAAACATAGGGACATACCGACATAGGGATGGACACAGGGAGGGACGGACATTTGCTAGAAGATACGGTTCAGCGGAAACTTGGGAAAAGACCATGTGCGTCTTTGAAAAGCCCTGTTGAAAGCTCACCTCTCTGACCTGCATGGACGCCGTGGCATTTCCCCATGTGTGAAGAAGAACAGATCAATCAGATTTTGCATGGATCACCTGAGCATGCAGGGGACCTGCAGAATAAACACATGGATGAAGCCTTTGTGGATGAAACATGCTGCCCGTCCCCCTATGCATGTCAGGCCGTGACAACCTGCATGTTGCAGGCAGCAGCCCATTACTTTAGTTAGTGGTCGACAGCCTATAGCAGGGGTGCCCAAAAGGTAGATCATGATCTACCAGTAGATCACAAAGGCTGTGCAGGTAGATCACATGATATGCCCCTAAAGAATATTTAATTTAAATATTTATTGACATCAAAAGGGCCTGTCAGCTCAAACCCACAGTGCAATATTTTGTTTTCAAGAGGTTTATAGGTTTCTGTGCACAAAAACGTTTGTAGCATTACAAATCAAATACAAAAAACTCTCCCCCTCTATTTCCCATTCCAAGTGCATTGGTCGTATACATGTAACGCCAGCTCCGCTATTCCAAAGCCCCCTCAGGTACATATTTAAACTATTTTGAGCATCCCACCAGAATTATTTCTTTCGGTGGGTAGATCTTGTTGAGCTGGTCATTTTGAAAGTAGCTCTGTAGTCAAAAAAGTGTGGGCACCCCTGGCCTATAGCCTTTATGATGAATTGAACATGGTGGGCCCTATTGTAAACAAGTGTAATACTTTATGGTGTCGTCCACAGTTAACGGTTGTGTATTGAGTTGTGCTTGAAATGTACTTTTATTCTCCAATCTGTTAATACATTCCATCAATCGAACAATGTGCGTGCTCTTTCAGCCCGCAGTGGCAAACATAAATGGTAAATGGTAAATGGTGCATTTATATAGCGCCTTTATCCAAGGCGCTTTACAGAGATTGTGCATTACATTCACCCATTCATACACTGATGGCAGCGGAAACCATGCAAGGCACCAACTAGCACATCGGGAGCAATTAGGGGTTCAGTGTCTTGCTCAAGGACACTTTGACAGTAACTCTGGGGGAGCCCGGGTTCGAACTGGCAACCTTACGGTTTCCATCCAGACACTCTACCCCTGAGCCACCGCCGCCTTACATGTAGGGATATATGCGCTCCACCACGGGAGGCCGCGTCTTTTGAGAGGATGTATGTACCTTTACTCCCCATCATTGCAACGGATCAATAATATACGAAGCCATTTAAAGTGAAATCTCTTAACTCACGTCTCAGCCAGGGCCTTATACAAAGGGACAGTGAGTGAAGCATGGCTTTGTCTCCAGGAGAGGTGAGCAGTGTGTGTGTGTGTGCGTGCGTGCGTGCGTGCGTGCGTGCGTGCGTGCGTGCGTGCGCATCGATTCGTGCCTAATGTGCTGACCTGGCGGCATCGGTAAAAGAAAACTGTAAAGGAAACCAATGGTTTGAGAGCACTGACACACGTTATGTAAATCAGCGCCCTGTTTTTGCAAGTGCATTCTCCTAAGGCCTCACTCAGACCTTTATTGCATTGCTGTATGCTTGTTGGATGAATGTTGTGTAGTGTCATGGCCGCCCCAATGCATTTCCAATGGGAGTCACATGGTTTGACACAACATTTGTGTTGTATGAGGGGGAGGGGCGCAGTCGAAACACAGCCGAAAGCCATACAACAGCTTGTAGTCCAAAATGTGGACTACAAACCATGTGACTTCCATTTGAAATGCATTGGGGCGGCCATGACACTAATGCATGACACTACACAACATTCATCCAACAAGCATACAGCAATGCAGTAAAGGTCTGAGTGAGGCCTATGCCGCGGCAACTGCCATGCAACAGCTGTGTTTAGGACAGTGGTCGGCAGTAGCCTGCAACCCTATAATCAGAGTCGTCTTATATTCGGCACAATACAGGTATATATATATATACTACTAAAACAGTTAGTCCCTATAGGCCTACTTGATTCTGATTCCGACGTCCCTCGCTCATCCCCTGGATCATGGACGTTTTTCTCTGTGGAGAGTAATATGGGATCATCTTAAAAGCGTCTCATATAGAGCGTCGCAGTCCCGCCCCCTTTCATGACGACGCCAGGTCCAGGAAATGAATCACAATGCATTTTTCCCATAGACATTTCAAAAAGTATTTATTTAAAGACCTTTTAAGCGTCGTACGAAGCCAACTCGAGTCGTGACAAATCATGACAACACACACAATATTTTGGACCAAACAAATAATTACATAGAAGAAAAACAACAAAAAAAGTGTTGTAACCTGCCGTTTTTTTCTACTTTTTTCTATAATTATTTGTTTGGCCCTGAAAAATTGTGTTTGTTGTCATGATTTGTCACGACAAGAGTTGGCTTCGTACGACGCTTAAAAGGTCTTTAAATAAATACTTTCTGAAATGTCTATGAGGAAAATGAACGGAGAATAATTTCCTGGGCCCTGGTGGCGGGACTGCGACGCTCTAAGCATAAGCTCTACAGCGCCTAAACATTGTGGTCCAAACATAAACAAACTGCCCCAGCAATATTGTCGGGAAGGTGTCTCTGTATCGTTTATGACAGTCAAGCCCTCATATTTGATTTCTAGCGAAAATGTAACTAATTTGGCAGCAGTGACATTAGCGTTTTCTCACAGTCAGTTGATTCTTCATATTCATATGAGTGAAGCGGCCGGGATGATTTGTTTACTTTTCAATCACAGTTATTATATGAGGCAAAGTAAAAGAGGACTAGTAATGTTACTTGTAACCAAGGTTTATAATTGTATCTCTGTATTTGTATGGTCACGGTACCATCTACATCAGTTCGCAGCTCATCACACCGATCACTCACTCACTCACTCACTCAGTGGAATCAGCAATCATCACCACACCCTAGTATAAAGCACAGCACTTTTGGCTCAGTCAGTGAGATGCACATCACTGGCTGTGGCAGGCATATATATTATAAAAAATAGATGCCTCACTGGCCGTTGCAGTTCATTGGAGCGACGTGTATCCCAATGAAGGCGGAAGTGCAGTGCTGAAGGCTTTTCTTTTTATTTAACAAATCTTTATAACAGTCATGACAATACATTACAATACAAAACAAGAGTTATTAATACAACATCAGAGCCAGGGGGGATTAGATTACTAACAGAAAACATTAAAAAGTGAACACAAAGCAACAGTTTTCCGCAGCTTTCTTATTTAGAAGTGCTGAAGGCATTTGCTGAAGGCGACTGCGTCGCTGCCCAAGTGACGTCACTCATGCGACTCCTCCATGTCTCTCGCTGTCACTCAAGTGACTACTGGCCAATCACAGCGCGTCTTTTCCGGGACTTATGTTACGCATTTTGTCGCTCACCCTGAATATTCCGGCATACAGATTCTCGTTGGTAACATGTGTACTCTTGCTGATGTTGAGCACTACACGTAACATTCTGGTGTAGCACCCGCCATTCATTGTCAATGGCATTCAATGTTTGTGTTTACACAAACACTCAAAATTGTCCATTCATTGTCAATGGCCTTTAATATACATAAACTTTATTACAGGCTCATGTCCCACAGGGTAAAAACAATGCATCACTATATAAAAAGAATAAAGTTTGTGTGAAGTTTGCATGTTCTCCCTGTGTCCCCTAGGGTAGGTACCCTAAAAAAAAAACATGCAGTAATCCTGGTCTCTAAACTGCCTCCCCCTGGCCAGCCGGGGCGCTGGCCAGGGGGGGAAAGGAACTGGTTGGAATAACGTGTTCCTTCCACGCGCTACGTCCAACCAGGGAAACTCCCCCCTGTCAGGTGTAAAGGAGCAACTTGGACCCTCAGGCATGAAGGAAGCATGAGTTCAAGTCCGTTGCTATCCCCATATGGGGACTAGGTTGGCGGAGGGTGTGTAGAGCCCAGGATCACATTAGATAATTGACACAAAGGGTTACAAAATCGTGGGATAAAAATTATAGAAAAAATAATAATAATAATAATAATAAAGAGAAGAAAAAGGATACAATACAGTACATTTACCCAGCTCCAGGTTATAATCTAATATGTTTGTGTTTGTGTCAGGACAAAGGTTGTGTTTACACAAACACCAAAAGCTGGACAGCATGGTAGGAGGAGGGGCCGTCTCCCTCCTCAGCTACTCAAAAAGTGCTTTTTCCACCACTGCATAAATCTGAGCTATTATATTAATCAATTTTGGGCGGGAACCCCTTTTGGTGTTAGCATTATGTTATGCTTTAGCTATTGAAAAATAGCAGATCTACAAGCTCATAGCGCGCCACCGAGTGGCGCGCTATGAGCTTGTAGATCTGCTATTTTTGAAAAATCGAAGAACCACTGACATAGAAACATAGCTTTTTCAGAAAACTGTCAGGATGTAGAAGACATTTTTAGAATCTGATCTCAGGTCAAAATGGGTTAAAGCACTGAGGATGATGCAGTCAGTAGGCAACCGCAAGGTTGCTTTGCAAGTCACGGTTCATCGTTTCATGATTCAGTGTGACATCCGTCCGTCAGTTTCATTAAATCACTTTGAGAGTGACAGCCGTTGCTCAGCTGGCATTGTGTGTGTGTGTGTGTGTGTGTGTGTGTGTGTGTGTGTGTGTGTGTGTGTGTGTGTGTGTGTGTGTGTGTGTGTGTGTGTGTGTGTGTGTGTGTGTGTGTGTGTGTGTGTGTGTGTGTGTCTATTGTTTTTAAATGTGACAGCACCATGAGAGGCGGAGAATGCTATTTTGCTCCCCTGTATGCCTATAGTGCATAGGTTCCTAAAGTGGGGTCCGGGGACCCCTGGGGGTACTTGAGGGAGCTCCAGGGGGTACCTAGCCCAATTAGAGATATAGTTAGGAACCAAATGGACCCTTATGGGTCTGTAACTCAGAGTTAAATTAACAGTGGTTTTACAATATAAATTGGGGTACCAGAGATAGAAATGGGGGGGGGGGGGGGGGGGTCCATGAAATGAATATGTTTCGGAATCACTGCTAGAGCCGTAAGAATCCTCCCTTATCGGAGTCACTGGCATATGTTTTCAAATGGGGGGTCCGTGGCCTAATAAATGTTGATTTGGGAAAAAGTTTGGGAACCACTGCTATAGTGTGTATTGTGACGACATACAGTAGGCTATTCTGTAAGCATAAGGTGGGTGAAAGTCCTAATTGTGCACGCCTGTCACTGCAGCTAAAAGATGGATAGTCAGATCATAAAAGAAAAGAGGAAGGGTTGGATACATAAAGCGTACAGTAACTCATCTGCATATTAAATGTATGGAATGCCTCCTATGTGACTAAAATGCATAATAAGTCATGGATGTATAGGCTGTAAACCAGCTTATCTCTTATTCAGCTGTGTGTGTGTGTGTGTTAGTGTGTGTGTGTGTGTGTGTGTGTGTGTGTGTGTGTGTGTGTGTGTGTGTGTGTGTGTGTGTGTGTGTGTGCGTGTGCGTGTGCGTGTGCGTGCGTGCATGTGCATGTGCTACACGTGTAGCCAGCCTTTTTAAACGGGTGCAGATGACGTGCGATTCAAATACGAAAGCAAATATGGCACTAAATTATTCAATAGGAAAACTCTCAGAAGAATTGAATTTGCATTATCCCCGTGTTTAAAGGTGCGTGTTTCACTTTGAAACAGAGTCAAATCCACCATATGGGGGTGGGTGGGGGGGATGGGGGGTGTTGAGAGAGTGACTGGTGAGGGGTACAGGTGCAGGGCTTCAGATGATACGCCAAGCTGTGGCTGGAGGGTTTTAATTACGAGGCAGAGCGGTGGGTTGGTGGGCGTGGGTGTGAGGGGATGATTGAGAGAGTTTTCCATCTTAAGTGCTCCCTATGGCTGTAGAATTTGTGTATGTTATTACAATTCCACATCCAACGTATCTTGTGATTTGTAAAATGCAAAGTCAAATTGACTCTCAATGTTATTTGCAAACATAATGCACAAAAGATCTTTTTTCTCCCGGTTGCGAGTAGTAGTTGCATGTAGTTGCATTGCATGAAACCATTATACCCAATGGCATGTTGCAAAACTGACATATCAAACTATAGACCTATAAGCATCCTACCAGTTATATCAAAGGTGGCTGAAAAGTGGATTGTCAAGTCTATCATCAAACACCTAGACAAAGGCCACACCCCACTGCATCCCATGCAGTTTGGGTTTCGGGCCTTCCACTCCACTGAATCAGCAAACTCCCTGTTCATAGAAAAATTAAAGTGTGCTTTGAACAGAGCTCCCTGTGCAATGGCGGTGTTCCTGGACTTTAAGAAGGCGTTCGACACCGTCTGTCACCGGGTCCTCTTGTCCAAATTAACACATTTTAATTTCTCTCCAGACTGGCTTATAGATTCACGTCTGCTCTTGAATGCCAAAAAGACAGTCTACATGGCCTTCTCCAAAAGACCAGTTGTGTTGGAGTCCTCAAATGTGTTTCTGGGTGGAGAGGAACTTGACCTTGTCACAGAGTTCATGTCGGAGTCATTTTAGACTCAACCCTAACCTTTAAAAAACATGTGAAGAAAGTCACTAATACGATTAAATTCAAACTCCAAACAAATTAGACCCTTCCTGACAGTTGGAGCGGCCAGATCGTATCTTCACTGTATGATCCTATCACACATTGAATACTGTTTCACAAACTGGTCTTGCACAGGTGTGACTACTCTCAAACCCATAGAACAGCTCTACAAGAGTGCGCTCAAGGTGTTTGACAGGAAGCCCCACTCATATCATCATTGTAACATCCTCCGGAGGCTCAATTTTTTTAGCTTTGATAACTTAAAATTAAAAACAGATTGGGGTCATATACAAGACCCTACATGGTCTGTGCCCGCCCCCCCTAAGTGAATTCATTAAACGAAAGCCCGATAGGGGAATCAGTACCAGAGAGCAACCACTTGAGGAGACTGCGAAGTGCCGCACCGGCAAACAGCATTCGGCCAAAATGTCCTCTCAGTACAGTGTTGTGTAAAATGGAATGGACTTCCTCTGCGTATAAGGGAATGTGCTACATTTTCCTTTTTTAAATACAATCTGAAAAAATGGTTGCTTGAAAACCAAAGCTGCAACCATTCATGATTATTGTAGGTGTATTTCTTTTTTTATGCTGTGTTCCCTATGTAATGTTATGTAAATGTATTCCACTGTTTGCCTGTCTGTTTTCCGTTTCTTGTGAGAACTGCGGATGAAAATTAGCAACTGTGCTATATCCGGTGTATTTATGTCCATGTGACGTCCATTAATATGCATTGTCCTGTCCAAATAAATAAATATGCATGTTAGGGACATACATACACTGGTACATACACCCTGTCTGTCTGTCTGTCTGTCTGTCTGTCTGTCTGTCTGTCTGTCTGTCTGTCTGTCTGTCTGTCTGTCTGTCTGTCTGTCTGTCTGTCTGTCTGTCTGTCTGTCTGTCTGTCTCTTTCTTTAATCTCACAACTATGCTACAGACTACTTTTCCTGTCTTTGGATGGAACTATATCAGGGGCGCCGGCTAGTGGACAAGAGTGGGGGGGACACTTTTGGGGGCGTGGCTATATGGTCAGGTGTTGACGTCAGGACCTTCACAGTCCGTGTCCAGAGTACAAACTAAGCAACCAAATGGACCTCTCAGACTTTAGTTAGGCTACCTATGAGCACTTATAGTTACGATATCCATCCAGTGGTGACCTATGTACATCAAATGGGCCTGACCCAAGTGGAGAAGATCGGTGCAGTTGATTGGCTCTACGCGTGGCGACGCCCCTGTCGCCGAGCAACAGACCCGATGATGACACGCACGCACGCATGCACACACACACACACACACGCACACACCTGAGTTGTGCAGTGGCCTTGGCGGAGAAACCGATTTTCGCGAAACAAATGATTATACAAAGAGTCCTAACATGAAACAGGGACTCAGGGAGCGTTAACAGATCAGTCAACGCATTGATCCCATCACAGAAGGAATGATAAAGCCATCCGCGGGCATCTTCAGATATACTCATGCACAAAGCAGCTCAAAGTTGTACGACATGTCACAAAATTACATCATTCATCAATTTGTTGCAATGAGCGAGCTGCGAGAATCTATAAAAACCCTCTTTTTGGAACTGATGGGGATATAATAGGGCTACAAGCACAGTGACTCTGTCAATGACATGGAGAGAGCTGGAGCGAAATGACGGTACCATTTCATGACAAATTGCAGTCAAGTGACATCCTTGGCATCATGAAACTATAAACGCAAACAAAAAAGTGCATTATAAATGACGTATTATGGAATATACCAAAAAGATCACAACAAGGCTACATCACACTTAGCTCATAGATCTTGTCGATATATATCTCTCGTAAGTCCTGACAACTTTATGTTGTTTTTGTCAAACGACGCCCCTGCATGATGGAGTAGACCATTTAGGAAACTAAGGAAATCACATTTGTTTGAGTTTGTTTTCCAATAAAAGCAGGTAGTGTTAATGTTCTTGACAGTAATTTGGTATTGGTTAAAAAGTTTGGTGGAAACATGCAGTACAAAAACTAAAATGTGTTTATACTGTATATATTTTGTAGGACAACATATGGTGCTTAAATTATTGAGACTCTTGAGATGGATGTATTATAATAAGCAATACAAGGAGCAACACTTCCATGCTGGGGAAGATTGTGTCCTAGTTTTTAATGCCCCCCTACTGAGACTTGTTTCAATATGCAATACACTCAACTAGCAAGTTTAGTTTCAAAATTAATGTCAGCTTTATTTGAAGTAGAGAAGCTATAGGTTTGGATACTGTGAGGTCGCACGTCAAGAGAGAGTTTTCAACACAACACCATGGAGATACGGGTCCTCATTCACAACGGCGTTTACGCTCATAAAGTGACGTTACGTGAGCGGAGCGTGAGTGGACAGGCATTTACGTGGATTCCCACATTACATGGGAATTCATGAACTTGAACGTGAACTTGACGGTGACGTGGGTTGGTCGGAAATTCCGCTGAAAGCTGCGCCACCTCTCATGGTCGTGTACGGCTTGCGTAGATTTATTAAGAAGGCTTTAGTCTTCATGCTGAATCAATTAAAAGTCCCCAAACCTTAACCATAAAATATGTAGGCATGTGCATGTCCAAAACATTGGTCAGCACATACAAAAATTATAGCTTATATAAAAGCCAAGTATCACTTGTATGCCTAAATGCATTCATTCTAGAGGCAAGTTAGCCTAGAGTCCCATACAGAAACTGCCCCTGCAAGCCCGACACGTTTTTATTTATTTATTAGGATATTTCTAGAATGCGCGATTGCGCTGCTCACTTGACAGCTTTCTACTCGCAGTGCAACGCGTTGTGAGCTTGTAGATCGGCTCTCGCGGACTCGCGCTGCATGTTAAAAAACAAACTCACAATTATAATAAGAACATACACTTATCTGCATTCTGCACTGTACGAATCCAACGTTGTTTAGTGTAGTAATGTCTGAAGTTTAGGCCCATTGAAATTGTTTTGTTACGGAGCTCCTTTGAGTCAGTCTGACTGTCGGTGTGTGTGTGTTGGGGGGGGGGGTCGAGAATTAGCCCTATATAAAAAATAGAAGACCACATTAGCCTATTTGAATGAATGGCATCAGCGTGTTTGAAAGTCGGCCAGTCATATCATAGTTTTAAGCCAGCTCACCTCCACTCGCGCTTGTTCACAAACATGACGGACAGACAGACAAGAAAGGCTGTTGATGATGATTATTATTACCACTGTAATTCGCTGATCAGCATGTTGACAGAGACTCAGCCAATTAAAGTTTCACGTAGGCCTAAATGCCTTTGCTGCAAGCACCTATCTGCCTCCATTTGCGTCGTGGTATTAATTTATAATAATGTATATTGATCACATGCGGACGCCACACAGAATAGCCAACTCTTACCTGCAGCTGAGGAAACATACAACGTAGTTGGATCGGATGAAATATAGCCTTTAGTCCAAATCAAAAAAGAAAGAAAATATGTCCTGTGTCCATGCATGTCCATATATTTGCTTTCCAAATCCGACAGTGCAGGGCAAGGAATCAATCACCGCAGTAGACTAATCAATAGGGCCTTTTATCATTGCCGAGTTTTAATATAGCATTTGGTCGTGTGGTGAACAGTACAAATTAACTTCTTTCTCATTATGTGAAAGTAACTGTAACATCAGTTAACTTATTAACGTTCTGACATTTAACAAGGAGTGAAGCAATGCGTGCCAAGTTGGCAAGTTTCGTTTATAATTATATACATATAACTCGCACTGTTTGCTTGAAGATCTGTCCCGTCAGTCCGTGCAGAGACCCGCCTGTCAAAATTAACTGCTCTACAAGCTCATCGCGGCTGTTATATATAATTTAAAACTTGGGAATCCTCTGTGCAGTCTATGATGACGTATTTCGATATTTCCTGTTGCCTTATATGGTCGTGGATGTTCCATCAAACCAGGCGACACCAGGCGAATCGCTTGGAAAAATTGCGGAAAGGATACACTCGGCGATACGCACAAATGAAGTGATTACACCTGGTTCCCTGAATAACACTGGACTTAACCGTAGCGTGATCGGACGGATTTTCCGCTATCTATACGCATGACCTTTACGCTTCCGTTACACTATGGCGTATTTCTCCTTTGTGAATGAGGACCACAGTGTTTACCGAGGGATGAATAAAATAAATGGCCAGGGAGTTGAAAGCCTAATCCAACAGAATGTCTTCCTGGACTGGGGTAATCACTTGCACGCGACGGATATGAAACAACATAATTAACCTTTCACATGAGGGCTCGCAAACTTTTGATTTGAAACTAGATGAATGGCTCTAGTTTTGTCCATGTCCCTTTATAACTACTTTTTTTGTACTATTTTTAAATACATTTTTGAATAGTTTGAGCTTGTAGATTGGCTATTTTAACTACAGTATTCAATGAAAGCAATAAGGTACACCCGCACACTGTGTATCTGCTCGGCACAAGAGTATTGTCTTATTTAATGAAGCAACGTTTCGGTCACTAGGGACCTTCCTCAGGCGGTATTCAAAAATGTTTTTCAAAATAGTAAAAAAGGCAAAGTAGTTTAGGGATAAGGGGTTTAGCATGGACGAAAGTAGAGCCCTATATGTCTCTACCCCAATCACAAGTCACTCCCCTCCCCCCCTCTAAAGTGGTGGATTCGAGTCAGTTTCCAAGTGAAACACGCTCCTTTAAACGCAAGTGTCGAGAGGATCGAGAATGTAAATTCAAATCGGGTGTCTTCTGAGAGTTTCCCTTTTGAATAATTTAGTGCCATATTTGCTTTCGTATTTGAATTGCATATCATCTGCACCCATTTAAAAGGCTGGTCACACACGCACACGCACGCACACACGCACACACGCACACACACACACACACACACACACACACACACACACACACACACACACACACACACACACACACACACAAAGGGATTTGTTTTCCACCGGAACAAAATGTACTTTTAGTTACTCCACTGCGCCCTCTACCGATATTGCCAAGAGAGAACCCTCATATAGAAAAGTCTCCACCTAGATCTCCCCCAGATGCTGCATCACTGCTAGTAGACTGATTTACAAATTGTACTCCAGAATGTGAACATGGCATACTGAGACACGCACGCACGCACGCACGCAGTGAGGGGAAGAGAAGAAGACGAAATGGAAGTGAAAGGATGGATCGTTTAAGAGAGAAAAGTGAGAGGGAAATGCAAGAAAGGGAATTGGAGTTGAAGAGGGAGGAGATGGAGACAAGGAGGGCAGAGGTTGATCTCAGGAGGGCAGAGCAAGGTCAGCTAAGTGATGTTTTGAAGAATATGCAGCAGCAACACCAACAGCAGATGATGGGGATGTTGCTGCAACAACAACAGGGCAGGCCATGCTCAACCTTATGGGCCACGTTATTACAAAATAGCTCCCGTTGTAGGCCTTTCTTTTTTCATGACTGTGAAATATTATTTCTTAGACCAATAATGTAAATTTATTTTTGTACTATTACTGCAGAATGCTTTTTGAATATTTATTTTTATTATCCCATAATTCCCATTTTTTTGTTAAACGTTTTCTTTATTCTGTAGGCATGTGGGTGTCCAATAAACAGTGCAATATAACCTGTTGAGTCATTCCAGTCAACCCACGCGAGGCTACAGGTTCAGGTTGATGCTCACATTCAATATACTTTATTGTGGCATTTGTTAAATGAGACAACATTAAACAAAGAAGGCAGGGTAAAAAAGAAAAACAGGCTAGCCTATACAAAATAATCCCTAACATTTGGTGGTTCTAGGCTGAAAAACTGAGAGGTCTGATTGCCATACAGACAGGTAAGGCCATTTCGTAGTAGAGCAGACACAATGTACTGCACTACTGAGGCCAATTTTAACCCTGTAACACCCGGATTAATTTCTACTAGAGATTTCAACCTTAATACGGCAACGTTTTTTGCAAATTGTATGCATATTTTGAATAATTATTAAAATTATAAT
The DNA here is from genome assembly GCF_951216825.1 of Electrona antarctica. Classification (NCBI taxonomy): domain Eukaryota; kingdom Metazoa; phylum Chordata; class Actinopteri; order Myctophiformes; family Myctophidae; genus Electrona; species Electrona antarctica. Next base: position 39,987,835 of record NC_136801.1, on the reverse strand, counting down.
AATAAATAAATAATTTACATTTGGGGGATATCTTTCACAATAATAAATAAAACATGTTCTAGAAAAAAAGTTATTTTACTTACTTTTATCAGGGTTAAAGGTCAAAGGTCATAGGTTTAAAAAAAAAATCAAAATTGCCAGAGATTTTAAATTTGTGTGAATTTCAGCCTCTGTGGGGGGTATTTATATGCACATATCATGACCAATGGCATTGCAATGAACATCAATGACGACATTTAGGTGAAAAAAGAACAGAAAAATAATAATAATAATAAATTAATTAAAATATGTTGTATTATTGCAATGCTGGGTTAAGGTTCAGGTTCTTTTTTAAATCTATAAACTTAAAATAGTTTGCGATGTCCCCGAAGATCCACTCCACAGACACCCTGACTTCACTCATGTTGAAGAGCATCATCTCAGGAGTTAGCTGTGCATTGCGGAAAGGGGCCTGGAGATTGGTGCGCAGAGGGTAGGCCGGGTCCCCGTAGATGCACATCCTCTGACCTGCTGAATAGAAAAGAAAGGTTACAGTTAGCTATACTTTTTTATTAAAAAAAAGCATATAGCACATCCTTATAGTGACCTATTCAGTGCCTATGTTACATATAAAGGTTGTGAATGCAGGTATGTTACTGTGTACGAGTCTATGAGATGTAATGCATTATTGTAGTAGGCTTTTGTTTGTTTCTTACTGGGGAGACTGCATACTGCTCCAGGACAGGTATCCAGCCAGATTCTGCCAGTTCATCCTGGCATGTTCTTTTCCCTCTGAAAAGATGCAAAGGAATGGCAAAGACATTAGCAAAGTATGGTTGTGAAGTTGGCCGACCGGCCAAGGCTCCAAAAAGACTCCAGACTCCAAGAATGCCCTTTTTGGGGGTTTTATTCACTTTTCCAGTGCAGCTTATAGTATAGTGCAGCGTCGGCAAAGACAAACCTTGCCTTTTTCCCTCTCCCATTCCAACTCCATCTGCCGTATGCGGATTTCCTTATCCACATTCATTTTTGTGATCTGCAATTGGAACTCTCTGTCATGTTCCCTCTCTCGTTCTCGCTCTTTCTTTTTCATGCGCGCTATGCACACCTTTACCTGAGAACCTTCCAATGCGGACTTAGCAGACCCAGCTGAACCCGAGGAGGATCCCGAACCCAGGTGCCATGTTTATTAATACTGTTTTAGAATATCATAAATTGCTCCAGCACCTTCTTCTTTCCACTGCTGACCATGTCAAGCGCATGTTAGAAGCAAGTTATCGGCAAGTTAGCTGACGCGCGACGGGGTGTTCTCTTTGTTTATGTCTGTGTTTATGTTTGACACGTGCTGCATAGACGCGTCACCATGGGAACCAAAAAAGGGTGGGAACCTGTCGCCGACGGCTGTTTGCTTAACGATTTTGACTGCTACGGCGATTGCGTCATAGCAGCCGTACTTCTGCCTAGCGGAGCCGTCCTGAAAACAGTCGTTGCTTAAAGTCCCTATTATCTGACACCGGCAGTGTCCTCCTGAGCAGTGGCGTGAATATCGACGGTGCAACCGGTGCGATGCACCGAGGCCCAGCGGCCCCCAAGGGGCCCATGAAGGGGGAAGAAGAGAGAAAAAAGAGTCAGGACGAAGCCTGGTTTCAGGCAAGGACTGTCTAAAGAGGACGAGACGCGAAGACCGTATGGGCGACGCCATGTTGCTCCATGGTGCTCCATGGACGGAAATAAACATGCGCAGTTGAGACCAGGAAGTTGTACATGCACAAATTTGGACAAACATGGAGCAACATGGCGTCGCCCATACGGTCTTCGCGTCTCGTCCTCTTTAGACAGTCCTTGGTTTCAGGGGCTATCGGTCGCAGGAAGAGTAACACCAAGGATTCGTCAGTGATGTCACTGAGTGACTGGTTTATATAAACAAACAGTCCATACTACTTCCGTGTTGCATAACAGTGACATCACTCTCCACTCCTTGTTATCTTTACCACCTTGTTTCAACGCGTGGGTTACTGTGTTCATGGCGTGCTGCGCTGCCTGTCATCAGCACAACAAGCTCAGCTGTGTAGACTATTTTGGTCACGTTCCGTCGCGCTAATGAAATACTAGATGGGATTATTATGTCATGTCAGCACTATCAGAAGATGTAACCCAGGTAAAGTAATCAGTCACTCTGCAAGTTTAACTAAAGTTTTTTCCATCTGGCCAAAGTCATTTCTGATAGTCCTACAGTACACACAGATACAGATTGATTGAAAGTGAAACATGCAAATTGATGTAAACATACATACAGATTGAATGAATATTTTACCATTTATATTTTATCAGATCGCTTGGGTACAGTTCAAAGGCGCGTTTGGTACAAGGAAGCGCGACGCATCGCATCATCGCATCCTTGCCTCTGAGATATAGTGGAGTTAGAAGTAAAAGTATTGAAGTAAAGTAACACATACCTCAAAATGGTACTGTTCAGTACAGTACTTGAGTAAATGTACTTAGTTACTTAAATTTCCACCACTGGATCCACAGCGGCATTCTGTTTTAATGGCATTTGTGTCACGCTGCTTGTAAACACAAGGATCTCACGCACCAATGGGATCTTCATGCATAATGCATTCTGTGTGTCCTTTTTAGATATGGATGAACCGAACAGAGGGAAAACAACACATCCAAACAGAGAAAAGAGCCATCAGGGGGCTGAACTCGCACAAGCCTTGCAGCGTCTCATGCCCCTTAAAGGACCACTTCACCACTTTTCAACTTCTCTTCCTATAATTGGTCCTAACTAATGTTCATGATAAAATACCACCATTTTTTCAGTCAGTGTCTCATAGGAAGGCTGTGGGCAGTTCAGAAACCCGTCCACCAGTGACATCATCGATGGTGAATCCAAGCTAATAGAAACGGCAGGCTTTCTTTTCCTGAAAAGTTGCAATGCAAAAGTTGAAGCCATCGTTCTCACGATAATAAAAATCTAAATATATTTTAAAACAAATCTTGGTTAAAGAAAATCTGCCTAATGATAATGTCACTGGTGGACGGGTTAACCCTACACAGACTGAGTAGGAAAAAAATGGTGGGGTTTTATCATGAACATTAGTGAGGACCAATTATATGAAGAGATGTTGAAAAGTGGTGAAGTGGTCCCGTAACACATTCACTGCCGCCATGTATTAAGTAATTTATTATTCCAAAACTACCAGTGTTTTTCAGTTAAACCCTTATTTTTGAAGGCCCACCGGAACCCGAGACGAGACCCGGATGCACACAATTTTGTGGCAATTTTGCGATAATATTCGCTTCTTTAGTTATGGGCCACTGAATAATGTTGTTTTGACCAAAAACGCAATCATGGGAAAATAGTCAAGAGATAAATGCATTTTTCTAAATCTGATCAGCCCAACAACCAACGTTGTCATTTGCAAAGATGGCTAATTGCAAAGTCCTTGAGGTCTTTTATAATTATATGAGCTGATAAGGAAAGTCTAGTTTGTTCTGAGCTAAAATTGTACCGTAGCCTACAGCACATTAGCAGAGGCTCACTAACTCTAACTTATGTTATTGCTGACTGAGTGAAAACTTGTCTGCTGAAACATGTTACTTTACACCACTGCTTTAGACAATGGGAAGCTCATTTGGTTTGTGTATAGCTTTTTCAGTGCAGATAATTAATATGGCATTAGTATAGCAAATTATTTTAAATCCAGCCTGTGTGCCTTTATGTAATACTGTCTATAAAGCAGCTCTGCTGGATGTGAGCCCGACCATTACTTAAGAGTACGGAGTTTGCGCCCCGCAATTAATTCAAGGTCATCGTTAATGGAGAACAAAAGAAAAAGCTCATCTACTTTTGATTTACATGTATCGATGTTGTAGTCGCATGACTAATCCCATGGCTTGATATTAACCTCTGGAGTTCTTCAAAATTAATTACCCACTCTGGGATTTGGCCGTTCTCCACGGTTCATTGTCATGTCTATGACAATAACTCCAGATACTGTATGCTCTAAAAGCTCTTTTGAGAGCATATATATCAAATGTGCTGGTAGGGAGGGATTTTGGTGCAGATGGTGCAGCAGTGTACAAAGAAGCTATACGCACACCAAAGTCCTTGTAGCGGTGCCCACTGCCGGCACACAGGAGAAAACTGTAGAGGAAATCTGGAAAAAACAAGAAGGTGGCCGCACACGCCAATAGCCAGAGTGCCAATATTTTATTAGGACAGCAGGTAAGACAAAAATGAATCCAACGTTTCGGCGGTTAAGCCTTCATCAGGGAATACAGAGCACATAATGGTTCACACTTAAGTATGGTGCCAGAGAGTCATGCAACCAATCAGAAGGGGGTAGGGGAACACGGGTTAAGTAAGACCTGTCCCTGTGATATGAGAGGTAGGGATCAAGGTCATGTGGTGTCTCAAGTTCACATACAAGAGGAGTTTATCTCAAAGATGACTATAAGGCCTCATGAGAGGCTCTGGAATATACATTCCTTGTCATAGAGACACTAAAATGTATCTTGAGAAATACAACAGATATACAATTGTGAAATATAGAACCATACAACAGCGAAATCTATACAAAATGTATACAAAATAAAGTACATAATTAAATACATTCAATGCAATCAATATAGACAAATATTCAAAGATTTGTTGTGGATTAAATCCATGTACTGACAATAGACCTGAATGACCCTCTAGTTGGTGCAGCAGTAACATGTCATTCCCGTTAGTACGACCAATTACTAACACTATCCCAAAACCTAACCTATAGGAGATTGATACCATAACCCTAACCTCAGTCTTAACCGACCACGTAGGTCACTAACCCTAACCTCAGTCTTAACCGACCACGTAGGTCACTAACCCTAACCTCAGTCTTAACCGGCCACGTAGGTCACTAACCCTAACCTCAGTCTTAACTGACCACGTAGGTCACTAACCCTAACCTCAGTCTTAACCGGCCACGTAGGTCACTAACCCTAACCTCAGTCTTAACCGACCACGTAGGTCACTAACCCTAACCACAGTCTTAACCGGTCACGTAGGTCACTAACCCTAACCTCAGTCTTAACCGACCACGTAGGTCACTAACCCTAACCTCAGTCTTAACCGGCCACGTAGGTCACTAACCCTAACCTCAGTTTTAACTGACCACGTAGGTCACTAACCCTAACCTCAGTCTTAACCGGCCACGTAGGTCACTAACCCAAACCTCAGTCTTAACTGACCACGTAGATCACTAACCCTAACCTCAGTCTTAACCGGCCACGTAGGTCACTAACCCTAACCTCAGTCTTAACTGACCACGTAGGTCACTAACCCTAACCTCAGTCTTAACCGGCCACGTAGGTCACTAACCCTAACCTCAGTTTTAACTGACCACGTAGGTCACTAACCCTAACCACAGTCTTAACCGGCCACATAGGTCACTAACCCTAACCTCAGTCTTAACCGGCCACATAGGTCACTAACCCTAACCTCAGTCTTAACCGGCCACGTAGGTCACTAACCCTAACCTCAGTCTTAACCGACCACGTAGGTCACTAACCCTAACCTCAGTCTTAACCGGCCATGTAGGTCGCTAACCCTAACATCAGTCTTAACCGGCCACACCTCAGTCTTAACCGGCCAGTCTAAACCAGCCACATAGGTTGCTAACCCTATCCTCAGTCTTAACCGACCACGTAGGTCGGACTAACGGGAAGTCGGACTTATGGGCAGTCCCCCCGGTGCACCAGCAACAGGGACAATGTAACGGCTAATTTGAGCAGAACAGGGCTTATGGCTTCAGAACACGACACGAGACTGTTGCAGATTGATGTAGTTGTTAATCTAATGAAATCCATCATTTAACATTGGAAAGACAGGCGGGTCCGAGATCAGGCTAAAATTGCCATCCGCGGTCGCGTATCATCTAATGAGGGAAAACCGGTGCAATGTTGCCGTGGCCTTTCATTTCAATCATTTGCCAATGTCACACCATCCATTTTAACTTACACGCCGCGCCTTTGATTCCCCTCGATGCCCCACACATGGCCTTTCGTTATAGGTCCGTTAACTGCCTGTCTGACTGGGGAGCTGAAGACATAACTCTTCCATCGGCCATGCATATATATGCAGCGACCAGGTCAGTGATTGATTTGACCGAAAGTGGTGGAAAAAGTACTCTGTTTTACTTAAGTAAAAGTACCCCAATACTGCAATTTAGAAGTACTTTGTCACAAGTAAAAGACAAGTACGGAATTGAAAATGTACTTGAGTAAAAGTACAAATGCATCAGCATCAAAATGAACTTATAGTACTAAATGTAAAAGTACTCATATTGCAGAATGTCCCATTTCACAAGTTCAAAATGTGTGCAAAATCTATTGAAAATAGCCGATCTACAGCTCACAATGCGTCGCGTTGCGACGCATTGTGAGCTTGTAGATCGGCTATTTTCCAATTGCCAAAATGTATAACGTTGAAGTGGTTAATATATGAAATTATTTATATCTGAATGTATCTATGTATCTGATGTTTTATATTGTGTGTACCATAATATGGTACACACAATATGGTACACACAATATATACAACATTCTATATTCGACAACACATCATGGTCAACCACAAGAGACATATTATGTCTCTTGTGGTTGACCATGATGTGTTGTCGAATATAGAATCGGCCTTGTGCATTCAGTATAATTCACTTATACTGATTTGATTCTGTACACTTACCTATTACAGCCTCAACTAATTTTGGGTCCAGTTGGGCTTTGGATGGTTTGCCCTCAGGGCTTCTGCCTGTCAAATTTGAGGTTCTAAGAACCTCCCTCCCAAACAACAGGTGGCAGAGTTCTTGCGTGTAAACCATTACTTTTCCCTTGTTCAGCCGTTCAAACTTAATCTTTGACACCTTGATGTTCGAATGTGGGAGATACATCTGCAGACAAAATAGTTACACAGATTTCATTATACAACAATATTGAGATCATTTTAATTTGTCCAGGAATCATACAGATGTTTTCATTAAAGGAACTGAACTATACCATTTCTGCTGAAGGTACACAAACATCATCTGTGCCCTCCTCTGCAGCCACCATTGCACATTTGCAATGCTGGCTTTTAAGGGCTGCTAAGGCCTGTACAAAATCTTCCTTAACAGCCTTTAGCTCCTTGACCAAACCAGGAAGTTCTGAAAACGGAAAGAAAATATAAACAATCAAATCATTTGTAAACTAACAGGTGGGATGTGCTTCGAATGGATTATATCATAATCTGCATGTAGATAGCATTATTGTACCAAAGACTCATACCAAAAATGGGACTGTTTCGATGCTTCTCAGCATCAAATTAGATTGGTGGTAAGTCCCTGCGTCATGTCCAGGGGGTACTGTACACTATCAAGATGCCTCATGCTAAGGAAACAGGAGATTGGCTCCTGCCCCTATGGGCCCAGCAGAGCTTGCGTATTGACAAGGTTTACTATATTATATTATTATAATAATTGTTAAATTGTTGTTTTGAGAAAAAAAATGACAATTACCTTTAAGAGCTGTAAGTACATCGACTCTCTGCTGGGTTGTTTGGTTCTGAATCTTCCCATGATGCAAGCCGTGACTAGAAGGGAAAATGACAATCTTTCCCCTCAATTTGAACAAGTAGGCCTAGGTAGTATTAGAAAGTATTGCTTGGTGCTTTAGACATGCTTAATGGGTCTTAAAACAAGTACATATGTAAATGTATGGACACCCACAGTCACAATTATAACTACTTTTATGCATGCATATAATACATACCCTCTTGGGTGTGGGGAGGTTCTGTATGTCCTCATCTTGGGTGTGCTTTACTGCATTGCAGCCCTAAAAGGAAATATGGCCATTTTAGCTTTCATTTGCAAGCACACAGTATGAAAATAAGTGAAAGGAAGAAAGGAGAAATGTCATGTTTTAACACAGGTCCCCAGGAAACGGGATGTTGGATCCAAATGTGTGTTTTTGAAATAATAACAATAATCTAGGACCCATGCCACATACCGTCAAGCATGTGTGGTCAGTGTCACTGTCTTCATCATCGACATCAATTTCATCACCATGTTCTGGACCCTGTTCAACGCTGACCTGAGGACATATCAAATAAAAAATGGTTACACCATACCTGTGCATTAGGCTGTATACAGAGCTGCAGAAGCACAGTTAACAGCTTAATCTTTTCAAATGAGGTTCCATGGGGACCATTGACATGAAAATGTTTGAGAACCACAGAACTAGATGACTGTAATTCACAGTATACTGATGGTAAAGTCAGTGAGTTGGTTGGGGGTTATGAGAAATTTGCTAAATTTAACTAATATGGCAACCCATTAACTGTATGTAGCAGTGGCTTACAAACTCAGCCTGATGGCCTAAAAAGTCTGATATCTGGCCTGGGCCGTGGCTCAGTGGTCCAGGCACCTTGGCCGGCAGTCCAAGTCTGGCAGTGTGCCGTGGGTTTGACTCCCGATATCTCCCCTGAATCTTAGGGATGTTCTTTGGATTAGTGGTTAAGATGTTGGCCTTCTATGTGGGAGACCCAGGTTCAATTCCCAGGTGATACATATAGTCAGTATCATGTGCAGCCATGCAGCACTGGGATAATTCAAACCTGCAGGTCTCCTGAGTGGAAAGTTAAAGGGAATTCCTTGTAGCTTTAGGGGAGATTAGACTTTTAGGCCATCAGGCTAGGTTGTGAGCCACTCTGCTATACATACAGTACATTTGGTGATAGGCATTCCTACACCTTTACCTGAACAAATTAGAACAATATAGGGGTTATAGTTCATTTGGACAATAATTGTACAAACACCTGGATTGTTTCAACTGCTTCAGATTGAACACTGCCGACGGAATTTAACCCAACATAGCCCGGAAACATATCAACCTGCGTATCGTCATCATCAACCACTGTTGAGAAACCCTGTTGTTTATTCCGGAGGTCCTTCTTCAGGTTGGTTAAGGCAGCATCTCTTGCGGCAACTTTCAAAGCTGATGTGGATGACTACAGAACATGTACATTTTTAGTAAAGGAAATTAAGAGAGAAGGAAAATGTCCCAAAAACACATTTTAACATGGTTGTCTATATTTTCCACTTTACTACTAGCTACTCAAGAAGTAACAACCAGCTAGATGTTGCACAGGAAGACCAATTGAGCAAAACCAGTTTAACATGAAATAAGAAACCTGCATTACTTTGACAGTTGCGATTGTAGCAATGTGGAAAGCGGGGATTGAACCCCGGCCTCCCACTTGCCAGACCAACACACAACCTGTCATGCCAATAGGGCTGAGCCCGATTGGCAGGGCTGTTGCGGGCTGGGTCTTGGCTGGGGGCTACACAAGTATTTCATATGCAGCTACAAACCTCTCCGATTTCTTGAGATGAGGAAGCCTCCTTCTGTATTTTCATCATGTCTGATCTTTTAATATCATCCCATATATTAATATTCTTTTCGAATAGCTTTTTTCGGTCTACCAACTCTTTGAAATTATCTGGAAGAACAAAACACACACTTATATTAATACAAACCACTTATTGCATGAAACAGGCATTCCACCTTCAACTACATGCAATTATACTCCAGTGCAAATGAAAAATCACACCTGTGTGAACTGAGTGGTGCAACTCCCCTCTCCCCCACCCCCCCCCCCCCCCCTCTCTCTCTCTCTCTCTCTCTCTAGCAGGCAACAGTGCAGCACTATCTCTCTCTCTCTCTCTCTCTCTCTCTCTCTCTCACAACAGCGCCACTTTTGCCCCTACTGCTACTCATAGTCACACACATAGGTTAACAGTTAACACACACATAGGTTAACAGTTTAACACAGACATTGCTGTTCCTTGGAGTGGTTGCACCACTCAAAAATATGAGCTTTTATAGCTAGTCAGGTGGCTAACAATAAGTAAGCATTGCTGAGACATGAGGCCAACAGGGAAGCCTTTCTATAACATTTGTCAGAGTCATTGGTATGACCCAGCCAAGGATTGAACCCCGACTTCTCAATCTTAGGGCAAGCACTCAACCCACAAAGCCATTGAGCAGGTAGCTAAAAACATGCCCACCCAAGCCATGATTGATGATGGAGGAGCTTGATTTGCTGAGTGCAAAGCAGGGAGGCACTGGGTCTCACTTGTCGTCACAGACAAGTCACTAGTCACTAGTTCAGTGGCCTTGTGGTTAGAGTGTCTGCCTTGAGACTGAGAGGCTTGTGTTCAAACCTCAGGCAGGGTCATACCAAGCCATTAACATACATTAACAACAGTTTAGAATTTGGTTTTGAGAAGCAATATATGTTACACAGTAAAAGTGACATTTTATTTATTAACCAACTTACTTCCCAAAAGAAGAATTTTTGCAGCCACTTTGGTCGGTGGCCCTCTTCTATTTGGGTATTGGAGTTCAATCCATCCACGGTCACTGTCAAGGTCTGCCATGCAGGTGATCTGCGTTACAGCTGCCTTTTTGTAAGAAGGTCTTATCATGTCAGTGGTATCCACATCAACTGACTTGGATTCAAAATAATAAATGGCATACCTGAATATTGGCATTATGAACGTTATAACTACTCCCAGAAGCCCAGCTACAACACACAGCACTTGGCTATTAGAATCTGTGATGCTTGAATCTGGCTACCTAATGTAAGGTCACATGACAAAAACAAGTACAATCAGCAAGCTGCAATCAGATCTGGCAACCCCATTCCTGAATCTGACTTGAGCCCATATAAGGAAGTAAAAATGCGGCGTCACAGGCTGCGAAGCACATTCTATTGTAGGCAACAGACATGTCTTTAAAAAGAAAGTACAAGACATTTCTTGATGATTCTACACAATCATCAACACCTTCAGGAAAAACAGTGAGTATGTGTATTACCTGTCACTATAGGAATATAGACTGTAACGTCCGTCATTTAGTTTAATTAACTCATTAACCCACTGAATTGGCTATTTTGTCTTTTTAATCATCATCAGCGACCAAAGCAGTACAAGCTTCATTTAGAAGGAAATCACTGCATTCCTGCAGCTAAAGTACCGGTAAGTAGATTATGTTTATATGAAACAAACAAGAATATTTTTTTCTACATTTTAGCACTTATGCCCCACTTGCAGTGGGATTTGAACCCATGGTGGTGGCATTGAGAGTCTAATGCTTAACAGTGCAAGCCACAGAGATGTCTGGTATTACAGGGTTTTCAGAGTTCTTTAAGGCTCATGTGAGAGACAGTTATGTTTGTATAGATTTGTGAGTACTTTCTACTTCTGGTACTAAGTATAATTTGTCTGTGTGTGATATATATATATATATATATATATATATATATATATATATAATATATATATATATATATATATATATATGATTTACATTAAGCGACTAACTTGACAAACATTTTATACAAACATCAGACTGGGCCAGGCGATGGAGATGATGCTATAGTAGAAGGACAAGAGACTGAGGGACAGGGGGCAGAAAGACCAAATCCGTCCCAGGTGAGATGAACTATACTTTACTATACGTTATTCAATACTGGATGTATTAAGACATAGAATGCTGACAAAAAAAATAAGATATTAACTTGAATATGCGATAACATTTTGCCAAAGATACTGTATGATTATTAATCTAGATCACCCATTCTCTTTAGGATGACAATTATGGAGATGACCTTTTGTACCCTGGAGCACCAATCACCAAAGGTCAAAGTCTGCTCCTTCTGATGGCTTATGTCCTGAGGCATAACCTGACCGGGATAGCTCTGGATCATCTGCTTCAGATTTTCAATGAACATTTCCCCAGATTGATGCCAGCCACGTCATATCTCTTCCATAAATCATATGGCGAATATGGAGAGTATGAGCCACATTTTACTGCCATTTTGTTCAAACTACATTGGAAGTAAGAAATGTGGATTGACACAGTGTCCTCTGTGTCAATCAGCATTTGATGTGGACAGTTCCCTAAAAATGGGTTCATATTTTTTGGTGGTGAGTATATCATCACAACTTAAAGCTATTCTGGAAACTCTCAAAATGAGTAAACAAACATCAACTCCAGGTTTCATATGTGACATCCAATGTGGAGGAGAGTACAGAAGGCAAAAAGACTGGAGAAATTGGAGATGATGACATCAGTCTTCTCTGGAATTGCGATGGAATTCCCGTATTTAACAGCTCCAATTACCAAATATGGCCTATTCAGTGCCAGATAATTGAGTTACAGCCTGCAGAACGGGAAAAAAACATCTGTGTTCCTTGCCTATGGTTTGGAGAGAGCAAGCCCAACATCCAGGCTCTCCTCAATCCATTTGTAAAGGAACTTGAGGACCTTCAAACCAACGGCATCACCTGGGGCAATGGTTGCAAGACCAAAGTGCATGCCCTTATATGCAGTTCGGATTCAATTGCTAGGCCACTTCTACGAAATACAAAACAGTTTAATGGAATTTATGGTTGTGACTTTTGCTATCAAAGAGGTCCTTATCCTTATGTTAGTCCTGAGCCCTGTCTGCGGACAGAAGCTGAGCATTTTGAGAATGCCATGAGTGCAACACCTCGGCAGCCAGTCATGGGAGTGAAAGGCCCAAGTGAATTGATGAAATTGGACAAATTTAAAATGATCCAAGGATTTGTCCCTGAATACAAACACAGTGTATGTCTCGGAGTTATTCGAATGTATTAGAGTTGGTAGTCAATAGCGGTGGTAAAAAGTGTTGTAAATATCTGTACATTTCACAAATTACTGTATTACACTGTATGACCTGTAATGTGATAGCCAGTTGTTGTGCATTAATAAATGATTGCAGTTACTGACTATACTTGGGGTGGAGATTTATTATTGATATTAATTATTCTTTTCTTTTTTTTAAACTAAAACCATAACATTTTATATAAGATGTAAGGCCCATAGCTCTAATGCCGTTGCATTTATTACCGTTGACTTCCGGGGCTCGCATAAATGCAGTCCAGCCTGTAGCGTAAAGCCTACTTTCCTTAGTGGACGCACTCTGAGACCCCCACCACATAAATGCACTTTTTGGCCAGCAATTTATTTGTATTTATTTATTTATTATTTATTAAGAATAATCTTCTCTATGAGGGTTTTCTCTTGGCAATATAGGTAGAGGGCACAGTGGAGTAACTACAAATATTTTAGTAATATTTTTCGGTGGAAAATAAATCCCTTTCTGGCCAAAAGGTGCAAACGTTCTTTAGATTTACGCTAGACGAGAGGCTGGTCTGCATTTATGCGAGCCCCGGAAGTCAATTGTAACATAGCTCTAAATAATACGGCCTTAGATCTATGGACCAGAGCTAAGATGTAACTACTGTACATAAGTACACTTATATGTTACTAATAATTCGTTCTAATTTAATTTACTTTATTAAAGTACGCTTTTAGAATATTAATAATATATTTACATTTAAATACACTAATTTCTAATATATTTGAATACATTTCTAACATGGTGTATTTGAAATACACTTTAATAAAATATAGGGGAAATGTATTTGAATTGAATTGAAAATAAGTGCACTATAATGTAATATACTAAAATCAAAATAAAATGTTATTGAAATGTATAGTACTTTTTGAAAAGGTTTATTTGAAATGTACTTTTAAAAAAGTTCACTTTCAAAAAACATAATTAAATATAAACATTATCAGAATACACATTTGAAAAGTACATTTTAATTGAATTCAAATTATCTTTTTTGTTTAGTACACTTTAACAAATGTGCTACATGACATCTTATTTTATGTTGACATTTAATGTGCTTTATATAAATATATTTTGAATTCACTTAATAACAATACATTACAAGTACAATGTTAAGAAATATATTACTAAGAGCATCCAAGAACATTCATGAATAGTATACTTTAAAAAAGTAGACTAAAGTAAACTTTAAGTATAATGCTTTTTCTGTATACTTTGTCAGCGTTATACTATAAATGCACTGATGAAAAATGTACTTTTATGAAGTATAATTAAATTAAACTTCAATACATTGGGCATTAACATACTTACAAAAATGTATACTTGAACATATTGTGATTGCATTTGTGAAAAGTATACTTTTGATAAGCATATTATAGTATATCTTAATTTAAGTGCATATTGAGGATACTTTCCTATGAGTTTACTGTAAAAGCACTTAAAATACAATAGTTTAAAATATATTTAAAATGAAATGTACTTAAGTTCAACAAAACTTCACATTATCAGAATACACTTTTGAAAAGTACATTTTAATTGAATTAAAAATATTGTGTTTGTTTAATACACTTTAACAAGTGTGCTACATGGCAACTTTGTTTATGTTGACATTCAATGTACTTTCTAGAAATATATTTTGAATTCCCTTAATAACAATACATTACAAGTATAATGTTAAGAAATATATTACTAAGAGCATCCAAGAACATTCATGAATAGTATACTTTAAAAAAGTAGACTAAAGTAAACTTTAAGTATAATGCTTTTTCTGTATACTTTGTCAGCGTTATACTATAAATGCACTGATGAAAAATGTACTTTTATGAAGTATAATTAAATTAAACTTCAATACATTGGGCATTAACATACTTACAAAAATGTATACTTGAACATATTGTGATTGCATTTGTGAAAAGTATATTTTTGATAAGCATATTATAGTATATCTTAATTTAAGTGCATATTGAGGATACTTTCCTATGAGTTTACTGTAAAAGCACTTAAAATACAATAGTTTAAAATATATTTAAAATGAAATGTACTTAAGTTCAACAAAACTTCACATTATATCAGAATACACTTTTGAAAAGTACATTTTAATTGAATTAAAAATATTGTGTTTGTTTAATACACTTTAACAAGTGTGCTACATGGCAACTTTGTTTATGTTGACATTCAATGTACTTTCTAGAAATATATTTTGAATTCCCTTAATAACAATACATTACAAGTATAATGTTAAGAAATATATTACTAAGAGCATCCAAGAACATTCATGAATAGTATACTTTAAAAAAGTAGACTAAAGTAAACTTTAAGTATAATGCTTTTTCTGTATACTTTGTCAGCGTTATACTATAAATGCACTGATGAAAAATTTACTTTTATGAAGTATAATTAAATTAAACTTCAATACATTGGGCATTAACATACTTACAAAAATGTATACTTGAACATATTGTGATTGCATTTGTGAAAAGTATATTTTTGATAAGCATATTATAGTATATCTTAATTTAAGTGCATATTGAGGATACTTTCCTATGAGTTTACTGTAAAAGCACTTAAAATACAATAGTTTAAAATATATTTAAAATGAAATGTACTTAAGTTCAACAAAACTTCACATTATATCAGAATACACTTTTGAAAAGTACATTTTAATTTAATTAAAATTATGTTGACATTAAATGTACTTTCTAGAAATATATATTGAATGATTATATTTGTAAAAAAATGTACTGTTAGCATGCTTTGACAAAAGTACCAACATACTTTTAGTACAAAAGTATACCTTCAGTATAATACATGTACTAAAAGTATACTTTTAATATATTAAAATACATAGAGTGGTACAAATAGAGTGGAGGGTGAAAATAAATAAAAACTAAGCTATGATGACTAAAAGTAGGACTACATATATCGGCATATAACCATAACCATGATCGTGAGGATCACAGTGTCGGTTATACAATCCCCTTATACACGTCCCTCATCAGTAGATGAACTGGTTTCTGTTTTTAACAACAAGCTAAGGTCTACCCTTGATTTTATTGCGCCTGTCAGACTTAAGAAGGCCCTCCCCAAAGAAAAATCACCATGGAGGAAAAATGAAAGTGTAATTGAACACAAACAAAACTGCCGAAAAGCGGAACGTAGATGGAGAAAGACGAAACTACAGGTTCATTTTGAAATTTTACGAGAACAACAGATCTCATATAACAAGACCATTAGAAAAGCCAGGGGATCTTATTTCTCTGACCTCATCCAAAAAAATCTGCACAACCCAAAGACACTTTTCTCCACTATTGATGGCCTAATAAACCCCCCTCCACAAACTACAAACGACCTTGCAACACAGGAAAAATCTAACGAGTTCTCAGCCTATTTCAGGGAAAAGGTCACTTCCATACGCATGGATATTGCCAAAACAAGGACAGCAAACACTGCCAAAAGGTCCCCTGCACTCTTCAAAAGCACTTTATCCCAGTTCACTCCAGTAGACACCGAAATTGTTAGCAAAGTGGTAAGGGCTCTTAAGTCCTCTACTTGTTCCCTTGACCCTATCCCCACTAGCTTTTTTAAAACAGTTTTTAACTGCCTATCTAGTGAGTTATTAGAATTAATTAATAAATCCCTGCTTACCGGTATTTTTCCTGGGTCACTCAAAAGTGCCTTAGTTAAACCCATCCTTAAAAATAATACACTGGACTATCTGGTTCCCAGCAACTATCGGCCCATATCCAACCTCCCGTTTTTAAGTAAGATCCTAGAAAAACTAGTTTTTAATCAGTTAATCTCATTTTTAAACAACAACGAAATGTTAGAGATTTTCCAATCTGGTTTCAGAGCAAACCATAGTACAGAGACAGCACTAGTCAAAGTACTAAATGACCTCAGAAAAAATACGGATGCGAAAAACCTCTCTGTTCTTGTTCTTCTGGACTTAAGTGCAGCATTTGATACAGTGGATTACGACATCCTTCTGGACAGACTTGAAAACTGTGTTGGCCTCTCAGGAACAGCTCTCGAGTGGTTCAGGTCCTACCTGACTGCTCGTGATTTCCGAGTAACACTTGGTGAATACTCCTCCGATAGCGTTGAGCTGACGTGCGGTGTCCCCCAGGGCTCAATTTTAGGCCCCATTCTTTTCAATCTATACATGCTACCACTTGGCTCAGTTATCAGAAAACATAATATACACTTTCACAGCTATGCCGATGACACCCAATTATATATCTCCATATCCCCAGATGACCTTACCCAAATTGACACCCTCATAAAGTGTATTACTGATATCAAAATATGGATGTCCGAAAATTTCCTTCAACTAAATGAGGGTAAAACTGAAATCCTCCTTGTCGGGGCAAAGGCCGAGAGGGAAAAACTATCCACATACCTTGCATCAAAAGCACTTCACACCAAGGACCAAGTAAAAAACCTTGGTGTTATATTTGACAGTGACCTGAACATGGAGGCACATATAAGAAACACCACAAAAATATCATTCTACCATCTGAGAAACATTTCAAAAGTCCGTCCATTTCTGTCCCAACACGATACAGAGAAACTAATTCACTGTTTTATTACCAGCAGGCTTGACTACTGTAATGCTCTCCTGTCTGGCTTACCTAAAAAAACCATTGGTCGGTTACAACTGGTCCAAAACGCAGCTGCCCGCGTCCTAACAAAGACCAAACGTAGAGCACACATTACACCGATTTTAAAGTCCCTGCACTGGTTGCCTATACATTTTAGAATAGATTTTAAAATTCTTTTACTTGTTTTTAAAACATTGAATGGAAATGCACCGGTCTATTTTTCTGAAATGCTACCTAAATATGTGCCCGGCAGACCCCTTAGATCCTCTGGTGCTGGTCTCCTAGAGATCCCAGAGACCCCAAACACAAAAAAATATGGAGAAGCCGCCTTTAGCTACTATGCCCCTGTGCTGTGGAACAGCCTGCCAAGGGATCTACGGTTCTCTGAATCTGTGGACATTTTTAAACGAAATCTTAAAACACACCTTTTTATCATTGCTTTTAACTAGATCATTGCATGTCCCTTTCCCCGTTTTAGTCGCTCATTTTTGTTTTTGTTATTACTATGTACTTGATGCTCTCTTGTGTTTTGCCTTTTCTTGTTTTATTTTTGCTCTGTAAAGCACTGTAAAGCACTTTGAACTGCACCCGTTGTATGAAATGTGCTATATAAATAAAGATTGATTGATTGATTGATTGATTGATTATGGGCCGTGGAATAAACCTAGTTTTGACCAGAAATGCCACCTGGGACAAGGAATTGGACATAAATGCGATTGAAAGAAACAGATAGAATGAGTGCGGGTGCATACGTGCTGCGATCAAGATGGCGTGCTCCAGTGTTGTTGACATCATCACCTATAGCAACCCAATGCTAACGTCGATCAAAAGCACAATTTGTTTTTGTGTGTGTGTGTGTGTGTGTGTGTGTGTGTGTGTGTGTGTGTGCGTGTGTGCGTGCGTGCGTGCGTGCGTGCGTGCGTGCGTGCGTGCGTGCGTGCGTGCGTGCGTGCATGTAATGTATGTAATGTATGTAATGTATGTACCGTATGTATAATTTACCTTGAGTTTCTCTGGATAAGAGCGTCTTGCAAAGGCCTAAATTGTAATTGTAATTCAATGGACAATTTGTGTTGTTGTTGTTGCTGCTGCTGCCCAGGGCTACACATGTGCCTTGATGATCACTGCATTGATTTGTGGAGGAGTGGACAGACAGTCTTGTGCTTAATTGCCGTGCCAAGAAGATGTTGAGACGACTCTGCATGGCTATTAAGCCTACCATATAATTTGAAAATGCCTTGTTGCACCGCGGCTTGTAGTGAAGGAGTGAGTGGCTCAGCAGCGCGTATTCATAAATTATTCATCCGCCAACTGGCCTGCCCTGACCCCATGACATTGACATTCTCCCCTGCATACAAGCATTATGTCTTACTATAGGCATGGACCTGCTGCGTTGTATCCTACACCAATGGTCCTTGATGGGATTCCATGTGGTCCCCAACTAAATGATGGAGACTTAAAGGAGCATTCAGTGATTTGGGTGATTTGGAAAACCACCCAGTCCGCCCCGGTAAAGAAATGTGCACACGCTCTACAGTGGGGGGAAGTGCAACAACATGTGCACCAAGGCCCGCCCCCACACATGATTGGAGGAAGGTCCCTCTCATCCTGATTGGATGAAGGCTTTGCCACCCGCCACCAAAACTGAAACTAGGGTTTTTTTTACCCCAGGGGCTCACTGGGGACAGGGAGGAACTCCTTATATGGTCAGCACACTCTATAGTAGGGAGGATTATCCAAAAAAAAAAAAAAAAAAAAAGTGATATTTGAATGAAGCAAAATCACTGAATATACCTTTAACCACATTGACCCCTATTAGATCTGTAACTCTTGAGAGTTAAATTATTGTTAAACATCTGCATTACTTAACCCTAGAACACTAAACATGGGTGATTTTCACCCGGACAATTATATTTTTGTAATTTTCATATAATGTTGCTGATGTGGTCTTTCAGTACCTTCATGATGCTCAGTGACATCATAGAAGGTATAGGTTTGTTTCCCCGCCTACATCCCTGTTTTATTGTTTGGGTGATTTTTTTTCCTTTTCCTCACTGGCCCAGGAATGGGTGGAGCAAAGGAGAAGTTTTTCTTTTTTAGGATTATTTTTTAAATAATATGATAGGGCCCCCCATTGATATCTATTCTTCGTTTGTTTTTGTGAAAAGTCATGATGAAATATTAAAGAGGAGTACCTCAAGTTTCCATGTATTGCTATAGGCCTACTTCAATATATATTGATGAGAAATATTTCTTTGAGGGGCACAAACCTGTGTACTCTCTACTGCCCCATCTGGCGGAGTCAGGTTAGCGCTGCCAGCTTTCCGGGTAGACCTGTGTGAACACAAACATTGGCTTGTGAAGTTGTGACTGATTGGCTGATCACCCCATAGCGATGATTTGATTGGCTGAGAAGAGTACATACAGTACTGTATACTGTAGAGCACCGAAGTCTGACATTATAATGCATTGTAATCCCCATAGGGGGATTTTAGATCGCCTTATATAAGAACTGTGTTTGAAAAATAAACAAATCATCCAGGCCGCTTCACTCATATGGATATGAAGAATCAACTGACTGAGAGAAAACGCTAATGTTACTGCTGCTGAATTAGTAACATTTCCGCTACAAACAGTTGCTAGAAACTGTCGCAAGCGATACAGAGACACCTCCCTGACAATAACGCCGAGACAACTTGTTTATTTTTGGACCACAACGCTTATAGTAGACGATATTAAGATGACCCCATGTTATTCTCCATAGAGAAATTACTTCTGTGAACCAGGCAGAACCAGGGGAATCGAGGGGATGAGCGAGTGACGTCAGGACTTCTGCGCACTATTGAAGATAAAAGTGAAGACGCCAAAAGTGATTGACCAGAATGACATTTGTGATGATTTGATTGGCTGAGCATGGAATGTGATTTATGATGATGTATAAAGTTCGCCCCCTCACTTCACACGGGTGTGATTTTTTCCCAGAGCCATCTAATAGAATAGTTACGCTATTGAGTGGGGCAGAAACCGAGCGATGTTCATGCAGCCTGAACTGAGACAAGCTGGAGTTGGAAATACATTGTTTTCAACGGAGGCGGTGCAAATAAGAGCTATCTTGTGTGCATGACAACTGTTTTAAAGTATTGTACAGTAACAACTAAAGTATCTTTAATGTTTATGTTGTACTATTACTACAAAACAATCTAAAATAAAGGGATTTAAGATCATTAAAGCTGGGCTGTTGCCTGAGTCCAATGCATTTCTGCCTACTTCCGGTCCAGGACTTGTCCCAGTTGGTTGTCCCCACGCTCAATAGAAGTCTATGTAGGAGAGCCGCCATTGGACTGAAGCCCCATGAAGTGAGCGCAGTTTGCGTAACTCTGTCTATATCTAAGGCATCTGAGATGATGTATGATGTATAAGAGCGCCCCTCACTTCACACGGGTGTGATTTCCTATAAACAGCTTAGTGTGGATTCTGTCTGAACACAAACATGAAATGCCATTGACAATGGATGGATAATTTATGTCATATGTGTCTGAGCAAATCGACATGCATGTCGGTGGGAAGGGAACCCTTGGCCGATAAGGGACCACCATTCTTGATTGGTGATGTACGATGATTAGAACGCCCCTCACTTCACACGGGTGGGTTACATTGGGTAAAATATACCTGTGTTTAGTGATGGTGTGACAAAAAATATGCGGTTAGTGTTCTTAACTGAACTAAAGGTTTTAATAATAACCAATAAAAGTGCTATATTCATGAAAGAAAGAAAAAAGGGTAACAAAGGAAAAATTCTGTGATTATTTAAAAAAAAAGAAAGCATATAATAAAAAATAATAATCATGGCCATTGCTCTTTAACTTCTGTGCCATGTGTACCCATGGCTACCTGGTCTATAGAGTTATGCTACTGCTTCTATATACAGTATAGGATACAGTATGGGCTACTGGCTGGCCATTGCAGAGACACATAAGATAATGGCATGCCGTGCAGTATAGAGAAGAATGCCAGGTTATGTGTGATCCAGCACCAAATAAGTACCAAAACACAAACAAGTGCCACCAACAAAAACATTCAAATACAGCAGCTGTCCATTACAGACGCAAAAGCATGCAGTAAAGCATAAAGCCACGTTGCGTGATCCAGAAGCAAAGTAAATAAAGACGCATGTTGGTCTAACTTTCTTTTGACATGAACCGGTGAAGAACAACGTTTCATCCGCCCCCAAAATAAGTATCCATTTATTCATGGTATTCCATTATGTATTGTATTTCATTCACTGTTTATTGCGAGTTCATGACAGACCTGAGATCAGATTCTAAAAATGTCTTCTACATCCTGACAGTTTTCTGAAAAAGCTATGTTTCTATGTCAGTGGTTCTTCGATCTTTCAAAAATAGCAGACCTACAAGCTCGTAGCGCGCCACTCGGTGGCGCGCTATGAGCTTGTAGATCTGCTATTTTTTTATAGCTAAAGCATAACATAATGCTAACACCAAAAGGGGTTCCCGCCCAAAATGGGTTAAGGCTCATTGAACTCTCCTTTCATTGAGTCTCCTTTCATTGAGCATCAGTTCCATCAAATATCATTTCAGTAGTGCTCCTCCTCTATCTTACACAGCGACGCCGAGCAGTCGTAACCTATCCAGAACCCGGGGTAGAGGGGTTCAGTGAATCTGTTCTTGAAGGTGTACAGGTGTGTCCGTGTGCCGGCGGAGACACTGTAGAAGGAGAGCGTTCCACCAGGCCAGTCCAGATACACTCCCACTCTGTTCGAGTCGGAGGCGCCGACCGGTAGGACGCTCTTCTTCCTGCCGTGACGGACAGTGTACCTGTCGCCGTGACTGTAGCACACCAGACTCCAGGACGCGCGATTGTGGCCGAACAGGGCATCGTCGCTGTGCTCTCTCCGTTTGATTCCGATGTACGCCACCGCTATGGACACCGATCCACTCCACTCCACCTCCCAGTAGCAGCGTCCGGTCAGACCCTGTCTACACAGAACCTGTGGCCATATGTCGAATCTGTCCGGGTCACAAGGATACGACTGGCTCTCCCTCGCGTGCGTCGCCGTTCTGTTCTCGTCAGACAGCGAGAGGTTTCTCTGCGCCGTATTCGGGTCCAGTGAGAGTTCGCACAAGTCCGACGAGGGGAACTGACTTGTCCACGAATTCTCCAGTTGGCCATCTTCATTCTTCTCTTCCACGTTCGGGACTTTGTCTTGATTCTTCCGCTCGGCAGAGGGAGAGCTTCGTGACGGACCGTCCTTTTCTCCGACCGGTCGGAGTGCATCCTCGCCCCATCGGTTCCTCTGCTCCCTCCGCTCTTCCTTGAGGGCCTCGACCACCTCCACGCTCCTTCTCTCCTCCGACTCCGCTTCCTGCAGGCTCTTCTCCATCTTCAGGACCTTGAGCTCCGTGGTCTTCCTCTCCTCCTCCATGTCTTTGATCTTCTCTTCTTGCCAGAGGAGCCTCTCGTACACTCTGTCCTTGGTCTCCTCGATTTTCTTCTTCTCCTTGATGAAGGTCTGTTGGATCTCCTCCACGGCCTTCAGGACGCTGTCCTCTCGTCTGTTCTCTCTGTTCCTCAAGTAGGAGTACCCGACGACCATAAGTGTTGCTGCGGCCACTGCCGTGACGCCAGCACTGAACTCCTTCATTTTCAACGACATTGCAATTAAGCTCAAGTGCTTAAACTCCCGTGACACTTCTAATGGCTCTGTGCAGGGCTGACACATTCATTAAGCCTATATCCAGAAACATTTCCATATTGGTGTGTCACCACTGCTGATTGGAGTATTGTAATGACAACATGGTTGCTAAGGTAGCAGAGATAAAATGTAACATTTTCTATAGGATATAGGCTCAGGGACGGATTAAGCTCCACAAGGGCCCCCGGGCCGGTAAATGTTTTGGGGCCTCCATAGCGCTCGTGCGTGCGTAATTTTCTAATATCACTGCGTGGATATTATATAAAATTTTATCAAATTGTTTGACCTAAATTTAACAAAATCAATGGCCAATGAAGGTCCCTTGGAGCTATTTTCAGGGCCTCAAACCCAGTACAGAGCGTTCCAATTTCCCCAAAGGGCCCCCTGAGAGCCAAGGGCCCCTGGGCCAGGGGCTGTTAGAGCATAATGTAAAACACTATATCCTATCACCCGGGCTCCCCCAGAGTTACTGTCGAAGTGTCCTTGAGCAAGACACTGAACCCCTAATTGCTCCCGATGTGCTAGTTGGTGCCTTGCATGGTTTCCGCTGCCATCGGTGTATGTGTGTGTGTGTGAATGGGTGAATGTAATGCACAATCTCTGTAAAGCGCCTTGGATAAAGGCGCTATATAAATGCACCATTTACCATTTATGATAGGCTATAGTGTTTTACATTATGAAAAAAAAACAGCCAAAATGTATTCCAATTGTATTTATTTATTTTTTCAAAGTATAGTAGGCCTACTGCATGCTTAATTCAAATTGCTAAATTAATTATCCATCAATATATATTTTCAAATAAAATAAACTGGAATTCAGCTCCTATACACAACTAATATTATAGCCTGCTATATTTTGTTGTTGCATGAGAAGCAGATGCTATCCCAGCGGGAGCCCCATGCAGGTGGGTTCAGATAGATATACTCGGTGTGGCTTCAGCACTCCTGTACACAGCAGCAATGCAGCGGGCAGCTCAGCTGGCAGCATCGCTATATATATATACCCTCGTAAAGTCGTGGTTTGGCTCTCCAATCGTGCAGGGAGTTAAGTGATACTGCTGGATGCAACGGACTGATCTCCGCGTCCTATACGAAGGGGAACCAGCACACTGCCGTCTCCTCTCGGCAGCGACGCACAGGGGGAGCGGAGAACCGTATTTCTCCTTTACACAGCATCTCGTCTGAGCGGTGCAGAGCCACTAGCCTAGACTAACTGCACTCCCGCAGAGCCAAGAGAAGAATTTTGGAGCAAAAAATACAACTTGAAGAGGGCTATACTACAACTTAGTGACTTAGCTGCAGCATGTTGACGATTTGGCATTCTGCGTTCAAACGCATCCATGCCGCAACTGTTTTGACTTTGTTGGCGTATGTTCTGGTGTGGAAATAATCGGTTTATTATTTTCGTTCGGCTATAACGTGATTATCTCCTCTCCCTCGATCTCCATTTGGAATGATGTGGACTTCTCACGATAGGCCTACTGTTGGATTTGTTTTCTTTGTCGGGTTTTGTGTCCGATTTGCAATCTCATTTGAAGGTAATTATAGGACTGAGTGAAAACCCTCTCGGGGAAACTGTGGCGTCCAGAGATGGTCAAACAAAGTGTTAAAAGTGCGTATATTATGTGTAAATCCAACACGGTTCTTATTAGTTTATATAGCCTACGTCGCTCAGATTTACATATAGCTATTGGAGACGGGAGAATGAATGGCAAATTGACATTGAATTGATTAATGTTGCCGTGTGTAATTCAGTTGTCATTGGACACTGTTTGACGCAGGCTGCTGTCAAACGGTGCATGCCAGTTCAACCAGTTGTACATTAGAGCTTTCTCTCAGCGCAACTATATAGGGAAAGCATCAACAGCTATATTTAAATAGGCTATACATGAAGGCTGACTTGTTGCAGAGCTCGTTTGGCTGATTGTAGCTTGTAGGTGACTCGTTGTTCACCCAGCGCGAGGGAATGAGCGCATCGCAATTTCAGCACCATGGACAGCGGCTCCCTTAACTATACTCTGTCTGTCCGTCCGCGTGTGTGTCTGTGCGTGCGCGCGCGCGCCTGTGTGTGTGTGCGTGCGTGTGTCTCACGCTTGTGAGTCAGTCAGTCAGTCAGTCAGTCAGTCAGTCAGTTAGTCCTATAATTGTATTTTGAGTATAGACTACAAACCATCTCTCTCTCTCTCTCTCTCTCTCTCTCTCTCTCTCTCTCTCTCTCTCTCTCTCTCTCTCTCTCTCTCTCTCTCTCTCTCTCTCTCTCTCTCTCTCTCTCATATATCTTTGCAGGAACATTCACTGATCTCCCTGTCAATCAAACAGCCCAAGAGGGCCAGAACATTGAAATGGCGTGTGCCTTCCAAAGCGGAGCGCCGTCCGTGTACTTGGAGATGCAGTGGTGGTTCATCAGAGCACCGGAGGAACCCACTGACAGTGAGGATGAGGAGGAGGTGGAGCCAGAAGAGGTACTTTGTTGGGTCTTTGTTTTGTCTTGCTCGGCTGTCATCCATCTTCAAAGGCAATGGCCCGGTTTCCCAAAGGACACCTCTTACACCATGATGTAAGAAGTGGTGTTGCACATGCTCAGTTGCTCCTCTAGGCCGCACACAGAAGCCTGTGAACATATACATTCCGTGCATAGATGTGCCACGCAATGGTAGGCCTCAGGCCAGTAGGCTCTCTTTACTCTTAAAAAATCACACCCGTGTGAACTGAGTGGTGTAAGGTCTTATATAGCCTGATCAGCTGTGGTCTGACGTAATGAAATCACACCCGGGTGAACTGGGTGACCGTAGCAACCATGCTCATTTTTTGAGCACAGACAGACAGACAGACAGACAGACAGACAGACACGTAAACTAACAAAGCCAGTCGTAGGAGTGGTTTACACCACTCAAAAAAAAAAAAAAAATATATATATATATATATATATATATATATATGTGTGTGTATGTATGTATTTGGTTAAAATGGGTAAGGTTTTAAAAAAGGCAAAAGCATGCTCTGTTGCACTGGCCTAAAAGTGGGTCCTCTAAAACTGCTTCAACTTCTGAGAATGTGTGTTTGGTTCATTAGCCACCAGATGGCATACCTTATAAGTATGTATGTATGTCTGTCTGTATGTCTGTATGTATTTAAAAGGGGGGCTTTTTTGTAAAATCCCAGCCTACAATACCTTAATATATTTTTAAAAATCCAAAGTAAGGTTACCAGTGAAGGGCAACCTGCCTATTCACTGGGGACTATGCAAGGCAGAGGCGTCCACCCCCCTGAGTCCCAGTTAGACTAGACCGCATACCTAAGTATGTATGTATGTATGTATGTATGTATGTATGTATGTATGTATGTATGTATGTATGTATGTACAGTATATATTTTGTTTTCTTTTTTTTAAGAGTAAAGAGAGCTTACTGTCAGCTGTCCAGCAGTCCAAATATTATTAAATTAAATGTCAGAATGGTAGACCTGAGGCCTACCATACCAGGCCTCAGGCCTGTCTATGTTCACAGGCTTCTGTGTGCGGCCTAGAGGAACAACTGAGCATGTGCAACACCACTTCTTACACCGTGGTGTAAGAGGTGTCCTTTGGGCCAATATCCAAACAAACTGTGTATTTCATGTTGAGTGGGATTTGTGCATGAATTGAGACGTCAGCTTAAATGAACGGATTCAATTCATTCATTCATTCATTCATTCATTCATTCATTCATTCATTCATTCATTCACATATGAAGTATGCACTTCCATGGCTGCATCCACACAACACACATGCACGAGCATATGTATTTTTTGAGTGGTGTAAACCACTCCTACGACTGGCTTTGTTAGTTTGTCTGTCTGTCTGTTCGTATCAAAAAATGAGCATGGTTGCTACGGTCACCCAGTTCACCCGGGTGTGATTTCATTACGTCAGACATTACGTCAGACCACAGCTGATCAGGCTATATAAGACCGTACACCACTCAGTTCACACAGGTGTGATTTTTTAAATATAGTATAGGCCCAGTCCCAGCCTGTATGATTTCTGGTCTAGAGGGGCGGATGTCGGTCAAAAACAGACGATGGATCCTTTTGGGTCAACGATCTGAGCACCCACCCTTCCCTCCCTATAGCCTCACGTAGCCTATAGCCATCATCTGCCTTTGCAATGCATATTGCCCCAGGCAGATTAAGTCTGGCCCCTCTCAATGCCTTGAGATGATATTAAATGTATTGTCAATGTACAGTACAAGTATAGTACAGTACAGCGAAAAGTATTTCCGCATCTCACCAATAGTGCAAACATGTCAGTAAGGAGGATACATTAATAAGTACAGTAGTAAAGCAGAGATGTTGCCTGGTGTATAATATTAGTGCAAGACTGTTTCGTATAAAGAGACTTGCAACTAACAAGTAAATCACTGCTAGTTTACATGAAGTGGGAGACGCAGGGTGTCGCTGTGTACAAGCTACTGTACTGTACTGTGCTGTGCTGTGCTGTGCTGTGCTGTGCTGTGCTGTGCTGTGCTGTACTGTACAAGCTCTCCTCCCTGGCCTCTGTGTATGTGTGTCTGTGTGTTAGGCTGTGCAACAGTGACACATAGTGGTGACAATATGCTATTTCCGTGCTCAGACACAGCCAGGCAGAGACACACATTGTGGGCATTGGAGTGCTGCACCCCATGGTTGCACCACTCAAAACTCTAAGGCCTGACTCACACCTTTCGATCTAGCATACAACATTGATGCATGCTAGATGTAAACAAAGGTTTTGTTTACATCTTGCCCCAATGCATTTCCAATGGAAGTCATATGGTTTGACACAACATTTGTGTTGTACGGCTTTCGGCTGTGTTTCGACTGCCCCCCACCCCCTCATACAACACAAATTTTGTGTCAAACCATTTGACTTCCATGTTATTGGTACTAGTCCTCACCCGTTCTGAATATATGAACAGCAAATGATGTTCAGTGTGGTGTCGAAACAGCGCGTGTGTTCACGTTAACATGCACCGTCCGAGTTGTTTTCCCCGTGATGGTCTGTTACGCGGAATTTCCCCGTGTGGGTCTGTTACGCGGAAAAGTGTGTCCCAGTATTAATCAGTGTCCGTCCCAACATGCATTTCACTGGTGACCCGGAAGCCGTCCCAACATGCATTTCACTGGTGACCCGGAAGCGGACAGACACACCGACAGACAGCGATCGCTACATTATTATTAGGATAGCGAAATACAAGGCAGTGGGCTTCCTACAGTATACCAGATTTTCCAATGGGTTTCCCCATAAAAGCCTGCAGGGTTCCAAGGCTATAGGGATAAGGTGTATAAGTAAGGCAGTGGCATAAATAGGAGGAGCAGAGAACTGGGTCAGTGAAAGTAATGTTTTGCTTTCAAAGTTGCGTTATCATTGTGAAAAAATGCCGGTATGCTTTGTAACGTATCGGTACGGGGTGGTATTATTCATTCCGGTGGGCCTTCTGTACTGCGTGTGGTGGTGCATTTAGATACAGGGCCAGAAGGATGAAAGTCAGCTTTGATTTAACCCATTTAGGCCTGACGTCGAAATAAGAAAAACGTTCGCTCTGAAAGAATATATATTCAAAGATTTGTGCCGCATTTTTACGATTTTTCAAAAATAGCAGACCTACAAGCTCGTAGCGCGCCACTCGGTGGCGCGCTAAGAGCTTGTAGATCTGCTATTTTTCAATAGCTAAAGTATAACATAACGCTTAGTTAAAACACCAAAAGGGGATCCCGTCCAGAATGGGTTAAGTGCAGTCGGCAACACTGATGGCTGTGACTGTGTCCACAGTGTCTGTGTGCCATTAGCGATACCGATGTACAAAATAATACATACAGAGGGTTATCTTAGGAACAAGGAAGAAAGACATAAAATATAGGGTGTATTATATGTGTGACAGCTAAAGATGAGACATGTATGGTGTGTGCGCGCATGCTTGATATGCTTGATCCGCGTGCGTGCGTGCGTGCGTGCGTGCGTGCGTGCGTGCGTGCGTGCGTGCGTGCGTGCGTGCGTGTGAACCAGAGGAAGGACGGGAGAAGCTGGGAAGCGGAACTCATTTCAGCCTCTCAATATATCCAGGGATAATAGAGCTGTCGCTGTGTTTTGATTCAGGACATTGATTGTGACTTTAATCCATTTTGGGCGGGAACCCCTTTTGGTGTTAGCATTATGTTATGCTTTAGCTATTGAAAAATAGCAGATCTACAAGCTCATAGCGCGCCACCGAGTGGCGCGCTACGAGCTTGTAGGTCTGCTATTTTTGAAAAATCGAAGAACGACTGACATAGAAACATAGCTTTTTCAGAAAACTGTCAGGATGTAGAAGACATTTTTAGAATCTGATCTCAGGTCAAAATGGGTTAATTGCTTCAGGGGGTCCACTAGCAGGGCTGTAGTCTGAGGGACATTAGTCACAATGTATGGTCGCACCACAACAGTTATGACACTGATCACACTGATATGCACTCATGTGCTGCTCGCGCAGATAATCTTTTTATAGATCGGTGGATGCTGCAGCCATTGTTAGAGTCGTAAGTCATCCACATCTCTGCTCCACTTCCTGCTTTGATTTTGTTCACGGAGATAACGGGATGATTTCGTATTTTCTTGGACTCAATGGTTTCCCATTGAGATAGTTTTCTTTGTGTCTTGAGGACAAAGCTGTTATGCTGAGCACTTTCAACCTTTTACGTCACGCAACTAAAAGAGCATCTATCTCTCGTGGCTATCGCGCTCCTCCACCGGACACCTCACTGTCCTACTGTCCTCTAATGTTTGAGTGGTGCAACCACTCCCTTACGGACTTATGTGTGTGTGTGCCTGCCTGGCTGGCTGGCTGGGTATGTCTGAGCATGAAAACAGCATGGTTGTTTTTCACCACCTGTGTGCAACCTAACACGCACATATTAACTGTATTATGATGATTTCGGGTGTGCCAGTACAGTACAGTGACAGTACAGTACAGTACAGTACAGTACAGTAGAGGGTACAGTAGAGGGACCGGCACACAGTAACTCTGTCATTTCTCAACCGTTTCGGAAACGGGGCGGCACGCCGGAACCAGCCCGGCACCCTGGGCGCATTCCTGGGGGTCTGGAACTCCCCCACCCCCGGGGACCCCCACATGGTAACTCTGTCATTTCTCTACCGTTTTGGACGCGGGGCGGCTCGCCGGAACCGTGCCGGCAGGTGCGTTCCTGTGGGTCTGGAACCCCCCACCCCCCCCCCGGGAACCCCCACATGGAGTTGCGCCACTCACTTCACACGGGTGTGATTTTTAATAGTCATATAGGAATACAATCATGCAGAGACCAGCCTTCAAAGATCGGTGAGGCATGGATGACTGAACATTCTAATTTCATAATGGCTACTAGCGATTGGGTCAACTGGTGTTAAAGCGTTAAACTGAGTTATTCAGCTTATTTCCAACCCTCACACGGTGTGTGTTCTTTTGTGTCTTTTGCGTGTCCGTGCCCAGGGTCTCGTTATCTCATGGTCCACCTATGGCTACAAAATATACAAAGCTACAAAGCAACACAGCCTCATATGTCACTAGTGTTGTATAGTACTCGAGTCCTTGACTCGGTCTCGCCTCGGTCTCGCCCTTAATTTGACTTGGACTTGACTCGGTCTCGGGCCAATTAAGAGACTCGGGACTCTTCCCATATTATCCTGCTCATTAATGTGCACAAAATGCTTGACCACAAAATGCTTTTTTTTTACCCCAACCTTTCCCGCCTGCGGACATTTCCACTTATGTGAAGAGTTGGTAGCTTCATGTCTATTTCTGTGAAGCTTGGCAGGCAGGGATAGGGAAACTGTAGCCTCGATACCCAGGCTTTACTGAAATAGAACAGAGTTGAAATACAGGGTTTTCAGGCAGCACAGCTGGACATCATGGCACAGTGGGAGACTGACTAGAGAGAATGCCACCAGCACTACATTTAATGACTATAAGAACATTGTTTGTCAGTATTCAGTTCGCATAACACTTTTAGGCCTGACGTTCACGATTTTTCAAAAATAGCAGACCTACAAGCTCGTAGCGCGCCACTCGGTGGCGCGCTATGAGCTTGTAGGTCTGCTATTTTTCAATAGCTAAAGTATAACATAATGCTTAGTTAAAACACCAAAAGGGGTTCCCGCCCAAAATGGGTTAAAATGGTTTCATCTGAAGTTATATTTATTTCACAACACGGCTCCAACAAATGGAGCTGTATACGTAGCTGAAACGAGTCAGATACAGAGACACGGCAATTATTATTCAGACATGCATAGGAGTTGATCTCATTCCCCCCTCTCATCGGTACTCTCCCACCATGATGTTACATATCAGGGCAATTTGTTGTCTGTCGCCTCGAGTCTCATGAACCTGCACCCTGCAGTTCCCTCACCCATTTGAATGACACATCGCTGCTGCTGCTGCTGTGTGTGTGTGTGTGTGTGTATGTGTGTGTGTGTGTGTGTGTGTGTGTGTGTGTGTGTGTGTGTGTGTGTGTGCGTGTGTGTGTGTGTGTGTGGGGGGGGGGGGGGGTACTGTATAAACAGTTGGATTCACATTATTACATTATTTAGCACACCATTCTTGAAGGCGATGAGCGCCAAGAGGTTTGGATGTGGGGCCTGTAATTAAAGTGCAAGTGCAAGTGATGGTTTGTATTCCAGAAGGATTCCAGGTGGGTTATGGGTGTGCACGCACACACACACACACGCACGCACGCACGCACGCACGCACGCACGCACGCACGCACGCACGCACGCACGCACGCACGCACGCACGCATGCACGCACGCACACACACACACACACACACACACACTTACTTACTGCTGGGTGTGCACACGCATGCACGCACATGCACACACACACACATACACACGCACACACATGCACTCACGCGCGCACACACACGTACACACATACACACACGCACACAGAGGACCACAATGGAAATGAACCTTATAGGGCGTGCTTTATTGTGTTTTCCTCATGATACTGCGTTTGTTATAATGTTGTGGAAGTGCTGATGCGCTCTTTCCTGAATTATTTTACTTTTTAGACCAAAGCAGAACAGAAGAACAGTTTTAATATTTCTACCCATTATGTAACATTCATATAGTATAGTGACAGGGGGCCCTTGAGATCCCCACTTGAATTATATGGTCAATAATTGCGGGGAAACATTTGACAAGAACTCCATTTGAGGATTGCATGCAAGTATGGCAGCGTGTCAGGGCGCCAGGGCTTTGCAATAAACAGAGACAAGAGATTGGAATTGAGATAGTCCCAAGCACTCTGTTCCTCTCAGCTCAGAAGGCACTCATGAGATAGTCCCAAGCACTCTGTTCCTCTCAGCTCAGAAGGCACTCATGCGCTACATGCATTAATTTAAAGGAAAATGGGAGGAAATAATGGGGAGCTTGTTTCCGACCGTCGACAGAAACGTTTGACGTGCTGTCAGAAAGTCCAAACTTTTATGCGAGAGAACATTGTATGGCTGGCTGTATGCAGTGGTGGAAACAGGGTTTTCACCCTCCACTCTATTTGTACCACTCTATTTTAAAAACTTTAAAAACTCTATTTTAATCATGATAGATTCATCGATGATAGATTCATGATAGATTCATCGACTGCCCTCCTAATACGTGAGGGGCCGTGTTCATTTCTTTTTAATAATTCTTTTTTTTTTTTGTCTCCTGTGAAGGAGCTCTTCCAGAAGAATTATTAAAAATGAACGAAGAAAAGAAAAAGCCGTGACTATGGCTCCAAACCCTGAACTCTTTTTATGACATGACCATTTTGTGTTTAGTTCATGTTCTGTAATGCCTTGAATGTTAAGAAAGGAAGCACTTGTTATTAGTGTTGCCTTTGAACACTTATGTTGCAGGTTTTGGACTTATTCTGTGTTTTAACTATGTTCTGTATTTTGCCTTGTGGTGTTTGGTTTTGGTTTACTGTTTACTCTGTTGTTGCTTTGGGTTGTCTTATTTTGTAGTTTTGTTAATTGTGCCCTCCTGCCTTCTCTTGTTGGCGTTTCCTGTTCTGTCTTACCTACCTCAGCTACCTGATTATTGTATCCTAGTCACCTGTGTTTTGTTTGCCTGTTATCCTATCCTGTGTTTGATTGTATTTTGAGTTCACCTGTGTCCTGTTAAGCCCTTTGTTTGCAGTGTGCCTTTGTTGGTCCGTAGACCTATGTCGAGTGAGTTTGTATCTGTAACGTCTTGCCTGTGTTTTGCCTTGTTGGAAAAACCTTGGTTAAATAAACACCTTGAAGATAATCTGCTCTAGTCTGCATCTGGTTGCCTGCTTTTGGGTCCTATTCCGTAACTCATTCCTGACAGAACTATACTAATGTCAAACAACATGGTGTCAGATGCACTGCAGCAAACCTCAATTAGCTTATGAAGTCTAATATTCCATGATAAATGCCCAGGATGGTGAATTGATACTGGAAATTCATTATCTCACAATTACCTTAATTGGATTTGTACAGTGCAGTATATGATGACTCATGGCCTCACGTTAATAAAACACCATCTCAGACACCATCTCTCTTTTTAGGGTTTTAAGAGTGCACTGTGAAGCTCACAGAACCAATTGGGATAGAGTGCTATAAAAACATATTAAAGTAATCTAGATATGGGAAAGCAGGAGACGAGTGAGAAGGATTGCTTTAAAGGGTTTGTTCAGAATGACGTTTGGACTTAAAGCTGTGTAGGAAATATACTTGTCATGTAATATAGTGGTTGCAAAGGTATGAATTGATTGTCTGAGTCCCTCTGTCAACATGGAACTAAATAGTTCCGGGTGACAGAGGGGTCAATTATTGTCATGATTGTTCCAGTGAGTGCAAGGTACTTCTGGTTCTTGAAAATGTCTGCTGTCTTGAAAGCTATTCCAAACTATGTATTCTCTCTCTCTCTCTCTCTCTCTCTCTCTCTCTCTCTCTCTCTCTCTCTCTCTCTCTCTCTCTCTCTCTCTCTCTCTCTCTTTCTCTTTCTCTCTCTCTCTCTCTCTCTCTCTCTCTCTCTGTGCATATTTACAGATGGAAATGGTACAGCCAGACCCTGATGACGAGGGAACAAAAATAAGTGTAAGTAGATCCCAGACGCAAGCATGTTATAATCTTAAAGCTAATCTCAAGTGCATTGCATTTATTCCCAAATAGTATTTAATGGGTTTATTTTATATTTTTAGTGCTTATATTTGTTAAGGTTCACAAAATGAAGAAAACAAACAAAACACGTATAGGCTAAAAGTGGAGGGAAAATTGACGTGTGAGTCTTCTAAAAACAAACGCTAGTGTTACAAGTTGTGATCATTTCTATCCACCAGCTGTTTAAAAACCCAGAAAAGCCTGCTGGCTTCTTCCTTTTCTTGCACAATAACGTGTTTTCTTTTTATATGTGTATTGTTTATTTTTTATATTGCAATGTGCTAAGAAACTAAACAAAACTAAACTAAACATGCAAACTAACAGCAAAATCCTATAGTGTTAATTAACAGTATTTCGCTGTGTGGCTGAAGCGCCAGAATATCACCCCTTATTTCTTTCAACTTTCCCGTCAGACCGTAAGGGTCCAAGGCAACAACATTTAAAGCTGCTATAAGCAATAATATGTCCACATTTGAATGACCTTTGTATTATTTATTTTTTTGGTATTCAGACAGCCAGCAATGGGTAGAACGCTCCCAAAAATAATTTAGTCTCTGTGACACATCTAGGGGCCACAATCTGCATTCAAAGATGTTCCTAGAAGCTTGTCATTGTCACAGAGACTACATTTTTTTGGGAGCGTTCTACCCATTGCTGGCTGTCTGAATACCAAAAAAATAAAAAGGTCATTAAAATGTTGACATATTATTGCTTATAGCAGCTTTAATACTGTCCTCTGTTTCCGCCCCTCTACAATGCCCCGTCAGACCGTAAGGGTGCAAGGCAACAACATTCAATACTGTCCTGTTTCCGCCCCTCTAAAATGCCCCGTCAGACTGTAAGGGTGCAAAGCAAAAACATTTAATACTGTCCTCTGTTTCCGCCCCTCTACAATGCCCCGTCAGGTCGTAAGGGTGCAAGGCAACAACATGTAATACTGTCCTCTGTTTCCACCCCTCTACAATACCCCGTCAGACCGTAAGGGTGCAAGGCAACAACATGTAATACTGTCCTCTGTTTCCACCCCTCTACAATGCCTCGTCAGGTCGTAAGGGTGCAAGGCAACAACATGTAATACTGTCCTCTGTTTCCGCCCCTCTACAATGCCCCGTCAGACCGTAAGGGTGCGAGGCAACAACATGTAATACTGTCCTCTGTTTCCGCCCCTCTACAATACCCCGTCAGACTGTAAGGGTGCGAGGCAACAACATGTAATACTGTCCTCTGTTTCCGCCCCTCTACAATACCCCGTCAGACCGTAAGGGTGCAAGGCAACAACATGTAATACTGTCCTCTGTTTCCACCCCTCTACAATACCCCGTCAGACTGTAAGGGTGCAAGGCAACAACATAATACTGTCCTCTGTTTCCACCCCTCTACAATGCCCCGTCAGACCGTAAGGGTGCAAGGCAACAACATGTAATACTGTCCTCTGTTTCCACCCCTCTACAATACCCCGTCAGACTGTAAGGGTGCAAGGCAACAACATAATACTGTCCTCTGTTTCCGCCCCTCTGCAATGCCCCGTCAGACCGTAAGGGTGCAAGGCAACAACATGTAATACTGTCCTCTGTTTCCACCCCTCTACAATGCCCCGTCAGACCGTAAGGGTGCAAGGCACCAACATGTAATACTGTCCTCTGTTTCCACCCCTCTACAATGCCCCGTCAGACCGTAAGGGTGCAAGGCAACAACATTTCCCACAAGCTGCAGCTGTCTGGGATCGGTGAGAGCGACGAGGGTCTGTACGAGTGTCGGGTGACTCGTGCCGACTACGGAGAGATCGCCGAATACAAGGCCCAGGCCTGGCTGAAGGTCAACGCCACGGCCCGGCCTCGCCGGCCACCACCGCCACCGTCTGCCAACAAGAGCTCCTCCCCTCTCCACCTGACGGACAAGAAGCCCAGGAAGCCTAGCGGGAGTTCCCCCGACCAGAGGGTGGAGGAAGCCACCTCCACCTCCCACACGACGTCCTCCAAGACGGCTCAGCACAACCCCAGCTCAGGTAAGATCCTGCTGGGTTGGGTCTCATAACTGGAAAAAAAAACAATGGCTGTTTGTCTGAGCTGGTTCCGAACCGAGCAGCAGCAACAACAATCATGCATACTGTATGTCAGGGGTATTCAACTAGATTAGGTCGGGGGCCACAAACGTAGAATGATTGTGTGTGGAGGGCCTCACAGCGTGCGTGCGAAGCGCATTCTTTTGGATTCTACAAATGCATTTTGTGTTCAAACACAAAGATGTAGGCTAATACATTTGTTCACAGTATGAGCACAGGTTGATATATGTCTATACAACTATATGCTATACCTTAGAATAGACCTATTTGACAGAACGAGCGTCAACGAGCACTAGCTGAAAATACAAACACACAGACTGCAGGAGTCTGTCTAATTTCTCTCCAAGAGTACTGTCATTATGATAATCTAGCACTTTATATATCACACACATCATACCTGTAACTTTCTCTCTTCTTTATTTTTATTTTTTTGAAAAGTATTCCAAGGGCCACTAGGGGGCGCTCCGCAGGCCGCATTTGGCCCGCGGGCCGCCAGTTGAATAGCCCTGCTGTATGTACTGTACACAATGTACAGAAATCTGCCGTCCAGCACCACATGCAGTATGTGGTGGAACGTGGAAGTACACTCACCTACATGCATGGTCACTCACTTCACACGCTGAAAGGAGCATTCAGTGATTTGGGTGCTTTGGAACAGGGGTTCTCAACCCGTGGGTCGCGACCCCTCGGGGGGTCGCCAAATTATTTTAGGGGGTCCCAAAATTATTAAAAAAAATAATAAAAAAAACAATTTAATGATTTTTTTTCACTATTTTTCAAAAATAGCAGACCTACAAGCTCGTAGCGCGCCACTCGGTGGCGCGCTATGAGCTTGTAGATCTGCTATTTTTAAATAGCTAAATTATAACAATGCTTAAAACACCAAAAGGGGTT
Source organism: Electrona antarctica (assembly GCF_951216825.1). NCBI lineage: Eukaryota > Metazoa > Chordata > Actinopteri > Myctophiformes > Myctophidae > Electrona > Electrona antarctica. The sequence continues at coordinate 39,950,683 of NC_136801.1, read as the reverse complement.
CCCGCCCAAAATGGTTTAAGGTTATTGTAGCAGTCAATTTATATTGGGGGTCGGGAGGGGGCGGGGCGGGGGTCCCGAGACGTTGCCAAAGCATTTTCGGGGGTCCCCGGCCAAAAACGTTGAGAACCCCTGCTTTGGAAAACCACCCAGTCCGCCCCGGTAACAAAATGTGCACATGCACACGCTCTACAGTGGGGGGAAGTGCAACAGGCCAACAGCATGTGCACCAACTCGATCATGATTGGAGGAAGGCCCCTCTCATCCTGATTGGATGAAGGCTTTGCCACCCGCCATCAAAACTGAAACTAGGGTTTTTTGACCCCAGGGGCTCACTGGGGACAGGGAGGAACTCCTTATATGGTCAGCACACGCTATAGAGCGTCGCAGTCCCGCCTCCTACCCTGGACCAGGAAATGAAACCCAATGCATTATTCTCATAGACATTTCTTAAAGTATTTATTTAAAGACGGTTACGCCGCGGACAAAGCCAACTCGAGTCGTGACAACTCATGACAACACAAACAATATTTTGGACCAAACAAATAATTACAAAGAAGAAAAACAACAAAAAAAGTGTTGTAACCTGCCGTTTTTTTCTTCTTTCTAATTATTTGTTTGGTCCAAAATATTGTTTGTGTTGTCATGAGTTGTCACGACTCGAGTTGGCTTTGTCCGCGGTGTAACCGTCTTTAAATAAATACTTTAAGAAATGTCTATGAGAATAATGCATTGGGTTTCATTTCCTGGTCCAGGGTAGGAGGCGCGACTGCGACACTCTATAGTAGGGAGGATTATCAAAAAGAAATAAGTGATATTTGAATGAAGTGAAATCACTGAATATACCTTGAAATAGAGACACAACATGAATAGAACAAAGTGTTTTCATGTCAGCAAAATGAGATTAGCAGCCGTACTGAAAACAAAAATCTGTTGCCTGCCTTTATACTGAACACAGCATGGGTCCTATATGCAAGGGATGGACGACTTCAATCCATTGCTTTGAACCAGGATGGATACACTGCACTGTGCGAGCGATTAGACGTCCTTATACGCATACTGCATCAATAGATAATGCAAAGCTGGCAAATCATTCAGAAAATATACAACTTTTCTGCATATCTTCTTTTTTTCTGTCGTGGTAATCATAATTACTTTTCAAGTTGATTGTGTCATGAATTGGCTCACATCATGACAAAAAGGGAGACGACACACAGGATTAAATTTAACATTATTTTATTTATAACTAAATAAGGCGTGAACGGTGCAAAATGTATGAGGTCAGTGACATCAGTAGTGTAAAGTGTGTATGGCTGTGTGAACATGGACTGTATGTGCGAGTGCAGAAAGCAACTGAACTGAAACTACTTCAAACAAACATAACCAAACAAGCAGTGTGACCTGTGCAGGGGAGAGAGAGAATGGCCTCAGCCAGCCTGCTTTTATACCCAAGGGGATAATTGGGACCAGGTGTGTCAATCCCCAAGACACACCTCAGCAGGCTGGCACTCTCCTCCTACACAGGGACAGAGAACAACAATTAGTATCCAACCAAACCAACCCCACACACACCCCCATGGGATGGTCATCACAATTGTTAACCACAAGCAATGAAAGCACCATTGATTATAGTTCATATCGCGTTGGCAGCTCTTCCACCCGTGCACACCCTGCCAATCATTTCCCTAGAGCAGGGGTTCTCAACGTTTTGGGCTGGGGACCCCCAGAAATGCTTTGGCCATGCCTCTCCCCACCCACCTCCCCTCCCCCCAATACAAATTGACCGCTACAATAACCTTAATAATAGAGAAAATACATCATAAATAAATACTGAAACCAGATATAATCATTAAGGAAAGTTTATGCCTATGTAAACTCTAAATTTCCATTTTCCAGCCATTCAGAAAGCGAGATATTACCGTACTTGCTGCTGAATAGAGGTATAAAAAAAAAAAAGTTGGATAATCCCCCAGGGCTGCCGAGTAGAGATTACGAGGAGGAAGCCCAATTATGCTGACGACTGTGTCACACAGCGTTTTGCGTTTTGCGTGGCCTGTCTTGGCACTGATAAATGCCTCCACGGCGGCTGCCCTCAGCCATTACCGCCAGAGAGCAAAGAGTCTGACGGTCGACGCAGTTTCTTTGCCCACAAAGAAAGCACAGAGTTTGAGGCTGACGAACAACAATGAGCATAACAGGCTTGCCTGAAATTAAACCTGGGCGAGTGCAGATATTTTATCTTTTCTGCACGATTGTAACCGCAAACTTCTGCACTGTATAGCCTAAAGAGATGCTCCTGCCACATGAGAGGGTGTGTGGGTGGTGTGGGTGGGCACGCACGCACGCACGCACGCACGCACGCACGCACGCACGCACGCACGCACGCACGCACGCACGCACGCACGCACGCACGCACGCACGCACGCACGCACACACACACACACACACACACACACACACACACACACACACACACACACACACACACACACACACACACACACACACACACACACACACACACACACACAGCTGAATAAGAGATACGCTGGTTTACGGCCTGGTTTTACATATGCATGGAGGAAACATCAGTGAACCCTCGCTATGAGTCTGGCCGCGCCAGGCTAAAGATGCCCAGCCTGCATGGGTTTACAAGACACTCACAAAATTGACATACAGAGTGATACACCATGAACAAAATACACAAGCAGTTACTTATGGATACATCGTTCTCCAACGTAACTGCCATGCCTTCTCTATGAATTTTCCTAAAACAAAAACTTACATTGCTGAACAACCAATTTAACATACAACATTCAGACACCCAAAACAAATCTGGGTTCTTATCCTGATTTTTTTTTTTTAAATAAAGAGTTTCTTAAATCATGGTATAGTGGACAGTGGAGTTCAACAGCTAAAGTATAACATAATGCTTAACCCATATGCTTTAGCTATTGAAAAATAGCAGATCTACAAGCTCATAGCGCGCCACCGAGTGGCGCGCTACGAGCTTGTAGGTCTGCTATTTTTGAAAAATCGAACGACTGACATAGAAACATAGCTTTTTCAGAAAACTGTCAGGATTTAAAAGAGAATCGGGGTTCCCGTCCTGAATGGGAAGTTAACACTGCTCTGTGCCTTCTGTTTACAGGAACAAGAACACCATACAACTATGGACTGGCTGCTCTTCTCCTGGCTTGTGGTTTGGTGACGGACGTGATGTTATAGTTTATAGAAGATCTCCAGTGGTGGAAAAAAAGTACTCATATTTTTTTTTACTTATGTAAAAGTATCTTTTTTTTAATAATAATTTTTTTATTGGGTGATTGAGTGGTTACATATGTACATTCTTGAATACATATCAATACACAATATCATAAGAAATTGTAAGTAAAAGTATCAATACTGCAACAAAATACTCTACAAGTAAAAGTCCAGAATTCAAAATGTACTTGAGTAAAAGTATTGTTATCAAAATGTCCTTAAAGTACCAAAAGTAAAAGTACACATGAGGCAGAATGTCCCATTTCTCAGTTTACAAATGTGAATAATAATCTTTAGGGTTATGATGTCACTAGAGTGCAGGTGGATTTTGAATGGGCCTTTTGACTCAAAGGCTTTCAGGGAAGATATATTTTAATACAGTATTATAACCACACCTGGGGGTCTATTATAGTAATGTTAACTCCATAGACACATACAAAACAGAAAAAGTACAAAAATGTCGTTTCCAGCACTGAAGATCAATCTCTCTCTCTCTCTCTCTCTCTCTCTCTCTCTCTCTCTCTCTCTCTCTCTCTCTCTCTCTCTCTCTCTCTCTCTCTCTCTCTCTCTCTCTCTCTCTCTCTCTCTCATGGATAGCACAGTTGGTCCTCTTCACCTCCAAGCTACTCGCCATGCAGGAACTCCTGTCACCTTTTGTTCACATGACTTTCTGAGCTCCAGTCCAGCATTCCTGATGTGAAAAATGGACACTTGTGGAGGATGACATTTTTTACGGGATTCCCGCGGGTCCTCATGGGAGATTCCTGCGGGATGGGAGTATACATTTATTTAAAATGAAAAGTAAATGGGAGTGGGCAGGAGTATAGGATCAATTATCCTCATATATATTACCACATATTAACTGTTCCAGTGTTCCTGGTACCATATCTTTTGAATTAAAGCTGCATGAAACACAGTCATCTAAAGACAAAATCCTGAGCCTAAGATGAATTTATTAACCCATTTTGGGCGGGAACGCCTTTTGGTGTTTTAAACATTATAATTTAGCTATTGAAAAATAGCGGATCTACAAGCTCATAGCGCTTGTAGGTCTGCTATTTTTGAAAAATCGTGAAAATATTTATTTCAGAAAACTGGATGATTTAGAATATTTTTTTTTAATTTTGAGGTCAGGCCTAAATGGGTTAATATACATAAAATAAGTCACACCCGTGTGAAGTGAGGGGCGCTCTTATCATCTTACAACATCAATTACAACATAATGTTTGCCTAAGCAACGGGTGCTAATGTTTGTTTTAGTCCTCAAAACTACAATTACATTTCTCTTTATTGTCTATGGCGTTTTCTTAACCCATTTTGAGCGGGAACCCTTTTTGGTGTTACATACATTATGTTATAATTTAGCTATTGAAAAATAGCAGATCTACAAGCTCATATGAACCTGTAGGTCTGCTATTTTTGAAAAATCGTTAAAATGTGCTTCAAATCTTTCAGAAAATTGTCATGATTTAGAAGATTTTTTTTAAAATTTCGACGTAAATGGGTTAAACAGGCATCGTTGAAAGACAAACATTAAAGCTGGAGAGGCTAGCGCCCCTCAAAAATCACACCTGTGTGAAGGTGAGGGGCGCTCTTATCATCGTACATCATCCATTCATTGTCAAAGGGAATTTAATATTTGTGTAGGACAAAATTAGCCGATTTGCTCGTCTACATGACGTAAATTCTCCATTCATTGTCAATGTGAATGTAATGTTTGTGTAAGACGAAAATCTACACTATAGCTGAACATAGGAGGGGATAGCACCCCTAAAATAACCCCAAACAAAACCAAAAAGAAAAAAACAACGGGATGGGACGTGTCATTCTACCTGGAGTGGAACAGGATATTTGCAGTCATTCAGTGCGGTCTGGAGCGGTCTGAACTCCCACATGACATCAGGTGGGAACTGGCAGCCATGACCATCACAATCATGGACCAATCGGCAGAGATCTTGTGCACAGTGAGTCAACAGGGATTGGACCGAGATGAAACCCCACCCACATTTGGAGGTGTACGCCATTGATACGTCCAGAGCCATTGGCCGGGTTTCCCCAAGGGGCCAGTGAGGCGCTCCAACGTTGAAGCACTAGGCCCTAGTGGTAAGAGGAAGGACTGCAGGCGGACCCGTGGATTCATGACGAGGTTGCACTTCCACATTTGCCAACCAAAATTTGGTTGGCAAATGTGGAAGTAGACGTTCTGAGACGGTCCTTCCGGGTGCTTCAAAACGCCACTGAGCAACTTCCACTGACATGAATAGCGGAGGGGGCGGAGCTTCGTGCCAGATCAGTCTCTATCTTTCTTTATACTCTATGGGTTTCCCAAAGAGATTTTGGGTCGCACGTATGTTGCACAGGTATGCAGCGCATGCGCACATGCCCTCTAGGCCGCACACGGAAGCCTGTGTGCGGCCTGATTGGGAAACGTGATTGGGAAACGTGACAACATAGATTCCCTAGACTAGAGCACAGCTGTACGTGTCCTCATTGCACACATAAAAAACATTCGCTCTGAAAGAATATATATTCAAAGATTTGCGCCACATTTTTATGATTTAAAAAAAAATAGCAGACCTACAAGCTCGTAGAGCTTTTAGATCTGCTATTTTTCAATAGCTAAATTATAACATAATGTTTAAAACACCAAAAGGGGTTCCCGCCCAAAATGGGTTAACCTACACACACTTGTCGACCTGTGGCAGTAGTAACACCATTCGCTGAGATATGTGTGATGTGTGTGGTGGTGACTTTCTTATATAAAAACGTCGTAATTAAAATAATATTTTTTATCTCAGCATAATCTAGACGACTTCAGCCCGTTTAGGAAAATCCGGCTAATATAATTATGCGTTGGAAGCTGCCATGACAAGCTACACATGGGGAAAAGCCGCCATGTACATAACGTAATGTCACAGATGATCAACAATCATCTTAAAACATATTTCAAATATGCCAAGTATAGCTAAAGTTTGATAGATGATGGTGAAATAAACATGTTTGTTTAATTTGGAAGATTTTATATTTAAACTTAAGATGAAAGTCCCAACTCCCCACAGTGTTGTGCTATTAAAGAGGTTTATAATCGGCGCATCTCTGCTCTCTCACATTTTGAAACGGAGAGAGAGAGACAGAGAGAGAGCGGTGTTTGCACAGCACACGCCACTATCAAAAAAGAACAGTCAAGATATTTCAACAAGATGTCTGGAGCTCTGCTATAATCCCTGAATCCCTGTGAGTAATAATAATAATATAGCTAGATCATGAAAAAAGGGGGTAAAGCAAGGGTATATACATGTGCAGTCAGTTGCCAATAGGCTTAAAGCTAGTTAATTGTCCGCATTATTTTATTGACAGGTCAGGCCGCCCTGGCGGCCTACACAGCGGAGCACACTTCGGGCTCCATTTTCGTCACCGCTAAACCCCTTATCCCTAAACTTCTTTCCCTTTTTTATTATTGTGCAAAACATTATTGAATAGTTAAAATGGCCAGTCTACAAGCTCACAACGTGTCCATGTAGATTGGCTAGTTGAACTATTCAAAAATGTTTTTCAAAATAGTAAAAAAAGGCAAAGAAGTTTAGGGATAAGGGCTTTAGCGGTGACAAAAATGGAGCCCTTCATGTGCAAGCCCTTATAAGGAAAGTTGCGTGGAACTTCTATGTATGATATATCTATGCTCTTGGTGAAAGGGTGAATGTTGTGGCAGACCGCCCCTAAGAACCACACGCCCACTCGCTGTGCGTGTTCTCTTTGGGAAACCCGAGAGTTACAGCCTTATTACTTACAGACGTATTAGTAATAATTCTAGAATCCTACTGATGTATATTTTGATAGCTTATGCATCTCAACATATGTCATAATTGTACACATAACACTTGCAGGGTGCAGGTCTCAGGCCTGAGTGGAAAGTTCATCCAGTATAGCAAGTCACTAAATAAGCAACAGCTGTGAGCACATCCTGTCATATAGTACGGACAGTGACTTTTATCACTCAGGAATCCTTTTACAAAAGGACCCCTGCTGTGGTGACTGATTGCTGACCCTGTGGTAACTTGTTGACTGAGCCTTAAGGGTCAACACACACACACACACACACACACACACACACACACACACACACACACACACACACACACACACACACACACACACACACACACACACACACACACACACACACACACACACACACAGGAACAAGGTGACACCCACATGTTAGAAATGTATAAGACATGCAGGGAATCAGTAAGTGTAGGAGAGTGAGTGAGATACAGCAGAGAGAGAGAGACAAGGGGGGAACCTAGGCACGCTGCCTGGGACGAAGGCCTCAATATGCTGTAACGATGGAACGATGATATCTGTAACCTGTCTGTAAAACTGACCAATAAATGGAAAGAAGGATATGTGCCTGCTTGGATCTCCATATTCATTTCAACAGCAACTTAGGTAAAATCTCCACAGAACCCTGAAGAAAAGATACATCACTACTTTAAATGCACCACGTCTCGTACTGTACGTGTGTGAACCGTTTGCCCTGCAGCACCGACTTCAAATTTGACACACGCATTCCACACTACCACAGGGAGTGCAGTGCCCGGCCTCGAGTCGTTGGTATATACCGTTGTCCATGAGCCGCCAGAATAGGTTCATGGACCTATTTCAGTAGTCAATTGATTGCCATGGCAACCCCACACCTGCCATTTGATTACTTAACCAGTCCACGTTTCACAGTCTGCACTTTTCAGATACAGAGATCTCCATATAAGGGCACAACAGGGACTACAGACTGCCTATTTCAATGTCCGAAGGGGCCTGTACGTTGTACCACGTGAAAACACGGAGGGAAAGGCAGGAATGCTTGGTGGTGCAAGTCGTGCATCCCAACTGTCCTAGAACTGGCCCACAGCCATCTCCTGGGGGCTCATTCAGGCCATGCCCATCTCCTGGGGGCTCATTCAGGCCACGCCCATCTCCTGGGGGTATCATTTAAAAAAACGACTCCCTCGATTATTTTGGTGCCACGGTAGATGTTTGTCTCTCAATGCAGTCGTGTTTGTTTGTTGATCTGTCAAAAGATTGTATGATGCAAGGCTTCTTTATACTGGATCATTGCAACATTTGTATAATGTACCAATATCAGATTCAGATTTACTGTAAATAAAACGTTTTCACAGGTGAGAATTCAAACACTGCAGTTTGTCTAGTTTGTCTGGGAACTGTCTTTGGCCACTTGGGAATCAGATTACAGGTTACAGGTTAGTGATGGAAGTATCCTTCCTTGAGCAAAACAACATTTAACCCATAACTGCTCCCGATGACCTGGTTGGTCAACCTTGCATGGTTTCCCCCGCCATGGGTGTGTGAATGGGTATATGAAACGCACATTGTAAAGCATTTAAAATATTAAAATGCACCATTTAGGCCGACCATTACATTTTTATAACTGGAGATGGCTGTACATTCCAAAGCCTCTTCTGACTTCCTACACAGGTGTTACCAGTAACACTAGTAATTAAGGCTCTGTTCCATTTAGTGTACAGTAGTTCTCAAACTTGTTTTAATTTCAAGGGCCCCCATAACACTGAGAGTGTACAAATGGAACGGTACGGGCCATTTGGAACCCACTCAAGGACACTTTGAGGCCCACTGGTGTAGCAGAGTGTTTCCAGTGAGACAACACGCACAATAGCAGGCAGCACCTTGACTCTGACCAGAATGGAAGAGAGCCTAAATTTGTCAGCAAGGGCAAGATGTAGAATAGATCACCCCATTCGACTGGTATCATGTATATAATCGGCAAAATCATCCGTTATCAGCACGTTTGAATGGTGCCAAAATGTTGATACTGGCATCCTCACTTTTCAGTATGTCATTATCTGCGATTGTAGCATTGTCATTATCACTGATGTCCTGGCGGAGGCGCACCGTGTCTGGTGGCCATGAGCTACGTGAGGCACCGCCGAGCGAGGCGCTAGCCGAGCGAGTCGCCGTGCCGAGCGTTGCGTCCGAGTTACGTCCTGATAGGCAGAGAATAGTATATATTAGTAGCTCCTAGTTCCATGCACCAAAATGACACGTCCACCAGCGGGAAACCTTGACCAGGCTATGTGGTGAGGATGCCAGTATCAACATTTTGGCACCTTTCAAACGTGCTGATAACGGATGATTTCGCCGTTCCAATGCAGAGATAACGGTCGAATCGGCTGAATAGATTATCAACTCCAACGCCACGTACAGCACCTTGAGTTAAAGGTCTCAGCTCCGGCCCCCTAGTAAACAGACAATTCATTTTAAGGTCGGACACAAATTGTATACGATCAGGATGAGGGATAACTCGATGGGCAGTATTATGCGTGTCTTAAAGGACCACTTCGCCACTATTCAACCTAGTCTGTGTGTTTTTAATCATTAGCATATATGCTAAAATGCGCCCGTTTATTATGATTGGTGTTCTGTAGCTCCGTGGGTGCACTTCCAAAGCTGTCCACCATGTACGTATTTGTCCAAAAATGACGTAGGTGGTGGACACCCGGTAGGCTGTCAGGAACTACAGGTACTATGGACAGGTAGACTCCCCGTACTAGCAGAAAAAAAGCGAACGGGACTCGTCGTCGCTGTTGCATTGTTGCACCTGTAGCATTGTTTGTGTTGGAAGCATAGCTTGGTTGGAAGCACAGTTTGAACAAACAAAGCATCAGTAGCTTGTATTTATATTATTTTAGTAGTAGTAGTAGTAGTAGTATTGGAACACGTTGTTGTTGTTGTTGTTGTTGTTGTTGTTGGCTATGGCTGCTGCAGAGGACTATATGGACGACGAGGAGTTTTTCAACATGTTGGCAGAATCCACTGTAGAGCCTTATTTGTACGAGCCAGAATACACAGAGGAGGAAATGGAGCAGCGGGACATAGAACAGAGGGAAGCTGAGGCGGCCACCGCTGCAGCGACTGCTGCCGCTGAGGACAGACCCAGGAGGGCTAACAGTAATGCTCACTGTCTGTGTGGACGTTGCCCCGCGATGCCAACAGAACCGGAGTCGCTGTGCTGCAGAGAGTGGACCCGCGCCCAATTTATTTTTGCGGAGTTGGATGCTGACACAGAAGAGGGAAGCTCTGGTGTCTGTATGACTACACACACCAGCTTTCATGCCCACCTAGATCGCGGTGTACTCGGGACATACTTTAGGATCCCAAAAATCAACTGGAAGAGACAGCCGAAGCCTGCTGGACCAGGAGGGACACTGACTGAAAAGTAAGTGGTGTGTGTGTGTGTGTGTGTGTCACCCAGTGCAAAAGTGTTCCCAGTTTGGCGTTACTGGAATCATAACTTATTTCTGTATGACACTGATTTACTACCACACACTATGGCACATTAGGAGTCTACCAGTAGGCCTACAGTGGTTCTCATTTTATTTACAAGGACCCCCTATGTCTACGGGTCCATTTGGTTCCAGTTGTAGTCAGTTACAGACCATTTTGGACCACCTTCCAGGAACAAAAAAGGTCCCTCAACACACTTTGAGGACCACAGCACTATTAGTATGTATTTAGGGCTACATCTGTTTCTCGTAATATTGTAATGTAGCATATGTCCATTGCAAAAATAGAATTTTGACAAGTGTGTGTGTGTGTGTTGGGCATAACATGTGTAGACCTACTCTCTCTCTCTCTCTCACTCACTCACTCACTCACTCACTCACACACTCACACACGCACACACACACACACACACACACACACTCTGACAGGTAGCATACTGACTGTTAGTGTGAGTGTACACATTCAGCTTTCCAACTTTTCGTCTCTTCTCACTGTAGGCAGTATCGTTTGGCTGGGTATAGAATCACGCTGGAATGGGTACAACAAGGGGTACGGCTCGGCAGACATAACCGCATTCCTCTGCCAGCGTGTGTAATTAACCAGGTATGATGTATTACATTACTTCACACTATTGTTATATATTTTTTCCTTTTACATTTCGGAAAACATGCCAATTTAACATCAAGGTACCCCATTCTTCCCGTGTCCATTCACCAGGTGAGACAGAAATACCCGAGCCCAGATGGTACATACAGAGGATTCGTTGACGCTGAGGACCTCTTTCATGGACTGTGATGGTGAGTAAATCAACTCAAACTCTTTACAAAGACCAGTGGTCAACCAAAGTGCTCTACAGTCAGATCAAATCTGTAGTTAACTGTGCTGTAAATAGTCATATACATCAAGGGACATGAGAAGATTTAAGATTATACTGTTTCACACTTGAACAAAGACAGTGAATTGACCTTCACCACCTCTTCTTTGCCACAGCATGACTCCTGTTCCAGCTCCGTGGCCTGCAAGACCACCTGCCTGCTATGCACTAACAATGAACACACTTTTTACAATTAAAATACATTTGATTTCAAGGTTTGTGTTTTATTGTACACTCAGATTCAAGTGCACAGGAGATTCAAGTGTTTCTCAAGGGTGCGTTGGACAATCAATTGATTACGAAAAATGAACATGACTTTATGGTTCAAACACATCCTGTTCGGCCGATTTTCTATACACTCCCAAAAATACATAAAACGTTGGTGGAGCCCATTCCTGGGCATCCTATAGTTGCAGGGACTCAGTCGTTGACTTAGCCGCTGTCTAAATATATTGATCTACAAATCAAACAATTGGTATCCAACCTCCCGTCTTTCATTAAAGACAGACTTTTTAAATGGACTAGATTTGGTACAGAATACGACTAACTCTGATTTACTGTCTACTATGGATGTCACTAGTTTATATACCAACATGCCTCATAAAGAGGGCCTTGAGGCCCTGACTTATTTTCTGAATCAGTGAGGTTCAGACCCCCCCTGCTTTTCTCGTTGACATGACAACTTGTGTTGAATAAGAACTACTTCAAATGTGAAAAATCGTATTATTTACAATGTCAAGGTGTGAGTATGGGGAGTCCCTGCTCCCCTAACTATGTGAATTTATTTATGGGGACATTTGAGACAGATTTAATTTACAACAACCCCTTTAACCCTTGGTTAAAATGTTGGTTTAGGTTCATTGACTTTTTTATTTTTTCTGGTACAGCAGAGCAGTTGGGAGTTCAAAAACTGTCAAATGTCAATACTAGAATGGCTTCAATAGCCTTTACTTTGGAGTACAGTAGAGTCTGTCATTTTTGGATGTGTTAATACAAAGAGGGAGAGAACCTAACTACTTGTGTTTACAGAAAACAAACTGACAGAAACAATGACTTACATTTTTCAAGTTATCATCCTTCGGGATTAAAGAAGAGTCTACTTTACAGTGAATTACTGTGAGCGATTCAAAACCAAAGGTTGTAGTGACAAAGTGCTGAATACTAACTTAGAGAGCCACAGAAAAAGAGAGAGCTAGCTTGTTGACTCCCAAACCTGCTCAGACAGGTGAGTCTAAAATGGTTTTATCTACAACTTATTCTCCTCTGTCAGGATATTAAAAATGCGATAAAGATGTACTGGTACATATTATCGAGTGATACAAAGTTTTTGCATGAAAAAACATGAAACATGAAAATGTTTGAGAACCAAATGAGGTTTTTCAGAAAACTGTCAAGATTTAGAAGACTATATGGAAGAAGAATACATGGTGTACGTATGCATCGAAAAGTGACTTGAGAAGCCATTGAGATTAATTACAGGAAAGTCAATCAAATAAATGTTTAAATAAACAATTTATATTTACAATACTGGGGAACATTACATTTTTAGTTAAAAGCTGCGATCTGATCAAAAGTTGGAAGCTTTCAATGTGAAATATTTGAACATGTACATTTCCACAAATGTCATGTGATCACCAGGGCTGCTGTCACTCACATGACATCGATATTTGTCATAAGACTACTCTGGAAAAAATAATAAAACAAATCAATTTGTATCTTAAATGAGCAGCCTCTTGTAGCTCCACCTGCTGCTAGCGCTAATAATAATCATTATTGTCCCGAAGGATATTCGTCTTCACAGATCTGTTCAAACACCCACATCAAAACAACAGAGCACAAAACAGACAATACAAATACATGAGGTCCCCACTGTATACAGAACCATCCGATCAGAGTTTGTTTAATGCCGCGATGGCTGAGGGGACAAAACTCCTACTAAAACATAAATCCGACCTATTTCCATGGCAAGGTTCTGTATCTTTGTGGTTAAAAAAGCGATACAGGGGATGATAAGTGTCATTTTATATTGAAAGTGTTAACCGTGTGATGGCCTTATTGTTCATATAAGAAAGTGTGGGTGTAGGAAGTCTGATTATCTTGGAAGCAATACGGGTGATACTGAAAAGTTTGTTTCTGTTGGGCATGGACAGTATGATGTAGATTAGAAACATGCGGAACAGTACAATTAAAGCATAGAGGTAAACAGCCTGCTGTTGTTGACCACTGCACAAGAGCACAACCACCCTGTCTCACTCTGAACACAATGACCTCACACAAAACACCCAACACAGCCAGCTTTGCGTGACTCACAGCTCGACATCAAGCTGTGTGTTCACGTGTGCGTGTGTGTGTGTGTGTGTGTGAAGCACCTGCTTGTGCTTCTGTTACATTTACAGTAGAGAGCGAGTACTAGCCATAGAGTATATAAAGGATAGAGATCGAACTGGAGCACTAGCCCCACCCCCAAGCTATTCATTTCGATGAAGTTGCTCAGTGGCGTTTTGAAGCACCCGGAAGACTGCCGGAAGTACCTCCTCCGGACCTCAAATTTGAGGTCCGGGTGACGTAGGGAGTGATGGTCCTACGTGTTAAAGCACGAGTCCGCCTGCAGTCCTTCCTCTTACCACTAGGGCCCAGTGCTTCAACGTTGGAGCGCCTCACTGGCCCCTTGGGTACTAGCAGGCAGCAGAATGACCCTGAGCAGTAAAGCACCAAAGGGCCTGCCTGCTGCTACAATGCTAGAAATGCACACTCACTAGATGGGACACACACTCACTAGATGGGACACTGGGGTATAAATAGCAGCACTGCATCGGATGACTCAGGTTCTCGGGTCAAATCTCGACTTGTGGGCAAGAATTGCCTGCTCCTTCGGGGGCTTTGGTGTTGCAGCAATGTTTGGTGCTACAGCCTTCCGCTCCATCGATGACGTCAGCACCTGGTAATTCACCTTTGGATCATGCCTCAGGGAAATGGCATGATTGACCAGACTCTGACGGAAGGTGTGTGTGTGAGGCTCGTAGACCGTCTTCACAACCCACCCCTTTGTTCTCTTGCAGAACGCCTGTTTGGTGCGGGGTCCACCTGAAATTGAGCAAGACATAGATTATTTGTAAAGTCCTAGCTAAGTCACATTTAGAAATAAAATAAATAGGACAGGTAGACATGGATCTTTACAGAAGGACGGTAGCTTCACACTACTGACAATGATATGGACAGAAAAGAAGGCACATGTGCTGTGCAAATAGACAAAGTGCTTTAAAAAGAAAAATCAATATAACACATGTAAGAAGGTGTGGTTCTACTGAATGCAGCGATACCAATTGTGTAAATGTAGCTTTCCAGTATCACACAGATGGTATTATTTTGACTAAACAAGGGTGGAAAGATTATAACAAACTCGCTCGAGTAGAAGTCAGTCAAATGTATGAAATGTCCCATACAACATTCCGGAAAATGTATTACAATAACCTGTGGCAAGGGTGGCTTGTCTTCTCTTGACAATGTTCTCGTTGTGTTCGAGGACTGCCAGCATGCCTCGTTCTGTCATCCCAGTGTAGGAGAAGTGGAGTCTCTTGGGCATGTACTTTAATAGTGCACTGTGGAAGACCTCCAAGGCACCTGTAAGAAAATAATAAAATGTACACATAATGTAAGCATGGATACAATATAATATTGTTGTTCACATTACTCACTACATTTACTTTTCACCAGTATGACGATGTCATGAAGCTTTTATTTTACCTGTATGTTTGAATAAGCCCAACTGATCAAGGTCTTTCAGGAGGCGCTTGTCACAGACAAGTTTCTCCAGATCCTGGTATACCTGCAATTACAATTCAGACGTTTATTTTATTTTTTATTTTTTTTACTTGTGTCATCGCATGTCTCTGTTGCAACATTATAATTGCAGAGAGTAGTACTAATATTTTAAAATGAGATCACATTGATGTAACTATGAATGCAGACTGTGTGTAGTTTTCTTTATAGCCCTAACACAGTAACATACAAAAAGTAAATTGTATCTAAATAATATACCGGGGAGTCCATTGAAAGCCATTTTTTTTTCTTCCGCATCTCTGGAATCAGAGGGCGATGGAGGCACTTGTAGCTCTGTTCTCCCTCAGTCCAGCTGTGCACATCTTGGACGTGGTGCAGTATGGACAGCCATCGACGTTTTAGCTCCTGCATCAAAAACATTATGCAATTATGGACCTCTGTGACCAATATGTTAATTTTACAGGAAATGAAAAATATTATAAAATAATTATCCAAAGAATGTACTACTTTCTATTGGTTCAATATTTTCAACACAGACGTAAAGGGTCGTTTCCTCCCAACAGCAACGATATGATGATCACATACCTGTGTGTTGCCACTGCATGAAGCAGAGCAGAACCACATGTGGTTGTTCAGAGACCTAATTGGTGAAACAATACACAAGTTACACTCCTTTGCAGTGTGCGACACATGAGCGTTAGGGCCGATTCATACTCCTATTTTAGAGCCGAATAAAAGTCGGTTCGGCCCTGTAGAGCCTACAATGTGACGTCATTTGAGGTTCGGGGGGGGCGGGGACCGTCCTAAATTCGGCTCTTCGGTGCTACTGAAAACTTCTGACGAGCCGAAATCATTTCGGCACTACAGCGCCGAAACAGCGGTAAAATAAGAGTATGAATCGGCCCTTAGGCAATATACCTTAGTACATTTGATCGCTTGAAAACGTAGATATAATGCCCTATGACACCCCCCCCCCCCCACACACACACACACAAGCGGTGCAACTATAAATTATTTTCATATTATTATACTACAGAGGAAAAAAGACAGACGCACTGTGAGCTTGTAGATCTGCAAATTTGACTATTTTTGGAAGTTCAGACAACACTTTGCCGCTGTACACTACATGCTACAGATGTCTGCCTCTACTCAACGTGAGTGTTTGTGTAGCTATGGGTGTCTTATGAACATCTGTCCTTACCTTGACCAGTCAGCCAGTTCTCCCCGACCCTTCTTCCTGGATTTGGCCATCAGCTTCTTATTGAAACCTGAAATAGTAATTTAAATATGAAAACAATGTTGGGTTTATTTTCTGAATCATCACCTCAAAAAAATACAAAACATAGAATACAACATAGAAAATATCAAATCAGAGATTATGAATCACAATCCATTTACACATTATCTTGCACTTGCCTTTGACAGTGTGCCAGAGATCAAACTGGTGATCGATGTCGGGATATTGCTCCCTCATCATCTTCCTCACCGATGGTGACCGGTCAGTTGCGACCACCTCCACCTGCAGTCCCACATCTAGGAGCGTGTTGAGTGCCCGTTCGAAGCCAAGTGCTTCCATGGCCACTGAACTGGAGGCTTCTGTAACCTGCAAGAAGCACAAGAAGTTAGAGGGCTGAAGGGCGGGGAAAATATATATAGTAACAGTCGATTACGTTATGCAATAACGACCTAAATTACCTGCACTAGGTCAGTCTGCAAAATTTCTTGTGTGCCATCCAGCATCATGGTGTAATGGCAGTACTTGGCCGAAAACCCTGGTGAGTCACATCTGAGGTGATGAAGTAAAAAAACAAAACAATCAAAATGTTGTTCAATCAATGCAATGAATCTAAAACTAATTTTACACACAAGTACTACTATTTCTGATGTTTCCTTTATATTCTTCGTACACACCTTCCATCTCCGGACAGGTGGACTGGTATGGATGGTCCGGTTCCATCTTTCCTCTCCTCCTCTTCAACACAGAGTCTGGCCAGAATCTCGTCCCTCTGTGCTGTATATTGTGCCTCTATGGCAGGACCGAGGTATGACTTCTGCACGTCATAGAAGGTGGTGGGTTGGATCATATGTAGCTTCATTAGTGCGGCCCAATCCACCAATTCTGTGATGGTGCTCCCTGTGAACAGCACAGAGGCAGCACTGAGCAAGTTCACCTCAGGCATGCCTCTGATTTCAGGAGATGAAGTCCAGACACCAGAGTGTCCTCCAAGGCAGTCCCATCGAACCTTCATTTGTGCCCCGACATAGGTCACGTGTGTGTCGTTGATGGGCTTCCCACACTCCTGACACATCCTAAAAAGCTCTTTGAGCCTGGACTCGTATATGATCACCTTCGGCTCCTGCCAACCATTCACCTCCACCTTCACCTCCTGAGATGAAACTGGGGTGGCAGTGGTGCTTGAGTCATCTTCAGTGACATATGGTGGATCGTTGGGGTCAACACTGCTGCTACTGGTGTCCATAAGAGCCTAATTTACAAAGAAAGTGTAGAGCAAAAAAAATAATAAGCTAACACACTGACCACACTAACAATGGCCGTTGATAATGTCTCACTCTAACCGCATCTGAGGCAGATTCTACAAATGGCTTCTAAATCAGGGGTTCAGAAATACATCTGCTATTTTTGAACATATACATAACATATATCTGCCATTTTAATAGCCAATGCAAATACATAAAATTACACAGATGCTTTCCCGGTTTTAAGAGTTACAGTTTGTAGTGCAGCTTGATGTAGAAAATAACAACAATTCCCAAGTACAATGGAAAAACAATTACCGTAGCTACTTATCCATGATTCCCCATTTACACAGAGAGTCTATGTGAATTAGTTCAAACTGAGACAAGTAAACTGGTACTTACAGATTGACCTAGCATATGTAGCCCATATGGGATTGGCGTGCCTGGTGTCGAAGAGGAGGGTGTTCCAGCTACAAACTAAACAACAATAAAAAAGTTATTAGCATTCTCAAATGTCATTCTCACAGTCAGCATCAGAGACTCTCGATAGGTCAAATTCATTTACAGATATCACAATAATAACCATATGTACCCATAGGTTATGCAATCGCCATTTGCCAGTGTCTGTTACCTGGTTCATTCTACACACCCTTAGGCAGTGGGTCTCAAAATAGACACTAATAAACACTTAAACAGTGACTTTCTTACCTCTCTAAAGAGGACCTCTTCATTTGAAGCCTCTGTAGGTGGGCGACTCTACAGAGAAGAGGTTGACAACACAATCAGTGCTATACGAGTCAAGTGGCTAGCCTTTGCTTGTATATTACACATTATATATATATATATATATATATATATATATATATATATATATATATGCACATTATAATATACACACATAGGTTGCTGCTTACAGCATTTTAACTCCAAAAATACCTCGTTCCTACTTCTTTTGGCCAGGGTCAGGTCAGCAGAGGGTCTCTCCATGGACCCCTGGAGGTCCTAGCAAAATAAAGAAGAGTTTAATCACTATTATTTTACCAGCTATAAGTTAACCCAAGAGAGAATGTATAAGAATCAATTCATACAACATATTATTGACTGTTATTTCACAAGTGTTTGTCACGTAGGGTACTTGTACATTTACATACACGTGTTAGAACCACAGAACAACCAGTGTTACATTACACGAGTCAAGTGGCTAGCTTTTGCTTTTACATTACTAATACACATCTTAGTATGGCAATCATACCTCTGTTGTGCTTCTCTTGACGAGGGGCAGGGATGCTGATGCCCCAGGCTGGGGGTGGGGGAATACTGAGGGAACTGCGTCGTCCTTCAGCAATGTCTTTGCTTTCCTACGTTTTCCCTTGTCCATCAACTCTGCCAACATATTGCGGGTGAAGTCATCTTCTGTGAAATGCTGACTACACACGCGAAGAGGGAAGAGAACGCCTTCATCCGTGTTCTCGTCGTACCGGGGGTTTTTAATAGCTCTCAGCCACTGCTTACAAAGCTCCCGCCGATCCGACTTAGGGAAACGGTGATACGACAGTACTCCTTCCTTCTTCTTCTTTCTGGGGTCGTCACACCCAGGAACAACACAAAACATAGGCATGTTGTCTGTTGATCACCGAGTCCTTACTATGCTACTACTAGCCTACTCCTACTACACCTACTCCTTCTACTACTCCTACTTGCCTACTCCTTCTACTACTCCGTCTACTTCTACTACTCCGTCTACTACTACTACTACTCCTACTACTAAATGTCTAAATCTAAGGTACAACTTACTACTACTACTCCGTCTCCTCCTCCTCCGTATACTACTCCTCCGTCTCCTTCTACTACACCTACTTGCCTACTCCTACTTGCCTACTCCTACTACTCCGTCTACTACTCCGTCTACTTCTACTACTCCGTCTACTACTACTACTCCTACTTACTACTACTACTACTACTACTAAATGTCTAAATCTAAGGTACAACTTACTACTCCGTCGTCTCCTCCTCCTCCTCCTCCGTATACTACTCCTCCGTCTCCTCTACTAATACTACTACTATTATTATTATTACTCCTACTACTACTCCTACTACTGCTGCTACAACTACTACTACTAAATGTCTAAATCTAAAGGTATAACTTACTATTTCTATCACAACTACTGCTTCAACTACGGCTTCCAACTTTGCTCTCAAAACTCCTACACGCTACAAAGGGCGGACTCGGGCGGCGCGCTTTTTTTGCTTCGCGGGAGCGGATGTCGCGCAATGCACTGTGGGTATTGTAGGAAATGATATTACCGTGCCTCGGCTGGTTACATGACTCGTTCTCAGCCGCTGTTTCGCCAAATGAAAATATTTAGATTTTGTTCATGAACGAATGTCATACTAAAGCATGACAAAGGCCATGTTATAGTGGCGAACTGATCCTTTAAGTACCAGGTCTTAAGAACTGGAGGCGTGATCAATGCCATTTGGCTATTCTGAGTGGCCAAACGGCATTGACCACGCCTACAGGTCTTAAGTTAAGTAATAAGACCTGGTACTTAAGACACGCATAATACCGTCCTATGGGCAGTATTATGCGTGTCTTAAGTACATCATATTGTACATCATATTGTCTCTTTATTGTTAATGGCGTTTAATGTTTGTGTTGGCACCGTTTGTTTTACATCACCCTTACATCACCTAATCAACATGAGTTAGACTTTAATATATTAGCGCCCCTCACTTCACACGGGTGTGATTGATTTACAATGAGAAGCGGACGGGAGCTGGTGCCACTTGGACCAGGACTACAACATGACAACATGATTGAAATGGCCGCGGGTATGTGAGGCATATCACAGGGTTGAGCTCATTACCGTGATTATTTTATATGATTTTTCTTTGTGTATATATGTGTGTGTGTGTGTGTGTGTGTGTGTGTGTGTGTGTGTGTGTGTGTGTGTGTGTGTGTGTGTGTGTGTGTGTGTGTGTGTGTGTGTGTGTGTGTGTGTGTGTGTGTGTACATGCATATGGTGTGTGATATAAAATCTATTAAGATAAATAATTGTTCAGTTAGTGTATATACAAAGTGTGAAAGAGAAACTTAGAAGTGACTTTCAGTTTAGAGGGAGGGGCTGCAGAGAGCACTTGATATCTAAATGAATACATGCACAAGACAGACATAAAGGAATTAAGTATTAACAGTCTGGAGTTAATTTGCCAAATGCTGTGTGCTTAACCACGTATCAAATCACCGGAACAGGTTTCTTTTTCACAATACAAAGTCATACAAAGGAGAGCGTTTGTAATGCTCCGTCCACCATCTCGAAAGGGGCTCTATGCATATATGCCATTTTGGAAAGAACTTGGGCTCCTTCCTTCACAGGTGTTACCAATGACACTATAATTAACCCAGGAAGCACGGTCAGGACCTGGACGAATTAGTGACGTCTCGATTGGGGCCAGATCAAGACAAACCAAGACTAGTCACAGCTGACCCAGAATATCACCTGATTTCAGCCAACATAAATTTTACTCACTAAGACGGAGTCGGACGTCCCTGGATGAATCAGAGAGAGTCCGATAGAGGCCAGATCAACTTAAGTCATATCATAACTAGTCAGATCTGGCCCAGAATAAGCTATATTATTTAAACTGGTGAAGACGTCCTGGAAATGACGTAAAGATCATCCCCATATGGGCTGTGATCTGGCCTAGTCCTGAACGTCACCGGAGGACGTCATCATAACTTTGGCTTGTTGGGAAGGCTCTGATCCATTCTGGACAGAGTCAGGGTGCTACTATTGTGCATGTTGGCTCAGTGGAACCATGCACTCTGCTACACCATGGGCCTTGAAGTATCTTTGAATGGGTTCCAAATGGTCCCATCCAAATGGTCCCATACAGGTCTATAACTCTGATAGTGTACGAATGGAAACAAATGGTCCCGTAAGGGGTCTCTCAGTTAGGGGGACCCTTGAAATTAAAAAAGTTTGAGGACCACTGCACACTAAATGGAACAGAGCCTAGATTAGTGTCATCGGTAACGAGTAGGGATGGGGCCCGGAAGTATAGCAATAGTTATATAGAGCCCATTTGTCACAAATGATGATTTTATTATGTTTTTATTATTTTTCATATTTTTCTCTAATTTTATAAAAGTCAATGGGGGTGTTATCGCACTGAAACCGTGTCCAAATTTGGATTCATATGCAGATCCAGACTTTCTGTAGCATTGTTTGACAGGAGGTCAACCATCTGGATAACTGTTTTAGTTTGTCCTCTTGGTTAGCCGACACTGCTTAAGCTACCCCCTCTGCTTGAGCTATCTTGTCTTATCTTGTGTCTTGTCCTCCATGAACAAGTCATGGAAAAGTTTTGGATGGTATTGTATCTCTTATTGGGGGGAGATGACAGGCAGAAAAACATTGCATCTACATATTTTCTTTTTTTTTTCATAAATGAATGCCCTATTTCAAGGGTTTTGAACCGGTGATTTGTGGATAACTGTGGGAAAGCGGTTAACTTTTTTGTTTTTTGTTTTTTGAGAGAGAGTGTGAGAGTGTAGGGAGCAGTGAGATGGTGGAGGGATAAAGCTCCTGGTGTTTGTGTGATGGGGTGGAATGAAGTACAATATCAATATCAGTGGTCATTAAGAGCTTGCTCTTCAATTCCAAAAGTACTTCAAGCTTAACTACGATGTCCATACTGTCTCAAGAGGCACATGTATGACATAGTCATGAGTTGTCAGGCAGAATTCCCAGAGCTTACAGTAAATGCAAAGTGTGTATCTCTACAAGAGTAGTTATTCTACACTGGCATATCCGAAGAATAAAAGCAGGGCTAGGTTGGACCTCCTCCCCAGCCAGGTTTATTCTTAGTCAGGATTGATTGTTAGCCAGCTTAGGTGGTTCGGGCATCTGGTTAGGATGCCTCTCGGGCGGAGAGGCATCCTCGAGGCACGTCCCACTGGGAGGCGACCCCGGGGCAGACCAAGGTGCAGTTGGGGGAAACACATAGACTCACTGGCCTTGGAACGTCTCGGGATCCCCCGGGAGGAAGTCACTAATGTTGCTCTGGAGAGGGAAGTCTGGAGCTCTCTGGTGGAGCTGCTGCCCCGCGACCCGACTACGGACAAGCGGTTGAAGATGGATGGATGGAGGATTGATGATCCGTGGTTCGCAATCAGTTGAGAACTATACTGCCTTATTTTGTACTTTCTCACGTGCTCACATGCATGGTCTCGCATGGTTCACATGCTGCCATTCTGTCACGTGCTCACATGCATGGTCTCGCATGGTTCACATGCTGCCATTCTGTTGTTCTCAGACATAGAACGGGCTCTGTTTGCCGCGTTCGGGTCCAGAAAGTTCAGAGCCGAGAGCTGCGCCACGTGCTCACTAGTTAAACCATTCTCCCTCTTTCCCGTTGCCAGGACATTGTCCTCTGACGTCCTCATCTTGGTCATGTTTTCATTATTTTTCTCCGCAGAGATCATTTGGGGTGGGGATCCTCCCGAATCCTCCTCCCCCGCCTCCAGAACCGTGTTTGTTCTCTGTTGCTTCTTCTGCTCTGCAGAAGAGAGGAGCTGTTGTGACAACGCCTCTTTCTCTCTGTTCAGTTGGAGTCTCTCCTCGTCCCATTTGTTCCTCAGCTCCCTCCTCTCTTCCTTGAGGGATACGATCACCTGGTAGTTCCTCTTCTCCTCGGCTTCCACTTCCTCCAACCTCTTTTGCATTTGCAGGAGGTTGAGGTCCGCGGCCTTCCTCTCTTCCTCCATGATCGCCCTCGCTCCCTCCATCTCTTTAATCGTCTCTTCCAGCGTCAGGTTCTTGGCCTCTGCGGTGTTCCGCTCCTCCTCCGCAGCCTTAACCTTCTCTTCCATTTGCAGGATGGCGTCTCGTGTTGTCTTAATCTCGTTCCTTATGTCTTTGCACTCCTGTTTCGCGGAGAGTAACTGCTCCACCAAAGCCTTTTTGGCTCTCATCAGAAGGAGTTTCTCTCTTTGGTCTGCCAACAGTTCCTTTTCTTGGAGTTTTAGTTTTTCGGACAGTGCCTCTTTTTCTCTAATCAGTCGGAGTGTCTCCTCCGTCCTCTCTTGCTCCACGTCTTTGATCTTCTCCTCGTGTAGCTTTCTTTCCTCCTCCCACTCTTTCTTCTCCTTGACGAAGGTCTGGTCCATTTCCTCCACAGTGGCCTTCAGGAAAGTGCTCATTTGCGTCTTTTCTCTTTTGTGAATGTAGTAACCGGATGTAAGTGCCGATGCGGCCAAGGCAACACCGCTGACGACTTTTGGGTCAAACATAATTGTAAAGTTTAAGTTTCTGCTTTGATTCTGCTATCAGTAGGTCTATATGGTCAAAAAGTTACTAAAGGGCTCAATGTGAGGTGCAAATGGACAGTGGTTAGATGCAGTTTCTGACACAATTATTTATACGCAGTATGTCATTACTTGATCTGTCACAGCTCCACGCTAATTGGAACAGAGTATTTTAACTTTGTATTTTATATCTGCCAGGCTCCTGCGTTGTCAACACAATGAATGACAGGCAAGTTGATATATGAAGCCAAATATGGACATGTGTGATGCCAGCCCAAATCGGCATGTGTGCCCAGATTACATGCCCCCGACATTACTGCCATTTTATGGCAAATACATTTGTTAAGCAGAATTATGCCCAAATATGGACCCACCTGTCACTTTGCTGACATCAAAGCTGACTGACATCATAGCAATTGTCTGATGGCCAAATATGGGCAATCTGATCCATGTTGAATTATATTATATATTTGTTTTCTTTCCATTAAAAAAAGAGGAAAAACAAATATTTCAGTATAGAACATAAGTTATGTGAACATATAGATTTGATAGAGCAGAATTGTCTGACCCTCTGACAGGCATGTATGTGTAGGACATGATCATGACACCA
Organism: Electrona antarctica; assembly: GCF_951216825.1. Taxonomy (NCBI): domain Eukaryota; kingdom Metazoa; phylum Chordata; class Actinopteri; order Myctophiformes; family Myctophidae; genus Electrona; species Electrona antarctica. The sequence goes on along the minus strand of NC_136801.1, from coordinate 39,926,050 downwards.
CACAGAAAGTTAGGAAAGTGCCCCATCTTGTGACAAAGCACAGGGACTACACACGTGCTACATTCACTACTGTGTTATAGCAGATATAGCTCAACCTGTTGGACTGTTTCAACCAATAACTATCTACAATTATACATGTGTTAAATAGAAGCACAAGTTGAGACGATTAACCATCTAAGTCCATGATTTATTCTGACCCCTCCTATATCTGTCCTGAAACTTATCCATAATTTATACATTATGGATAATCATAATTAGTATGAACTAGATTCGTCATTCGTCTCAACTGCTCAATTGACATCTGGTCCCTGTCCCCTGGTATGTTGTTGGTAAATTGTTGTTGTTGTTAGTAACAACAATTGTTACAGTAATTGCAATTGTGCATGGCAAGGCAGCCTGACGCATATAGTTAGAAGAGTGGGCACCTCAGTGATAAATTGTCTTTCTTTTTCCTCCATAATGTAAAAAAAACGTTAAATGTTAAATGTTTAAAAGTAAAGTACATGATTAGGACATGCTTAAACATTTGAGAATTAAGGTCTAAATATATAATATTAATAATAATAATATAGAGCCTGTATCTACTCTTTGGGCATACACAATTAAGACGTTGAAGCATAAGTCTGATAATGATGCACTGTGCAATGCGTGCATGTTCACATCATGCATAGGCTACTCTACATTACTAAGACCATTTTCACCATCTCATGTACCTTTTAGTTTTTGATTGATTGATTGATTGATTGATTGAAGTATGTAACAGTTTGCAGAATTACAGTACATTTCAAGTACAACTCAATACAAAAACGGTCAACTGTGAGTGGACGACACGACACCATAAAGTATTACACTTGTTTACAAGAGGGTCCACCATTTTCAATTCATCATAACATTTAGAGACGAGATATACACTTCTATATTATAGCCCAAAACAGGAAATCATCATGAAGGAGGTAAAAAGGGGGGAGGGGGGGGACAAAAAGGGGTGGTTGGGGAATTCAGATTTTACGGGAGCCAGTTTCGAATTGCAGCTGTCCGTAGGTGCCCTTTGAGGGCGGTTTTGAAGGAGTCAAGGGACTTACATGTCTTAATGACCGTTGGTAGGGCGTTCCACATTTTGGTGGCATAGGAGCGAAATTAATTTTAAGTTGCACATGGTTTGTTGAACTCCCTCTGGTGTTGTGGGTGTGGACTTTGTTGACATTAAGTATTTAGACAGGTACATCCGGGTATCATGGTGGTGTAGAGAATCTTGTGGACCAGACCCATTGCAAGATGCTGTACTCTGTCGTCAACCCTAAGCCATTCCAGCCTGTGAAATGGGCAGGGGTGAGGTGGGTTCGGGGAAAATAGTAGCTAGGCCTACTATTTTTTTTAGGGGTGCCAGCGCCTCCTATATACAGGTTTAATGTTTGTTTATTAGTTCAATGTTTGTTTTAAAAACGTCATTGACAATGAAGAGAAATTAATTTTGTTTGTTTAGTCACTAACACAAACATTAAATCTCATTAACAATAAAGATAATTTAATGTTTGTTTTGACACCGTTTGTTTTACATCATCATTACATCACCTAATCATAGCAACATGAGTTAGACTTTAATATATTATATATAGTTAGATTAATAGAGGTTACACCACTTACACGTAAAACATATACGTATTACGTTTGAGTTGATGGTAAGAGCGCCCCTCACTTCACACGGGTGTGATTCTTCTTCTTCTTCTTCTTCTTCTTCTTCTTCTTCTTCTTCTTATTATTATTATTATTATTATTATTATTGACGTATTCAAAAGTAATTTGGCATAGGCTACTACTAAATAAATTATCATAGTAATAACGGATACACAACGCCCTCTCCACCAGGGGGCGAAATTAAGGCAGCAACTCCTAAGAGCAACTCCCAGTGCCGACCCGGAACATCTTCCATCCATCTCATCCGCGTGTTTGTTTACGTTCCATCAGGGCTGAAACAAAAGACAGAACAGTCTGTGGGAGAGAGGAAAACAAACAAAAATGTCGATTAAACGGGGAAAACTGTGCAAAATCGAGTATTTTCGGTCGTCGGTGAGCGAACAGGTGACGTCGGCGGGAGAGGAGATATTCCGGCTGTTGGAGAAACAACCGTCCGGGGCCGCCGACGAAGCGGAGGAGGACGCCGCGGCCAGGACGAGGCTGCTCCGGCGGCGTGTGGGCGAGCGGTTGGCCGCCGCCGTGGACTCCATCTGCGGCCTCTTCCAGAGGGAGGTGGACGAGTACGAGAGCGTGCTGGACCACCAGAGCAAGCTGCTGGACATGGTGTTCAACCCCCACAGCAAGCTGCACCACCACGCCGCCGGGACAGGTTTGTTTGTAGTTAGCCCTGGGTCCAGTTCTTACAGCGAGTCTCTCTCACTGACGCCCTGCTGGAGTCCCGTCCACTGCTCACTAGCAGCTTTTTCCACTGCGTGCGAGGGTTTACAATTCCCCGAAAATAAACAAAACGACGTAACTACTCACCGACACAAAGCCTGCTAGACCTTGGTAAAAGTCTATTCTCGAAGCTGGGAAGTTTCTCAGGTCCCCAGCTTCTCTCGCCCAGGGGGCTCCGGTCCCTCGTCCCCTGGCTGTGAGGCCAGCCCGCCCGTCGAGATTCTCGCTGTAAGCACTGGACCAGGGCTAGTTTGTAGTGTACAACTAGTTCCCAAAATGTTTCATGTCAAGGACCCCCCCCCAAATTGACACAAATTAGCCCGCGGACCCCCCATTTGAAAAGACATGCCAGGGAACCCCATAAGAGAAGATTTGTACGTCTCTGGCAGTGATTTCTCTAGCCCTAGAGGCTAGAACGGCTCTGTTGTTACATACATTGCAAAGTATTTCACATACAGAGCCATAGAACGGTCCTGCTTAATTTCTGTTCGGGTTCAAAATCGGTGGCCTAAATGTGATAAATGCTCCGTTTGTACTCCCCCATTAAATAATTCCAAAGACGTGGAGTGAAATATGGTCCTCTAGTTTTATATCCATGTGAAAGTTCTGGCACAAAACGTGTATTTAGTCAATTATGTCCACTTTTTCACGAGATGCACACGGACGTCTTTCTCTCCGGGCAAAGGGGCCCGGAATGATCGCTGGACTGATTTTACGAATACGTCCTGTTTACCGCAGACGTCATCACCAATTGACCAGGGAAACACAAAAGTTTGGGTCACACAATTGGCAGGTGGTGTGATTAATTACCCAGCACCTATCGCAAGGCACCTGCCAATTGTTCATTGTTCGATCATTCCGGGCCCCTTTGCCCGGAGAAAGACGTCTGTGTGCATCTCGTGAAAAAGTGGAGATAATTGACTAAATACACGTTTTGTGCCAGAACTTTCACATGGATATAAAACTAGAGGACCATATTTCACTCTACATCTTTGGAATTATTTAATGCGTGAGTACAAACGGAGCATTTATCACATTTAGGCCGCAGATTTAGAACCCGAACAGAAATTAAGCAGGACCGTTCTATGGCTCTGTATGTGAAATACTTTGCAATGTATGTAACAGAGCCGTTCTAGGGCTATGATTTCTCAACCCGTTTCATTTCAAGCACCCCCAGTTTGACATGCATTAGTCTACGGAGCCCCATTTAATGGCATTTCTATCTCTGGGACCCCCAATTTAGATTGAAAAATCAACTCTCAGAGTGTACAAATGAGTTACAAACCCATAAGGGTCCATTTGGTTCCAAACTATCATTTAGCTGGGGACCCCCTGGAACTCCGTCAGGGACCCCTGGGGTTCCCCGGACCCCACTTTGGGAACCACGGCACTGGTGTATAGTGTAAAGGTGGTTGCACACCGGCCGCGTTTTTCGGAAAACCGATGGAGAAACGCTGCTAAAAATCCGAATTTGCATCCGATTCGCGTCCGGTGTGTGGAGACCTTAAGTGTACCAGAAGAAATAGCCATATGGTTCACATGACGCTTATGTCATGTTTCAGGGCTACAGAGGAAACTGCTGCTCCCTGGGCATGATGTCACAAAATAGCGATGTAAATTGTAGATTGGCTATTTTTGGCAAAGACGTTTGCTGGTGTAGACCGGAAAAATCGGTCCAAGTAGTCTACATTGTCACTGTCTGGTGCAGTGGTTCCTAAACTGAGTTCCAGGGGGTTCCAAACTATAATTTAGCTGTGGTCTATTTTGTACACTCTCAGAGTTAAATTAACATTGATTTTACAATACAAATTGGGGTCCCAGAGATAGAAATGCCATTAAATGGGGGCGCGGCTACAAGCTTAAGTTCAAAATATTGGTTAAAGTGGTTAAACGAGAATTCCATACTAGAAGGCTTTCTTACCTTTTATTTGTAGTTGTTACGTCCCCACCAAAGAGGTCCAGGTGTTATTTTGTGCAAAAGCGCATTATTAGCTATTTCCCCTAATATAAACCCTCAATGAATTGCATCGAATTGAATGGGGCTATGGGGTGTTGTGCTAATTCGCTTATTTCCATCGCTCAAAAATCATTTCCTCTCTTCATAATGTAAATAGTATCCCAAGCGGCACACTTTACTACTTATTTCAATGGAAATAAGCAAATTAGCACAAAAACCCAACCCCCATTGAGGGCTTATGGTAGGGGAAATAGTCAATAATGTACTTTTGCACAAAATAACACCTGGACCTCTTTGGTGGGGACGTAACAACTACAAATAAAGGTAAGAAAGCCTTCTAGCATGGAATTCTCCTTTAAAACTAAGCTAAGGTGACCGAGATGCGTTCCAGGTCTTAAAGGCTTAAAGAAAGAAAGAGACCGTGCTGCTCGTAGCCTGGAACTCACCTATGCTTTTTATGGCATAGGCAGCTCCTGCCGGCAGAAACTATGCGCAGCTGCTAGACATGAGACTAATTAATTAGAGCGACAGAGAGAGAGAGGAGTGTGTGTGTGTATATGTGTGCGTGAGTGTGTCAATTTAACAAAGGTGCAGACGATCAGAAATCAGCAGAGAGTGAGTGATGTTTGCACTACTCTATGCCGAATTGAAGTGGACTCGGACCCAGACTTTTTTTTTCTCCCTGGAAATAAAAACTTCTGGGTTTCCGAGGCTAAGTGAGTAGTAGCCTCGGTACCCAGGCTTTAATTTTCGTAATTTTTTTTAAAGCCTGGGAAAACGCATTGGCTGCTCTGGTCCAGAAGTGGGAGTCAACCCTTCCGGGTCGCTCCAAATGATGTGACGTAGTGCTGCACTAGCTTGGGGGGGGGGGAGGAGGGTCCGGGGCTGACGGACAGATCGGTGAACCAATCGGGGCGTGCGCAAATCTCAGCCGCGACCCGCCCCTCTAGACCAGAAACCTTTTAGCTCAGGCTAAGTGAGTAGTGTTGTAACGTTAGAAATAGTCATCTAGGAGGGACCATAAGTAGATACTATAAAATTGTAAGCAAACTCATCGTTCTAGAAGATATCGGTGACATTTTGGCATGTAATGATATCATATATCGATATAAACTGGTGGAAATTTAAATCTATTTAATAAATACTGTTGATTTTTTTTAAATACATATGTTAACCCATTTAGACCTGACGTCGAAATAAAATAAAAAGTCTTCTGAAAGAATATATATTCAAAGATTTGTGCCGCATTTTCACGATTTAAAAGAAAATAGCAGACCTACAAGCTCATAGCGCGCCACCGAGTGGCTCGCTTTGAGCTTGTAGATCTGCTATTTTTCAATAGCTAAAGTATAACATAATGCTTAGTTAAAACACCAAAAGGGGTTCCCGCCCAGAATGGGTTAAAAAAGCAGGGTTTGAGATTTTCAGTATTGAAACGGTATTTTAAAAGAAAAAAGACTATACTGGATTTGTGTAAGAGAAATAATAATAAATCCTTGATCTCCCACTGCTCCAGAACGAGAGGAGAGGACCCCCAGGCTGGTCCAGGAGGAACCAACGCCTCCACGGATGAAAGAGGAACAGGACAAGCGACAGAGAACACGGGCGGCGGCTGCTGGGTCAACGCTGACGTTACTGGATGGGGCAACGCTCCCCATCGAGAAGTGGGGCGACACACTCTCAGGTAAAACAATAAATACATAAATAAATCTCGGGTTTAGAGTTTATAGTCCCACAGGGAAGGATTAGACTGCCCTACACACAGTGACAGTCACATCTGTCATTAATTAATGGTCTTGATTGCCTATGCGGTCAAGTTATAGGGAATGCACAGGCTCACCGTCTTAATAGCTGCTGCCACGTGCCTGGCAACATGACTTCCAACTCCAAGTAATTTGGAACAAGGAGTCAAGGACACACTCTAACATCTCTCTCTCTCGCTCTCTCTCTCTGTCTCTCTCTAGAAAGGTGTGTGTGTGGGGGGGGGGGGGGGGGGGGGGGGGGGGTAGTTGCGCTGCGCACCTGACAAAGTGATATACTTCTCCAGTACAGTGGTGCAGGACAGAGAGTGATATGTGCAGGATGGACTGTAGTAAACAATAAATACTTTTCCCCCTCCTGTATAAACATCGGGACATTGGATTAAATAAACACCGATTTCCACTGATGTCGGGCATCGGCGCCCAAAATGACCGATACATCGGTGCGACCGACGGATCGGTCGGGCTCTAGTTGTGAGCTTGTAGATCTGCTAATAGCTTGTAGATCTGGTATTTTCAGAGTGCAACACCCGAGCACAACCACACAAAATTACTTTCTACTAGATCTCTCCTCCACTAGTCCCTCCCTAACATTAGTCTAGTTTCTATTTGTTGACAATGTCAATACATTTAGCCCTCGTTTTAGTCATCTTAGCTTAGTACTTATTTTGTTTTTGTTTTGTTTTCATCAGTAAAAAAAGGAAGCCGTCGGAACATTTTTCTTCATAATTTATGTCACCGAAATTAACACGGCTATGATGCCAGTTCTGTGGCGTCACTATCGATGTTGTTATTCTTCTCCTCCTAGACTTCCTGCCACTGCCTGTCACTAAACAGGCGTCCCCTGAACATCTAGAGAGGATAGCCGGTCTGGTCAAGGAGGAACCGAAGCCTCTCCAGATTGCAGACAAACAGAAGGAGCTACGTCAGAGACCGAAGGTAGCCAATGCATCCATCATGACCGTAGCAGTGAAAAGCGAAGGCGATGGCGAAAACGGAAAGACGGAGCCTCTAGCCAGCACCTCAGCTGAGCACGTGAAAACACGAGCTAATGTAGAGGGCTACGGAACGTCGCAGCCAAATAGCGACGAGCAGCTCCTCTCTTCGCGAGGTTCTGAATGTGACAACGAAGACAGTGACGACGAGTGGGAGAACACCGGGGTAGAGGGCTATGATTCTGAATCTGACGATAAACGGTGTGATGATTTGGGTCAGACCAGGGAGGCTCAGTCAGCTACATTGGCATCACTCAAGACAGAGAGTGTGGAAGGACAAACATCGTCTTCGAGCAGCAAGCCGTCCCAGGACCTTAAATCGTCTAAACGAAGTACGTCCGTGAAACGAAAGAGGAAGGGGGCTGAAAAGTCCTTCAGTTGTACAGTCTGTGGCAAAGTGTTTAACCGCAGTGGGAATCTCAAGATACACATGAGGACTCATACCGGGGAAAAACCCTTTAATTGCGCAGTTTGTGGCACCGGGTTTAATCACAGCGGGAATCTGAAGATACACATGCGAGTGCATACGGGCGAAAAGCCATTTTCTTGTACGGTTTGCGGTAAAGCCTGTGGCAATAAGGGAGATCTGACGAGACACATGCGGATTCACACGGGCGAAAAGCCGTTTAGTTGTACGCTCTGTAGCAAAAGCTTTAAACAAAGTGGACAACTGAAGATACACATGAGAGTACATACGGGCGAGAAACCCTTTACTTGTGCGGTTTGTGGTAAAGGCTGCGGCGATAAGGGAGACCTGATAAGACACATGCGGATTCACACGGGCGAGAAGCCCTTTACTTGTAACGTCTGTGGTAAAAGTTTTAACAGAAATATAACTCTGAAGACACACTTAATCATTCATACGGGAGAGAAGAACTTCAGTTGTGCAATTTGTAACAAAAGCTTTGGTGGGAATAGAGAACTAAAGCGACACATGATGACACACACGGGGGAGAAGCCGTATACTTGTGCAACGTGTAAGAAAAGCTTTAATCAAAGTGGAAGTCTAAAGAAGCACATGAGAATACACACCGGGGAAAAACCCTTTAGTTGTACTATTTGTGGCAAACGTTTTATCCAAAATGAACATCTTAAGATACACATTAGATCCCATACGGAGGATAAGCCTAAGGTGGCCGAGCTCAGTGTTCTACAAATTGACCCTGCAAAGTCCGAAAACACATTCACCAATTAGACAGCTCATACACATACTTTTATAAATGGCTGCACATTGTCAAACACGGAAAACCCATGTACCCATTTGACTAATGTGTCCTACATGGCATTTTAAACACGTTTTAACCCATTCTGGGCAGGAACCCCTTTTGGTGTTAGCATTAAGTTATGCTTTAGCTATTGAAAAATAGCAGATCTACAAGCTCGTAGCGTGCCACCGAGTGGCGCGCTACGAGCTTGTAGGTCTGCTATTTTAGAAAAATCGAAGAACGACTGACATAGAAACATAGCTTTTTCAGAAAACTGTCAGGATGTAGAAGACATTTTTTGAATCGGGTCAAAATGGGTTAAATCGAGAACTTCCAATGGACGCGGTGCATCCGGCTTTGTAGAGTGTCTCTATGCGAACACAATTATCTGTGTTCGGGGGAGGGAAGCTGGGTGAATAATGATCACTGATTATAGTCCTGCAGGCTGGGGGCAGCAACAGTCATCAAGGGGTGTTCCAAATGTGTGTGGGGAGGAATCAATTGGCATAACGACTACATTGGAGAGAAAAGGCAATTCACAATCATCAACATCAATAAAAAAAGCATCTGCTTGTAGATCAGCGAAGAAAGGTCCTGGGTTTGATTCCAGGGGCGTGTCGTCGGCACCCATAAACTAGGTGGGGTTATCAAAAGGGCCTTTCTGTGTGGAGTTTGCAGGTTCTCCCCGTGTCCCCTAGGGCAGGGGTTCCCAAAGTGGGGTCCGGGGTACTTGAAGGAGTTCCAGGGGGTACCTAGCTCAATTAGAGATAGTTAGGAACCAAATGGACCCATATGGGTCTGTAACTCAGAGATTGTACAATTGGACCCTAACAGGTCCATTTGGTTCCATTTGTACGCTCTCAGAGTTAAAAGTGGTTTTACATTATAAATTGGGGTACGAGAGATGGAAATGCCATTAAATCGGGGGTCTGTAGCATAATGCGTGTGAAACTGGGGAGTCCATGAAATTAATGTTTCGGAATCACTGCTAGAGCTGTAAAAATCCTCCCTTATCGGGGTCACTGGCATATGTTTTCAAATGGGGGGTCCGTGGCCTAATAAATGTTGATTTGGGGGTCCTTGACACGAAAAAGTTTGGGAACCACTGCCCTAGGGTAGCTACCCTCACATGTTCTCCCCGTATCCCGTAGGGTAGGTACCCTCAGAAAAAACATGCAGTTATCCTGGTCTCTAAATTGCCTCCGCCTGACCAGCTGCAGGGCACCTGATGGAGGGGAAAGGAACTGCTTGGAATAGCGTGTTCCTTCCACGCACTACATCCAACTGGGGACAACTAGGTCAATTTGCAGTGCATTGGGCTCTCGGGTCATCTCACTCACACTAAATAAATGTATAGTTAAAGTATTCTAATCTAGTATGATTATGAAAAATCATTGACACTAAAGCAGTGGATCTAAAGCACTGACTGAATGAAGTCAACAAAATGACTTTATTTTGTTTGTTTCTTTTTACTTCCTGTATGAAAACAATTTGTTACCTAGCTTTCCTGGATGTTAATAATCATATTTGCATTCATACTAGTGTGAATTTGCATTGGCCTCATGTTTTGATTCCGAGTCAATAATTTGATTCTGAAATACCTGCATCTCAGTTGTCAATATTGTTCTATGTTACTGCTAATGGCTACTTTTCCATCAAATGAGTCAAATACTAATCATGCACTACTTATTTTATTAAGTGCTAACATGATGTGTTTATAATCACGCAAACAATGTTTTAACATTCAATTTAAACGTGTTAACCTACATAAATGGTATATGCCTAACATACGTACTGTATTGTGAAGATGTCCAGTAATCAAAACCAACATAAATCCTTCTGCACTGCATTACAACTTATCTGCCTGTGAAAAAACGAATTTGCATAGTAGCTGTAAGAGAAGTGCACAACCACCGTTGAGTCAGCAGAAGCACTCAAAAGTGGACATTTCACAGCGAAAGGAGGAATTGTCTTTCTCAAATGAAGTCTGAGGGTTTTGGGAAGGTAGTATTTTTTTCCCCCACAAATGTACCCGTGAGGAAGCGGCCGCTTTACAATTCTGTGTCTTAACCCTTTTGAGTATACGGTAGACATTTTGTCCAAGAGTGATTGACCAAGATGGTGGGTGGGTGGGGAGGATTGGGAAAGGAGTTGTGGGAGAAAATATAAAAACAAAGAGTTGTATTTTCTTTCTGTGAAACTTGCATATGATGTCATACTCTTTGAATAAAATGTATTTAAAAAAAAGCACACCCGTGTGAACTGAGTGGAGCAGTGATGTCATACACTAACCATAGCAACCATGCTCACCTGTACATGGGGCCACGTATACACATACATAGATACAGACAAAGCTGGTTATTGGAGTGGTTTGCACCACTCAAAAAAAAGAGTGATTGACCGTACTGTGTACCCTGTGTGTTACTGAAACAAAGTATATTTATTTGTTTCTTTATTACTTTGTTTTTGAGTGGAAACGATGAAGCCAAGGTTGACTAAATCCTGATCCAAATTGATAATAGGAGAATAAAACCTGCACTCTCAACCCTCAAGTAATAGTACGAGTCTTGTTTATTAATGTTGTAGGAGCCGCACTTCCAGCACCAGCAGTCAAACCAAACGGACGTGTTTCGGCGCGCAGGCCTTCGTCAGTGTAGGAATTTGTGGAAATGCCGTGATTATATAGAATTTCTGATGAATTAAAAAAAGCCATACAGCCATGTCAAATTAAAAGAACATTCATAATAATAAAAAAGCAGACAGAATACCATATAAGGAGTCATCAGTATCTCATCATGACAACAAACAAACAATACCAAAACAATATTCATAGAAAACAGTTAAAACACCAACTCTTCATTTAGACCTTTTAGGAAATGCAGTATTTAAGAAATGAATCCAAATTACTATTTGCAATAATAACCGGTCTCTGTCCCCACCTCTCTTTAAGGGATTGACATATTCTATGCCTTGAAACCTCAGTGTGCATACCGGTATGCCATGTACAGTAGGCTACTGTTTGTCTGGCTATAGCAGATTTTTAGGTGGTGTAAACCACTCCTACAACTGGCTTTGTTAGTTTACGTGTCTGTCCGTACCAAAACAAAAATCACACCCGTGTGAACTGAGTGGTGTAAGGTCTTATATAGCCTGTCTGACGTAATGAAATCATGTCTGACGTAATGAAATCACACCCGGGTGAACAGGGTGAACATAGCAACCATGCTAATTTTTTCTGCACAGACTAACAAAGCCAGTTGTAGGAGTGGTTTACACCACTCAAAAATGAGCATGGTTGCTATGGTCACCCAGTTCACACGGGTGTGATTTCATTACATCAGACATTACGTCAGACCACAGCTGATCAGTCTATATAAGACCTTACACCACTCAGTTCACATGGGTGTGATTTTTCATCTTTTGTTCTGATAATGCTTTTATGTTCTGTGATTCTGGTTCTTAACTCCCTTTTATGTTTTGTTCTACAAGTAATTCTCCCTTCTTTTACATTTGATAATTCCACCAAACCCTTTTCTATGGCTTTGTGTAGGAGTGCTTCCAGATTAGGTCATATAGCAACTCCAAAACGGAAGTTGGTACTAATAGGCTAATATATTATCGCAAAGATGGACACAATCTTATCAACGAAAACCACCCGGATGCCCGACATGAATAGCAAGTCTATTGTCATAAAGGTATTTCTATTGTTATAATGGACGGTACAGCTTGTCTGAGTGGAAGCTAAACTGCCTTTTGTCTTTAATGCAATGCCTCATGTCAACCAGCAGGTGTCCTACCAGACCACAGGATGTACATTTCTCATTGAAGATAACCACCACAGCTGGTATCAGTGTTTATTATAATTTGTTGGGTCTTGTTGATTATGTTGGCTTAATTCCTAATGTTGTTTGAACCATGGGCTCTCAAACATGTTCATGTCAAGAACCCCTATTGGTCCACCGAGTGTCAAGAACCCCTATTGGTCCACCGAGTGTCAAGAACCCCTATTGGTCCACCGAGTGTGTGTGCACTGTTTCCCTTAAGCCTAAACATTGTTTTACTAGTTTGAAAACTATTTTAAAATAATTCAAATTACCCATCTACAAGCACACACAGTGTCCATGTAGATTATTTTTTTCTTTCTTTCTTTTTTAATGATTACAACGTTTAGGCATACATGTGTACACTCGTGCGTGTTTTCGGGCCGAATAATAATAGCGTAGATTATTGTCCTAACACACATTAAATGTCATTTACGTCATATGTGTCTGAGCAAATCGGCTATTTATGTGTTAACAAAAACATTAAATGCCACTGACAATGAATGGAGAATTTACATCATATGTAGACGAGCAAATCGGGTATTTTTGTCCTACACAAAGATTACATTCCCCTTGACAATGAACGGAGAATGATGATGTACGATGATAAGAGCGCCCCTCATTTCACACGGGTGTGATTTTTGTAATAATGATTGAAATCTGCAAAGTAACTAGTAACTGAAGTTTTGAAATAATTGTAGTGGAGTAACAGTATAATATTTGCCCCCATGAGATGTAGTAAAAGTATTTTAAATTGGAAAACACTCCAGTAAAGTAAATACCTCAAAATTGTACTTGTCCAATGACACGCCCCAAAAATATCATTATCATACTGTACTATGTGTATCACGTGGTCTCGGCTAAAACAGGCTAGCCTAGTCTAGTCGTTTGGACTGGCAAAATATGACATTGTTTTTTGAGGGGTGCTAGCCCCTCCTATGTCCAGCTGTGTGTGTGTGCGCGTGTGTGTGTGTGTGTGTGTGTGTGTGTGTGTGTGTGTGTGTGTGTGTGTGCACTGTAAACAAACTTTGTCCTAACACAAACATTAAATGCCATTGATAATGAATGACCATTCTTACGTCAAAGTGTAAACACAAACATTAAAAGCTGGACATGATGATGTATGATGATAAGAGCTCCCTCACTTACATACAGGTGTGACTCACACTCGAGTCCCACTCCCACGATCTCCTCCGGTCACCAGCTGTGGTGGAAATAATGCAAATGTGCTCCTCTCCTTTCCATGCCATACTGGAAGGCAGCATTCAGGAGAATAGCTCTCCTGAACTTGGAACGCACCATTTTGCGTTGAACAAATTTGTTTAGAAATCCATGTCGTACGTCGCATCTCCACTATAGTAATGAGTGCTGGCTTGCACCCTGAAAATAGCTGATCGATAGCAAAATTCTACAAGCAGATCTACAAGCTCACAACGCGTCGCGCTGCGATACGTTGAGAGCTTGTAGATCTGCTATTTTTGTTAAAAAGTGCCCTCTTACGGGATTTCAGCCCCTGCCTCTCTAACACTCTCTGCATGTCCCTGGTAGTCTCGCCCGCAGAGCTGTCCCCGGTATCCGATGCTCTGTGATTTTGTAGTATAACGGCCATACATTCATGCTGACATCCTCAGTATTTCAGTTGGTCGTTCCACAGAGGGGCATTAGTTAAAAGTATGCCGAGTATAAACACTTCAGTTGACTTGGGGAACTCGGCTCGTCACGCCTCCGCTCTCCAGTCCAAAGTAGACCTTCTCGGCCATGTCCACGAACAGCCCGGTCTCCACCACACCCGGGATCATCTTGATGGCCACGTTGACCTCTCTCCAGTTCTGCGCACGCTCAAACGTCCAGTCCAGGATGAAGTTGCCGTTGTCGGTGACGACTGGTCCCGCCTTACCGACGGCCATCCTCAAATTGGCCTCCCCTCCGAAGCGCGTGGCGATGGTCCTGGAGATGGGCACGTAAGCCATGGGAATGACTTCAACGGGGACCCCCTTCTTCCACCGCTGGCCCAGGGTCACGGAATCCTTCCCGAAGTCGGCGACGACTATGAAACGTTTAGCGCAGCCGGCCACTATTTTCTCCTGCGTCAGGCAGCCCCCTCCGCCTTTGATCAACGTGAGGTCCGAGTCCACCTCGTCGGCCCCGTCGATGGCCACGTCCAGCTCCGGGTGTCTGTCCAGGTCGGACAGGTTGAGGCCATGCTTGAGGATCAGCTGACGGGCCTGGAAGGAGGTCGGGACGCAGACGACGTTGAGTTTCTCCAGACGAACCCTCTCGGCTAATCTGTCCACGGCATAGGCCATGGTTGAGCCACTGCCTACTCCAACGGCCTGGTTGTTCTGGACATGATTATCCACCGCAGCGTACGCTGCCATTCTCTTGGCCTCCTCTGCCATGATATATGATCAATGCTTTCTTTGTCTTTTTCAGCAACATGTGCGTCTGGCCCACAGATTCGGGCAGAACTTGCCTACAAAGGGCGTGTAAATGCAGGGTTCTATCAAACACCCCTTAGAGTTTATTTATATCATCAAACTTACAGCTGCGAGCTGATTGGACATTATATTTTGTTCACGTCATGGTTGCTATAGTAGCAGAGATGCGACGGCCTGCTATAAATCCGCAAATTACGCAGGCACGTGTGTGTCAAATGGCTGATTGGTTGAAACACGTGCTATACGTCACTTTATGAGCAGTAGAAGATCCCTGAACCTTCCGAAGTTGGTGCCTCTCATAGCCTTAGACTGATGTCGAATCAATGTCGATGTCAACTAAAACTAAGACGAAAAATGTCCGTCGACTACCTTTTTTCACTGACGAAAACTAAATGGAATGTAAATGAAAACTAAGCTATGATGACTATGAAACTATAAGACTAAATATATTGACAATACAGATACAGATACAAACTAGACTAAAATGTTAGGAAGGGACTAGTGGACAAGAGATCCACTATAAGTAATTTTACACTTGGTTGCATGCTGAAAATAGCAGATCTAAAAGCACACAATGCGTCGCGCTGCGACGCGTTGTGAGCTTGTAGATTTATGCTGGCTTATTGAGGATGAGGCTTATTGAGGACGAGGCTTATTGAGGACGTGGTGTCTTCAGACACCATGCCACTCTTCCAATCTCCGCTCCACCCTGGGGACTGAAAACACTCACAGAGGGTTAAGACCTACCCATCTGTATCGCTCCAGTTGCAGTGCGACGGAAGTAAACAGTAAAAAAACAGAAGTGAAAAGTCAGTGTGCTTATGATGTCTATGGGAACGAGGTTTTTAGAATCCATTGATCTCAGACTATTTTTCCAGACTGAGTTTTTGATCAAATCAAGTTTGATTCCAGTCTTCCGTTTCCGAGTGAACGGCTTTCAAAATAAGATGGTTCTCCGTTGACATACATTGTGGCGTTTCTCGAGTATGAATCCAGCCACTTGACGGCACCAGATGGCGAATGAGAACAATGAGAGATAAGAAAATAGGCCGTAAAGGTTAGTCATTGTTGAAGCTATTGTTCGTTTTTCCTGAACAGATTACTCCCAGTCTGCCAGTGGAGATATCAGACCTCTTTGTTACGCACTCCCTCAGTGTAGACTCAGACCCAACACAGGAAGATCGAATCCTCCATACAGGTAGATGTGTGGAACGGATACGCCCCTCTGTGGAAAGAGCTGGGCCACAGTCCAGCTGTCTACACAATACAGATGATGAGTTCATGTTCCAGTGAGACCAACCATCTACTGGTCTCCACTCGCCCTGGTGTTTCATCTCCAGTCTACCAGTACAGTTACTGGTTCCTCCCACCAACCTGACATCATCAGACTCTATAGATACAGAGATGGGAGAGAGGGAGTAAACATTGAAAAAAGATAATATTATTTGATTATATGGAGCTCTCTGGTGGTGCTGTTGCGCCCGCGACCCGACTATGGATATGCGGTTGAAGATGGATGGATGGATGGATGGAATAATCCAAACAACTAAAAAAATGTATTTTACCTGAGCAGGTTAGTCCAACAATCTTGTCAGGCGAGCAGGTGTTTTGAGTTGACCCAGAGGTTCCAGTTGCACAGTCCAAGAGAACAGACTCATTGCCTTCACACTGGAACTTTACTTCTCCATGGAGCGCCCCCTGACCATAGATCGCCCCCCGGAGGACAGAAGGAGCCCCACAGCCAAGCTCCCTACAGACCACCTGTGCATCCTGCTGGTCAAAGTCACCTTCACACACCGAGACCCACGACTGATTAGACTTCACCTCCACTCTGCCTGAACATAAGCTGGTTCCATTCACCAACCTCACAGACTCTGACAGAGAGAGAGAGAGAGAGAGAGAGAAATTGAGGGAGGAAGTGAGGGAGGGAGCGGTGGTGAAGTCCAATACCCCAAATCTCGGCCACTCGCTCACTCACACTCGCTCACTCCAGCATGGTGGTGTTACGGTGAAATCGGTGACCTGCTGAAATATGTGACAATCGTGTAGACAATCGCATAACGTCAGCATCCGAACAAAATCATTGCTGTTAGTTTATTAGTAGAGTTAAACTTAGCGGTAGGTTAGGCCATGTATTTAAAGACCTCCATGTTAAGTTACGTGAAGTCCACAAGATGGTCACATATTTCGGCAGGTCAACAATTTCACCGTAACACCGCCATGCTGGAGTGACCGAGTGTGAGTGAGCGAGTGGCCGAGATATGGGGTATTGGAATTTGACTTATCACCTCCTCTGTGAACACACTGTAACGCCAGGGCTCCACCGGACGCGTTGCGTTGCGTCTGCGTCGCGTCAAAAAACGCACCGGTTCAATTTTAATGCACGCGTCGCGTCTCCGTCAACGCGGGCAGTGGAGCCACCCTTCATTGATTAAAAAGGGAACATTCCCTGACGGTGACGGAGACGCGACGCTGACGCGCCCGGTGGAGCCCGGCCGTAACAGAGACCAACATGAGGAGACAAGGACTGGCAGATACAGTAGAGCAGGGGTTCTCAACCCGTGGGTCGCGACCCCTCGGGGGGGTCGCCAAATTATTTTAGGGGGTCCCCAAATTATTTAAAAAAAATATATATATATATATTTTATTTTTTTAATTTTATTTTCACGATTTTTTAAAAATAGCAGACCTACAAGCTCGTAGCGCGCCACTCGGTGGCCACTCGGTGGCCACTCGGTGGCGCGCTATGAGCTTGTAGATCTGCTATTTTTCAATAGCTAAATTATAACAATGCTTAAAACACCAAAAGGGGTCCCCGCCCAAAATGGTTTAAGGTTATTGTAGCAGTCAATTTATATTGGGGGTCGGGAGGGGGCGGGGCGGGGGTCCCGAGACATTGCCAAAGCATTTCCGGGGGTCCCCGGCCAAAAACGTTGAGAACCCCTGCAGTAGAGTGTAGGGCTGTGAATCTTTGGGTGTCCCACGATTCGATTCGATTCCGATTCTTGGGGTCACGATTCGATTCAAAATAGTTTTTTTCCGATTCAACTCGATTCTCAATCCAAAAACGTTTTTTTTTTAAATTCATAAGCATTTTTTTTCCAGATTCAAAACGATTCTCTATTCAAAATGATTCTCGATTCAATACATAGGATTTCATCACAATCTACTCCAGCCAACTGAAGTGACTATACTCAATACTACAGTAACTTGAAAATGACTGAAGACATGTTTACTGTGATTAGGGGGAGCTTATATTTCATATCACAAACACCATGTAGTGAAAACTAACTGTAATTGTAACCAGAACCAAAAAAATCTAAAACATTTTTTTTTGGAAATTATGAATCGATTTTGAATCGTTCATAACGGGAATCGTGATTCTAATTCGAATCGATTTTTTGACACCCCTAGTAGAGTGGTAGGGCGGTCACACCTGAACAAATCATCTCCAGTCTGACGGGGAATATGTCGGACATGGTTGTTCCGCACTCCATCAGTGAGGACTCAGACCCAACACAGGATGATGTAATCCTCCATACAGGTTGAGCTAATGAAGAAACACTCCTGTCTGACGAAACAGCAGAGCCACAGTCCAGCTGTCTACACAGTACAGACGATGACTTCAGGTTCAAGTCAGACGAACCATCCACTGGTCTCCACTCTCCCTGGTGTTTCATCTCCAGTCTCCCATTACAGGCATTGGTTCCTCCCACCAACCTAATTTCATCTGAATCTGTACATAGACAAGAGAGAATGCTTTGAAAAGTGGAAAAAAAAGACATTACTTGAGTCTAAGAATAATACTAAATAGTGTAATAAAAAAAAATAGTGTAGTATGTCTTTAACCTGAGCAGGTGAGTCCAACTGTCTTGTCAGGTGAGCAGGTGTTTCTAGTTGAGCCTGATGTTGCACAGTTTCGGAGAAGAGATTCACTGCCTTGACACTGGAACTCATTGGTCCACATTGGAGCCCCCACTTCTCCATAGAGCGCCACCTGGAGGACAGAAGGAGCCCCACAGCCAAGCTCCCTACAGACCACCTCTGCCTCCTGCTGGTCAAAGTCATCATCACACACTGAGACCCACGACTGATTAGACTTCACCTCCACTCTGCCTGAACACCGACCAGTTCCATTCACCAACCTCACATACTCTGAGAGAGAGAGAGAGAGAGAGAGAGAGAGAGAGAGAGAGAGAGAGAGAGTACACAGACTGGCTAGATAATATATACAATTATAAATCATTGTTGAAGTCGTCGTTTGCGTTACCTGAACAGATTACCTCCAGTCTGAAAATGGAAATGTCAGATTCCTTTGTTACGCACTCCCTCAGTGAAGACTCGGACCCAACACAGGACGATCGGATCTTCCACACTGCAGTTTCAGACGTGGCACCAGGACTCTGTTCTGATGAGACAACAGAGCCACAGTCCAGCTGTCTACACAATACAGACGATGACTTCGGTGTCCAGCCAGGCCAACCTACCGTGGGTCTCCACTCTCCCTGGTGTTTCATCTCCAGGCTACCAGAACAGTGACTGGTTCCATTCACCAACATGGCATCATCAAACTCTGTACAGAGACAATAGTGTAAGCAGTAACAAATTGCAATGACTTCGATTGTACAATACTAACCCAAACCATGAAACCAATAGTGTGTCTTTACCTGAGCAGGTGAGTCTAACGGCCTTGTCAGATGAGCATGTGTTCCTAGTTGAGTCTGAAGTTCTACAGTCCAGGAGAACAGACTCGTTGCCTTCACACTGAAACTCTTTGGTCCACATTGGAGTCTCCACTTCTCCATAGAGCGCCCGCTGGAGGACAGAAGGAGCACCACAGCCAAGCTGCCTACAGGCCACCTCTGCCTCCTGCTGGTCAAAGTCACCTTCACACACTGAGACCCACGACTGATTAGACTTCACCTCCACTCTGCCTGAACACAAGCTGGTTCCATTCACCAACCTCACAGACTCTGGGGAGAGAGAGAGAGAGAGAGAGAGAGAGAGAGAGATCATTTAAATTCACAATGAGTGCATAATAAAATGAATGAAGATCATGTTATTCGTCGTCGTCGTCGTCATCATCAAAGATAATAAATTAATAAAGATAGATAGATAGATAGATAGATAGATAGATAGATAGATAGATAGATAGATAGATAGATTACAACTGCTTAAACATGTTAATTGTCCTGTGGGTGAACGTTCGCAACACTGTAATGATTGCAGTCATCATTGTTGAAGCTAATTGTTTCAAGCGTTACCTGAACAGATCACCTCCAGTCTGCCAGTGGACATACTAGACAGTGTTGTTCCGCAGTCCCTCAGCAAAGACTCAGACCCAGCGCAGGAAGATCTGATTGACCATACAGGCCGACGTGTAGAACCAAAGCTCCCTTCCGTCGAAACGGCGGTTCCACAGTCCAGCTGTCTACACACGACAGACGATGACCGCAGGGTCCAGTCGAACCGACCGACCGCCGGCCTCCATTCTCCATCGTTGATCTCCAGCCTGCCGGTACAGTCGTGTGTTCCTCCCACCAACCTGACAACATTCGACTCTGTAAAGACACAAGAGGATAACAGTAATATCAGATCATATAACAATAATGATCCAATTTACAAGACATAATTACTTGCGCAAGCAGAGCGTGCAAGTCATGTTTTCAGTCAGGTGCTACGATGCGCGTGTTTGGGGCCAGCACATGTTATGACGTCATATGCTGGCCCCAAGCTGACCGTGCAGGTGTGTTTTTGTCATGCTACGAAGCATATGTCCCATGACGTGATGAAGATATATACCAATGTCCCTTAGAATGCACGTGATATGATGTCATACGGACATACGGAAGCTGACCGTGCAGGTATGTTTTCCGTGAATCGTGATGAAGATTATGTACCAATGCCAGGGTATAATTGGTTGACGATGGTGACGTAATGATCATAGGTTTCAGTGTCAAGTACATACGCATCAAACCACCCAGCCGATCACATTATACCACCAACCACTCAGAAAACTACATATACATACATATAGACATATACACATGTACCAATGCCAGGGTATAGTTGACAGTGACGTAACGATGATTTTACCATACTTAAAAATACTACTTGTTTTCCTTCAGAAGCAAGGTACGTAGCAAATAGCTAAATCTAATAATTCAATATGTGAGACTAAGATTTGAAAGTTCATAGCGGTCTACAGCACTTGCACGCTCTGCTTGCGCACTAGTAGGCCATTTATGACCTACTTGTGTGCAACGAGCAAGTAAGCACTCGACAGAGTGCAGTTCTAGTTTGTATTACTTTGATTACTACCATAATAAACCAAACCAATAGTGCCGTTTGTCTTTTACCTGAGCAGGTGAGCCAGACAGTCTTGTCAGGTGAGCAGGTCCTTCTAGTTGAACCTGAGGTTCCACAGTCCAGGTGAACAGATTCACTGCCTTCACACTCTTCTGTCCCCATTGGAGTCTTTACTTCTCCCTGGAGGACAGAAGGAGCCCCACAGCCAAGCTCTCTACAGGCCACCTCTGCATCCTGCCGGTCAAAGTCACCTTCACACACTGAGACCCACGACTGATTAGACTTCACCTCCACTCTGCCTGAACACAAAGTAGTTCCGTTCACCAACCTCACAGACTCTGAAGAGAGAGCGAGAGAAGGAGGGGAGGGGTTCATAGAGAATGAAACAACGCAGGCCAAAGTGATTTCAACTAGACCCATAGGGTCAAATGCTACAATTGTTGTCACTGTTGCAGGACACACCACCACCAACCAAAATACTGTTTGCCTTTAATTGACATAAAAAAAAACACGAATGGGCGGGGCTTGTGTTACCTGAACAGATCATCTCCAGTCTGCTAATGGAAATATCTGACATCTTTGTCCCACAATCCCTCAGCGAAGACTCAGTCCCAACACAGGAAGTCATGATCCACCATACAGGTTGACGTGTATCAGAAGTCCTTTCCACTGACACGGCAGAGCCACAGTCCAGCTGTCTGCACACTGCAGACGACGACTTCTGGTCCCAGTCCAATGAAGCGCTCACTGGTCTCCACTCTCCCTGGTGTTTCATCTCCAGTCTACCGGTACAGTTATGGATTCCTCCCACCAACCTTACGTCCTCAGACTCTGTACAGAGACAAGAGAGTAAGCAATACAAATGCCATATTTATTCACTATACAATAACACTCCAAACTTTACACCTGCACAGAAAGATCGGAATGGGTGACAGAGCAAGATAGATATTATAAGCAAAAAATCACACCTGTGTGAACTGAGTGGTGCAACTCCCCTCTCCCCCTTCTCTCTCTCTCATTAGCAGGCAACAGTGCAGCACTATCTCTCTCTCTCTGTTTCTGGCACAACAGCGCCACTTTGCCCCTACTGGTACTCATAGTCACACACATAGGTTTACACGGACATTGCTGTTCCTTGGAGTGGTTGCACCACTCAAAAATGTAAAATAGAGTTTATAAGCACACAAGGAAATGGTGTGCATATACGGGACCCAGAGTGGACCCTGAGCACAGACATCCAACTTGGAGGTCTGTGCTGCAGTTCTGTTTTGTATCCATCGATGTAGCCTTGGGAGTTATCTCCCACTGCAGCATATAGTCACAGCCCTCCTTTCTATGTTTCAGAGACACTGATTGACTGCCTTGTACTGGTTCATTGTCCGCTCATATTTTATAAAGTTGTGGATTATAGGCCATTTAGGCCATCGAAATAAAAAAAAACGTTCGCTCTGAAGGAATATATATTCAAAGATTTGTGCCGCATTTTCACGATTTTTCAAAAATATCAGATCTACAAGCTCGTAGCGAGCCACTCGGTGGCGTGCTATGAGCTTGAAGATCTGCTATTTTTCAATAGCTAAAGTATAACATAATGCTTAGTTAAAACACCAAAAGGGGTTCCCATTCAGAATGGGTTAAACACATATACTCCATCTTACAGTATATTAATTGACACAGTAGCCTACTAGACATCAGCACCAAGCAGTGTTAATTTTGCTGTCAAAATTAAAACTGCTCCCGACATGCGTGGCAGGTTAAAACTAACCCATGGCAGGTTAAAACTAACCAGTGGCAGGTTAAAACTAACCCGTGGCAGGTTACAACTAACCCGTGGCTTCCTGTGAGGTTAGGTTTAGGGTTGGGTTTTGGGTACGGTGTCGGACTCATGGCTGTAGGACTGTTAGTACGTCGGACCAAACCCCACACAACAAATGCTGTCAACGTTTTATCATTAAGCATAACATATGAAATAAATTCTTACATTCTCCACTTTCTTTTCATATACCCCCAGGAGTGTGTCCCACATAGCGTTCACATTTAACCTGAAATGCAGTTATTTTATGCAGTTTCTCTGCCTTTTTGCTTGCCTGCTCTTGGGTAAACACCCCCCCCCCCCCCCCCGTGTGTGTGTGTGTGTGTGTGTGTGTGTGTGTGTGTGTGTGTGTGTGTGTGTGTGTGTGTGTGTGTGTGTGTGTGTGTGTGTGTGTGTGTGTGTGTGTGTCAAAGAGGTTAATCAAACAAGCGTTGAAGTGATCGAGGCTCACACAGCACTCCCTGTTAACAAACTTCCAGATGTCATGACGGCCACCGACGCACCGAGCGATAAATATCATGGAGTCTGGATCATTTTCTTCATCTTGGGCCTGGGAACTGTTTTGCCATGGAAGGCTTTCGTGACAGCAACAATGTACTTCATCAGCCGGTTGAAGTACCCGGCCGTCGATGGCATCGGTACAGTCAATGGGACCGTGGTGAGAGGGAACAACACACAGTTGCTGCAGTCTATCTTCAGCAATGCGATGGCACTGACTGGCATGGTGCCCCTGCTCATCTTCACCTGCCTCAACCCCTTCATCCATCAGAGGATTCCGCAGAAGCTGCGTATCTTGGGCAGTCTGTCGATCATCCTGGTGGTCTTGCTGTTGACCACAGTGCTGGTGAAGGTGGAGGTGGCGCCGGTGCCCTTCTTCTGCCTCACCCTCGTCAAAATCTTCTGCACCGGTTCCTCCATTGCCATTTTCGCGGGCAGCCTGTTCGGACTGGCAGGGCCGTTTCCTGTGTCTTACACCAACGCCATCTTGAGTGGCCAAGGGCTGGCCGGCATCGTGGCTGCCGTCACCATGATCTGTTCCCTGGCCACTGCCTCATCTCAGCGGGACAGTGCCTTTGGCTTCTTCCTGACAGGCTGCGTTGTCACCCTACTGGCCAACCTCTCCTACCTTGCACTGCCCAGCATGGCATTTTTCCAGTTCTACACAGAGAGCAACCGACCCAGCACCTCCTCTGGTCAGGAGAACAGGTCAGTTGGCACGTTCAGTCTGACTGAAGAGGAGGACAAGCCAGTTGTTTCTGTGGTTACCGTCGTGAAACAGATCTGGGTGATCGCCGTCTCTGGGACTTTAAACTTCACTATTACCCTCATTGTGTTCCCAGCCGTCACGGTGGGCGTCAAGTCCACGGTAGCCGAGGAAGGAGGAGCCTGGAACACCTACTTCATCCCCGTCTCATGTTTTCTGCTCTACACCGTGATGGACACTGCTGGGAAGAGCCTGCCGGCGGTCTGCATGTGGCCGGGTGCAGACCGTATCACCTGGCTGCCCATCCTGGTGGGCATGCGGGTGGTCTTCGTGCCTCTGTTCATGCTGTGTAACGTGCAGCCTCGTCACCACCTGCCCGTGTTGTTCAGCCACGACTCCTGGTACATCCTCTTCATGATCCTCTTCGCTCTCTCCAGTGGATACATGGAGAGCCAGTGCATGTGCCTTGCACCAAGGAAGGTTGCACGGTACGAGGCAGAGACAGCAGGCGCCATTATGGTCTTCTTCCTGGCCCTGGGACTGGTGCTGGGTGCAGCGATCTCCTTCGCCTTCAGAGCCATGATCTAGAACAGTGGTTGTCAACCCTTTTCATATGGTCCATTATTTATTTTCCATTTGAGCCACGGACCACTATTTGATGAGCCCAATTGTTATCGTTGGATAAGATTTTGTTCACAATTGCATGCTGTATTGATGTGGTATTTGTATTTGTATTTATTTGTATTTATTTATTCAGCACAGTATAAAAAACAACACAGTGAACATATAAATATAAGAAGGGTAAAGTGCTAGGCTGAGGCAAAAAAGCCCAAGGGGCTTATACGAGGCCTCTACCTATGTAAATGAAACATTGTACAAGAGATATAGAATATCCAGAAAACATGATTGCAGTATATAAAACAAGAACAAAACAAAAAAACAACAAGAACATGATTAGAATTCTTGGTTATCTACATGATTAGAGAAAAGAAGAGATGATACAAAAAAATATATATATAATTAAGTGATCTGGTCAATTAAGTGGGTCCTAAACTTACGTTTGAAATTATTTAATGAAGTAGAATTTGATGAGATTGCTGTATAGGTGTTCCATAGCTGGGCCCCCCTGTATCTGATGGAGAACTGACACAGACCAGTACGGAGCTTTGGGAGATGTAAATGATTTGCCTGTCTCGTATTGAAGTGGTGCACATCACTGTTGAACTGGAAAAAGTCTTTACATGGCAAAGGAAATGAAACTGGCTGGAACAATACTTATATATATATAAATAAAGTTACAGGTTTGGTATGTATTTAAATTAAAGATTGGTAAAATATTGAGGGGCAGAATGAGCAGACCAATCACTGTATGTGGCAATCCTGCAGAATCTTTGGAGTTTGTGAAGATGAGTATTATAAGTAGGGGTGATATTGATATTGCAATATATAAGATATGGATAAATTAAGCTATAATAAAGAGTTGGGAGACAGTTTTGATTAACCAGACTACGGATTTTTTTTATGTTCAGTGATAATTTGTTTAATTTAAACCATTTTGAAATATTTTCAAGATCGTGATTAGCCTTTGCCATTAGAGCTGAGAAATCAGTATGTGAAATAAATAAATTAGTATCATCTGCAAAAAGTACAGGAAATGGTGGTGGTACCATAGGAGAGATAACAGGCAAACGTTCAATTCTTCTACATTCTCTAATTGTGTGTAGACTTCTTGTAAATTACGTAACGCAGATGTTAAACAATAATTTAACTCTTGAGAGCGTAAAACTTAAATCAAATGGACCCGTAAGTAGGGATGGAGCTTGTACATTTCCATTGATAACCTTATCGTTCAGGCTTATCGAGACGGGTTCTTATCGAGCCCACTATCAAGTATTTTCTATTATTTTGTGGAGACAATAACTTCTGAATAGGGTTGTCCCGATCGGGTGATCGGAAATCGACTCCGATCACATGATTTTCAAAATATCGGAATCGGGGAGAAAAGATTGTATTTTGAATTGTCTAATTTCAAAGAAAGATGTAAAGCAATGAGATTTTGTGAAAAAATTGTGTTTATGCTAGTTGTTTTCCTTCTGGTCCCAGTCAGAGATCTTCAAACAAAGACTAGTCACACTCAGAGGCGTGGAAGACCCCTATGATGAAAACAAAGGAAATGCAACCCCCGCTATGCATGATGGCATAGGTGTCTGTAGTACTCTCTCTGAATGAGAGAGATACTCTTTAAGAGTTTTAACTTGACTTCGGTTCTATAAGCTGTAGAACTGTATTCACTCTAATTAACCAATACATCATTATTTATTTTCAAAACCACAATGTATAGTCACATTTTGCCTTTCAATAAATGAAAGGCAACACAACAGACTAGACTAGAGTGAGATACATTAGGATCATTGCTATTGTGATATGGCATAAGTGTTATATAAAAATATAAAGATCGGATCGGGAAAGATCGGTATCGGTATATGTCTCAAAATGAAATGCTCGGAATCGGATCGGGAGCAAAAAGACGTGATCGGGACATCCCTACTTGGCTACTTCTGAACAGAACCAGTATCTTCTACTAGGGCCTTCAAATACAGTAGCCTACTTTTCTAACAGACGGAAAGCAATTGACCTTTTAACCAATACAATAATATTAAAGAAACTGTTAATTGGTAAATTGCGACCGCAGGTCCCATTTACTATGAAAACCTGCATCGTCCGTCCGTCCGTCACCCACGCCTCCATATATGGTCACGCTTCATGACATCACGTCTCCATATATGGGCACGCCTCGTGACATCAAGTCTACGCCTTGTGACACGTCACGCCACCATATGGATAACGATACATGGAGAAGACTGGATCATCACCTAGATCTGCATATATGGAGCTGGTCAGCAACTCTACATCTGACCTCAAACCTTAAACCCTTAGATCTCCATATATGGAGCTGACCTGTTCTGACATTCCAAATGTTGATCCTTCCCCACCCATCCTTCCTGTTCTGATATGTTGATCTGAGCTCATCAAACCCTGTACACTCAAGACACGCTCCATATATGGCCAGAACAGAATTCATTCCAAATGTTGATCTGACCTCGTCGCTTCTCGCCCTCAGGGTGTCTTACTGGTATGTGTACTGTTCACTTTAAAAGTGTAATTTTGTTTACCCAGACAGCGCTGGTTGGCAGATATCAATACACTTTTAGACCAACATGTTTGTGCCAGCATGGATGATTACATTTATTTATTGATTGCCTGGTCTTGATTGTTTAAACATGACGTCATGGGCCGCTATGCCCGACAGCAGGCTTGATAAGCCCAAAACGTATTGATAATGAGTACTCAATATGCTTTTTTAAGGGTTTTTTCCGGGTATCGGTTATCAAGCTCCCTCCCTACATATTGGCCATTTTTACACTTTATTAATTTTACACTCAGTGTTAGGTAACTCAGTAGCGTCTGGAAGATCCATACGCACTATTACGCAGCTACAACAGCTTGGTATGGGGAAGTATCTCTCTCAGTCACAGGCAAGACAGAACTTGTCATCATTGAAGACAATCTCAATGCAGTGAGATATCGGGATGAGATTCTGGAACCCGTGGCGATCCCATATCGATCCCATATCTTCAGAATCTGGGACCAAAGAATACAGGGTGACAACGCTCGCCCCCACCGAGCCAGGATTATCAGAGTACCTCCAGAATTTGGGAGTCCAATAATTAAATGGCAGAGGTTGGACAAAATTGGATTATTTTGTTTCTCAACTGATTCTGACAGGACATTAGGGGCTCCATTTTATTCACCGCTAAATCCCTTACCCCTAAACTTCTTTGCCTTTTTTTTTTTTACTATTTTGCAAAACATTTTTGAATAGTTCAACTAGCCAATCTACATTGCCATGTTGTGAGCTTGTAGACTGACCATTTTAAGTATTAAAAAATGCAAATATGCAAAATAGTAAAAAAAAGGCAAAGAAGTTTAGGGATAGGCTAAGGGGTTTAGCGGTGACGAAAATGGAGCCCTAGGTCTACTAGCCAGGATAAAAAATCTACCCTAATCTGCTCACTGCTAATACCCTAAATTTGCCTTAATCCAAGATGGCCCTATTGATAACCTATTATAAGGCAATATTTTCTAAATGTCATTATGCTTTAAATATCATGTGACGTGTCAAACTAGGGAGTTTTCATGATTCTGTCATTTCTGAATCCATTCCAAGCATTAGTTTTGCACAAAAATCACTCCATGGGCTAAAAACGGCCACAGCCGTCATCACAAATGTGATGAGGTCAGCACATTTTGGGGACATTTAGGTAAGTGGCTATGGCCAAATTAAGTCCAAGGAGTGTTTTTCATGCCAAATGAATGCTTGGAATGGATTCAGAATCATGAAAAACCCCTAGTTTGACACGTCACATGCTACTTAAAGCATAATGAAATTTAGAAAATATTGCCTTAGGTTATCAATGGGGCCATCTTGGATTAAGGTAAATTTAGGGTATTAGCAGTGAGCAGTTTAGGGTAGATTTTCTATCCTGGCTAGTAGACCTAATGTCCTGTCAGAATCAGTTGTGAAACAAAATAATCCAACGGATGGAATGGAATGCCGTGAGTCCAGCCCCCTCCCAATTGAACACTTGTGGATCACCTTAGGTTGAGTACATGCTAGAGTGACAAACAGAACCACATTGGCTGACTTGCAACAACACCTGGTTGAGGAATGGCATGCCATCCCACAGCAAAATGTGGCTAGGTTGGTGACCAGCATGAGGAGGAGGTGCCAAGCTGTTGCGGCTGCGTTTGGACCTGCTACTGATGAGTTAGTTCCAATAAAGTGTGAAATTAATAAAGTGTTAAAATGGCCAATAGGCTATATGTTTTTTTGTTTTTGTAAACCACTCCTACAACTGGCTTTGTTAGTCTGTCTGTCTGTCTGTCTGTGCACAAAAAATGACCACGGTTGCTATGGTCACCCAGTTCACACGGGTGTGATTTCATTACGTCAGACATTACGTCAGACCACAGCTGATCAGTCTATACAAGACCTTACACCACTCAGTTCACACAGGTGTGATTTTTACCTTATTACTGTGTGAGAGTGCAATCATCCAATCCACTAAGCAACTCAAAGCAAGGGTGAATACCAAACATTAGCCATTTTGGTAAATTATTTGGAGGCGCTACCCACACGTTAAACTGTGTTGCTCATCCCACGAATGCACAATCCTTACAAGCTATACCTTGTGGTAAAAGTCATTAAAATGATATAAAATACAATACCAATTTGCATTATTAAAGTGGAGGAAACAATGGACCAAAGTTAAGTTTCCGAAATTTTGTTGCTGAGTTTTTATAGATTGTATGCACAGTTTCTCTACCTTTTCGCTTCCCTGCTCTTGGGTAAACATTACATGTTTACCCACGTGTGTGTGTGTGTGTGTGTGTGTGTGTGTGTGTGTGTGTGTGTGTGTGTGTGTGTGTGTGTGTGTGTGTGTGTGTGTGTGTGTGTGGGTGTGTGTGTGTGTGTGTGTGTGCGTGCGTGCGTGCGTGCGTGCGTGCGTGTCAAAATAGGTTAAACAAATAAGCGTTGGAAGTGATCGAGGCTCACATAGCACTCCTTGTTAACAACTTCCAGATGTCATGACGGCCACCGACACACCATGCGATAAATATCACGCAGTCTGGATCATTTTCTTCATCTTGGGCCTGGGAACTGTTTTGCCATGGAATTTTTTCGTGACAGCAACAATGTACTTCATCAGCCGGTTGAAGTACCCGGCCGTCGATGGCATCGGTGCAGTCAATGGGACCGCAGTGAGAGGGAACAACACACAGAACGCGCTGCAGTCCATCTTCAGCAACGCCATGACACTGACTGCCATGGTGCCCATGCTCATCTTCACCTGCCTCAACTCCTTCATCCACCAGAAGATTCCCCAGAAGCTGCGAATCTCGGGCAGTCTGTCGATCATCCTGGTGGTCTTGCTGTTGACCACAGTGCTGGTGAAGGTGGAGGTGGCGCCGGTGCCCTTCTTCTGCCTCACCCTCGTCGAAATTCTCTGCACCGAGTCCTCCTCTGCCATTTTCCAGGGCAGCCTGTTCGGACTGGCAGGGCTGTTTCCTGTGTCTTACACCACGCCCATGGTGAGTGGCCAAGGGCTGGCCGGCATCGTGGCTGCCGTCTCCATGATCTGTTCCCTGGCCACTGCCTCATCTCAGCGGGACAGTGCCTTTGGCTTCTTCCTGACAGGCTGCGTTGTCACCCTACTGGCCAACCTCTCCTACCTTGCACTGCCCAGCATGGCATTTTTCCAGTTCTACACAGAGAGCAACCGACCCAGGACCACCTCTGGTCAGGAGAACAAGTCAGTTGTCGCGTTCAGTCTGACCGAAGAGGAGGACAAGCCAGTTGTTTCTGTGGTTGCCGTCGTGAAACAGATCTGGGTGATCGCAGTGTCTGAGACTTTAAACTTCACCATTACCCTTGGAGTGTTCCCAGCCGTCACGGTGGGCGTCAAGTCCACGATAGCCGAGGAAGGAGGAGCCTGGAACACCTACTTCATCCCCGTCTCATGTTTCCTGCTCTTCAACGTGATGGACACCCTTGGGAGGAGCCTGCCGGCGGTCTGTATGTGGCCGGGTGCAGACCGTATCACCTGGCTGCCCATCCTGGTGGGCATGCGGGTGGTCTTCGTGCCTCTGTTCATGCTGTGTAACGTGCAGCCTCGTCACCACCTGCCCGTGTTGTTCAGCCACGACTCCTGGTACATCCTCTTCATGATCCTCTTCGCTCTCTCCAGTGGATACATGAATAGCCTGTGCTTGTGCTTTGGACCCAGGAAGGTTGCACGGCATGAGGCAGAGACAGCAGGCGCCATTATGGTCTTCTTCCTGGCCCTGGGACTGGTGCTGGGTGCAGCGATCTCCTTCGCCTTCAGAGCCATGATCTAGAACAGTGGTCTTCAACCTTTTTCATATCATTATTTATTCAGCATTTGAGCCACGCGGACCACCATTTGATGAGCCCAAAACTAACAGATATTTTGTTATCGTTGGATAATATTTTGTCTGTCTTCTCCTTCCAACATGATGTTAAATACTCTTACTCAGAATCCTAACTGTCAACTTTTATGCTGATTGATATCTCTCAGGCCCTGCCTTGCGGTCTTCCGCACTAAAAACACATATAGGTGTTAAGCCTCCCTTGATTTCACCTTAAGATTAACTCCAGTTTATTTCCCTCCCTGCATTCCTATATCTTGATTTAAAAGATCCAAACCAACACTGTGATGGTTGTTTTTTTATTTCCCTTCCCTTGTAATCATTTAACACCTTTAACATACTTATATAATGTCATCTGAAATGCCTTCCCTTTATTATTAAAGGACCACTTCACCACTTTTCAACCTACCTTCATATAATTGGTCCTCAGTAATGTTCATGATAAAATGCCACATTTTCTTCCTACTCTGTCTGTGTCTCATGGGAGGGCTGTTGGCAGTTCAGAAACCCGTCCACCAGTGACATCATCGATGGGGAATCCAAGCTAATAGAAACTGCAAGCTTTCTATTCCTGGAAAGTTGCAACGCGATAATGGAAGCCATCGTTCTCACGATAATAAAAATCTAAATATTTTTTTCAAAGAATCTTGTTCAAAACCAAATCTGCCTAATGATGATGTCACTGGTGGATGGGTTTCTGAACTGCCCACAGCCCTCCAATGAGACACACACTAAGTAGATTTTTTTGGGGGGTGTTTTATCATGAAGGACCAATTATATGAAGAGAAAATTAAAAGTGGTGAAGTGGTCCTTTAATTTAGGCCTGAGGCCTAAAAACGCCTCTAAATCCTGACCTAAGTTTTCTGAAAAACTTCAAATATTTATATAGCAGCAACAAAAATTTTACATTTTTGAATACTGCACTGTACAGAACCCCAAAATGGGTTCCCGGCCTGAGGGGGTAAAACACCAAAAGGGGTTCCCGCCCAAAATGGGTTAAGTCGACATACACACAGATACTACTCAAACACCTACTATTTACTTAGTCAAACGGGAGGTGAAAATAAACATCCCTTTTTAACACTATAACTTGTAAACCATTATGTGAAAAAGAAAATAATTTAATACTAACATTGTATCATTTCCAGAGGTGGACAGTAACTGAGTAAATGTACTTGAGTAGCCTACTGTACTTAATTACAAATTCTGAGGATTTGTACTTTACTTGTACTTTTTTCCCAAGTTTGTTGTACAAGTTTTTTATTTGTACTTTTACGTGTAGTTAAGTACATTTGTACAAGTTTGTTTGCACTTTTACTCAAATACTGGGACCTACTGGGACCCATACTATAGTACTCTGTCCACCTTTGAATCTCAGCTTAGACAAAACTGACTTTCCAATACAAGTTGTTCTCTTAATGAAATCAATTGAAGAAAATGAAACAGTAAACTGTAACCATAGTAAAATGAAACGTCAAGCTATAATAGCAGTGTTGTTCTGGCTATGGTGTGCAGGAGGCGGGTGAAATGATATGCCTCTCCTCCAGAGAGACTTTGAAGGGCCAGGTTGAGGTAAAAATAGGCCAGCCAGACAACTTTCTAATTTACTATTACTGAAAGAAAATGTGAGTTTGTTGATTCTATTCCCCCCCCCCCCCCCCCCCGTCATAGCTTGGTTCAATTCAAAACACAGTTTCTCATAGTAAATACACAAACAATGAATGGGTTTCCCCAAAAAAAACAACATAAAGGAAATTAACACAACATTAACACATCCAACAATGTCATTATCACCACTAAACCGCAGTCTTCTCCGTTTGGCATTTTCTTATCAGCACAAGTCTCAAGCTCTAGTGTCTAGAGCTGGTGGATTTATCCCCACACCATGGTTCTCTAGTGTCTAGAGCTCGTGGATTTATCCCCACATCATCGTTCTCTAGTGTCTAGAGCTCGTGGATTTATCCCCACATCATGGTTCTCTAGTGTCTAGAGCTCGTGGATTTATCCCCACACCATGGTTCTCTAGTGTCTAGAGCTCGTGGATTTATCCCCACACCATGGTTCTCTAGTGTCTAGAGCTC
The DNA here is from genome assembly GCF_951216825.1 of Electrona antarctica. Lineage (NCBI taxonomy): Eukaryota > Metazoa > Chordata > Actinopteri > Myctophiformes > Myctophidae > Electrona > Electrona antarctica. The sequence continues at coordinate 39,893,044 of NC_136801.1, read as the reverse complement.
GTGGATTTATCCCCACACCATGGTTCTCTAGTGTCTAGAGCTCGTGGATTTATCCCCACACCATGGTTCTCTAGTGTCTAGAGCTCGTGGATTTATCCCCACACCATGGTTCTCTAGTGTCTAGAGCTCGTGGATTTATCCCCACACCATGGTCCTCTAGTGTCTAGAGCTCGTGGATTTATCCCCACACCATGGTTCTCTAGTGTCTAGAGCTCGTGGATTTATCCCCACACCATGGTCCTCTAGTGTCTAGAGCTCGTGGATTTATCCCCACACCATGGTTCTCTAGTGTCTAGAGCTCGTGGATTTATCCCCACACCATGGTCCTCTAGTGTCTAGAGCTCGTGGATTTATCCCCACACCATGGTTGGTTCTTGGCGCTTTCTTCCTCAAAACTCCCCTTGTCTGTGGTAGTGTCTCGCAGAGGGTCCACCTTGACCCCTAGCGTGACCTCGGGCCGAATCTTCCCGCTGACATGTTGTCGTCTGGTCTGTTAAATTCCCTCCTACCAGGCTGTTGTACTGGCCGCCTTATCATGAGGTCACATTCCCTATCCCTCCCCCCACTCTCCTTCGACCCCGATGGTGCAGTGTTGATTTTGTCGACTAAAACTAAGACGAAAAATGTTCATCGACTACCTTTTTTACTACCGAAAACTAAATGGAAACTAAATACCCCCCCCCCCCCCCCCCCACAGGCACACACACACACACACACACAGAAACACCCACACCCATTGCTGTAGGCCCAAGAAACTTCACTGGGCCGGCCTGTTCACAATTTTAGATTTCACTAGGTGTGTGTGTGCGTGTGTGTGTTTTTATAGATTGTATGCACAGTTTCTCTACCTTTTTGCTTCCATGCTCTTGGGTAAACATTACATGTTTACATTACATTACATAACATTACAGTACATGTTACATGTGTGTGTGTGTGTGTGTGTGTGTGTGTGTGTGTGTGTGTGTGTGTGTGTGTGTGTGTGTGTGTGTGTGTGTGTGTGTGTGTGTGTGTGTGTGTGTGTGTTTGTGCGTTGGAAGTGATCGAGGCTCACACACACACACAGGCTCATACAACTTGCAGATGTCATGACGGCCACCGACACACCGAGCGATAAATATCATGGAGTCTGGATCATTTTCTTCATCTTGGGCCTGGGAAATACTTTGCCAGTGCATTTTTTCTTTACAGCAACAACGTACTTCACCAGTCGCTTGAAGTACCCGGCCGTCGATGGCATCGGTGCAGTCAATGGGACCGTGGTGAGAAGGAACAACACACAGAACGCGCTGCAGTCCATCTTCAGCAACGCAATGACACTGACTGTCATGGTGCCCCAGCTCATCTTCACCTGCCTCAACTCCTTCATCCACCAGAGGATTCCCCAGAAGCTGCGAATGTCGGGAAGTCTGTCGATCATCCTGGTGTCCTTGCTGTTGAACGCCGTGCTGGTGAAGGTGGAGGTGGTGCCGGTGCCCTTCTTCTGCCTCACCCTCGTCATAATCTTCTGCGCGGGTTCCGCCGTTGGCATTTTCCAGGGCAGCCTGTTCGGACTGGCAGGGCTGTTTCCTGTGTCTTACACCACGCCCATGGTGAGTGGCCAAGGGCTGGCCGGCATCATGGCTGCCGTCTCCATGATCTGTTCCCTGGCCACTGCCTCATCTCAGCGGGACAGTGCCTTTGGCTTCTTTCTCACAGGCTGCGTTGTCATCCTACTGGCCAACCTCTCTTACCTTGCGCTGCCCAGCATGGAATTTTTCCATTTCTACACAGAGAGCGACCAACCCAGGACCTCCTCTTGTCAGGACAAGAAGTCAGTTGTCGTGTTCAGTCTGACCAAAGAGGACAAGCCAGTTGTTAATGTGGTTACTGTCGTGAAACAGATCTGGGTGATCGCCATCTCTGCGACTTTAAACTACACTATTACCATTGGAATGTTCCCAGCCGTCACGGTGGGCGGCAAGTCCACGATAGCCGAGGAAGGAGGATCCTGGAACACCTACTTCATCCCCGTCTCATGTTTCCTGCTCTTCAACGTGATGGACACCGCTGGGAAGAGCCTGCCGGCGGTCTGTATGTGGCCGGGTGCAGACCGTATCACCTGGCTGCCCATCCTGGTGGGCATGCGGGTGGTCTTCGTGCCTCTGTTCATGCTGTGTAACGTGCAGCCTCGTCACCACCTGCCCGTGTTGTTCAGCCACGACTCCTGGTACATCCTCTTCATGATCCTCTTCGCTCTCTCCAGTGGATACATGGAGAGCCTTTGCTTGTGCCTTGCACCAAGGAAGGTTGCACGGTACGAGGCAGAGACAGCAGGCGCCATTATGGTCTTCTTCCTGGCCCTGGGACTGGTGCTGGGTGCAGCGATCTCCTTTGCCTTCAGAGCCATGATCTAGAACAGTGGTTGTCAACCCTTTTCATATGGTCCATTATTTATTTTCCATTTGAGCCACGGACCACTATTTGATGAGCCCAATTGTTATCGTTGGATAAGATTTTGTTCACAATTGCATGCTGTATTGATGTGGTATTTGTATTTGTATTTATTTGTATTTATTTATTCAGCACAGTATAAAAAAAAACACAGTGAACATATAAATATAAGAAGGGTAAAGTGCTAGGCTGAGGCAAAAAAGCCCAAGGGGCTTATACGAGGCCTCTACCTATGTAAATGAAACATTGTACAAGAGATATAGAATATCCAGAAAACATGATTGCAGTATATAAAACAAGAACAAAACAAAAAAAACAACAAGAACATGATTAGAATTCTTGGTTATCTTCTACATGATTAGAGAAAAGAAGAGATGATACAAAAAAATATATATATAATTAAGTGATCTGGTCAATTAAGTGGGTCCTAAACTTACGTTTGAATTTATTTAATGAAGTAGAATTTGATGAGATTGCTGTATAGGTGTTCCATAGCTGGGCCCCCATGTATCTGATGGAGAACTGACACAGACCAGTAAGGAGCTTTGGGAGATGTAAATGATTTGCCCGTCTCGTATTGAAGTGGTGCACATCACTGTTGAACTGGAAAAAGTCTTTACATGGCAAAGGAAATTAAACTGGCTGGAACAATACTTATATATATAAATAAAGTTACAGGTTTGGTATGTATTTAAATTAAAGATTGGTAAAATATTGAGGGGCAGAATGAGCAGACCAATCACTGTATGTGGCAATCCTGCAGAATCTTTGGAGTTTGTGAAGATGAGTATTATAAGTAGGGGTGATATTGATATTGCAATATATAAGATATGGATAAATTAAGCTATAATAAAGAGTTGGGAGACAGTTTTGATTAACCAGACTACGGATTTTTTTTATGTTCAGTGATAATTTGTTTAATTTAAACCATTTTGAAATATTTTCAAGATCGTGATTAGCCTTTGCCATTAGAGCTGAGAAATCAGTATGTGAAATAAATAAATTAGTATCATCTGCAAAAAGTACAGGAAATGGTCGTGGTACCATAGGAGAGATAACAGGCAAACGTTCAATTCTTCTACATTCTCTAATTGTGTGTAGACTTCTTGTAAATTAGGTAACGCAGATGTTAAACAATAATTTAACTCTTGAGAGCGTAAAACTTAAATCAAATGGACCCGTAAGTAGGGATCATTGATAACCTTATCGTAACCTTATTGCACAAGAAAGGGAGTAAATTAGACCCCGGCAACTACCGCCCTATTTCTATTCTTAGTTCCATCTCGAAAGTGATGGAAAAAATAGTCTATGAACAGGTTGAAAAGTATCTTGCCACTAATAAATTATTGTACGAGTTCCAATCTGGCTTCAGAACATCCCACTCCACTGACACATGCCTTCTCTATTTGAGCGACCACATCAAACAAGAGGTGGACGCTGGCAAATACTGCGGCATGGTCATGCTGGACCTCCAAAAGGCTTTTGACACCGTGAACCACTCCATACTGGTTAACAAGCTAAAAGCAATTGGTTTCGATAGCACATCAGTGAGCTGGATGCAATCCTACCTGGAGGGGAGAGAACAGATGGTGGAAGTGAACGGAACACTGTCCCCCCCCCTCCCAGTGAGCTGTGGCGTTCCACAAGGAAGCATACTAGGGCCTCTACTGTTCCTAATATATGTAAACGACATGACTTCAGCCTGTGACTGCAACCTGTTCATGTTCGCAGATGACTCAGCACTGCTGGTCTCGGACAGGGACAAACTGCAGGTTGAAAATGCCCTCAGCTCTGAACTCGGTAGAATCTGCACCTGGCTCGCTGATAACAAACTATCTTTACACCTGGGAAAAACTGAATCCATTCTCTTTGGCTCTATTAGTAATCTCAGCAAGGCAAATGGCTTCTTGGTTAGAGTGGGTGACAATGTTATCACACGTAAAGATGAAATTACCTACCTAGGTTCCATCCTGGAGGCTAATCTTTCCGGTGATAAAATGGCCACCAACGTAATCAAAAAAGTCAACCATAGAACAAGATTCCTCTACAGGATCTCCTCACTGGTCAACAAAAACACCTTGAAGACCTTAACAGGAGCCCTTGTACAGGGTTTCTTTGACTATGCATGCACCTCCTGGTACCACAGCACCTCAAAGGCCCTTAAAACCAGGCTCCAGACTTCCCAAAACAAACTGGTCAGGCTCCTACTTGATCTAGCCCCCGAACCCACCTCACCCCTGCCCACTTCGACAGGCTGGAATGGCTTAGGGTCGACGACAGAGTACAGCATCTTGCAATGGGTCTGGTCCACAAGATTCGATACACCACCAAGATACCCATGTACCTGTCTAGATACTTCCTTAATGTTAACGAAGTCCACACCCACAACACCTGAGGGAGTGCAACGAACCATGTACAACCCAGATTCGGCACAAACAAGGGACTAAATTATTTTCGCTCCTATGCCACCAAAATGTGGAACGCCCTACCAACTCTCATTAAGACATGCGAATCCCTTGACTCCTTCAAAACCGCTCTCAAAGGGCACCTACGGATGGCTGCAATTCGAAACTGGCCCCCGTAAAATCTGAATCCCCCCCCCCCGCCCCCCCCTTTTTTCCCCTCACTGTATATATTTCTTTTCCCTTTTTACCTCCTTTATGATGAATTCCTGTTCTGTCTATAGAAGTGTCTATTTGTACGTCTCTAAATGTTTTGATGATTTGAACATGGTGGACCCTATTGGAAACAAGTGTAATGCTTAATTGGGTCGTCCACTCACAGTTAACAGCCTTTGTATTGAGTTTGTGCTTGAAATGTACTGTAATTCTGCAAACTGTTAATAAATTCTTCAATCAATCAATCAATCAAGCTTATCGAGACGGGTTCTTATCGAGCCCACTATCAAGTATTTTCTATTATTTTGTGGAGACAATAACTTCTGAATAGGGTTGTCCTGATCGGATTGGGTGATCGGAAATCGACTCCGATCACATGATTTTCAAAATATCGGAATCGGGGAGAAACTATCGTATTTTTAATTGTCTAAATTATCTTTCTCAAAGAAAGATGTAAAGCAATGAGATTTTGTGAAAACTGTTGTGTTTATGCTAGTTGTTTTCCTTCTGGTCCCAGTCAGAGATCATCAAACAAAGACTAGTCACACTCAGAGGCGTGGAAGACACATATGATGAAAACAAAGGAAATGCAACCCCCGCTATGCATGATGGCATAGGTGTCTGTAGTACTCTCTCTGAATGAGAGAGATACTCTTTAAGAGTTTTAACTTGACTTCAGCTCTATAAGCTGTAGAACTGTATTCACTCTAATTAACCAATACATCATTCTTTTTATTCAAAAACACAATGTCATTCTAATAAAAGTATAGTCACATTTTGCCTTTCAATAATTGAAAGGCAACACAACAGACTAGACTAGAGTGAGATACATTAGGATGGCATAAGTGTTATATAAAAATCACACCCGTGTGAACTGAGTGGTGTAAGGTATTATATAGACTGATCAGCTGTGGTCTGACGTAATGTCTGACGTAATGAAATCACACCCATGTAAACTGGGTGACCATAGCAACCATGCTCATTTTTGAGTGGTGTAAACCACTCCTACGACTGGCTTTGTTAGTTTACGTGTCTGTCTGTCTGTCTGTCTGTCTGTTCGTAAAAAATGAGCATGGTTGCTACGGTCACCCAGTTCACCCGGGTGTGATTTCATTACGTCAGACATGACGTCGGATCAGAGCTGATCAGGCTATATAAGACCTTACACCACTCAGTTCATACGGGTGTGATTTTTTTTGGTACGGACAGACACGTAAACTAGCAAAGCCAGTTGTAGGAGTGGTTTACACCACTCAAAAATATAAAGATCGGATCGGGAAATATCGGTATCGGTATATGTCTCAAAATTAAATGCTCGGAATCGGATCGGGAGCAAAAAGATGTGATCGGGACATCCCTACTTGGCTACTTCTGAACAGAACCAGTATCTTCTACTAGGGCCTTCAAATACAGTAGCCTACTTTTCTAACAGACGGAAAGCAATTGACCTTTTAACCAATACAATAATATTAAAGAAACTGTTAATTGGTAAATTGCGACCGCAGGTCCCATTTACTATGAAAACCTGCATTGTCCGTCCGTCACCCACGCCTCCATATATGGTCACGCTTCATGACATCATGTCTCCATATATGGGTACGCCTCGTGACATCAAGTCTACGCCTTGTGACACGTCACGCCACCATATGGATAACGATACATGGAGAAGACTGGATCGTCACCTTAGGTCATTAAACCCTTAGATCTCCATATATGGAGCTGACCTGTTCTGACATTCCATATGTTGATCCTTCCCCACCCATCCTTCCTGTTCTGATATGTTGATCTGAGCTCATCAAACCCTGTACACTCAAGACACGCTCCATATATGGCCAGTACAGAAGTCATTCCAAATGTTCATCTGACCTCGTCGCTTCTCGCCCTCAGGGTGTCTTACTGGTATGTGTACTGTTCACTTTAAAAGTGTAATTTTGTTTACCCAGACAGCGCTGGTTGGCAGATATCAATACACTTTTAGACCAACATGTTTGTGCCAGCATGGATGATTACATTTATTTCTTGATTGCCTGGTCTTGATTGTTTAAACATGACGTCATGGGCCGCTATGCCCGACAGCAGGCTTGATAAGCCCAAAACGTATTGATAATGAGTACTCAATATGCTTTTTTAAGGGTTTTTTCCGGGTATCGGTTATCAAGCTCCCTCCCTACATATTGGCCATTTTTACACTTTATTCATTTTACACTCAGTGTTAGGTAACTCAGTAGCGTCTGGAAGATCCATACGCAGCTACAACAGCTTGGTATGGGGAAGTATCTCTCTCAGTCACAGGCAAGACAGAACTTGTCATCATTGAAGGCAATCTCAGTGCAGTGAGATGTCGGGATGAGATTCTGGAACCTGTGGCGATCCCATATCGATCCCATGTGTTAAAATGGCCAATATATGTGTTTTTGTTATTTTACCTTATTACTGTGTGAGAGTGCAATCATCCAATCCACTAAACAACTCAATGTAAAGGGTGAATACTAACCATTGGCTATTTTGGTAAATTATTTGGAGGCACTACAAACACGTTAAACTGTGTTGCTCATCCCACGAATGCACAATCCTTACAAGCTATACCTTGTGGTAAAAGTGACTAATCATTAAAATTATAAAAATACAATACCAATTGGCATTATTAAAGTGGAGGAAACAATGGACCAAAGTTAAGTTTCCAAAGTTTTGTTGCTGAGTTTTTATAGATTGTATGCACAGTTTCTCTACCTTTCCGCGTCCCTGCTCTTGGGTAAACGTTTACCCACGTGTGTGTGTGCAGGTGTGTGTGTGTGTGTGTGTGTGTGTGTGTGTGTGTGTGTGTGTGTGTGTGTGCGCGCGTGTCAAAATAGGTTAAACAAACAAGCGTTGGAAGTGATCGAGGCTCACATAGCACTCCTTGTTAACAACTTCCAGATGTCATGACGGCCACCGACACACCGAGCGATAAATATCATGGAGTCTGGATCATTTTCTTCATCTTGGGCCTGGGAAATACTTTGCCAGTGAATTTTTTCTTTACAGCAACAATGTACTTCACCAGTCGCTTGAAGTACCCGGCCGTCGATGGCATCGGTGCAGTCAATGGGACCGTGGTGAGAAGGAACAACACACAGAACGCGCTGCAGTCCATCTTCAGCAACGCAATGACACTGACTGCCATGGTGCCCCAGCTCATCTTCACCTGCCTCAACTCCTTCATCCACCAGAGGATTCCCCAGAAGCTGCGAATGTCGGGAAGTCTGTCGATCATCCTGGTGTCCTTGCTGTTGAACGCCGTGCTGGTGAAGGTGGAGGTGGTGCCGGTGCCCTTCTTCTGCCTCACCCTCGTCATAATCTTCTGCGCGGGTTCCGCCGTTGGCATTTTCCAGGGCAGCCTGTTCGGACTGGCAGGGCTGTTTCCTGTGTCTTACACCACGCCCATGGTGAGTGGCCAAGGGCTGGCCGGCATCGTGGCTGCCGTCTCCATGATCTGTTCCCTGGCCACTGCCTCATCTCAGCGGGACAGTGCCTTTGGCTTCTTTCTCACAGGCTGCGTTGTCATCCTACTGGCCAACCTCTCTTACCTTGCGCTGCCCAGCATGGAATTTTTCCATTTCTACACAGAGAGCGACCAACCCAGGACCTCCTCTTGTCAGGACAAGAAGTCAGTTGTCGTGTTCAGTCTGACCAAAGAGGACAAGCCAGTTGTTAATGTGGTTACTGTCGTGAAACAGATCTGGGTGATCGCCATCTCTGCGACTTTAAACTACACTATTACCATTGGAATGTTCCCAGCCGTCACGGTGGGCGGCAAGTCCACGATAGCCGAGGAAGGAGGATCCTGGAACACCTACTTCATCCCCGTCTCATGTTTCCTGCTCTTCAACGTGATGGACACCCTTGGGAGGAGCCTGCCGGCGGTCTGTATGTGGCCGGGTGCAGACCGTATCACCTGGCTGCCCATCCTGGTGGGCATGCGGGTGGTCTTCGTGCCTCTGTTCATGCTGTGTAACGTGCAGCCTCGTCACCACCTGCCCGTGTTGTTCAGCCACGACTCCTGGTACATCCTCTTCATGATCCTCTTCGCTCTCTCCAGTGGATACATGGAGAGCCTGTGCATGTGCCTTGCACCAAGGAAGGTTGCACGGTACGAGGCAGAGACAGCAGGCGCCATTATGGTCTTCTTCCTGGCCCTGGGACTGGTGCTGGGTGCAGCGATCTCCTTTGCCTTCAGAGCCATGATCTAGAACAGTGGTTGTCAACCCTTTTCATATGGTCCATTATTTATTTTCCATTTGAGCCACGGACCTAAACTAACATATATTCACACTCACACTCAGAGGAAGACACCTATGATGAAAACAAAGGAAATGCAACCCCCGCTATGCATGATGGCATAGGTGTCTGTAGTACTCTCTCTGAATGAAAGAGATACTCTTTAAGAGTTTTAACTTGACTTCGGTTCTATAATCTGTAGAACTGTATTCACTCTAATTAACCAATACATCATTATTTCTTTTCAAAAACACAATGTATAGTCACATTTTGCCTTTCAATAATTGAAAGGCAACACAACAGACTAGACTAGAGTGAGATACATTAGGATCATTGCTATTGTGATATGGCATAAGTGTTATATAAAAATATAAAGATCGGATCGGGAAAGATCGGTATCGGTATATGTCTCAAAATGAAATGCTCGGAATCGGATCGGGAGCAAAAAGATGTGATCGGGACATCCCTACTTGGCTACTTCTGAACAGAACCAGTATCTTCTACTAGGGCCTTCAAATACAGTAGCCTACTTTTCTAACAGACGGAAAGCAATTGACCTTTTAACCAATACAATAATTTTAAAGAAACTCTTAATTGGTAAATTGCGACCCCAGGTCCCATTTACTATGAAAACCTGCATCGTCCGTCCGTCCGTCACCCACGCCTCCATATATGGTCACGCTTCATGACATCACGTCTCCATATATGGGTACCCCTCGTGACATCAAGTCTACGCCTTGTGACACGTCACGCCACCATATGGATAACAATACATGGAGAAGACTGGATCATCACCTAGATATGCATATATGGAGCTGGTCAGCAACTCTACATCTGACCTCAAACCTTAAACCCTTAGATCTCCATATATGGAGCTGACCTGTTCTGACATTCCATATGTTGATCCTTCCCCACCCATCCTTCCTGTTCTGATATGTTGATCTGAGCTCATCAAACCCTGTACACTCAAGACACGCTCCATATATGGCCAGTACAGAAGTCATTCCAAATGTTCATCTGACCTCGTCGCTTCTCGCCCTCAGGGTGTCTTACTGGTATGTGTACTGTTCACTTTAAAAGTGTAATTTTGTTTACCCAGACAGCGCTGGTTGGCAGATATCAATACACTTTTAGACCAACATGTTTGTGCCAGCATGGATGATTACATTTATTTCTTGATTGCCTGGTCTTGATTGTTTAAACATGACGTCATGGGCCGCTATGCCCGACAGCAGGCTTGATAAGCCCAAAACGTATTGATAATGAGTACTCAATATGCTTTTTTAAGGGTTTTTTCCGGGTATCGGTTATCAAGCTCCCTCCCTACATATTGGCCATTTTTACACTTTATTCATTTTACACTCAGTGTTAGGTAACTCAGTAGCGTCTGGAAGATCCATACGCACTATTACGCAGCTACAACAGCTTGGTATGGGGAAGTATCTCTCTCAGTCACAGGCAAGACAGAACTTGTCATCATTGAAGACAATCTCAATGCAGTGAGATATCGGGATGAGATTCTGGAACCCGTGGCGATCCCATATCGATCCCATATCTTCAGAATCTGGGACCAAAGAATACAGGGTGACAACGCTCGCCCCCACCGAGCCAGGATTATCAGAGTACCTCCAGAATTTGGGAGTCCAATAATTAAATGGCAGAGGTTGGACAAAATTGGATTATTTTGTTTCTCAACTGATTCTGACAGGACATTAGGGGCTCCATTTTCGTCACCGCTAAATCCCTTACCCCTAAACTTCTTTGCCTTTTTTTTTACTATTTTGCAAAACATTTTTGAATAGTTCAACTAGCCAATCTACATTGCCATGTTGTGAGCTTGTAGACTGACCATTTTAAGTATATATTAAAAAATGCAAATATGCAAAATAGTAAAAAAAAGGCAAAGAAGTTTAGGGACAGGCTAAGGGGTTTAGCGGTGACGAAAATGGAGCCCTAGGTCTACTAGCCAGGATAAAAAATCTACCCTAATCTGCTCACTGCTAATACCCTAAATTTGCCTTAATCCAAGATGGCCCTATTGATAACCTATTATAAGGCAATATTTTCTAAATTTCATTATGCTTTAAATATCATGTGACGTGTCAAACTAGGGGGTTTTCATGATTCTGTCATTTCTGAATCCATTCCAAGCATTAGTTTTGCACAAAAATCACTCCTTGGGCTAAAAACGGCCACAGCCGTCATCACAAATGTGATGAGGTCAGCACATTTTGGGGACATTTAGGTAAGTGGCTATGGCCAAATTAAGTCCAAGGAGTGTTTTTCATGCCAAATGAATGCTTGGAATGGATTCAGAATCATGAAAAACCCCTAGTTTGACACGTCACATGCTACTTAAAGCATAATGAAATTTAGAAAATATTGCCTTAGGTTATCAATGGGGCCATCTTGGATTAAGGTAAATTTAGGGTATTAGCAGTGAGCAGCTTAGGGTAGATTTTCTATCCTGGCTAGTAGACCTAATGTCCTGTCAGAATCAGTTGAGAAACAAAATAATCCAACGGATGGAATGGAATGCCGTGAGTCCAGACCCCACCCAATTGAACACTTGTGGATCACCTTAGGGCTTAGGTTGAGTACGTGCTAGAGTGACAAACAGAACCACATTGGCTGACTTGCAACAACACCTGGTTGAGGAATGGCATGCCATCCCACAGCAAAATGTGGCTAGGTTGGTGACCAGCATGAGGAGGAGGTGCCAAGCTGTTGCGGCTGCGTTTGGACCTGCTACTGATGAGTTAGTTCCAATAAAGTGTGAAATTAATAAAGTGTTAAAATGGCCAATAGGCTATATGTTTTTTTGTTTTTGTAAACCACTCCTACAACTGGCTTTGTTAGTCTGTCTGTCTGTCTGTCTGTGCACAAAAAATTACCACGGTTGCTATGGTCACCCAGTTCACACGGGTGTGATTTCATTACGTCAGACATTACGTCAGACCACAGCTGATCAGTCTATATAAGACCTTACACCACTCAGTTCACACGGGTGTGATTTTTACCTTATTACTGTGTGAGAGTGCAATCATCCAATCCACTAAGCAACTCAAAGCAAGGGTGAATACCAAACATTAGCCATTAGCCACACGTTAAGCTGTGTTGCTCATCCCACGAATGCACAATCCTTACAAGCTATACCTTGTTGTAAAAGTCATTAAAATGATATAAAATACAATACCAATTTGCATTATTAAAGTGGAGGAAACAATGGACCAAAGTTAAGTTTCCGAAATTTTGTTGCTGAGTTTTTATAGATTGTATGCACAGTTTCTCTACCTTTTCGCTTCCCTGCTCTTGGGTAAACATTACATGTTTACCCACGTGTGTGTGTGTGTGTGTGTGTGTGTGTGTGTGTGTGTGTGTGTGCGTGCGTGCGTGCGTGCGTGTCAAAATAGGTTAAACAAATAAGCGTTGGAAGTGATCGAGGCTCACATAGCACTCCTTGTTAACAACTTCCAGATGTCATGACGGCCACCGACACACCATGCGATAAATATCACGCAGTCTGGATCATTTTCTTCATCTTGGGCCTGGGAACTGTTTTGCCATGGAATTTTTTCGTGACAGCAACAATGTACTTCATCAGCCGGTTGAAGTACCCGGCCGTCGATGGCATCGGTGCAGTCAATGGGACCGCAGTGAGAGGGAACAACACACAGAACGCGCTGCAGTCCATCTTCAGCAACGCCATGACACTGACTGCCATGGTGCCCATGCTCATCTTCACCTGCCTCAACTCCTTCATCCACCAGAAGATTCCCCAGAAGCTGCGAATCTCGGGCAGTCTGTCGATCATCCTGGTGGTCTTGCTGTTGACCACAGTGCTGGTGAAGGTGGAGGTGGCGCCGGTGCCCTTCTTCTGCCTCACCCTCGTCGAAATTCTCTGCACCGAGTCCTCCTCTGCCATTTTCCAGGGCAGCCTGTTCGGACTGGCAGGGCTGTTTCCTGTGTCTTACACCACGCCCATGGTGAGTGGCCAAGGGCTGGCCGGCATCGTGGCTGCCGTCTCCATGATCTGTTCCCTGGCCACTGCCTCATCTCAGCGGGACAGTGCCTTTGGCTTCTTCCTGACAGGCTGCGTTGTCACCCTACTGGCCAACCTCTCCTACCTTGCACTGCCCAGCATGGCATTTTTCCAGTTCTACACAGAGAGCAACCGACCCAGGACCACCTCTGGTCAGGAGAACAAGTCAGTTGTCGCGTTCAGTCTGACCGAAGAGGAGGACAAGCCAGTTGTTTCTGTGGTTGCCGTTGTGAAACAGATCTGGGTGATCGCAGTGTCTGAGACTTTAAACTTCACCATTACCCTTGGAGTGTTCCCAGCCGTCACGGTGGGCGTCAAGTCCACGATAGCCGAGGAAGGAGGAGCCTGGAACACCTACTTCATCCCCGTCTCATGTTTCCTGCTCTTCAACGTGATGGACACCCTTGGGAGGAGCCTGCCGGCGGTCTGTATGTGGCCGGGTGCAGACCGTATCACCTGGCTGCCCATCCTGGTGGGCATGCGGGTGGTCTTCGTGCCTCTGTTCATGCTGTGTAACGTGCAGCCTCGTCACCACCTGCCCGTGTTGTTCAGCCACGACTCCTGGTACATCCTCTTCATGATCCTCTTCGCTCTCTCCAGTGGATACATGAATAGCCTGTGCTTGTGCTTTGGACCCAGGAAGGTTGCACGGCATGAGGCAGAGACAGCAGGCGCCATTATGGTCTTCTTCCTGGCCCTGGGACTGGTGCTGGGTGCAGCGATCTCCTTCGCCTTCAGAGCCATGATCTAGAACAGTGGTCTTCAACCTTTTTCATATCGAGGTTCATTACTTATTCGGCATTTGAGCCACGGACCACCATTATGAGCCCAAAACTAACATATATTTTGTTATCGTTGGATAAGATTTTGTGTGTCTTCTCCTTCCAACATGCAAGCTTTCTATTCCTGGAAAGTTGAAACGCGATAATGGAAGCCATCGTTCTCACGATAATAAAAATCTTTTTTTTTTTTTCAAAGAATCTTGTTTAAAACAAAATCTGCCTAATGATGATGTCACTGGTGGATGGGTTTCTGAACTGCCCACAGCCCTCCAATGAGACACACACTAAGTAGAACATTAGTAAGGACCAATTATATGAAGAGAAAATGAAAAGTGGTGAAGTGGTCCTTTAATTTAGGCCTGAGGCCGATTCTAAAAATGCCTCTAAATCCTGACCTAAGTTTTCTGAAAAACTTCAAATATGTATATAGCAGCAGCAAAAATGTAACATTTTTCAATACTGTACAAACTGTACAGAACCCCAAAATGGGTTCCCGGCCTGAGGGGGTAAAACACCAAAAGGGGTTCCCGCCCAGAATGGGTTAAGACATACACACAGATACTACTCAAACACCTACTATTTACTTAGTCAAACGGGAGGTGAAAATAAACCTTTTTAACACTACATCTTGTAAACCATTATGTGAAAAAGAAAATAATTTAATACTAACATTGTATCATTTCCAGAGGTGGACAGTAACTGAGTAAATGTACTTGAGTAGCCTACTGTACTTAATTACTAATTCTGAGGATTTGTACTTTACTTGTACGTTTTGTTGTACAAGTTTTTTATTTGTACTTTTACGTGTAGTTAAGTCAATTTGCACAAGTTTGTTTGCACTTTTACTCAAATACTGGGACCTACTGGGACCCATACTATAGTACTCTGTCCACCTTTGAATCTCAGCTTAGACAAAACTGACTTTCCAATACAAGTTGTTCTGTTAATGAAATCAATTGAAGAAAATGAAACAGTAAACTGTAACCATAGTAAAATGAAACATCAAGCTATAATAGCAGTGTTGTTCTGGCTATGGTGTGCAGGAGGCGGGTGAAATGATATGCCTCTCCTCCAGAGAGACTTTGAAGGGCCAGGTTGAGGTAACAATAGGCCAGCCAGACAACTTTCTAATTTACTATTACTGAAAGAAAATGTGAGTTTGTTGATTCTATTTCCCCCCCCCCCCCCCCCCCCCCCCCCCCCCTCAGCACAAGTCTCAAGCTCTAGTGTCTAGAGCTCCCCACACCATGGTTCTCTAGTGTCTAGAGCTCGTGGATTTATCCCCACACCATGGTTCTCTAGTGTCTAGAGCTGGTGGATTTATCCCCACACCATGGTTCTCTAGTGTCTAGAGCTCGTGGATTTATCCCCACACCATGGTTCTCTAGTGTCTAGAGCTCGTGGATTTATCCCCACACCATGGTTCTCTAGTGTCTAGAGCTGGTGGATTTATCCCCACACCATGGTTCTCTAGTGTCTAGAGCTCGTGGATTTATCCCCACACCATGGTTCTCTAGTGTCTAGAGCTCGTGGATTTATCCCCACACCATGGTTCTCTAGTGTCTAGAGCTCGTGGATTTATCCCCACACCATGGTTCTCTAGTGTCTAGAGCTGGTGGATTTATCCCCACACCATGGTTCTCTAGTGTCTAGAGCAGGGGTTCTCAACGTTTTTGGCCGGGGACCCCCGGAAATGCTTTGGCAATGTCTCGGGACCCCCGCCCCGCCCCCTCCCGAACCCCAATATAAATTGACTGCTACAATAACCTTAAACCATTTTGGGCGGGAACCCCTTTTGGTGTTTTAAGCATTGTTATAATTTTGCTATTTAAAAATAGCAGATCTACAAGCTCATAGCCACCGAGTGGCGCGCTATGAGCTTGGTCTGCTATTTTTGAAAAATCGTGAAAAAAAAATATATATATATATATTTTTTGGAAAATAATTTGGGGACCCCCTAAAATAATTTGGCGACCCCCCGAGGGGTCGCGACCCACGGGTTGAGAACCCCTGGTCTAGAGCTCGTGGATTTATCCCCACACCATGGTTCTTGGCGCTTTCTTCCTCAAAACTCCCCTTGTCTGTGGTAGTGTCTCGCAGAGGGTCCACCTTGACCCCTAGCGTGACCTCGGGCCGAATCTTCCCGCTGACATGTTGTCGTCTGGTCTGTTAAATTCCCTCCTACCAGTCTGTTGTACACTGGCCGCCTTATCATGAGGTCACATTCCCTATCCCTCCCCCCACTCTCCTTCGACCCCTATGGTGCAGTGTTGATTTTGTCGACTAAAACTAAGACGAAAAATGTTCATCGACTACCTTTTTTACTACCGAAAACTAAATGGAAACTAAATACCCCCCCCCCCCCCCCCCCCCCACAGGCACACACACACACACACACACACACAGAAACACCCACACCCATTGCTGTAGGCCCAAGAAACTTCACTGGGCCGGCCTGTTCACAATTTTAGATTTCACTAGGTGTGTGTGTGCGTGTGTGTGTTTGTATAGATTGTATGCACAGTTTCTCTACCTTTTTGCTTCCATGCTCTTGGGTAAACATTACATGTTTACATTACATTACATAACATTACAGTACATGTTACATGTGTGTGTGTGTGTGTGTGTGTGTGTGTGTGTGTGTGTGTGTGTGTGTGTGTGTGTGTGTGTGTGTGTGTGTGTTTGTGCGTTGGAAGTGATCGAGGCTCACACACAGCACAGGCTCATACAACTTGCAGATGTCATGACGGCCACCGACACACCGAGCGATAAATATCATGGAGTCTGGATCATTTTCTTCATCTTGGGCCTGGGAAATACTTTGCCAGTGAATTTTTTCTTTACAGCAACAATGTACTTCACCAGTCGCTTGAAGTACCCGGCCGTCGATGGCATCGGTGCAGTCAATGGGACCGTGGTGAGAAGGAACAACACACAGAACGCGCTGCAGTCCATCTTCAGCAACGCAATGACACTGACTGTCATGGTGCCCCAGCTCATCTTCACCTGCCTCAACTCCTTCATCCACCAGAGGATTCCCCAGAAGCTGCGAATGTCGGGAAGTCTGTCGATCATCCTGGTGTCCTTGCTGTTGAACGCCGTGCTGGTGAAGGTGGAGGTGGTGCCGGTGCCCTTCTTCTGCCTCACCCTCGTCATAATCTTCTGCGCGGGTTCCGCCGTTGGCATTTTCCAGGGCAGCCTGTTCGGACTGGCAGGGCTGTTTCCTGTGTCTTACACCACGCCCATGGTGAGTGGCCAAGGGCTGGCCGGCATCATGGCTGCCGTCTCCATGATCTGTTCCCTGGCCACTGCCTCATCTCAGCGGGACAGTGCCTTTGGCTTCTTTCTCACAGGCTGCGTTGTCATCCTACTGGCCAACCTCTCTTACCTTGCGCTGCCCAGCATGGAATTTTTCCATTTCTACACAGAGAGCGACCAACCCAGGACCTCCTCTTGTCAGGACAAGAAGTCAGTTGTCGTGTTCAGTCTGACCAAAGAGGACAAGCCAGTTGTTAATGTGGTTACTGTCGTGAAACAGATCTGGGTGATCGCCATCTCTGCGACTTTAAACTACACTATTACCATTGGAATGTTCCCAGCCGTCACGGTGGGCGGCAAGTCCACGATAGCCAAGGAAGGAGGATCCTGGAACACCTACTTCATCCCCGTCTCATGTTTCCTGCTCTTCAACGTGATGGACACCGCTGGGAAGAGCCTGCCGGCGGTCTGTATGTGGCCGGGTGCAGACCGTATCACCTGGCTGCCCATCCTGGTGGGCATGCGGGTGGTCTTCGTGCCTCTGTTCATGCTGTGTAACGTGCAGCCTCGTCACCACCTGCCCGTGTTGTTCAGCCACGACTCCTGGTACATCCTCTTCATGATCCTCTTCGCTCTCTCCAGTGGATACATGGAGAGCCTGTGCTTGTGCCTTGCACCAAGGAAGGTTGCACGGCATGAGGCAGAGACAGCAGGCGTCATTATGGTCTTCTTCCTGGCCCTGGGACTGGTGCTGGGTGCAGCGATCTCCTTTGCCTTCAGAGCCATGATCTAGAACAGTGGTTGTCAACCCTTTTCATATGGTCCATTATTTATTTTCCATTTGAGCCACGGACCACTATTTGATGAGCCCAAAACTAAAGAATATTTTGTTATTGCTGGATAAGATTTGGTTCACAATTGCATGCTGTATTGATGTGGTACAGTGATGGTACCATAGGAGAGATAACAGGCAAACGTTCAATTCTTCTACATTCTCTAATTGTGTGTAGACTTCTTGTAAATTAGGTAACGCAGATGTTAAACAATAATTTAACTCTTGAGAGCGTAAAACTTAAATCAAATGGACCCGTAAGTAGGGATGGAGCTTGTACATTTTCATTGATAACCTTATCGTTCAGGCTTATCGAGACGGGTTCTTATCGAGCCCACTATCAAGTATTTTCTATTATTTTGTGGAGACAATAACTTCTGAATAGGGTTGTCCCGATCGGATCGGGTGATGGAAATCGACTCCGATCACATGATTTTCAAAATATCGGAATCGGGGAGCAAAGCTCGTATTTTTAATTGTCTAATGTAAATCTCAAAGAAAGATGTAAAGCAATGAGATTTTGTGAAAACTGTTGTGTGTATGCTAGTTGTTTTCCTTCTGGTCCCAGTCAGAGATCATCAAACAAAGACTCACACTCAGAGGAAGACACCTATGATGAAAACAAAGGAAATGCAACCCCCGCTATGCATGATGGCATAGGTGTCTGTAGTACTCTCTCTGAATGAAAGAGATACTCTTTAAGAGTTTTAACTTGACTTCGGTTCTATAAGCTGTAGAACTGTATTCACTCTAATTAACCAATACATCATTATTTCTTTTCAAAAACACAATGTATAGTCACATTTTGCCTTTCAATAATTGAAAGGCAACACAACAGACTAGACTAGAGTGAGATACATTAGGATCATTGCTATTGTGATATGGCATAAGTGTTATATAAAAATATAAAGATCGGATCGGGAAAGATCGGTATCGGTATATGTCTCAAAATGAAATGCATTTTAAGTATTAAAAAATGCAAATATGCAAAATAGTAAAAAAAAGGCAAAGAAGTTTAGGGATAGGCTAAGGGGTTTAGCGGTGACGAAAATGGAGCCCTAGGTCTACTAGCCAGGATAAAAAATCTACCCTAATCTGCTCACTGCTAATACCCTAAATTTGCCTTAATCCAAGATGGCCCTATTGATAACCTATTATAAGGCAATATTTTCTAAATTTCATTAAGCTTTAAATATCATGTGACGTGTCAAACTAGGGGGTTTTCATGATTCTGTCATTTCTGAATCCATTCCAAGCATTAATTTTGCACAAAAATCACTCCTTGGGCTAAAAACGGCCACAGCCGTCATCACAAATGTGACGAGGTCAGCACATTTTGGGGACATTTAGGTAAGTGGCAATGGCCAAATTAAGTCCAAGGAGTGTTTTTCATGCCAAATGAATGCTTGGAATGGATTCAGAATCATGAAAAACCCCTAGTTTGACACGTTACATGCTACTTAAAGCATAATGAAATTTAGAAAATATTGCCTTAATCATGAAGGTAAATTTAGGGTATTAGCAGTGAGCAGCTTAGGGTAGATTTTCTATCCTGGCTAGTAGACCTAATGTCCTGTCAGAATCAGTTGAGAAACAAAATAATCCAACGGATGGAATGGAATGCCGTGAGTCCAGACCCCACCCAATTGAACACTTGTGGATCACCTTAGGTTGAGTACGTGCTAGAGTGACAAACAGAACCACATTGGCTGACTTGCAACAACACCTGGTTGAGGAATGGCATGCCATCCCACAGCAAAATGTGGCTAGGTTGGTGACCAGCATGAGGAGGAGGTGCCAAGCTGTTGCGGCTGCGTTTGGATCTTCCACCCGCTACTGATGAGTTAGTTCCAAACACTGAATGTGAAATTAATAAAGTGTTAAAATGGCCAATATAATGTTGTTGTTTTTTTGAGTGGTGTAAACCACTCCTACAACTGGCTTTGTTAGTCTCTCTG
The DNA here is from genome assembly GCF_951216825.1 of Electrona antarctica. Classification (NCBI taxonomy): domain Eukaryota; kingdom Metazoa; phylum Chordata; class Actinopteri; order Myctophiformes; family Myctophidae; genus Electrona; species Electrona antarctica. Next base: position 39,872,867 of record NC_136801.1, on the reverse strand, counting down.
TCTGTCTGTCTGTCTGTCTGTCTGTCTGTGCAAAAAAAATGAGCATGGTTGATGCTGATTAGTTGATGCTGATTTCATTACGTCAGACATTACGTCAGAACACAGCTGATCAGGCTATATAATAGCCACACGGGTGTGATTTTTTTTACCTTATTACTGTGTGAGAGTGCAATCATCCAATCCACTAAACAACTCAATGCAAAGGCTGAATACTAACCATTAGCTATTTTGGTAAATTATTTGGAGGCACTACCCACACGTTAAGCTGTGTTGCTCATCCCACGAACTTACAAGCTATACCTTGTGGTAAAAGTGACTAATCATTAAAATTATATAAAATACAATACCAATTTGGAATTGTTAAAGTGGAGGAAACAATGGACCAAAGTTAAGTTTCCGGAATTTTGTTGCTGAGTTTTTATAGATTGTATGCACAGTTTCTCTACCTTTTCGCTTCCCTGCTCTTGGGTAAACATTACATGTTAAACATTACATGTTTACCCACGTGTGTGTGTGTGTGTGTGTGTGTGTGTGTGTGTGTGTGTGTGTGTGTGTGTGTGTGTGTGTGTGTGTGTGTGTGTGTGTGTGTGTGTGTGTGTGTGTATGTGTGTGTGTGTGTGTGTGTGTGTGTGTGTGTGTGTGTGTGTGTGTGTGTGTGTGTGTGTGCGCGCACGTGCGTGCGTGTCAAAATAGGTTAAACAAACAAGCATTGGAAGTGATCGAGGCTCTCTCCTCCTTGTTAACAACTTCCAGATGTCATGACGGCCACCGACGCACCAAGCGATAAATATCACGCAGTCTGGATCATTTTCTTCATCTTGGGCCTGGGAACTGTTTTGCCATGGAATTTTTTCGTGACAGCAACAATGTACTTCATCAGCCGGTTGAAGTACCCGGCTGTCGATGGCATCGTTGCAGTCAATGGGACCGTGGTGAGAGGGAACAACACACAGAATGCGCTGCAGTCCATCTTCAGCAACGCCATGACACTGACTGCCATGGTGCCCATGCTCATCTTCACCTGCCTCAACTCCTTCATCCACCAGAAGATTCCCCAGAAGCTGCGAATCTCGGGCAGTCTGTCGATCATCCTGGTGGTCTTGCTGTTGACCACAGTGCTGGTGAAGGTGGAGGTGGCGCCGGTGCCCTTCTTCTGCCTCACCCTCGTCGAAATTCTCTGCACCGAGTCCTCCTCTGCCATTTTCCAGGGCAGCCTGTTCGGACTGGCAGGGCTGTTTCCTGTGTCTTACACCACGCCCATGGTGAGTGGCCAAGGGCTGGCCGGCATCGTGGCTGCCGTCTCCATGATCTGTTCCCTGGCCACTGCCTCATCTCAGCGGGACAGTGCCTTTGGCTTCTTCCTGACAGGCTGCGTTGTCACCCTACTGGCCAACCTCTCCTACCTTGCACTGCCCAGCATGGCATTTTTCCAGTTCTACACAGAGAGCAACCGACCCAGGACCACCTCTGGTCAGGAGAACAAGTCAGTTGTCGCGTTCAGTCTGACCGAAGAGGAGGACAAGCCAGTTGTTTCTGTGGTTGCCGTTGTGAAACAGATCTGGGTGATCGCAGTGTCTGAGACTTTAAACTTCACCATTACCCTTGGAGTGTTCCCAGCCGTCACGGTGGGCGTCAAGTCCACGATAGCCGAGGAAGGAGGAGCCTGGAACACCTACTACCTGGAACACCGTCTCATGTTTCCTGCTCTTCAACGTGATGGACACCCTTGGGAGGAGCCTGCCGGCGGTCTGTATGTGGCCGGGTGCAGACCGTATCACCTGGCTGCCCATCCTGGTGGGCATGCGGGTGGTCTTCGTGCCTCTGTTCATGCTGTGTAACGTGCAGCCTCGTCACCACCTGCCCGTGTTGTTCAGCCACGACTCCTGGTACATCCTCTTCATGATCCTCTTCGCTCTCTCCAGTGGATACATGAATAGCCTGTGCTTGTGCTTTGGACCCAGGAAGGTTGCACGGCATGAGGCAGAGACAGCAGGCGCCATTATGGTCTTCTTCCTGGCCCTGGGACTGGTGCTGGGTGCAGCGATCTCCTTCGCCTTCAGAGCCATGATCTAGAACAGTGGTCTTCAACCTTTTTCATATCGAGGTTCATTACTTTTTGGCATTTGAGCCACGGACCACCATTACTGAGCCCAAAACTAACATATATTTTGTTATCGTTGGATAAGATTTTGTGTGTCTTCTCCTTCCAACATGCAAGCTTTCTATTCCTGGAAAGTTGCAACGCGATAATGGAAGCCATCGTTCTCACGATAATAAAAATCTAAATATTTTTTTCAAAGAATCTTGTTTAAAACAAAATCTGCCTAATGATGATGTCACTGGTGGATGGGTTTCTGAACTGCCCACAGCCCTCCAATGAGACACACACTAAGTAGAACATTAGTAAGGACCAATTATATGAAGAGACAATGAAAAGTGGTGAAGTGGTCCTTTAATTTAGGCCTGAGGCCGATTCTAAAAATGCCTCTAAATCCTGACCTAAGTTTTCTGAAAAACTTCAAATATGTATATAGCAGCAGCAAAAATGTTACATTTTTCAATACTGTACAAACTGTACAGAACCCCAAAATGGGTTCCCGGCCTGAGGGGGTAAAACACCAAAAGGGGTTCCCGCCCAGAATGGGTTAAGACATACACACAGATACTACTCAAACACCTATACTATTTACTTAGTCAAACAGGAGGTGAAAATAAACATCTATTTTTTAACACTACAACTTGTAAACCATTATGTGAAAAAGATAATAATTTAATACTAACATTGTATCATTTCCAGAGGTGGACAGTAACTGAGTAAATGTACTTGAGTAGCCTACTGTACTTAATTACTAATTCTGAGGATTTGTACTTTACTTGTACGTTTTGTTGTACAAGTTTTTTATTTGTACTTTTACGTGTAGTTAAGTCAATTTGCACAAGTTTGTTTGCACTTTTACTCAAATACTGGGACCTACTGGGACCCATACTATAGTACTCTGTCCACCTTTGAATCTCAGCTTAGACAAAACTGACTTTCCAATACAAGTTGTTCTGTTAATGAAATCAATTGAAGAAAATGAAACAGTAAACTGTAACCATAGTAAAATGAAACATCAAGCTATAATAGCAGTGTTGTTCTGGCTATGGTGTGCAGGAGGCGGGTGAAATGATATGCCTCTCCTCCAGAGAGACTTTGAAGGGCCAGGTTGAGGTAACAATAGGCCAGCCAGACAACTTTCTAATTTACTATTACTGAAAGAAAATGTGAGTTTGTTGATTCTATTTCCTTCACACCATGGTTCTCTAGTGTCTAGAGCTCGTGGATTTATCCCCACACCATGGTTCTCTAGTGTCTAGAGCTCGTGGATTTATCCCCACACCATGGTTCTCTAGTGTCTAGAGCTCGTGGATTTATCCCCACACCATGGCTCTCTAGTGTCTAGAGCTCGTGGATTTATCCCCACACCATGGTTCTCTAGTGTCTAGAGCTCGTGGATTTATCCCCACACCATGGTTCTCTAGTGTCTAGAGCTCGTGGATTTATCCCCACACCATGGTCCTCTGGTGTCTAGAGCTCGTGGATTTATCCCCACACCATGGTTCTCTAGTGTCTAGAGCTTGTGGATTTATCCCCACACCATGGTTCTCTAGTGTCTAGAGCTCGTGGATTTATCCCCACACCATGGTTCTCTAGTGTCTAGAGCTCGTGGATTTATCCCCACACCATGGTTGGTTCTTGGCGCTTTCTTCCTCAAAACTCCCCTTGTCTGTGGTAGTGTCTCGCAGAGGGTCCACCTTGACCCCTAGCGTGACCTCGGGCCGAATCTTCCCCCTGACATGTTGTCGTCTGGTCTGTTAAATTCCCTCCTACCAGGCTGTTGTACTGGCCGCCTTATCATGAGGTCACATTCCCTATCCCTCCCCCCACTCTCCTTCGACCCCTATGGTCCCCCCACAGACCATATACAGATATTTTGTTATCGTTGGATAAGATTTTGTCTGTTAAATACTCTTACTCAGAATCCTAACTGTCAACTTTTATGCTGATTGATATCTCTCAGGCCCTGCCTTGCGGTCTTCCGCACTAAAAACACATAGAAATCCCTTGATTTCACATTAAGATTAACTCCAGTTTATTTTCCTCCCTGCATTCCTCTATCTTGATTTAAAAGGTCCAAACCAACACTATGATGGTTGTTCTTTTATTTCCCTTCCCTTGTACTGTAACACCTTTAACATACTTATATAATGTCATCTGAAATGAATACATCACCTGCTCTTGGGTAAACATTACATTACATTACATTACATTACATTACATTACATTACATGTTACGTGTGTGTGTGTGTGTGTGTGTGTGTGTGCGTTGGAAGTGATCGAGGCTCACACACAGCACAGGCTCATACAACTTCCAGATGTCATGACGGCCACCGACACACCGAGCGATAAATATCATGGAGTCTGCATCATTTTCTTCATCTTGGGCCTGGGAAATACTTTGCCAGGACATTTTTGCATGACAGCAACAATGTACTTCATCAGTCGCTTGAAGTACCCGGCCGTCGATGGCATCGGTGCAGTCAATGGGACCGTGGTGAGAGGGAACAACACACAGAACGCGCTGCAGTCCATCTTCAGCAATGCAATGACACTGACTGCCATGGTGCCCCTGCTCATCTTCACCTGCCTCAACTCCTTCATCCAACAGAGGATTCCCCAGAAGCTGCGAATCTCGGGAAGTCTGTCGATCATGCTGGTGGTCTTGCTGTTGAACGTCGTGCTGGTGAAGGTGGAGGTGATGCCGGTGCCCTTCTTCTGCCTCACCCTCGTCATAATCTTCTGCGGAGGTTCCGCCGTTGGCATTTTCCAGGGCAGCCTGTTCGGACTGGCAGGGCTGTTTCCTGTGTCTTACACCACGCCCATGGTGAGTGGCCAAGGGCTGGCCGGCATCGTGGCTGCCGTCTCCATGATCTGTTCCCTGGCCACTGCCTCATCTCAGCGGGACAGTGCCTTTGGCTTCTTCCTGACAGGCTGCGTTGTCACCCTACTGGCCAACCTCTCCTACCTTGCACTGCCCAGCATGGCATTTTTCCAGTTCTACACAGAGAGCAACCGACCCAGGACCTCCTCTGGTCAGGAGAACAGGTCAGTTGTCACGTTCAGTCTGACCGAAGAGGAGGACAAGCCATTTGTTTCTGTGGTTACCGTCGTGAAACAGATCTGGGTGATCGGCGTCTCTGCGACTTTAAACTGCACTATTACCCTCATTGTGTTCCCAGCCGTCACGGTGGGCGTCAAGTCCACGATAGCTGAGGAAGGAGGATCCTGGAACACCTACTTCATCCCCGTCTCATGTTTTCTGCTCTACACCGTGATGGATACCGCTGGGAAGAGCCTGCCGGCGGTCTGTATGTGGCCGGGTGCAGACCGTATCACCTGGCTGCCCATCCTGGTGGGCATGCGGGTGGTCTTCGTGCCTCTGTTCATGCTGTGTAACGTGCAGCCTCGTCACCACCTGCCCGTGTTGTTCAGCCACGACTCCTGGTACATCCTCTTCATGATCCTCTTCGCTCTCTCCAGTGGATACATGGAGAGCCTGTGCTTGTGCTTTGGACCCAGGAAGGTTGCACGGTACGAGGCAGAGACAGCAGGCGCCATTATGGTCTTCTTCCAGGCCCTGGGACTGGTGCTGGGTGCAGCGATCTCCTTCGCCTTCAGAGCCATGATCTAGAACAGTGGTCTTCAACGTTTTTCAGACCAAGGAAACCATCAGTGGTGTGAAGTAACTACTCATACTCATGTATGGTATGGTAATTGCAAAAAAAGTGATTCCAAGACTCTGGAAATCGGATGAAATACGTCACTTCAAGACCTCGTTAAATAACTGAACTTACTTGTATACTACATACTGTGTGGAGAAAGTGTGCTATGATATGATGGACAATTCAAATAAGTTCTATGTTATATGGCAGCCATTCCTAGATCACCTTGCTCAAATGCCACACTGAACCTATCAGTATTTAGTTGTATGTTCTCCACTCCTTACATAATCTAGCAGTGTAACTTATTGTAATGTAATGATGACTCATTCAGAATGAAATCATGCCCTGTTTTTATTTTCTTATTTTTTTTCTTTTCTTGTCTTGCCACTCTTTTTTCTGTCTCTTATTTTGAAAAAAACTTAATACAAATATTAAACCAAAAGATTATACATGCAGTACAGTACGAGTCACTCTGACATTTCCTCCATAAAAAACGGATAACCACATTTGCTCCCATGATTTAGTCGGTCCAGAGACGTTAAGACGAACTAAATCCAATTATGCCAGAGCCGTAAAGACGGCTTTTCTGGGGAAAAAAATAAAATATATATATATTATTTTACATTCTTTTTTTTTTTTATCCATATTTTGAAAATTCCTCTAATCTGGTGTGCAGGTGATGACATGCACATGACATGCACAATATAATTACATTTTCTTTATTTTATTTATAATGGGCTTCGGTGGCAACGAGGGCCAAAACTGGTGTCCACCAGGTGGCACTAAAATAGTTTTAAAGGACAACTTTAGTTTTTTTCATGTTTTAGGTTGTTAAGAGAAAGTAAAAGATGACTTTTGGACCGTTGTGACTTTTGTCTACCTTTGCTCCCATGATTTTGTCTTTAAAGGACAACTTTAGTTTTTTTCAACCAAGGTTCATGTTTTAGGTTGTTATTAGAGAAAGTAAAAGATGAGGGTTATTTTTTTTCCTTTCGTTATAGGGATTTTAGCAGTTTTTGACAGGGGGCGGGGGCATTCGAGCATGGGGCTAAATATATATTGTTTTACAAAATATTATGGTGATTTATTTTTTATTATTTAATAGATCCCAGGAAATTACATCTGTCCACAGAAGATCACAGGATCTACTGAATGTGATGGAGGCCTACTGGGGGGAAGCCACACTGTGTGTCATATACTGTAGGCTCAATATGTCAGTTTGAGACATTCAGTAGATCTCGTGATCTTTTGTGGCCAAATGTAATTTCCTGTGGTCTAGTAGAACTATATTAAATAATAAAAAACAAAATAGCTAGAACATTTTGTAAAAAAATTACAAATTTAGCCCCATGCTCGAATGCCCCCGCCCCCCTATCAAAAACAGCTAAAATCCCTAAAACAAAAGAAAGCAGCAAATGAAAAAAAAAAATAACCCTCATCTTTTACTTTCTCTAATAACAACGTAAAACATGAACCTTGGTTGAAAAAAAAAATAAAGTTGTCCTTTAAGGTCTTTATTGAACATTAACGGTCACTTAAGGTTTTCAAGTTTATGGAATACACATACAGTACAGTACGAGTAGTACAGTACTGTACACTCTGACAAGTTCTCTCTGCTACTTACTGTGTGTTTTCTAATGTATTGTAACTATTATTGGTGATCTTGGAGCACTTTACAATATTAATGACATACTATTTATGTGACATACTATCAGGTTCACACAACACAATGTTTTATCATTAAACATAACTGACAAACATAACATTCTTACATTATCCACTTTCTCTTATATACCCCTGCAGGAGAGTCATTTGGTGTCCCCCATAGCGTTCACATTTAACCTCAAATTCAGTTACGTTTATGCACAGTTTCTCAACCTTCCCTGTTCTTGGGTAAACATTAACTTTTGACTAATACAAGCTCACAATGTACAGGCTGTTTGAGAACTTTACATGTCCTGCCATTGGCAATACAGTAGACTAGACCTGTGCCCAAGGAAAACAACTCGCCTAAACACAACAGTTTTTACAAAATCTCATTGCTTCTACATCTTTCTTTGAGATTTACATTAGACAATTAAAAATCCGATATTTTCTCCCCTTTTCCGATCTTTTGAAAATCATGTGTTCCGATCACGACAACCCTAACATACATACATAACATACCTTTTATCCACCCGGCATTACGTCATCATCGACAGCCAGTTATAACCCAACATTGAAACATATCCTAATTACGTCACCATCGACAGCCAGTTATAACCCAACATTGAAACATATCCTAATTACGTCACCATCGACAGCCAGTTATAACCCAACATTGAAACATATCCTAATTACGTCACCATCGACAGCCAGTTATAACCCAACATTGAAACATATCCTAATTATGTCACCATCGACAGCCAGTTATAACCCAACATTGAAACATATCCTAATTACGTCACCATCGACAGCCAGTTATAACCCAACATTGAAACATATCCTAATTACGTCACCATCGACAGCCAGTTATAACCCAACATTGAAACATATCCTAATTACGTCACCATCGACAGCCAGTTATAACCCAACATTGAAACATATCCTAATTACGTCACCATCGACAGCCAGTTATAACCCAACATTGAAACATATCCTAATTAGGTCACCATTCAGCATCCAGTACTTTCAGTACTTTCAACTTACATACATGTATACATACATACGTTAGATTGTTACTCAACCAATATTGAAACGTATCGTAATTACATCACCATCGACAGCTGGTTTATTTAAAGGTTAATTTGTTGTTTGCAGTGCAGTTCTAGTTATTATTGTCTCTGGCAGGCTGAAGGCTGTGACGCCATCTGCCAACACAAACCTTATTTGACTAAATCAACTGTTGATGTAGTTGACTGAAATCATATGATATGAAGAAGACTAGACTGTACTAAAACGTAAACATTTCACATGTGTATAATCGGGCTAAAAACAAAATCAAAATGTGCTGTCAAAATGAACACTGATCGGTAAAAGAAAAAGAAAAAAAGTGAAAAAAGAAAATACGTATACGTACAAGCCCTGAGAATATTCTTACCTTCAGCACGCACAAGGTTCAGAGTATGTGTCCACAAGACGAGGAGACAGCTTTGCACTATCACATGCATTTTGTTCTTCATTGAACAGCCCATTAGATTCCAATGTTTGAACGTTCTAATGATTATAACATCCAAAAGCTAGCATGCACTGTTGACTTTACAAGGCAATGATAGCTCAATGATTTACACAAGTGTGTTCCACTCCACTGTTTCTCAACCAGTGGTCCACAGACCACCAATGGCCCATGACATAATTATATGCACGTGGTCAGGTTATCGGGTGCAGTACTTAGTTTAGACAGTATTTGGTTTAGACATTGTCATTGGTTAGACCAGTCATTAGTCCTGCAACTACAACCTATCTCAAACCCTCACCCTAAACCTAACCTCCCACGGGGCAGCACACCTAAACCTAACCCATGTCTAACCAATGACTAGTCTAAACTAAGTATGCACCCCCAGGTGATCTACACGTATCTATCTGTCTGTCTGTCTGTCTGTCTGTCTGTCTGTCTGTCTGTCTGTCTGTCTGTCTGTCTGTCTTGGACAGCATTATGGTTTAACTGCCATCTAGAATGCACCGTAAGAATGTACAGTGTAAGCCTAATATCCTGGCAATTATCTATAGCCTATACTGTATACCGTAGTTGACTTTTTGAGGGGCGCTAGCCCCTCCTATGCCCCGCTTTGACGGTTTGTATACACACAAACATTGTCTTAACTCAAACATGGAACACCATTGACAATGAATGGCCAGCTTTGAGTGTTTGTGTAAAACAAACATTGAAGACGAAGGTGAGGACGCAAATTGTGACTGGCCGGAATGAGATGATGCATGATGCATATGGTGAGAAGAGCGCCCCTCACTTCACACGGGTGTGATTTTTAATGATAGGAAAGGGTCCACAACTCAACATTTAGGGACTAAACAACAGTATTCATATAAAGGTCCGTTTTCTTTTTACATTTTGGTAATCATTGGCCATAATCAATTGAGCAAACAAAACAGTGTGTGCTCATCCAAAAAGCTACAGCACCCTTTAAGGTTCAAAGACACTTGTAACATATCATTATATTACAGACATATAGACATTGTTGTACTTCAAGCTCCTTCAACGGTGTGATGATATAGATACAAATGAAAACAAATTAATTTAAGATTGAAAGGTGAAAAAGTAGGCCTAGTATAAAAATATGATAGCGATAAGAAAGAAATGACATGAAGCAAAACAGCTATACAAATATACAACTATCAACAATCGGCCTTACTTCTTAAATACATCTATAGAATTTGGGCATTTAGCAGACGTTACACTAAACCCACATTTTCTCACACCATCAGTAAAGCCGGGTATATTGTATCCAATATAATAAATTCAATGAAAAAAATATTCATCAAAGTACAACATACAGCAATTTGAGGTACTCTTCTATAATATTTTAAACACAAAAAAGAATAAAAGAAATGTGTGTATTATTATTTAAAAAAATATTCAAAAATAATAATTTCCCTCCTCAGACATCATCATTATGAAAATCACAAAAAAATGATATTCAAAGATTCGTACACATTTTCTACACATTTCAAAAGTAGCAGATCTACAAGCTCATAACACGTCACAATGTGATATGAGCATGTTTATCTATTTATGTTTGTCAGTTATGTTTATCTAATATGTTATAGCCAAAGTATAAAATATTAGTTAAAGCGGTTAAAATCTAAAGTGACAATAATGCTTTCCTGGTGTTAATGGCTTAAGTAAGTACACGTTTAACCTTGAACCACCACGGCTCGATGAATGCAATTCATTCACGGGCAGTCCTGGAAAAAGAAAAAAGCTTCACTTCTAACTGTTTGGCGTGCTTCTGGACAGAACAGACCTGCTGTTCAGATTAACGGTCGCGCACGAGAAGCGCTTCTTCGCCAGCAGACGTCGCAGATGCCGCCTGAACTTCTTCCCCACGAACGTGTAGAACACGGGACTGACGCAGAAGTAGATGTACGCCATGTTGCGCGTGACCTGCAGCGCGTAGCCCAGCGTCCACCTGTCGAGGCATTTTGAGAAGTTTAAACATTTAATATCCCTTGTGAAAGTATATTTTAAGTATGTTTAGTCAGTTGGTTAGTTAGTTAGTTGTTGTTCGGCCTAAAGGAAGTAACCTTTGAAACTGCATCTCCAGTGAGAACTCACATGATTATTTACTAGGGGTGTAACGATACATTTTAACCCATTTTAGGCCTGACGTTGAAATAAAAAAAAAGTCTTCTGAAAGAATATATATTCAAAGATTTGTGCCGCATTTTCACGATTTTTCAAAAATAGCAGACCTACAAGCTCGTAGCGCGCCACTCGGTGGCGCGCTATGAGCTTGTAGATCTGCTATTTTTCAATAGCTAAAGTATAACATAATGCTTAGTTAAAACACCAAAAGGGGTTCCCACCCAAAATGGGTTAACAGCGATACGATACGTATCACGATACATGGTTTGACGATACGATACATGGACGACATTGGTTCATTCTGGCGATACGATACGATTCAATGATTTTAAGTTGATACGCACACAGGCCAATTCTACTTACTGTATATGGAATGGAAAAGTTATTTACATAGCAAATCGATTCGATGCAGATTATGGCAAAACGATACGATACAAAGTCAAACAATACGATACGATATTTGCTGTTTACATATCGATATACTTCAATTTATTTTATCAATCGATATTTCGATACAGTTACTATATCGTTACACCCCTATTTACTCCCTGTGTTTGTTTGCTCTGCTATGACTAGTATTGTTCTTAGACAGTAGTGACTGTTTCTTCAACTCGTTATCTGATCTAACCAATCAACAGACCTTCATGTGACATGCAACATGTTCCTAGTTGTAGCTGTGGGCATGTATACAAACAAACTGTGAATCCCTGTTGTTCAATGAGCTAGACAGGGTTTCCATTGCATTGAGACAGGTCATGTACGTTTTTTGGCTCAAGTAAAATCACTCATACTTTTGTCTTGTCTATATCGTTTGAGCATATAGTACAGCAGTAGTTCCCAAATTGACACCAATTAGCCCGCGGACCCCAATTTGAAAAGATATGCCAGGGAACCACCATAAGATTTTTACGGCTGTAGCAGTGATTCTCAACCCGTTTAATTTCAAGGACCCCCGGTTTGACATGCATTAGTCTACGGACCCCCATTTATTGGCATTTCCAACCCTGGAGGCTGGGACCCCCAATTTATATTGTAAAATCAATGTTAATTGAACTCTGAGAGTGTACAAATGCAACCAAATTGACCCGTTAGCATCCATTTGGTTCCATTTGTACACTCTCAGAGTTACAGACCCATAAGGGTCCATTTGGTTCCTAACTATCATTTAGCTGGGGACCCCCTAGAACTCCCTCAAGGACCCCCCCGGACCCCACTTTGGGAACCACTGCACTGCAGATTCTGCGTCGACACACCTGGCGATCTCCTCGCATGGCGCCTCCCCGGCGCCTGCGGCAGCGTCGTGCAGCGCCAGCACCACGTTGTACGGCGCCCAGCAGGCGAAGAACAGCAGCACGATGGCGAAGATCAGCCGCACCGTCTTGAACCTGGTGACGTTCTTGGACGCAGCCACGGTGGCGGCGATGCGGGCGTAGCAGTACACCACCACGGCCAGCGGCAGCAGGAAGAACAGGAAGAGCTGCAGGTGCTTCCCGGCCGCCCTCAGCGCCGCCACGTCGACCCCGGCGGAACCTAGGGCTGCACGAAACGGACAAAATAAATGTCATATCTCGGTGTTTATGCCAAATGTTGAGATATTGATACGACATTGCCGTTAAAATGTCATATTCGGCCTGGGCCATGGCTCAGTGGTCCAGGCACCTTGGCTGGTAATCCAGTCTGGCAGTGTGCCGCGGGTTTGACTCCCGATCCCAACGGCCTTTACTGCATGTCTTCCCCCCATCTCTCTCCCCATTTCCTGTCAGCCTACTGTCTGTCCCTCCATAAAAAAATAAAATAAAATAAAGGCGAAAGTCACAAAAAAACATACAAAAAAGAAAAAAAAGTCATATTTTAAGTGTTGCAACGTTGAAAACTAAACATTATTCCAAAATAACAAGTCAATATCATTCTTAACTTTAAGGGGTATTGTGTTCCCACACAGTCCCCTTTCATGACGATGAGCGCCCCGGAAGACAATTTCCAATACATTTTTCCTATAGACGTTTCATAAAGTATTTATTTCAAGACCTGTAAGCCTCGGTCAAAGCCAACTCGGATCGTGACAACTCATAACAACAAACAAATATTTTTGTGCCGAACACATTTTTTTCTTTCTTTATAATTAAGTTAATTCGGTTTGATAATGTCATGAGTTGTCACGATCCGAGGTTTGACCGAGACTTACAGGTCTATAAAGGAGCATTCAGTGTTTTGGGTGATTTGGAGAAAGAAAAACGGTCCGCCCCGGTAACAAGATGTGCACATGCACACGCTCTACAGTGGGGGGAAGTACAACAGACCAACAGCACGTGCACCAAGGCCTGCCCCACTTGATCATGATTGGAGGAAGGCCCCTCTCATCCTGATTGGATGAAGGCTTTGCCACCCAAAGCCCAAACCGAAACTAGGGTTTTTTGACCCCAGGGGTTCACTGGGGACAGGGAGGAACTCCTTATATGGTCAGCACACTTTATAGTAGGGAGGATTATCCAAAAAATAAGAAAAAATAAGTGATATTTGAATTAAGTGAAATCACTGAATATACCTTTAAATAAATACTTTATGAAACGTCTAAGGGAAATTAATTGGATATTGTCTTTCGGGCCGCTCGACTGCGACCCTCTATATCGACGATATATCGCAATATCGCAATAGCGTTGCCTATTTTGCGATACCGCATGTTCACAACCTCGATAACGATATCACGACATATCGTGCAGCATTTACCGGCAGCGGCATAGTCCTCCTCGCAGAACACGCTGTCGAGGTTGTCGAAGGTGGCGTAGAGCATCACGGGCTTGATGCACGCCAGGCCGCTGAGCAGCCACGCCGCAGCGCAGGACGCGGCGGCGTAGCGTCGCACGCGCAGGCGCGGCGCGGCCAGCGGGTAGACCACGGCCAGGAGGCGGTCGACGGTCAGCAGGGTCAGGAAGAGCACGGAGCTGTAGAGGCCCAGGAAGTAGGCGCTGCCGACCACCTGTTGATTTTTGACGGCAAAATTTTGATTTTGTTTTAGTCATAGTCTTTTGAATACAATGGAATTTTAGTTTTAGTCATATTTTCAGTCATCTGAAATGTTTTAGTGTTAGGGCTAGTTTTTGTCGACTAATTATCATAAGAGTGTGTTAACCCAGGTGAAAAAGTAATGTATTTTAATATATTAAAAATATACTTTTAGTACATTTATTATACTGAAGGTATACTTTTGTACTAAAAGTATATTGGTACTTTTGTCAAAGCATGCTAACAGTAAAAAAATTTCCAATACATTTTTTTACAAATATAATCAGAGTTTATTCAATATATATTTCTAGAAAGTACATTGAATGTCAACATAATTCTAATTCAATTAAATGTACTTTTCAAAAATGTATTCTGATAATGTTAAGTTTTTGTTGAACTTAAGTACATTTAATTTTAAATATATTTTAAACTATTGTATTTGAAGTTCTTATACAGTATACTCCTAGGAAAGTATCCTCAATATGCACTTATCTTAAGATATACTATAATATGCATATAACAAGTATACTTTTCACAAATACAATCAAAATATGTTCAAGTATACATTTTTGTAAGTATGTTAATGCCCAATGTATTAAAGTTTCACTTAATTATACTTCATAAAAGTACATTTTTCATCAGTGCATTTATAGTATAATGCTGACAAAGTATACAGAAAAAGCATTACACTTAAAGTTTACTTTAGTCTACTTTATTTTAAGTATACTATTCATGAATGTTCATGGATGCTATTAGAAATATATTTCTTACATTATATTTGTAATGTATTGTTATTAAGTAAATTCAAAATATATTGAATATATACACATTAAATGTCAACATAAATTAATTTGTAATTTGTTTAAGTGTACTAAACAAAAATATCAAATGTAATCTACAAGCTACAGCTTGTGGATCGGCTATTTTCAGCATGCAGCCAAGTGTAAAATGACTCGTCTTTTAGTTCTACTGGATCTCTTTATCCAGTAGAACTTATTTAGTCATCACAGCTTGGTTTTTATTTAGTTTTCGTCAGTGAAAAACGTTAGTCGACGGACATTTTTCGTCATAGTTTTACTCGACGAAATCAACGCTGCCTGCCGACCCACCTTGCACATGGCCTCGCCGAAGACCCAGCCGGCGGAGAGCTGGTGGTAGAGGCCCCAGAAGGGCAGGCTGCACGTGAAGATCAGGTCGGAGATCACCAGGTTCAGCAGGAAGATGTTGGTCACGCTGGTCGGCTTCTCAAACCTATAGTAGCAGGAGAGAGACTGTTACGGACCATTATTATTATTATTATTATTATTATTATTATTATTATTATTATTATTATTATTACTATTACTATTATTATTATTATTATTATTATTATTATTATTATTATTATTATTATTATTATTATTATTAATGGCCCGGTTTCCCAAAGGACACCTGTTACACCATGGTGTAAGACTTGTAGTGCTGAACATGTTCAGATGCTTCTCTAGGCCGCACACAGAAGCCTGTGAACATAGGCATTTCGTGCATAGATGTGCCACGCAAGTCCACGCAAGTCCTCAGGCCTGGTATGGTAGGCCTCAGGTCTACCATTCTGAAATGTAATGTAATAATATTTGGACTGCTGGTCAGCTGACAGTAGGCTCTCTTTTCTTCCTGAGAGCTAAAAAAAAATACATTGCATGGATGAACCTGGGACGTACCTTCAGTGATGTTTCCTGAGGTCAACGGGGTTTCGGGTCTTCCAACATCATACCCCTCACTCAGGCGACCCAGCCGGGGTTGATCAAAGGAGGAGCATCTGAGCATGTGTCTTACACCATATGCGTTTGGGAAACCGGGCCAATGTTTCTTCAGGTTGACTGAGGCCTATATATACTGTATGTGAACCTCAAATAAAATTCATGGCATGCAACATTGTCTTTTTCTTTTTTCTTTACATTTCTATCCTATGATTTTGCAGCCCATTTTTTTAGGGCTGAAGTGGTTACTGTATGTTTTGTAATAATAATCAAAATCTACAAAGTAACTATAGTAACTAAATTCAAATAAACATAGTGAAGTAAAAGTACAACATTTGCCTCTGAAATGTAGCGGAGTAGAAGTAAACGCACTGTAGCCTCGGTAGACGTAGTACCAAAGAGATTTAGCAAGAGTCACCATCTTTGCTTTACTTCCCGTATCTGCGTGAAGTGGGCGGACACATTATTAGGAGACGGGAAGAATGTTGGAGTCTATTCATTTCCAGTGGGAGAGTGAACGTGAACACAGCTTATGAACCATTCCTTGAACTAAATACTGGACCCACTCTCGTGAGATTTGAGCGGAGTCCGGAAGAGTCTCTCTGTCCATCTGCAGTCTGACAGACGACACATAGGGGGCTCTGGCATCTGGCCCTATATGAGATTAATATTATAACTATAATGGACATATTATAAGTGAAATAAAATGTGTGTCCCAATGCTTTATAATATCATTTTCCATAACTGTCTTAGACTCTTGGTTGATGGGGGCTGATTTGGGAAATGGGAATTGATTGATTGATTGAAATATTTATTAACAGTCTGCAGAATTACAGTACATTTCAAGCACAACTCAATACAAAGACTGTTAACTGTGAGTGGACGACCCAATAAAGCATTACACAAAAATAATAATAATGACATTGAATGGCCATATAATGCTCTCAATGCTCATACACATGACGTTGTCAGTGTTGTTGTCAGCCTGGGAGAGGAGAGGGGGAGGGTGGTGGGGAGGTCGGGGGAGAGGCAAACCACGCCTACTTTACTTATAGGCGACCATGTTGTATAGCTTTGTGTACCATTTCGCCTCTAGTGGCTCCAACCGAGATCCACCATTAAAAATCTTTGGTAGTACCCAGTGGCTACCCACCTGTAGATGATGAGCAGAACCAGGCCGTTGCCGAGGACACTGAGTACAAACATGACGTAGTAGAGGTAGGAGAGCCGTGTGCCCAGGTCGTTGTCCCCGCTCCTGTCACACAGGTGCACCTCGTTGGCGTAGTCTTTGTCTGTGTAGTTCCAATCCTCCCAGTACGACGATGTGCTGTTCATCTCTAATAAGGTCAACACACACACACACAACAAATCAGCAGTGGTGTAAAGTAATGAATTAGGCCTACTGTACTTAATTATTTTACTGCTACTGTAAGTACGAGCATATTCGTACCTAGAGACGTTATCTGCTAAGTACGAACATGTTCGTACCTAAAGCTTTACACCAAATATGATGGTTTAGCCGAAATTCACCTTTTAACATTGGCCTCCGTCACCCCCAGCACCAGGATTTTTGCACACGGCCCCCATAGACCTCCAGTCAAGGTAGGATCTCCAATGCCTCATATCTCTGAAACTACGATCGATGCTGTCCTTGGTGAACGTCATCCATCCGATGTTCGGATGTGATTTGTGATTTTCTATCGCATCGCTCCCGACATGTTAACGTTTCTGGCAAAAGGTAAACAGTGTGAGCTACTGCTAATATTAGCCGATCTTTACAATGATGGTCTCCATGCCGGTAAAGTGGAAATGAAACTACCTATACGGAAAAAGCCCTGGCAGGGTTTAACTACCTTATCCCGCCACCAGGTGGCAGACAAAGAGTTAAGTACAATTTTGAAGTATTTGTACTGGAGTATTTACAATTTCCAATACTTTTACTTCTTCTCCACCACATCGGATCCAAACATTGTAGGCTTTTACTCTACTACATTTATTTGAAAACTTTAGTTACTAGTTACTTTGTAGATTTGTATTATTATTACAAAACATACATTAACCACTTCAACCCTACTTCAAACATTTGAAGATAATAATTTGTTGGTATAGTGGATGAGTTCTCTCTCACAAGCTGCTTCCACTGGTCTCGGTTGCTCATTGCCACACCAAGTTCATTCACAGTCAGTCCTGTGTCCCTATACTCAGAACACCTGGAAATGTGAGTGCTCTTGTTCCTCTTGATGGACAGACAGGGTAGGGTAGTCTCCACAGAAGAATATCCCAAATGACCTGCTGGTCTTTTGCTCTGTGGCAGTGTCCAGCAAAGCGGAGTCTTCTTTGTGCCACAACAACTGAGATGGGAGGGATGCCTCCATAAATCTGAGCTTTAGTGGGACGGTCCCTCCATGAAATAAAGGTTCTAGACATGCATGAGGAGGAGTACAAGATCACAAGGTCAATGACCTTGTGATCCAGTGAATCAGTAGCCTATACTTCTGACACGTTCAAGATTTTCTTTTTAAAAAGTTTCACTTAATTCAAATATTGTTGTTGTTTTGTTTTTTATAATCCTCCCTATAGAGTGTGCTGACCATATAAGGAGTTCCTCCCTGTCCCCAGTTAACCCCTGGGGTAAAAAAAAACGTAGGTTTCGTTTTTGGCTAGGGTTAGCCATGCAGCCTTCATCCAATCAGGATGAGAGGGGCCTTACTCCAATCATGATCGAGTGGGGGCGGGCCTTGGTGCACATGCCGTTGGCCTGTTGCGTGTCCCCCCCCCACTGTAGAGCGTGTGCATCCGGGGCGGACCGGGGTTTTTTCCAAATCACCCAAATCACTGAATCCTCCTTTAATATCAGTTTGTGAACACAACAATGTTTCCAGTCCACTGTTCTCTTTTGGAAGTTCAGCTATTTCCACCCAGCAGCAATGAAGCAATGTTTTTGGTCGGCCATAAATTCAACTAGAGCTGTTGGGAAACGTGGGATATGTCACGTCAGTCTTTTCCCATAACAACAGCCAGTGGTGGGAAAAAAAGTACTCACATGTTTTACTTAAGTAAAAGTATAAATACTGCAATGCAGAAATACTCCGTCACAAGTAAATGGCCGTAATTAAAAATGTACTTGAGTTTAAAAAGTAAAAAAGTATTGGTATCAAAATGTACTTGAAGTGCTAAAAGTACTAATTACGCAGAATCATTTCAAGTTTCCAAGTGTATATATTTTTGAGTGGTGTAAACCACTCCTACAACTGGCTTTTGTGTGCAGAAAAAAATGAGCATGGTTGCTATGTTCAAAATAATTTCTGACGTAATTAAATCACACCCGG
The DNA here is from genome assembly GCF_951216825.1 of Electrona antarctica. Lineage (NCBI taxonomy): Eukaryota > Metazoa > Chordata > Actinopteri > Myctophiformes > Myctophidae > Electrona > Electrona antarctica. The sequence goes on along the minus strand of NC_136801.1, from coordinate 39,853,731 downwards.
GTGAACTGGATGACCGTAGCAACCATGGTCATTTTCTCTGCACAGAAAAAGCCAGTTGTGAAATCACATCCGGGTGTGATTTCATTACGTCAGATCAGAGCTGATCAGGCTACATAATACCTTACCTTATTTCATTATGTTAGACATTACGTCAGACCACAGCTGATCATGCTATATAAAACCTTACACCACTCAGTTCACACGGGTGTGATTTTTTAAATTGCAGATCTACAAGCGTCACAATGTGACATTGTGAGCTTGTAGATCGGCTATTTTCAAATGGCCAAAATGTATAAAGGGCTGAAGTGGGTAATGTGATGTTTGCAATACTATAATCAAAGTAACTAGTAACTAAAGTTTTCAAATAAATGTAGTGGATATAGTTAAAGGTACAACATTTGCCTCTGAGATGTAGTGGAGCAGAAATGGACATTGGAAATTGAACATACTCAAGTGAAGTACAAACACCTCAAAGTTGTACTTAAGTACGACTTAAGTAAATGTACTTAGTTACTTTCCACCACTACATTTATAGGAATAAAGAATGTTACTCACCAAAGCTGTGTGATTCTGTCTGCTGTTCTGTAAATAACAGAAACGGAGTGAGCCCAAGTACTCAAAGATGTAAACCATCCCATCTGGAGGAAGTACTTCTTTTGGTATGCGTGTGCGTGCGTGTGTGCGTATGTGTGTGTGCGTGTGTGCGTGCGTGCATGCGTGTGTGTGTGTGCGCGTGCGTGCGTGCGTGTGCATAGCGATGAGAGGCATGTCTATGTGTAGGAGGGGACAGAGCTTGGTTGAGAGAAGAGAAGAATAATGAATCAGAAATATCTATTTACATTTACATTTAGGTTTATTACGCCAAAGTGGTTCACAAAGTGGGGTCCGTGGACCCCCCGGGGGTCCTTGAAGGGGTTCCAGGGGGTCCCCAGCAAATGAGTTACTGTAAGATACCGTAGCATCACAATTAGTTTAATTAACCACTTTAACCCTATTTTACAATCTATAGGATATTAAAAATCACACCCGTGTGAAATGACTGACGGGCGCTCTTGTCATCGTACAACAATTTATGTTGGCGGACATAAATTCACTTGGCCCTTATTGTCTTTGGTTAGCCGATTTGCTCGTTTACATATGATGTTAAGTTTTCCCTTCAATGTCAATGGCGTTTAATGTTTTGATGTTTCATTTATGTCATATTTAGGCGGAATTCTGACGTAATTTCTCCATTCATTGTCAATGGCAAATATTGAGACGGGTGGGGACTATAGATTTAGCGGACATTTGACCAGAATTCCCCTCTCACCGTCAATGGCAAGTCTTGAGACGTGTGGGGACAAAAGCTGTATATAGGAGGGGCTATAGCGCCCCTCAAAAATAACTGACCAAAAATGTGCAGAGCAGAGCTGAGACATTGTGAGAAGCTCACACATGAGCTTGTAGATCTCTAGCTTAAAAAACGTTTATTGTCCTTTATTTGTCCTTTATTTCCCCTGTGTGTGGACCGCTAGCTAGCCGGGGTGAAGCCCCAGGGGTGCCATTTAGGACCTGGTAGCTGTAGGGGTCACTGGAGCCGCTGGGGGCTGTAAGAGTTATATAATAGGTCATGTGTTCATCATGCCTCTTATGCTTTGTGCGCCGTGTCGCGTATATATACCAAACATAGCCGGTCTACAAGCTCATATTCAAGCTGAGCTTGGAGATCTGCTATTTTAGGTGAGTGAAATGTGAAATGAACATGCATGTTGGGAATAAATGGGAATAAAGGGCCACTTCACCCCTTTTGTAACCAGAGCTTATTTTAATTGATGTTTAGGTCAAAACATTCCTGGGGTTTTACGTGTAATATGTTTTATATAGTACCACAGACGAAAAACAGTCTAAGTCCAAATTTCAGACTGACCCCTCCACGAAAAGGCCTCGTTGTCCTGAACCTTTATCTATCATTTATATATTATGGATCAATAGTGTGGACTTAGACTGTTATTCGTCTGTGGTACTCATATATATATATATATATATGAGACGAAAAAGGACTCCTGCACATCCAACAAGACCCGTGGGAGGTGCAAGTCTAGTTAGCAGGCATAGACATCAAAAAGGGAAAAACCTTCCAAGGAAGGGACTGCACACTCCAGGGAACAAAGACGGACAACTTACTGCATCAACTTATTTATTAGCACGACGCGTTTCGCCGTGAGCTTCGTCAGGTGCTAGCACCTGACGAAGCTCACAGCGAAACGCGTCGTGCTAATATATATACGCGTGCAAATGTATACTATACTATACTATACTACACTATTGTGTGACTGCAGTTTCTTCCAGCAGTGAAATGTCCCTACCCATTTTGACCTGAGATCAGATTCTAAAAATGTCTTCTAAATCCTGACAGTTTTCTGAAAAAGCTATGTTTCTATGTCAGTCGTTCTTTGATTTTTCAAAAATAGCAGACCTACAAGCTCGTAGCGCGGCACTCGGTGCCGCGCTATGAGCTTGTAGATCTGCTATTTTTCAATAGCTAAAGCATAACATAATGCTAACACCAAAAGGGGTTCCCGCCCAGAATGGGTTAAGGAGGGAGGTGACCCTATATAGATCATATGACCGCACTATTATGTCGTCTGTCAGACTGCAGATGGATTTGCCTCGCTAAAAAAGGTCATTTTGATAAGAACATCTTGGAAATATTGTGTCATCTTGGAAATATTGTGTGCCTTGTGATGATTGGCTCCAATATTTAGTTCAGTGACCATGGAGCTATAAGGAATGGTTTCCGAAGCTGTGTTCACGTTCATTCTTCCATTGAAAATTAATAGAAGATCCAATCTTCAATATCAATGGTGTTTAATGTTTTGATGTTTAATTTACGTCATATTTAGTGGAATTATCAGCTCTTATCATCATACATCATCATGCATCATCTCACACTGGCCAATCAGAATACCTGTTGCCTGTGATTGGTTAGCTGATTTGCTCGTTTACATATGACATACATTTCCCTTCACTGTCAATGGTGTTTAATGTTTTGATGTTTCATTTATGTCATATTTAGTGGAATTCTGACATAATTTCTCCATTCATTGCAGATGGATTTGCCTCGCTAAAAGAACATCTTAATATTGTGTCATCTTGGAAATATTGTGTGCCTTGTGATTGTTCAGATTTATAGCTATCCACGATTTAACTTGCTAAGTTGATAGCATCATGGTCCATAGCTACGCCTACTGAAAGGCCACAACTGCACAAAAGAGTATGTCTTTACTCAAACTGTCTAAATAATATAACCCAAGTGTCTTTTATACTTTTATTGTCGTTTAACAAACATACATTTAAACACATGAACTATTTATCTAGGATTGGTTTAAGGGTTAGTTTTAACCCAGTTTAGGTTAGACGTTTAGTTAGTTTTAACTAGTTAGTTAGTTGGTTCGTTTAGTTTCGTTTAGGTAAAAAACCATTGGTCTAATGTGAGTTGTTGTTCATCATGTCCATGTGGTTACATGAGGTGTGGATTCTTCGTAGTTGGTTTGAATCTGACTGCTAGAGCCCCACGCAGGGTTTATAAAATCTCTGTTCAGTGGAGCCCGCCCTGTGGGCGGTTCCGTACCAACCTGGCATCATTGGCTGCTGGCACATTGTAACAGCCTTTCTATTGGTTGAAAGACCAGGAAGTATTACAACTGACATGTGCTTTGGCCGGCTAGTAGAACTGGTTTACAGTGGCTCTGGTTACACAACTGCTGTTTGCTGATTTCAGCTATTCACCGGCAGTTTGCCCTTATCACAACCCCCGTTGTGTGTGAGGCCTATTTGAGGAAGTTTCTCCGGCTTGCTTCATTATGGCAGTCCTTTGTCTGACTACTCCAAGTCTATACATTCAATCCATACATTACTGCTACATTACAATAATTAGACATTCAATGGATAATTACACTGAGGAGTTTTAGTAGACAAATATTGGTACATACAATAGTTACAAGCACTGACATTCTCTTAGAGGGAGACGGAGGTGTCACATTTCACACCTTCCTGTTAACTTGCTTTGCCAGCAGTAATGGTGACCTCTTGTCGGGTCAACTCTGGGATAGTACCTTCATTATTGAACAATACCAATATCATGGATATTTCCACAGTGATGATTGGCTCCAATATTTAGTTCAGTGACCATGGAGCTATAAGGAATGGTTTCCGAAGCTGTGTTCACGTTCATTCTTCCATTGAAAATTAATAGAAGATCCAATCTTCTTCCCGTCTCCTATAAAAAAGGTGTGCGGAAGCCGCACACACACGTCACACGGATACGGGAAGTAAGCCAGATATCGTGCGTCTTGCTACTTCCGTCTCAGGCTGCTCGTCGGCCTCTTCCTCGTAGGCGTTTCCCGTTCCATTGCGGGCGTAGTAAGCCGTCGTGGAGCCCAAGCCGTACAGCTGGCCGCAGTACTTGGCGTCGTCGATGTGATCCTCGAAGAACATCTCCCTCATCCTGAAGAAAGCCATGGCCGTGAGCAGAGAGTCCGATCCGGCCTGGTGCGGCCGGGTTCCGAGCTGCTCCACTTCCAGCTGCTTCGCCACTTTCTGCAAGCCGCCCTTGAGGTGCTTACAGCTCTGCATCAGGTACTTGACGTCGTAGGCGACGGGGAATAGCGAGCGGAGGATTCCGAAGAAACCCGCCTCCTCCTCGGGTAGTTTGGCGCCGTTGGACAGGATCTTGACCAGGTACCCGAAATCGTAGCCGCCGTGGAAGGACAGCCACGTGACGCCCTCGCCGAGGACCGCCGCGTCACCCGATGCCGTCAGCAGCAGCTCGGCGAAGCGGAGCGTCTCGATGCCTTCGTCCGCGTGCCTCTCGAACTGGACGCCCGACGCCGTCAGCAGCTCGATGGCGTCCTCGGCGTACCTGTCCTCCGCCAGGCTGAACTTGAAGTTGAACTGCCAGGTGCAGGTGTCGCCGGGCGGGTACTCGCCCCGCTCGTTGGCGAAGGTCAGGCCCAGCTGGATGGGCTTCAGCAGGTCGACGTTGCGTCGCAGCAGCTGGTAGCGGTAGTCTGCGTCGGAGCGGAACTCTCCTCCTCCGGCGGCGGCGGTCACCACCACGCCCGGAAACTCCGTGTCCATGACCACGTAGTTGTGTTCGCAGGCGACGCGTCGCATCCTCTTCAGCTCGTCGTCCAAGTTGTCGGCCCAAACCTCGCATATCCTCCGGCCGTGATCCATGGTGGCTGCGGTGGGAATAACAGACACGCCTTCGATCGTCCTTGTTTTTTTTCCCCGTTTACGCCTATTACGGGTGTTAAATCGATACACGTGCTCTACTCTCTCGGGGTTGGGGGGAGGGGTTTTAACAAACTTTTGTTAAGAGTTTTATATTGAGTTTTATTATCTCGACATCAACCTACAGCAGCCATCACAGCTGAGGCCCGGACTAGTTGACTAAGTATAACACAGGCTTAGCAGAGAGCAACAGCACCGAGCCCTTGGGATGGATTGTTCTGTTAGGGACAGCGGAGGTCGGAGGTTTCAGAATAAACTACCCCCTGGGGAGTGGGGTTCTGAGGCAGAGGTCTCTTGAAGAAAGGACTTCGACAAAGGTTTAAGATAACCAGAGTTATAAAGATTAGAGTTACCAAACGTTCAGGAGTACCAACTGCTTAATTAATATGAAAGAGTTTAATTTCTACTACAAATGAATAATCCAACACAGGTGAGTTCACACCTGCAGGGGTTAATATAGACAAAGAGATGACGTAATGACGTAGTGATTACGTAATCGTTAAATCACCCTTACACTTCAGGGTCGGTGCATACATCACATGTGTGGGTAGACTGAATCAGAATCACTGTTCACAACCATCATACAGTCTTACGACATACATTTCGTTTTTCATGGTTTCATCGAAAATCATGGAAAACGACACAATATAGTATGTTGTTTTTGAGTGGTGTAAACCACTCCTACAACTGGCTTTGTTAGTCTGTCTGTGCTCAAAAAATGAGCACGGTTGCTATGGTCACCCAGTTCACACGGGTGTGATTTCATTACGTCAGACATTACGTCAGACCACAGCTGATCAGTCTATATAAGACCTTACACCACTCAGTTCACACGGGTGTGATTTTTCTTTTTTTGAGTGGTGCAAACCACTCCAACCACTGGCTTTGTACCCGTGTTTGTTCGTACCAAAAAAACGAGCATGGTTGCTATGGTTAGCAACCAAAAAAACGAGCATGGTTGCTATGGTTAGTATGTGACGTCACTGACATCACAGATATCACGTCAGATTGAATCAATCTCTATATAATCAATCTTTATAGTTATTCCTCAACAGATGTTAGGCATAGTGTCTATAACAGTAACTATAACAATACATTTGGGCATGTACAACTTCCTGGTCTCAACTGCGCATCTTTCCTTCCATGGAGCACCATGGAGCAACATAGAGCAACATGGTGTCGCCAGCGCAGTCTTCGCGTCTCGTACTCTTTAGACAGTCCTTGACCAAAACCAGGAAGTAAGTGTTTAGGTGCTTGAGCAGTTAGCTCTGTTAAATCAATAAATCTATGTTCAAGCAAACTATTGTCTTTCATTTGTAATGTGAAATTAATTTAAATTTCTATCTATTTAATCAAGATGTGCACACAAACTCTCTGAATACCAACTAACTAGCATTGTAGCATTCAAAATGTTTGGTTATGACCATGTGGCTTCTCAAAAAGGTAATGATGATTATATTGCAACAGGAAATACTGGGGCTAAAAACATACGTGGGAAAGGCAGTCTCTGTATTTACTAGGGGCGGTTGGACTAATCATCATCATCATTTTTCGACCGCGGTCGAGATCATGGATTTCACAATGCCACACCAGACTTTCCGGTCCTTCACTGCCATCCCCAGTTCCTGCTTACTGATCGATGCATGTGTCCCGACTCCCTAGCGATGACATCAGGGAACGACAGTTTTCTACCTCTGGTCTGCTTTGAGGCAGGATTCCAGAGAAGAAGGGAAGATATCTAACCTCATTGTCAGTCAGCTCTGTAGCAGTGGCCGGCAAACTGTGTTCTGCTGCGACACACTTGCCCTGTTTCTATTTATTATTGTTGTTGATTATGTTCTTCGTATGTCAGTTGATGCTATCAATGATAAGGGCTACCAACTAAACCCTCCCAGCAAGCCAAATGACATCATGATGATGTTATGATGACGTCCTCCGATGACTCCAGTGACGTTCAGGACTAGGCCAGATCACAGCCCATATGGGGATGATCTTTACGTCATTTCCAGGACGTCTTCACGAGTTGAAATAATATAGCTTATTCTGGGCCAGATCTGACTAGTTATGTTATGACTTAAGTTAATTTGGCCACGATCTGACTCTTTGATTCATCCAGGGACATTCGTCTTAGTGAGCAGAATTGATGTTGGTTGAAATCAGGTGATATTCTGCATGGGCCAGATCTGACTACTCGTGGTTTGACTTGATTTGGCCCCAATCGAGACATCACTAATTCGTCCAGGTCCTGACCGTGCTGCTGGGCTAGGAGAAGCTCTTGTCATCCTGCTAAATACCTAAGCGACACTGACTTTGCTCGCACTTATCAGTCAATCATTGGAGTACGCTCAGGCTCTCCTCCAGTCTCTTGAGCAGGCCTCCAACTGTGTTTGTCTTTATTTCAACGAGATGAAAACTGAATACGTAAATATGTGCAAATCCAACAATAACCACATTATAAAAACACTTAACAACACTCCTCTGAAACAGGTTGATGACTACAAGTATCTGGGTTCATATACTGTATATCTTCCCAAAAGGACTTTTAAACTAGGAAGGGTATGGCCTGGTCAGCCTGCAATGACATGCATAAGATCTGGACTAATGGGAAGCCCCCCCCCCCCCCCTAACACACACACACACACACACACACACACACACACACACACACACACACACACACACACACACACACACACACACACACACACACTACAAGAAGTCTTCTACACAAATAGAGAATGTAAAATATCTCCTAATGGTACCAACATCAATACAGCATGGATTTTTTATCCAACGATAACACACACACACTAGTTCTTAAGTAAACTGGCTCTATCTAGAATAAGTAATAACATATTTATTGTTTTTATCATAGTTTATTTCAATGTCACACTCCAAAGATTAAGACTGACAACAAACGTTAAATGATAAACTCTTTATAAGATGACACTGTGCCATAAATCTACCAAGATAAAAAAGAGCCACATATACACATTATACTGTGCTGTTTTGTATACATCAAGGTTAATGAAAGAGTATGATATCGTACATCTAGGGAATCGGGATATATTACAAGTTACTTGACATAAAATAATCAATACAGAACTAGACTAAACAAAAGATGTCAAAACATGTAGTATTTGAGAGCATGTATTTCAACAAGGCAGTACAGTAATCACAAGGAAGAACAATAGAGTCAACAAATATTTTAACAACATATCCTCAAAAGATTTCAGAAATCACGATATTACACAACAAAGACATCAATATGTAATCTCTCAATAGGTGTATCAGACCTAGAAATGTTTGGGGATCTTCAAACAGACATTTTGATATTTTCTTACTTTCGTATTGGGATCCCTTTCTGAAATGTAACTTTCACGGTGAAATGCCTTTTCACATAAAATGCTTAATTCAGTGTAATCTATGTGAGCAGGACAATCGGGGAAAGCATCTGTCATTTTAGATATGTAGGTGTATAGGCTAGAGCACATTGGCTGGCTATTCAAAAAAAAATAGCAGATATACAAGCTTGTGTAGATCTGCTTTTTATTTCATTTCTTTTTTATGTTTTACTGCAAATCTTTGAATATTAATGCAGACATTTTTAACTCAAATCTTTGCTTCATGGGGGTCTCTGGAACAGTTTTTTTCTTTTTTTGTAGGCAGTCGGCAGCCAAATACATATCATTTTGGGTGTTCCTTGACATGAAAAAGTTTGAGAACTGCTGTGCTGATATAACAACATACGTTTATTTAGTATTTTTTTCTTTCTTTCAGAAAATACATTTGTAGAATCGTCCTCAGGTGGGTTAAATGTTGTTCTGTTGCTCGTTTTACACCAAGTTTGAATGAAATGAATGAATCTGAGCAAGAAAGTACTGCCGAAGCAGACAACCCGCAGGTTAGAATAAAGTCCTTACGGTGCAAGGCTCGAATATACGTTAAGTTGAAATGAAGAAAACGCCAGCACTCATTGTATGTCCTTTTCATATGAATCTGTTTATCTCTGACGTTGATAATGAACGCGTTTCGGCCTGTGTGGCCTTCGTCATAACGCTGACGAAGGCCACACAGGCCGAAACGCGTTCGTTATCAACGTCAGAGGTAAATTCGTCATAACTCTGACGAAGGCCACACAGGCCGAAACGCGTTCGTTATCAACGTCAGCGGTAAATACATTTATATGAAAAGGACATACAATGACTGCTGGCGTTTTCTTCATTTCCACATGAAATTAATGCATAAAATGTAATCCCCCATCCCTGTCCTGTCCACTAATATCATCATTTGCATTAGCTCTGGAATCAATGTGTACACACTGACTGTACACTACTTTTAACACGTTTGACAAAGATTAGTTGTATTCATATATAATTACATTGTTTGCATATGGGTGGCATCTTTGCCAGTTCTGACAGTTTTCTGAAAAAGCTATGTTTCTATGTCAGTGGTTCTTCGATTTTTCAAAAATAGCAGACCTACAAGTTCGTAGCGCGCCACCGAGTGTCTATGAGCTTGTAGATCTGCTATTTTTCAATAGCTAAAGCATAACATAATGCTAACACCAAAAGGGGTTCCCGCCCAGAATGGGTTAAAAATAGGTCTTGTGTCCTTGTAAGCTACAGTATGAGTTATAGTTATTATGACACAGAGAACTAATTTGGTATGTTAATAAGAGCACAACATGGAGACGGAGCTATGTGTTCTCATGCCACTCCTTGGCCTTTTAAGGTCATGGTGCTGCAGTGCCCTGCAGTAGGCCCGCGGCCAGCAGACACACATGGAAATGGCTCCTGGGAAAAGTCAGAGTCAGTCAAGTCAGTATTTTTAAACTAAACAAAACGAGGGGTTTCCCACTCAGCTCCCATGCAGCATGTCAGCTTTCACTCACCTCTGGTTTCCTTCCTGCATTTCTATAACCAGTGGTGGAAAAAATACTCACGTTCTTTACTGAAGTAAAAGCATCAATACTCACTGCAATGTAGAAATACTCTGTTTAATGTTACAATTTAAGTAAAAGTCCGGATTTCAAACTTGACTTGAGTAAAAGTACAACAGTATTGTACTGTACGTAAAAGTACCAAAACTAAAAGTACTCATTATGCAGAATGAATGTCCCATTTCAAGTTTTCAATCAAATGAATAAAACCTCTTTTGAAAATAGCAGATCGACAGGCTCAAAATGTGTCGCATTCGCGACGCATTGTGAGCTTGTAGATCGTGCACAAACAAGAAGCGTGCACAAACAAGAAGCGTGCACAAACAAGAAGCGTGCACAAACAAGAATGTTTAGCTTAAAGCTACAATTCAGTTTGATGTCTGTCTCCAGTGGTGGAACAAGTAGCCTACTCAGATTAGATTAGTACTCAGTATTTTTAAGTAAAGGTAGCAATACCACAATATATAAAATACTCTGTTACAAGTAAAAGTATTCAAAATTGAGTAAAAGCACAAACGTATTGTCATAAAAAAAAAATTACTTGGAGAAACAAAGCAAAAGTACTTTTTCAAAAATGGCATATCTACATTAATGCATCACATGCTACGTGTTGCGAGCTTGTAATATAAAACGGGGCGTATTGTCCAATGTTTTGCAATAATTAAAAGTACCATATTTGCCTCTGAAATGTACTAGAGTAGAAGTATAAAAAAACGGAAATAAAGTACCTCAAAATAGATTTTTGCTTTGGCTATTTAAAAAAAATAGCAGATCTACAAGGTCACTGCACACCACGTTGTGTATCTGCTATTTGTAAACATTTGAGAAAAAAATTGAAAAAATAACCACTGATTTGGAAGGCTTAATTTGTAGAACCGGCCTCAGGTCGGTTAAGTACAGAAATAAAATGTACTTTGTTTACTTTCCCCACTGGCTGTATCTCCCTCTCCTATTGGAGAGATAATCCCAACGATGTCACTCAGAACTACAACAAAGGGGAGGTACCCTCACACAAAACATGCAGTAATCCTGCTCTCTGTACTGCCTCCCCCTGGCCAGCCGGGGAGCCTGATGGAGGGGAAAGGAACTGGTTGGAATAACGTACGTACGTGTTCCTTCCACATGCTACGTCCGGCCAGGGAAACTCCCCCTTGTCAGGTGAAAAGAACCGGCTTGGACTCAGTCCGTGCTCTCCCCAGGTTGGCAGAGGGAGTGTAGAGCCCAGGATTACATTAGATAATTGACACTCTGTGAAAAAATGGGGGATTAAAAAAAAAAGAAGAAAGATGGCAGCACTATAGTGTCCAGTCCGATGTCAGAACTACAACAAACGTGGCAGCACAGTGAGTACACTATAGTGTCCAGTCCGGTACGCCATCTGTTTCAGCCTACTGGTTGTTGACATGACCAGCAGGTGTAATACTCGATACCACCACCAGGCGGCACATCTCTCAATGGAAAGAAGAGCAGGGGGACCACCTCCAACCACTATAGTTCTATTGAATGAACATACTCTGTCTATACCGCATACAGATTGGTTAAAATAACGTTTTATTCATATAGAAAATAAATCCTGGATTCTCTTCCATTGATTTCTCTTTGTTGCTATCCTGGTTGCACTTTTTGTGTGGATTTCTGCCTGCGTTGCTTTCGTTCCTATTATGAACGGTGCATTTATTCTGCAACACGACCCATAACAACGTTCGCTGGAACACGTGTGTGTGTGCGGTCGGTCAGTGCAGGCCGACATTTACAGGAGCAGTTCATCCCCATGGGATTTGACGACGGGGTCATCGGTCAATGGGAGCCTCGGCAGGAGACTCTCTAGCCAAATTCCAATAACCCTCATAACTCACACTTGGTCACTCCAGCATGGTGGAGTTCGTGTGAAATTGGTGACCTGCTGAAATATGTAACAATCGTGTAGACAATCTCATAATGTCAGTGTCCGAATGTAAATCGTTGCAGTCGTTTCATTAGTCGTGTTCAACCTAGCGGTATTTAAGCCACGTATTTAAAGACCTCCATGTTAAGTTGACGTGAAGTCCACAAGATGGTAACATATTTCAGCAGGTCACCAATTTCACTGTGAGCGAGTGTGAGTGAGCGAGTGGTCGAGATTGTGGGTATTGGAATTTGGCTTAGAGTCTCGACAAAACAATGCGACTACATCTCCGTGAATTCAAAGCTTCATGGGGTGTGGAAATGATAGAAAAACTAGTATGAAGTATTTTGTTTTGTTTTTTTAGGGTGGAGGTCAGGCCATTTAGGCCTGACCTCGAAATTAAAAAAAAATCTTCTAAATCCTCCAGTTTTCTGAAATAAATATTTTCACGATTTAAAAAAAATAGCAGACCTACAAGCTCGTAGCGCGCCACTCGGTGGCGCGCTATGAGCTTGTAGATCTGCTATTTTTCAATAGCTAAATTATAACAATGTTTGAAACACCAAAAGGGGTTCCCGCCCAAAATGGGTTAAGGTTTTAACTGAACCGATCAGAGCCGAAGAGCATCGAATCGGGATCCAGTTTTGAGCACACGCGCGCAGGCGCACGCATACAGCAGAACATTCTGTCGCGGAACGACAGTCTTTTTAGTTTTTACAGGATCTCACTGCCATACGCCGATCGATCGATCGATCGTTGCTGCCATCAGAAGTTCTGCGGTCCTTTGCTGAAGCGGTCCTCTCGGAGGCTGTTGTAGGCCTGGTAGCACGTGGACATGTCGCACGCCCCCGCCGGCCCCGAGGAGCCCCGTTTCCCCGACGCGCCGGGGGGCCCGGACTTGCCGTGTGTCCCCGGAGTGCCCGGATGCCCGTTCCCGTCGGAGCCTCGAGGCCCCTGAACTCCTGCGACAATAAAGGGGTCAGAGCAAAGGTGTCGTCGTCATCGCCATGTTGGCTTGTGGTGGACACAGTGGTGGAAAAAGTACTCAATTGTTTTACTTAAGTAAAAGTACCAATACTGCAATTTAGAAGTACTTCGTTACAAGTAAAAGTACGGAATTGAAAATGTACTTGAGTAAATGTATAAAAGTATTCAAAAATTAGTCAAAATGTGTACAAAATCTATTGAAAATAGCCGATCTACAAGCTTTGTGAGCTTGTAGATCGGCTATTTTCAAATGGTCGAAATGTATAGGGTTGAAGTGGTTAATGTATGTTTTCTAATCAGAATAAAAATCGCCAAAGTACTGGAAATTGGAAATACTCAAGTAAAGTACAAATACCTCAAAATTGTACAATTGTAAGTAAAAGTACTTAGTTACTTTCCACCACAGGGTGGACATTTATGTCAAAATTATGCCACGGACATACAAAATGAGTGGACGAGCACAAAGAGCTAGCCCTAAATTTACCGGGATCCGCACGTCACTTCCGACGGAGCATTAGTCCGACATGCGGGAACCGCTCGAACATGCGCTGCTCCCGTGCTTGCAGTTATGGTTAGGTTAGGGTTTGACGTAGGTTGACGTTTGTTGGACCAATGACTAGTCTGAACTAAGTACCATTACAGGTCTGTAACTCCGAGTGTGTTTGTACACTCTCTTACAAAAATAAACATTGCTTCATGAATTTAAAGCTTATTCAAGGTTTTTTTCCCCCCAGTAATTTCATGAACAAACAAAAGGTAATTCTAAGAAATTCCATAACTTTGAAAACAAATGTTTAAGACGTAGTGAAAATAGCCGATCTACAAGCTCACAATGCGGCGCGTTGTGTTGCGTGCTGTAGATCTGCACATTTTCAGTAGTTTAGGTCCCGGGGAAATGTATCTTTTGGGTCACGGGCTAAAAAGTTTGGGAACTGCCAAACTGTAGCTCGCCATTGACCCACTAGGAACCAGTGTTGTTTATGACTGCAAATTTTGATTTTAGTTTTAGTCATAGTCTCTTGAATTGTTTTCATTTATAGTCACATTTTAGTCACCTGGAATGTTATAGTGTTAGTCTAGTTTCAGTCGAGTAAATATCATACGATTTTAGTCGACTAAATGTACAGTTGATTTAGTTGACTAAAATGTATTGTGGCGGGCCTTGATGCCTAATTATACACTTGCTGAAAATAGCCGATCTACAAGCTCACAACGCTGTGACGTGTTGTGAGCTTGTAGATCTGCTATTTCCAACATGCAACCAAGTGTAAAATGACTTGTCTTTTACTTAAACTGGATCTCTTGTCCACTAGTCCCTTCCTAACATTTTAGTCTAGTTTTTATTTGTTGACTAAATTGTCAATATATTTAATTTAGTCTTAGTTTTAGTCATCATAGCTTACTTTCCATTTAGTTTTCGTCAGTGAAAAAAGGTAGTATTAGTCGACGATATCCACACTGCTGTGAACCACAGGCTGAGCAGCAGATTGCCTACCTGGCTGTCCATGGGGTCCTGGAGGTCCTGGCCGACTTTCCCCCTTGCTCCCCTTCAATCCTCTGGATCCCACATCACCTGAAAACATTGGATTATGTTGTAATTACGATGATTATCTTGTACGTGATTACAAACAAACCCATCTCTTTTACACAAGACACTTTGGTCGAGGTTTGGGTTGTGTAGTTACAGTGCCGTGCCATATGGTTTAACTCAAAATATTATGGCGAGATATCTTCAATAGTTGAAATCAATAATCCACAGATATTCTCCCCACTGAATATTTTGGGTTTTGTAATGTTATACACCTGGCGGAATCTTCCTTTATGCACTTGCTTATGTGCTAAAATATTCACAGGTTTGCAGGACCACATTGGAACCAATTAAGCCATAAACCACGGGAGGTCTCAGGTTATCGGGTATTTTACAATGGCTGGGAGTTGTAGGCAGACCCGACGCGCAGCCATTGTAAAATACCTGGTAAACTGGGGCCTCGAGTGGCTTATTGCTCTTCTAAAACGGTTACAAACATATAGCAATATTAACCTAATAAAACTATTAAATTCACAAAAGTAGCTACGCTTTGCGCCACCAGAGCGAGCCACATCACTTCCTTGTTTTGCTCGGCAAGTAGACTATGTGACGGGAGAATAGCGCTTGATGTTTTTACGGGGCTGCCTGGAGCCACACGTTCACAGTCATATGAGCCGGGCGGTGCTTAGACACCCACACGGCATGGGTTCGTAAGGCAATCAAGCGCTCCCCTTCCCCAGTACAGCTACAGAGATGCGGAATCAGCTGTGAATGATATAAAGTGATTTAAGGTGTGAGTTATCGGTGCAATTTACAACGGTCACGTGACGGTAACCAGCCAATCAGAATCAAGTATTGGGACTAACCGTTTTAGAAGGAGTGTTTTATCACACTTTTATTATATCCTGGGTTTCAAATTGTGTCGAAGTGTCCTTGAGCATGGTTTCCTCCTGCATCGGTGTGTGAATGGGTGAATGTAATGTACAATATATGTAAAGCGCTTTGGATAAAAGCGCTATATCAGGGTTCCCCAATTAATTTTCCTCAAGGGCCATATTTTGACTAGGGTACCAGGCTGGGGGCCGAGTCCGCACGCACACGGTCGAGGTCTTGCCCTGAAAATTCATTTTCAGGGCAAGACCCCATTTGAAAAGGATGCCCAGTTTGACATGCATAGGCTACTGACCCCCATTTAATGTCATTTATATCTCGGACCTCCTAAAAACAAAACAAAAAAACACATTTTTTTTAAAATTCTTCCAGGGGCCACAAGGGGGCTCTCCGCGGGCCACAAATGGCCCGCGGGCCGCCTATTGGGGAACCCTGCGCTATATAAATGCACTATTTACCAATATATTCTGCCCCTGACCTGCCTTCCAGACAGACAGACAAAAAGTAATTCACGAAGTGCATTCAGGTCTGATCTCGTGCAGAGTCTCTTCATGTGCCTCTCATTGGAAAATAACAACAACCGTCTCATCACCTTTGAGTCCCGGAGTTCCCTGCTCTCCGGGGGGTCCCTGGTAACCCTGAGAGCCTGTTGCTCCGGGGTAGCCCGGGGTCCCGGTGCTTCCTTTGACGCCCGGGGTTCCGTGCTGACCCGGGGGTCCCTTCATGGTCTGACAGCTCTCACAGCTGGCTGGAGGAGCCAGGGCCTGGAGCAATGCTGGGAGTTGGTCTGGTTGACACAGAACACACACACAGGATGTTTTTTAACACAATATTTGCCACACGCGTAAAATCTCTGGATTCGTGCTCGCAACCGCCAGCCAGCCCGAGAAATCTCGGGTTTAGTTAATCCAGAATTAATAGTATTTTATTTACCGTCTGTTAGCTGTTTTTTAGCATCCCATGGTGTGACGTCATCGGATATCCAAAATCTCCACGTGCACGCACACACACGCAATCTAAAGCATTTTTTTTTTTTATATAATTTTTACCCCACGATTTTGTAACCCATTTTTCACCCCTGTGTCAATTATCTAATGTGATCCTGGGCTCTACACACCCTCCGCCAACCTAGTCCCCATATATGGGGGACATGGGGAGAGCAACGGACTTGAACTCATGCTTCCTTCATGCCTGAGTGTCCAAGTTGCTCCTTTACACCTGACAGGGGGGAGTTTCCCTGGTTGGACGTAGCGCGTGGAAGGAACACGTTATTCCAACCAGTTCCTTTCCCCTCCATCAGGCGCCCCGGCTGGCCAGGGGGAGGCAGTTTAGAGACCAGGATTACTGCATGTTTTTCGTGAGGGTACCTACCCTAGGGGACACGGGGAGAACATGCAAACTATAATATATATATATATCTTTGTGGCATTCCTGAGCAAATCATTTAAATAGGGGACTCAATGGAGACTCTTTGAGGCAAATGATTGGCTCAGGAATGCGACAAAAACAAAAAGATCTCCACAAACATTTTTGGGCGATTGTTATTATTATTATTTTGTATAAAAATGAAAATAGCAGATCTACAACCTCACAACAGCATGCAACCAAGTGTAAAATCATCCATTAACACGTCATCAAGGCCCGCCAAAATATTTTTTTGTTGCCAAAAAAAATCAACTGTAGACACTTACTCCTCAACACCTCTACACAGAGCTTCATGAGGTGTTCGTCTGACGGAGGCTTGCCCTGAAAGACAACCATTACACCTGTGATGACTTGAAATATTATGTTCTCTAGGCCTCACTCAGACCTTTACTGCATTGCTGTATGCTTGTTGGATGAATGTTGTGTAGTGTCATGGCCGCCCCAATGCATTTCCAATGGGAGTCACATGGTTTGACACAACATTTGTGTTGTATGAGGGGGAGGGGCGCAGTTGAAACACAGCCGAAAGCCATACAACAGCTTGTAGTCCAAAATGTGGACTACAAACCATGTGACTTCCATTGGAAATGCATTGGGGCGGCCATGACACTACACAACATTCATCCAACAAGCATACAGCAATGCAGTAAAGGTCTGAGTGAGGCCTTACACACCATTGTAGAGATGGCCCAATACTGTATCGGTATCGGAAAAGTATCGGTATCGGCCCTTTTTGGTCATATTTGGGTCATATCGGTATCGGTGAATATGCCAGTCTAACCACCGATCTGACACATGGGTAAAAAAATAAATAAAATAAATTTGAAAAATTACAAAAACGTATACTTTTTTTAATGTCACGAGACCTTTAAACAATATGGAACAAGTTCCTCTCACCGGCTTCCCAGGGTAGCCCGGCTGGCCTGGCTGTCCCGGCTCCCCGTCCAGCCCTGGAGACCCCCGGTGACCCACGACGCCAAAGTGTCCCGTGTCCCCTTGCTTTCCGTCCGAACCCTTGGTGCCCATGTCCCCCACCACTCCTTTCTGCATGGGGAACGAGAGAGGAAGGTCAAAAGCAAAGTCAGAGACAGACAACTGGATGTAATGCAGTGCTTTTCAGCCCGTTTCATATTGAAGGCCCATTATTGTCTCCACCAGGCCGAAGGCATGGTGAGAGAGTATGTTTTGTATGTGTGTGTGTGTATGTGTGTGTGTCCGTCCGTCCGTCTGTTACCAGCTAATCTCCGGCACCGTTAACCCGGTCGATGCCAAATTTTGAAAACACACTCCCTGGATGCCAACGATGAACCTCTGCCCCAAATTTTCCAGAACGGCCTGTTATAGCGCCACCAGGACGCCGACTTTTGAAAAACACATTTTTTGATATTACTCCTCCAGATTCTGTCCAAAAATCCCACAAATCGTTACACACTATCTCTATAGTCATGTGTTCAAAACGGATCTGTCCGATATTTCATATTCCATCCTAATTGGCTAACATTGGCTTTCAAAGTTTGCAGGATTGGCCCGTTTTGAACAAAAAGCCTCAAATCATGAACGCAGCGTGGAATTTAAGTGAAATCTTTCACAGACTTTCCTACTAGGCTGAGGAATATATCCCACCCTTTTCACATTGGCCTGTTATAGCGCCACCAACAGGTGAATTTTTGCAAAACACATTTTTGGGACAAAATGCCTCAAATCATCCAAGGCGTAAGAAGAAAAGGCACCCTTTTCACATTGGCCTATTATAGCGCCAACAGGAGGCCACAACCTGACCTGCCCTGGTGGAGACCTGTGCCCCGAGGGGCACTTTATCTAGTTACTTGCGCAAGCAGAGCGTGCAAGTCATGTTTTCGGCCAGGTGCTATGTTTGGGGCCAGCACACGTTATGACGTCATATGCTGGCCCCAAGCTGACCGCGCAGGTGTGTTTTTGTCATGCTACGAAGCATTTGTCCCATGACGTGATGAAGATATGTACAAATGTCCCTTAGAATGCACGTGACATGATGTCATACGGACATACGGAAGCTGACCGTGCAGGTATGTTTTCCGATTATGTACCAATGCCAGGGTATAATTGGTTGACGATGATGATACGTTTCAGTGTCAATTGACCCAGCCGATTACATTATACCACCAACCACTCAGAAAAGTAAATATACATACATATATACATGTACACATATATGGACACATGAGCATAATGACGTGTTAAATATATGTACCAGTGCCAGGGTATAGTTGACGGTGACATAACGATGACGTGTTCCAGTGTGACGTCAAACAAGCTTATAAGTAATTACCATCATAATTTTTCAACACTAGTGCGCGCTCTGCTTGCGCAATAGTAGGCCATTTATGGCCTACTTGAGTGCAACAAGCAAGTAGGCACTCGACAGAGTGCAGTTCTAGTTTATTATGCATTTGAGCCACGGACCACCATTTCGTATAGCCTCTCAGACCAAATAGGATAAGATTTTGTCCACAATTCCATGCTGCGTTGATGTGGTACCATAGGAGAGATAACATTGATAAAAATAACAATTCTGGCCTGGGCCGTGGCTCAGCGGTCCAGGCACCTTGGCTGGTAATCCAGTCTGGCAGTGTGCCGCGGGTTCGACTCCCGATCCCGACGGCCTTTACTGCATGTCATCCCCCCCATCTTTCTCCCCATTTCCTGTCAGCCTACTGTCTGTCCCTCCATAAAAAATATAAAATAAAGGCGAAAGCCACAAAGAAATCATTAAAAAAAAATCTTCTACATAATCTAATTGTGTAGACTTCTTCTAAATAAAGAAATGCAGATGTTTAACAATAATGTAACTCTTAAGAGCGTAAAATGAAACCTTTTACGAGCGTCTATACCAGTGGTTTTCAACCCTTTTCATGTCTTTTCCATTATTTAGTCAGTATTGAGCCACGGACCACCATTTACAATTTAGGCATTTAGCAGACACTCTTAATCCAGAGTGGTAGTTATCATGAATCATGCGTAAATTAAGAACGTAACAGTGGAGTATCTATGTAAACTATACATACTATACTATATTATATATTATACATGTGTACTATAAAGTGCTATGACTACATACAATGCAATTCTAGAGCTGTCTACGTAACAAGCTATAAGTCTGTTTAAGTCTGACCACCAGATGTAGCCTCTCTAAACTAAAGAATATCGTGTTATCGTTGGATAGGATTTTGTCCACAATTCCATGCTGTAAAAATTATTATCCTGCATTCTCTAATTGTGTAGATTTCCTGAATTAAGTTAAACTAACAATAATTTAACTCTTGAAAGCGTAAGATGAAACCAAATGGACCCGTAAGGGTCTAGTAGAGTCTAATTCAACAAACCTCTCCTTTGCCTCCCCTGGGTCCCACTTCACCCTGATACAGGGGGGGGGGGGGGGGGGGGGAGGGGGAGAGAGAGAGAGAGAGAGAGAGAGAGATAGATATAAAAAATGTACTTCAGTAAAAGTACAAAAGTATTAGTATCAAAATGTACATACAAGTACCAAAAGTAGAATACAATATTATAATTAATACATTGTATTGGTATTGAAAATAGCAGATCTACATGTGGATCTGCTATTTTCAAATGTATTGTCTTATTTTCAACTATAGTAACTAAAGTTTTCAAATAATTGTGGTGGAGTAAAAGTATAATTATTTGCCTCTGCAAAGTAATGGAGTAGAAGTAAAAGTACTGAAAATTGGAAGTAAAAAAATAAGTACTTGAGTTGAGTAAATGTAGTTAGTTACTTTACACCACTGACTGCTGTGTGCTTAAAAATGCATCCAAACCAGTGGTTCCCAAACAGCCTGTGACCCAAAAGAGAGATTTGTCCAGAACTATCAGCTATTTTCACTACTTCTCAATTCATTATTTTTACGACATATTTCTTAAATTCCAAAAACTATACGTAAAGAAAATATTCCTCGACTTTACTTTTAGTGCTTTAAACCCATTTTGGGCGGGAACCCCTTTTGGTGTTTTAAACATTATGTTATAATTTAGCTATTGAAAAATAGCAGATCTACAAGCTCATAGCGCGCCACCGAGTGGCGCGCTACAAGCTTGTAGGTCTGCTATTTTTGAAAAATCGTGAAAATATTTATTTCAGAAAACTGGAGGATTTAGAAGATTTTTTTTAAATTTCGAGGTCAGGCCTAAATGGGTTAAATAAACAATTATTCCTGCATGTACGTATGTAATGAACAATTCCTAGCTGATGCCAGGAATGGGTGTGTGTGGCCTATGATAGAAACAGACAGAACTGCCCATGTGAAGTCAATAAATGTTGGAATTTGATGTGGTTGCATGAGCCAGGGAAAACAGACAGGCACTATAATGTGAAGAAAAAGAAGAAAAACAAAAAGATAAAATCCCATGGTGTAGTTAGCTGGCAATATAGCAACACAAAGCCAATGAACATCTATTTTGAGTGCCTCCTATGTCCAGCTTTTGGTGTGTGCAACCCAAATCTTGTCCACAAACATTAACCCATATAGGCCTGACCTCAAAATTTAAAAAGATTCTTCTAAATCCTCCAGTTTTCTGAAATTAATATTTTCACGATTTTTCAAAATAGCAGACCTACAAGCTCGTAGCGCTGAGCTTGTAGATCTGCTATTTTTCAATAGCTAAATTATAACATAATGTTTAAAACACCAAAAGGGGTTCCCGCCCAAAATGGGTTAAATGCCATTGACAATGAATGGACAACTTTGAGTGTTTGTGTAAACACAAACATTGCGTATAACACAAACATCGATGACGAAGGTGAGGATGCAAATTCCGAATTGGCCCCTCACATCAGACGGGTGTGGTTTTTTAATTAAAATCCAAAATAGCTCAATAGGGCTGAGGCAGGCTGATTTATACTTTGTTGTGCGTCGTGTGTCGTGCACCAAAAATACCCGATCTACCATCTCACAACTCATCGCGACGTGACGTGCTGCGAGCTTGTAGATCGGCTATTTTCAGCCTGCGACTAAAGTATATACATCAAGAATCTACTGTTGTAAAGCAGGCAGCCTTGTTGAAGTTCACAACCCCCCGAAAACCACAGGAAGGCACTATAAACGCTCCCAGAGAACATGGTGTTCTGTCACAGGCCGTGCCATGCCTGGGTCGTGAGTGTTGCTACACTCACAGCTGTTCCAGGGCTCCCGGGGTCTCCGTCCAGTCCTCTTTCACCCTGGAAGAACACACACACACAGCAGTAAGGGGGGTGTGTGTGTGTGTGTGTGTGTGTGTGTGTGTGTGTGTGTGTGTGTGTGTGTGTGTGTGTGTGTGTGTGTGTGTGTGTGTGTGTGTGTGTGTGTGTGTGTGTGTGTGTGTGTGTGTGTGTGTGTGTGTGTGTGTGTTAAGCAACTAGTCAATCCACTAGTTCACCTTGTTGGTACTAGTTGACTAGTTGATATTTTTTGTAGGCCTCAAGATCAACTAGATCAGGGGTTCTTAACCTTTTTTGGCCGGGGAGGACCCCCGGAAATGCTTTGGCAATGTCTCGGGACCCCCGCCCAGCCCCCTCCCGACCCCCAATATAAATTGACTGCTACAATAACCTTAATAATAGAGACAATACACCATAAATAAATACTGAAACCAGATATAATCATTAGGGAAGGTGTATGCATGTACTATGTGTATAGTAAACTCTTTATTTCCATTTTCCAGCCATTCAATTGCACAAAAAAAAACATTTTGTTTATATATATAATTTGGGCACCCCCCAAAATAATTTGGTACCAGTGATCATAACAATTATACTTTCCATCTGGTTCAGCTCTTGACAGTTTCACATCATATCAATCAAAATAGGACGTTTTGCAGTTTGCTGCAAAACGCATTATTAGACAGCACAACATCTAATGACATTTTTCTTTAAATAGTTAAATATTTCAAATAGCTTGTAGATCAGAAGGCACGGATGTAATTGTAAACAAACATCTTGGATGTGATTACCTGGTGTCCTTCAGGCCCTGTCTCTCCCGTATCCCCCTGGAAAGCAACAACACAGAGCATTAACATGAATGGCCTCTATGCACACAGAATAACTCTTCCTACTTCCGGGCCTCCTTTTTAATTTCAAGGACCCCCATAACTCTGAGACTGGACAAATGGAACCAAATGAACCCGTAATTTGGTTCCATGTGTGCATTTGTTCAATTTGTACACTGAGAGGTACACACCCGCACGGGGCCATTTGGAACCCACTCAAGGACACTTTGACCCCCTTTCCACCGGTTGGTTCCCAATGGGAACCGGTTCAGTTCTTTCCACCGGTTGGTTCCCAATGGGAACCGGTTCAGTTCTTTCCACCGGTTGGTTCCCAATGAGAACCGGTTCAGTTCTTTCCACCGGTTGGTTTCCAATGGGAACCGGTTCAGTTCTTTCCACCGGTTGGTTCCCAATGGGAACCGGTTCAGTTCTTTTTGGTTTTTAGTCCATGAGCCAGAGCTACAAAATTGGTGGGAAAAACTAAACTATATTAAATTGTTTATAGGATCAATACAAGTAAATGAATACATGATAACCCTTCCACAGTAGTAGCTTTTTCATATTTTCTATTATTTTGCATATTTTCCTACATAATGCCTCATTTGCATATTTAAAAATGTAAAATTTGTAATACAATAAATCATTGTCTTCGTGTAAGTAATCAATTGGGGAAGTTTCATGGTGATAACAATCTAATATAGGTATGGTTTTTCCCACTCAATTCATAATTAATGTTCCAATTTTGGAGCTCTGGCTCATGGACTAAGAACCAAAAAGAACTGAACCGGTTCCCATTGGGAACCAACCGGTGGAAAGGGGGCCTTTGAGACCCACTGGTGTAGCAGAGTGTTTCCAGTGGGTCAACACGCACAATAGCGGCACCCTGACTCTGTTTGACCAAGAGCCTTCATTAGAATCATCGATAACATGTTGACCTTTTTTTAAATAAAATAAATGGCATGCCCAACATAAGAATGGCAGTTTGAAAGGGTTTCAAGTAGCATCTCTAGCATATTAGCTCTGTTTCTCATAATCATTTAAATAGTGCCCACAAACTCAGTATAGCAGTCACCTTCAGTTACATTCTAACCACCAATTATATCATGTCAGCAAGAAATGAATACATTGACAGATATATTGTGCAAAATTGGGAAGTTCATTCATCTTCAACATAAAATTCACATTGTTTTGTTTGTGTTTGTGTTGTTTCTTTCTGGCATTTTGAACCTACTGTACTCAAAACGACTACAGCCCTCACCTTATAACCTTTGAACCCTGGCAGGCCCATGGCGCCTGGTGACGCTGGAAGCCCTGGCTGTCCCTGTGCACCCTGACAAGGTCAAAGGTCAGAGAGAGAGAGAGACACACACACACAGTGGAATGTCCTTGTAACTAATTACAACAAGTTGCTTTAAATGTCATGTGTTTGTGTGCATTATAGCATCTTTGTACCTAGTAAGTAGTTGTTTTTTCTTATTTTATTATGTAACTTTATGTAACTCTTAACTCAACTACATTTAGGCACATTAGGCGTACATTATACCCATTTTAATTACAGTAGTCTGCAATTTCTTAGAATTCACAACAGATGCATCAGCAAATGTGAGAGAAATTTGGGTGTGTTGTAATCATATGAAAATGGTTTCAGTCTTCAAACGTGTACTTTATTATGTTAGGTTCGGACAATGGCAATGATGACACACTTCAACAGCTAGGCTAGGGGGTCCGGAGGGGCGGCCACCAAAATCTCACAACTGTGACACGTTGACCTGTAAAGACCCCTGATTTAGGGGAAGTACAGTATATCGGTCACATTTGAGATACAGTTCTAACTCTTCCTATTTCCTTCGGTGTTACCGAAGATACTAACTAAGGTTCTGTTCCATAAATTTAGTGTACAGTAGTTCTCAAACTGTAATTCAAGGACCCCCATAACTCTGAGAGTGTAGAAATGGAACCAAATGGACCCGTTATGGACCAAATGGACGTTTTTAGCCCAAGGAGTGTTTTTTTTCTCGTGCAAAACCAATGCTTGCAATGAATTCAGAATCATGAAAACCCCCTCACATGCTACTTAAAGCATAATTCAAATGTAAAATGTTTGCCTTATATGGGTTTTCAATGGTACCCCAACGTTCAACCCCTGAATTTACCGTGATACAAATGTTATATAATAATCCATTTTTAGTATGTTATTTGGATGACCATAAGGATTACTATTGCACTTTATTTTGGGTCACGCCCCTTTTTTAGCTTGGATTGACTGGCCTAATAGCAGCACCCTGACTCTGTTTGACCAGAATGGAACAGAGCCTTCATTAGTATCATCAGCGACACCTGTGAAGGAAGTAGGGAAGGGGCCCAATTTATTTCCAAAATGTCCAAAATGTGTGTGCGTGCATAGAGCCCGTTGCAGTGGTTACTTGGTCAGGAGGGTGCAGTACTTAGTTTAGACAGTTTTTGGTTTAGACTAGTCATTGGTTAGACCAGTCATTAGTCCTACAACTACAACCTATCTCAAACCCTCACCCTAAACCTAACCTCCCACGGGGCAGCACACCTAAACCTAACCATAACCCATGTCTAACCAATGACTAGTATGCACCCCGGTCAGGACAGTTTGTTCCACTCACAGTTTGGCCCGGAAGACCGGGAGCGCCGGCCGGTCCGGGATCTCCGGAGCTTCCCTGAAAAACCACACATACATACACACACACATGAAAAACCACACATGCAGACACATACATACACACACATACATGGAAAAACCACACATACATACACATACATGAAAAACCACACATACAGACACATACATACACACACATGAGAAATCACACATACAGACACGTGCATACACACATGAAAAACCACACATACACACACATACATGGAAAAACCACACATACATACACACACATGAGAAATCACACATACAGACACGTGCATACACACGTGAAAAACCACACATACAGACACATACATACATACACACACACACACACACATGAAAAACCACAGACACATAGGCCTACATACACACACACATACATGAAAAACCACACATACATACACATACACGAAAAACCACACTTCATAAACGTCACATCCCTTCATGTAGTGAAATGGGGGCCGTTACATTATATTATTGGATTATTGGAAACCGCTGATAAAGTTCAGACACAAACACACACACACACACACACACACACACACACACACACACACACACACACACACACACACACACACACACACACACACACACACACACACACACACACACACACACACACACACACACACACACACACACACACACACACACACACACCTTGGTGCCATCTCTACCGTTCTCTCCAGTTGGTCCCGGGTGGCCCTGCATCCCCTATGTTTAGAAAGACAGACAGACAGACAGACAGACAGACAGACAGACAGACAGACAGACAGACAGACAGACAGACAGACAGACAGACAGACAGACAGACAGACAGATAAGCAATAATTGACAGCTTATAGAGCGTCGTAGTCCCGCCCCCTTTCATGACGACGCCAGGCCCAGGAAATAATTCCCAATGCATTTTTCCCATAGACATTTCATAAAGTATTTATTTAAAGACCTTTTAAGCGTCGTACAAAGCCAACTGGAGTTCATGACAACAAACACTATTTTGGACCAAGCAAATTATTACAAAGAGGAAAAACAACAAAAAAAGTGTTTTCTTCTTCTTTCTAATTATTTGTTCGGCCCAAAAAAATGTGTTTGTTGTCATGATTTGTCACGACTCGAGTTGGCTTTGTCCGCGGCATAAACGTCTTTCAATAAATACTTTTTGAAAAGTCTATGAGGAAAAATTAACAGGGAATTATTTTCCGGGTCTCTCGAGGGGGCGGGACTGCGTTCAGCTTCCTTGGTCTCAACTGCGCATGTTTCTTTCCTTCCAAAGCAACATGGCGTCGCCCGTACGGTCTTCGCGTCTCATCCTTCTTAGACTATCCTTGCGAGGGCCCAGGAAGTATTTATTTAACCCATTTTGACCTGAGATCAGATTCTAAAAACGTCTTCTACATCCTGACAGTTTTCTGAAAAAGCTATGTTTCTATGTCAGTCGTTCTTCGATTTTTCAAAAATAGCAGACCTACAAGCTCGTAGCGCGCCACTCGGTGGCGCGCTATGAGCTTGTAGATCTGCTATTTTTCAATAGCTAAAGCATAACATAATGCTAACACCAAAAGGGGTTCCCTCCCGCCCCAAAATGGGTTAAAGACGTTTACGCCTCGTACAAAGCCAACTCTTGTTGTGAACTTGTGACAAATCATTGGGCCGATCAAATAATTCGAAAAAAAATAGGGCAGGGTACAACACATTTTGTTTTGTTTTTCTTCTTACTAATGATGATCGGGCCCAAAACATTGTGTTTATTGTCATGATTTGTCACAACAAGAGTTGGCTTTGTCGGTGGGTTAAATGTCTTTAAATAAATACTTTTTGAAACGTCTGTCAGGGAAAAATGAACAGGGAATTATTTCCTTGGCCCTCGTCGTTCTGATGCACGCACGCACGCACGCACGCACGCACGCACGCACGCACGCACACACACACACACACACACACACACACACACACACACACACACACACACACACACACACACACACACACACACACACACACACACACACACACACACACACACACACACACACACACAGACAGCGCTACTGTATCCGTCTGTACGTAACGCAACGTAACTGTACTAAGATATAATCTAATCCACACACAGTCAAGCTACGGACAAGCAATATATAAACTCACACAGCTGAGAGTGGTTGTCATTCAAACACCATTTGCATGATCCCAATTTAACCACCAGAGGGCAGCAATGATGCATTAGGTTGTGTGTATGAATTGCCTCTCCCATATACCACTCTGTATTTTTCAACAAATTGAACCATGCCTGTCTAGTCGGTATGCTGTATTATACAACAGGTCGTTTTGAGGAAGCAATGTGATTGGCTGAAACAGATTTCTAGTCGTACTTAAACCACGATAATGAAACGGCTATTCAAAACAAAGAATTCAGCCGTGCTTTTCTCTCAGAGCGCAGCAGACTCGGTGGCTAGGCTAGCTATAGTTTCTTGGGACATTTGTGGTCGTAGTGGCTACATCAGTCATTGAAAAATTATTATTTTTCGGCGATTATCTTAGTTTTAAGGGTAACTGTTGTATAATTGCAATATTACACTTGACTCGAGGGAGTTCTTTATCATCATTAATGAATTAATTCTGTGATATCTTTCGGAACCGCAGGCGTGCATTCATTAATGACGATAAAGAACACCCTCTCGTGTAATATTGCTTAACCCATTTTGGGCGGGAACCCCTTTTGGTGTAACATTATGTTATAATTTAGCTATTGAAAAATAGCAGATCTACAAGCTCATAGCGTGCCACCGAGTGGCGCGATACGAGCTTGTAGGTCTGCTATTTTTTAAAAACCGTGAAAATATTTATTTCAGAAAACTGGAGGATTTAGAAGATTTTCTTTAAATTTTGAGGTCAGGCCTAAGTGTTGTTCCATCTCCTCCGTCACCTACCATTGCTCCTTTGGGTCCAGGTGCTCCTGTCTGGCCCGGCAGCCCTCTCTCTCCCTGCACACCACACACACAGTGATAACGATGATACAGACTTCAGGTCACACACACAGGTCAACAGTATACCTCAGCATTGTACACGATGTCCATTTCCAAAAAAAGATGACATTTCAAACCATAATATGAGTATAAGTATTTGTAATGAAGGATTAGGAAAGCAGTAAACATTTAAGCCATTAAAGGGGCATTCCACTCATTTTCAACATTGCACTATGTCATTAATATACCTTAGAGCTGTGGAAATAATAAAAAGTCCCCCCATTCTCTGTTTCCTAGAACCATTAACATAGTGAAACACATCTTGATGATGTCATCAAGATGTGTTTCACCATGCATGATTTTTTTCATACTTACAGTTCTAGGAAACACAGAATGGGGGGACATTTTATTAACTAAGGTATATTAATGACAGTAAAATGTTGAAAATGGATGGTTTTCCCCTTTAAGTAGGCTTAAATTATTATGTATTTCTGACTGTTATGTATTTGTTCACCGACATCTTTATGTTTGCATAAAAAATTAAAATAAATCCGATCTACAAGCTTATAACACGGCACAAAGTCACACACTATGAGCTTGTATATCTGCTATTTTTGAATAGTCAAAGTATGAAATATGGTTAAAGTGATTCTGCGTGCGATTGGTCAGAATTTACCTGAGGTGCCCTCGGCCCCGCCTCTCCAGGAAGTCCTCGGATTCCCTGCAGAACATAAATAGTGCGTGTGTGTGAAATCCCTCGTTCTTCGATTTTTCAAAAATAGAGTGGCGCGCTATGAGCTTGTAGATCTGCTATTTTTCAATAGCTAAAGCATAACATAATGCTAACACCAAAACACTATGCCGTATAGCAGGGGTTCTCAACCCGTGGGTCGCGACCCCTCGGGGGGGTCGCCAAATTATTCTGGGGGGGTCCCCAAATTATTTTCAAATGGCTGGAAAAATGGAAATGAATGGTTTACATAGTACACATAGTATAGACTACATGCATGTATACTTTCCTTAATGATTATATCTGGTTTCAGTATTTATTTATGATATATCTTCTCTATTATTAAGGTTATTTTTGCATTTTCAGTTTGTATTGGGGGGCGGTGCGGGGGTCGCCAGACATGGCCAAAAAGCATTTCCGGGGGTCCTCGGCCAAAAACGTTGAGAACCCCTGCCGTATATTATAGTGTGCTACTGTATATATAGTGCACTATATATTACATTCTTCGATTCAATTCAAACTTTATTCCAGACACATATATATGGGCAGTATTATGCGTGTCTTAAGTACCAGGTCTTATTACTTAACTTAAGACCTGGAGGCGTGATCAATGCCATTTGGCTATTCTGAGTGGCCAAACAGCATTGACCACGCCTCCAGGTCTTAAGTTAAGTAATAAGACCTGGTACTTAAGACACGCATAATACTGCCCATAGAGTAAATACAAATCATCAACATCACACATACAAAAAACGAAAAAGAGAAAGAAAACAAATGCATGTGACATATTAACACATTCCCTCCCGTGAGGCTAGTACGTGCCAGAGAAATGCGCAGCATAAGCAAAGAAGAAAAGCCCTCATCCAGCTGACCTGGAAGTGATTGCCCTCCATTGTCGCGCCATGAGCCTCGCTCACGGCCATGATCTGCCGCTCGAACTATTATTATGCATAGCACGATCTCGAATTAATGTTTTATTAAGCTCGAAACATATGGTCCTTTATCTCAATCTGAACCCTAAAATGGTTTAGATTGTGTGCGTGCACGAGGATACTTTGGATATTCGATGATTACACACCATATGGGAGCCATCGGAGGCTAACGATGGATGCTAAAAACGGTAAATAAAATACTATTAATTCTGGATTAAATTACATGACAAGTGTTCGTATGGGAGAGAGAGAGAGAGAGAGAGAGAGAGAGAGAGAGAGAGAGAGAGAGAGAGAGAGAGAGAGAGAGAGAGAGAGAGAGAATGTTTCGCACAATGACAGACGATCATGAAAAGCATCTGAATTCACAGAGCGCCACGTGACAATTCAACACATCGTTCAACGTGACTACAGAACATCAGCGTTCGTCAGGGTGGATGGTCGATGCTCATATCATTATCGTTATCTCTGCCGTATCATCATTCTTGGCCCGTAGAAGGCCCTTAACCCACTTTGGGCCGGGAACCCCTTTTGGTGTTAGCATTATGTTACGCTTTAGCTATTGAAAAATAGCAGATCTACAAGCTCATAGCGCGCCACCGAGTGGCGCGCTACGAGCTTGTAGGTCTGCTATTTTTGAAAAAAATCGAAAGAACGACTGACATAGAAACATGGCTTTTTCCAGAAAACTAGTCATTTTCAAACAGACATTTTTTAGAATCTGATCTCAGGTCAAAATGGGTTAACTTCTGTTGCAGCTCGGAGGCTCGATCAAACCTTTTGGTGTTTTAAACATTATGTTATAATTTAGCTATTGAAAAATAGCAAATCTACAAGCTCATAGCGCGCCACCGAGTGGCGCGCTACGAGCTTGTAGGTCTGCTATTTTTGAAAAAAATCGAAAGAACGACTGACATAGAAACATGGCTTTTTCCAGAAAACTAGTCATTTTCAAACAGACATTTTTTTGAATCTGATCTCAGGTCAAAATGGGTTAACTTCTGTTGCAGCTCGGAGGCTCGATCAATCGCTCAGCGTGCATTAAGATCTGATTGGATTCGGGAGGAAAAGAAGAAAGGATGTTTTGAAACACGAGGCTTTTCCACTTACTGGTGGAAGCCCCGAGCGGGCCGGTTATTGGGGTGCGTTGACAGAGGAAAGGGCACGCAAACACATTAGTGACTCATTAGAGGCACCGCCGCCATGCAGGCCCTGCATCCAAACCCATGGCATCTTTCAGCGGCACACCTGCACTGTTGAAATGATCTCGTTTAACCCATTTTGACCTGAGGACGATTCTACAAAATCTAAATCATGACCGTTTTCTGAAAAAACCCATGTTTTCTATGTCAGTCGTTCTCAAACATTTTCATGTCAAGGACCTCCGAGATTATATGTAATTGGCCGCCGACCCCCCCATCGGAAAATATGTTGTTCCAGGGACACCCACAAGAAGCAAAGATTTGAGTTAAAAACTTTGGCTCTGAAAGAATATATATTCAAAGATTTGCGCCACATTTTCACAATTTAAAAAAAATAGCAGACCTACAACTTCGTAGCGCGGCACTCGGTGCCACGCTATGAGCTTGTAGATCTGCTATTTTTCAACAGCTAAAGCATAACATAATGCTATGAACACCAAATGGGGTTCCCGCCCAAAATAGGTTAATGTCCATGCACAGTTATAATGGGTGCGTACGTGTTTGGATGTCGAAAGTGCAAGCAGTGCCCTTGACTTCACCTACAGTTCATTTCATTTCACTTTACCTACACTCCCAATCTTCCGCCGTATAGTCTGAAAACCCACCTCTTCAGACTCCATCTTAGCCTGTAGCACTTGCCGTAGCACTTGCCCTAGCCTCGACGACCTTACAGGCGTATGCAATGGCTCAACTTGTGTAATTTAGTGAGCACAGTTGCATTATATTACATTGTTAGACGGATGTTAGGTTCTTAGCTTACGCGTATGATTCTTGATGATATTTTTCATGTATTTGATGTATTACCATGTGTTGTTCTTGCTTACTGTAAATTGTAATTGTAAATTGTACAGTGGGAACTCGGAAACAAACAAGAATGCACAGACACAAACACGGGCACACGCATGCAAGCACGGACACTTAAACAAATGGTATTAATGCTGTACACTCACAAATATACACACACACAAAACACACACACACACATGCAAGCATGCACGCACGCACACACACACACACACACACACGCATGGACACACTCGCACGCATGCACGCACACTCACATTCACGCACACAACAGGGTTGTAAAGGGTCGGCAACATTCCAATAATTTTCCATGGCACTTCCATGGCACTACTATAGCAGGAGGCGACTCCATTTTCTTTCTTAAAGTGTGATTCATACACGCCATTGTCACGCGGAGGCATTTGCTCTATAGTGCCATCCTCAGGAAAATAATTCCCCTTGCACACACACTTATCCCTCATTGGACACGGAGGGACATTTCAGAAGGTGCCTTCTGGTGGGGCTTTTTTTTTTAAATACTTTTTAAGTCTTGTTTATGACATATTCCCAGAATAGTGTAGCCCAGGGGTCATCAATAATGTCCGTACACTGACAAATGTGTCCGTGGCAAAGACTTGGTCTTTCCATCGTGACTTTGTGTTCCCCCGTCTGTCCGTGTGTCTTGAGACAGGAAGGAGTCCGCAGACTGTGTCTCAGCTCCCAGGCAACTTCCTTAGCCCATTTTGGGCGGGAACCCCTTTTGGTGTTAGCATTATCTTATGCTTTAGCTATTGAAAAATAGCAGATCTACAAGCTCATAGCGCGGCACCGGTCTGCTATTTTTGAAAAATCGAAGAACGACTGACACAGAAACATAGCTTTTTCAGAAAACTGTCAGGATGTAGAAGACATTTATAGAATCTGATCTCAGGTCAAAATGTGTTAACCCATTGAGACCTGGAACGCATCCATGTCACGTTAGCGTTTAACCACATTAACCATTAACCCATTTTGGGGCGGGAACCCCTTTTGGTGTTTTAAACATTCTTATAATTTAGCTATTGAAAAATAGCAGATCTACAAGCTCATAGCGCGCCACCGAGTGGCGCGCTATGAGCTTGTAGGTCTGCTATTTTTGAAAAATCGTTAAAATGTGCCTCAAATCTTTCCGAAAATTGTCATGATTTAGAAAACTTTTTTTTTTTAATTTCGACGTCAGGCCTGAATGTGTTAATACTAATAGTGAATGCAGAGTTTGCGTGCTTGTTTCCTGATTGTTTTGTTCCTTTTATAGAGCTACATAAAACATTATTTGCAGTTTATAGCCAGTTAATGGGAAACTGATTTGTGCCGTGGTTTCCACAACCTCGCGCAACCTTTGCTTTCTCCTATAAATGCCGCCACAAGGTCGGTCACGCGTCCATCACGCGAGCGTGACGGACGCGAGCGTGATGGAAATTTGTTTTATTCAGTAAATAAAATAATTAGTGAGCTGTAAAACTAAATACTTGATGAGGCGCAGCCTAATAACTCGAACAAATTGACCAACACGGCTGCCTTGTGGTTAAGAGTGTCCGCCCTGAAATTGCATGGGAGGTCGGGGGTTCGATCCCCGCTGCCGGGTCACACCAAAGACTGTAAAAAAATGGGACCCAGTGCCTCCCTGCTTGGCACTCAGCATCAATGGGTTCGCATTGGGTTGGATTGGGGGGTCAAATCAACTAATCAAGCGATTCCCGAGCGCGGTGCATGCTCACCGCTCCAAGAGATGGGTCAAATGCGGAGATCAAATTTCACTGCGGTAACGTGTGTGACAAATCGTACAACTTTGACTTTGACATGCTCGGCTTCATTGTCGAAGTCAAAGTCATACGATTTGTCACACACGTTACCGCAGTGAAATTTGTTCTCCGCATTTGACCCATCTCTTGGAGCAGTGAGCCGCAGCCAAGGAGCGGTGAGCTGCAGCCGTGCTGCTCTCGGGAATCATTTGATTAGTAGATTTGACCCCCCCAATCCAACCATTTGATGCGGAGTGCCAAGCAGGGAGGCATCGGGTCCCATTTTTACAGTCTTTGGTATGACCCGGCCGGGGATCGAACCCCAACCTCCCAGTTTCAGGGCGGACACTCTAACCACAAGGCCACTGTCTGGTTAGAGAGTCATTGTGTGAAACTAAACTACCCACGATTCCTCTCCTCTCTATACGTGTATTATGGTGGAATGACTCACCGGGATGCCTTGTGGACCATCAACTCCATTCAGCCCTGGCTCTCCACCCTGCCCCTGGGGGAAAATAAATAACACATGTCAGTATGTTCAACAGAAACACTTCAATGATTATTCATTGTCTGGTAATTCTTTAGTAGATATGTTGGAATACGAAAAGTAATAATCTAAACGGTTTTGTAATTATGGCGGAGCTTACTTTTAATTTTAATTAAATGTTAATACAGAAATGTAATACTAACCCACCTCCACTAAATGCAGACAAAGTCATGCACATTCATGAACCGTGATGAAAGTAAATGTGCACTTTGTTAAATGGGCTCAGACAGGGCTCAGACAGTGGCTCAGACCAGTGGTGTATCCAGGAATTACGTTTTGGCCAGGCAAGATTATGTTAATTGTCGTCTCCCCGCGCACAATCGTAGCACTAAAGGTTTTCAAAGAGATATACCTGCCAGACGAGTGGGATACAAAGGCTGAAAGGCATGCATTTACATTACAATGGGTGATTGAGGGTCGCGCTCTACCACAACGGCCAATCAGCTGTCCACTAATAGTTCTCAGGTCTTGTTTTTGTCCTCTTTTTTTCCTCATTGTATGGATTTTGGCCAGGCCAGAAATGGATTTGGACAGGCCTGTCCTCGCCTTATTGTACAGTAGATACGCCTCTGGCTCAGACAGGGGTAGAGCGGCGGCTTGGGAAGCAGAACAGGTTCCCAGTTCGATCCCAGGCTTCCCTCGAAGTGTCCTTGAGCAAGACACTGAACCCCCGGCCCTAATTGCTCCCGATGAGCAGGTTGGTGCCTTGCACGGTTTCCTCCAACAATCTTTGGATAAAAGGCGCTATTTAAATGCACCATTTATTTAACTCATTCACTCACACTCTCATGTTGGATTATCGTTCATGAGGTCTGCTACTTACTTTTCCTGTGATTAACCCATTTAGACCTGAGATCAGATTCTAAAAATGTCTGTTTGAAAAAGCTATGTTTCTATGTCAGTCGTTCTTCGATTTTTCAAAAATAGCAGACCTACAAGCTCGTAGCGCGCCACTCGGTGGCGCGCTATGAGCTTGTAGATCTGCTATTTTTCAATAGCTAAAGCATAACATAATGCTAACACCAAAAGGGGTTCCCGCCCAAAATGGGTTTTAGACCTGATGGCGCGTCTGTGACTGTGTCACCGTATAGCTTTTAACCACTTTAACCATTATTTAAAACTTTAGCTGTTTCAAAAATAGCAGATCTACAAGCTCCGAGGGCCGCACTACAAGCTTGTAGATCTGCTATTTTTTGAAAAATCATGACAATGTGGCACAAATCTTTGAATATTATATTATTTCCCATTGAATGCTTTAAAGTCAAATATTTGCTTCTGGGGGGGCTCCCTAGAGGGTTCTCAACCTGTGCGGGTCACGACCCCTCGGGGGGTCCCCGAAATTATTTTGGGGGGTCCCAAGATGATTTTCCCAAAAAAAAGAATTGCAACTGAATGCCTGGAAAATGGAAAT
Source organism: Electrona antarctica (assembly GCF_951216825.1). Classification (NCBI taxonomy): domain Eukaryota; kingdom Metazoa; phylum Chordata; class Actinopteri; order Myctophiformes; family Myctophidae; genus Electrona; species Electrona antarctica. Next base: position 39,817,767 of record NC_136801.1, on the reverse strand, counting down.
TGAGAGTTTACATAGTACACATAGTGCCTGCATAAACTTTCCTTAATGATTATATCTGGTTTTAGTATATATATATATATGATATATTTTCTCTATTATTAAGGTTATTGTAGCGGTCAATTTGTATTGGGGGTGGGGAGGGGGAGCGGGGCGGGAGTCACGAGACATGGCCAAAGCATTTCCGGGGGTCCCCAGCCAAAAAACGTTGAGAACCCCTGATCTAGAACAAAACATTTTGAGATGGGGGTCGGCGGCCAATTACATAACATTTTTGGGCTCCGTGACATGAAATAGTTGAGCACCGCTGAAATAGAAACATGTTTTCTTTTCAGAAACCTGTTAGGATTTAGAAGGTCCTCAGGTCTTATAATGGCTTAACTTAACCAAATGTTGTTGGTTGTCACATTTACCATATGGAATAATATGCATGCATATTATGTTATAGTTACTTTGACTGTCTGTATAGTACCTATTTTTAATATCTGGCCTATGCTTGTAGGCTAAGTTTGACAGAAACCCTGTTGTTCAGTTACTCAATGCGGCCACCAGATGGCCACGTCAGTCTTCATTTACATTAGGACACTGCCATGTCACATGACATGACACTTGCTTATGTATGCAGTAGCCTATGTGACTGTATAGACACATTCCCAAACATTTAAAAAATAAGTATATGTTGGTATTTATGATATGTTGCACAAGACACTGCAGAAGCAGAAGTGACACAATTAATGTATATTTGATATTCTGTTGCTGATATTCATACTTTTCACTTAAAGGTATATTCAGTGATTTCACTTAATTCAAATATCACTTATTTGTTTTGTTTTGTTGTGATAATCCTCCCTACTATAGAGTGTGCTGACCATATAAGGAGTTCCTCCCTGTCCATAGTTAACCCCTGGGGGTCAAAAAACCCTTAGGTTTAGTTTTTGGCTAGGTGGGCCAGCCTTCATCCAATCAGGATAGAGAGGGGCCTTCCGCCAATCATGATCGAGTGGGGGCGGGCCTTGGTGTGCGTGATGTTGGCCTGTCGCGTGCCCCCCCCCCCCAAAACTGTAGAGCGTGTGCATGTGCACATCTTGTTACCGGGGCGGACCGGGGGGTTTCCAAATCAACCATATCACTGAATGTTCCTTTAAGTCATATTCTTTCTCTTTATTTTAATATGATTTAATTGAATTCACAGAACGTTGAAGTTTAAGATCCGTCGTCTTCTGACTGTACGGCTTTGGCAGACAAAACATGTAAGCAGAACATGTGCTTGCTGCCGACCGCTGATGCAACGACAATGCTACAGTAATTTAACAGACACAGACACAGTTCAGTATACCGTTTGAACTCAGGAACTTGGAATGTAGGCTTAAGTGCAACTGCATGGCTCTCTGGATTTACAGGCATGCATTTAGACATGGCAAATCTGTCCACTCCACTGACTGCACCGTGGATTTAAAACAACAAACAAGTTGAACGGTACAGTACAGTATACAGTGCGAGGCTACCATTTGGAACAATGCATGCATAGCAGCATAATGAGGGGGCTTCACTTGAATACGGACATTCTTCTGGGTTTTTCCATTTCCATGTTCTTTTTTTGGACATGTATAGTATAGCTTAGGTTTATACACGATGACCTATAGCATGTGCTGTATACTTTTCTTAGGTTTATATCGTATGACCTAGCATGTGCTGTATACTTTTCTTAGGTTTATATCCACAATGACCTATAGCATGTGCTGTATACTTTTCTTAGGTTTATATCGTATGACCTAGCATGTGCTGTATACTTTCTTAGGTTTATATCCACAATGACCTATAGAATGTGCTGTATACTTTCTTAGGTTTATATCCACAATGACCTAGCATGTGCTGCATACTTTTCTTAGGTTTATATCCACAATGACCTATAGCATGTGCTGTATACTTTCTTAGGTTTATATCCACAATGACCTAGAGCATGTGCTGTATACTTTCTTAGGTTTATATCCACAATGACCTAGAGCATGTGCTGTATACTTTCTTAGGTTTATATCCACAATGACCTAGAGCATGTGCTGTATACTTTCTTAGGGTTTATATCCACAGTGACCTAGCATGTATACTTTCTTAGGGTTTATATCCACAGTGACCTAGCATGTATACTTTCTTAGGGTTTATATCCACAGTGACCTAGCATGTGCTGTATACTTTCTTAGTCTGGACAGGTGAGAATGAACATTTATGTTTGAGACTTATTTTAAGTGACGGCATGACCTACGTATTACGTAACAGACCAATGTTAAATATATAACAAGAAACCGTCCTAAATGGTGCATTTATACAGCGCCTTTATCCAAGGCGCTTTACATAGATTGTGCATTACATTCACCCATTCATACACACATTCATACACACACAGCGGAAACCATGCAAGGCACCAACCAGCACATCAGGAGCAATTAGGGGTTCAGAGTCTTGCTCAAGGACAATTCAACACTGACTCTGGGGGAGCCCACAGGGTTCGAACTGGCGACCTTGCGGTTACCATCCGTAAACTCTACCCCTGAGCCACCGCCGCCCCAATGTTAACAGACCAATGTTAAATATATAACAAGAAACCGTCCTGATGTCAAACCCAGAGTTGATGCTTTTACCAAGAGAGACACGTTATAACACAAGCTGCAAACAATTTGGAAGATAATTCCCTTGTATACTTGTGTTCAATTAATGACCAAATAAAACCATCCATCCATCCATACCGCAAGGAGTGTTAGAAGATAGTGAATGGTGCATTTATATACCGCCTTTATCCAAAGCACCATTCACACGCCGATGGCAGGGGGGGAAACGTATGTAAGGCACCGACTTGCTCATCGGGAGCCATTAGGGGTTCAGTGTCTTGCTCAAGGACACTTCGACACGTGTGGTACGGTACCACGACCGCTCAGGACTGCAACAGGTTGCAGAGGACCGTTAAAACAGCAGCTAAAATCATCGGCAGCACAGAACTACCCAGTCTCCACAACATCTACACCACTCGTTGTATGAAAAAAGCCCACAACATCATTAAAGACACCAGCCATCCCGCAAATACCCTGTTCAAACCACTCCCTTCCAAAAAACGCTACCAGAGCATCAAATCTCGCACCACCCGTCTCAGTAACAGTTTGTTCCCCCAGGCAGTCAGGCTGCTGAACAGCTGACCTTGAACTGTATTGCACTGTATTGTCACTTCACTTGCACGTTTTCTTTGTGTTTTTGTGTTTTTCTTTGCACTATAGATGTTTGTTTATGTCCTGTGTATGTAAGACTGAGAATGCTCTGAGCAAAATAAATGTCATTGTATTTATACTCTGTATCTATACATATGACAAATACACCTGAACCTGACACTAACCCAGGGCGGGGGGGGGGACCGGGTTTCGAACCAGGGACCTTCCGTTTCTCAAGCGACCACTCTACCTCCTGAGCCACTAACATAATATATTATACGTTTAGCATGTACATGGCAAAAAAAACCCAAAATGCTTCAAGTGCATGAGTCACCATGCCACTTTCAACCTGGCGTCCCTATGATGGTTACACCATTAAAAGGGCGATTTATTTATGGTCAAAAACATCAAAAATAGACGATCTACAAGCTCACATAGATCGACTGCATTCGCCACTCGAGTCGTCATACGACAAAGCACACCGCTTAACCCATTTTGATTTGAGATCAGATTCTAAAAATGTCTTCTACATCCTGACAGTTTTCTGAAAAAGCTATGTTTCTATGTCAGTGGTTCTTCGATTTTTCAAAAATAGCAGACCTACAAAGCTATGAGCTTGTAGATCTGCTATTTTTCAATAGCTAAAGCATAACATAATGCTATCACCAAAAGGGGTTCCCGCCCAAAATGGGTTAAGTGCGGTTAAATGTGACACTGTGGCAGCATACAACACTTTTCCTTGTTGCAGACACGGAGCATACCAGTTCCCACCCATATATATTTAAACTGTCGAGCTCTTTTTTGCGGCGGTGGCAAGGGGAAACGAGCAAATTAGTTTGTTTTCGTTTGAAGTGTCCTGCCACACTGCGTCCATAAACCCCCCCTACAAGCCAGCAGACCCCGTAATTACACCGCCAAGACAGCCCAATAAACGCCAAGACGCCGTCACTTTCTGGACGTATGTGACTGTAAGAAAACAGGCGAGCGCGCGGTGGGCCATGACAAGCCTTTAATGTAGGCCCCGGCGGCGATCCCTGTTGCTTTGTACTGTATAGTGCTTGTTGCTTCACCCTGACGCGTGTTGTTAAAGGACAGAAGCGCCGGTTATTGGTTTTCTCTGTGCTATAGCAGCGTGATGTCTGGCTAGAGAGAGCTGAGCCGGGGTTCAGGAGAGGATACTGGCTATACAGTGGTGAGCACTCCAAAGTGTCACTGGTGGTGCCTCCCTGGCACCTCCCTGGTGCTAAACAGAAACGAGGTGATGTCCGAGGTGATGTTCAAGGTGATGTTTTCCCCTTTTTTGCACTATGTTGGTGTGTGGTACTTAACCCATTTTGGACTGAGGTCGATAAAAAAAAGGCTTCTAAATCCTATTTTTTTTCTGAAAAACCCATGTTTCTATGTCAGTGGTGCTCAACCTTTTTCATGTCAAGGACCCCCAGAATTATCTCTATTGGGCCACGGACCCCCATCTCAAAATATGTAGTTCCAGGGACCCCCCCAGAAGCCAATATTGTGATTAAAAATGTTCGCTCTGAAATATATATTCAAAGATTTGTGCCACATTTGCACGATTTTTCAAAAATAGCAGACCTACAAGCTTGTAGATCTGCTATTTTTCAATAGCTAAAGTATAACAGAATGCTTAAAACACCAAAAGGGGTTCCCGCCCAAAATGGGTTAAATGTTGTACGGGTCACTGTGTGCCTTTGTTGTCTTGTATTGTGTATTGTATTGTATTGTATCTGTATGCTGGGGTACAGGCTTTAGTTCCGACATACTATTGATCTGAAACCTCAATCCCTAACCTAACCATAACCGCAAGCACGGGAGCAGCGCATGTCCCCGCGCTTCGGACCTTTGGTGTGTCGGAAAAGCGTGCGCACCCCATATGCTGCCGGCGGGTCCTTGGGGTCCAAGACAAACTTCTCCTCCGGGAGACAAAATAAAGAAATCTTGAACCTTGTTCACAGCCCTCTATGATGCTGATGGCCTCTATGCATGCACATCAGAATAATGTATTTATTTACAGAAGGAAGAGACGCCGCTCAACGTCATGGATACGCCATGACACTTTCATGGACGCTTTCATGGACGCTTTCATGGCTGGCCTACAGTACCTCGCACTGGAAGTTCCATGAATACTGCACATGGCAGTGAATGGAGCCTCAAGAGTTGCATTGTTGTTAAACATCTGTATTACTTAAATGTACAACAATTCTACACAATTAGAGAATGTAGAAGAATTGTTATTTTGATCAACGCTTGCCTGTTATCTCTCGTAATGGTACCAACATCAATAGTGGACAAAATATTACCCAACGATTATTATTATTATTAATATAATTATTCAACGTTTTGGGTCAGAGACGCTAACGGCTCCATTTTCGTTGCCGCTAAACCCTTTATCCCTAAACTCCTTTGCCTTTTTTTTTTTTTTTTTTACTATTTTGAAAAACATTTTTGAATAGTTCAACTAGCCAATCGACATTGACACGTTGTGAGCTTGTAGACTGGCCATTTTAACTATTTTAGCAAGATAGTAAAAAAAAAGGCAAAGAAGTTTAGGGAGGGGTTTAGCGGTGACGGAAATGGAGCCCTAAATCTCATCAAACGGTGGTCCGTGGCTAAAACGCAGAATACATGCACATAGAAAAATGGGGAGAAAAAAATGGCACATTTACCGTGAAAAAAGAAAAAAATTGAAATGGAACACTGAGTGGGGAGAGTCAATGTATGGAGAAAGAGAAACAAAAGGACAATAATGCTGTAAATGTTTATGTTCACTCTCCTCCCAGTTCTGTACAACTGCATGAATGAGTGTGCTTATCAATAAACAGAATAAAAAAATAAAAAATAAAACGCAGAATAAACTAGAAAAAGTGCCCTTCTGGGCACAGGTCTCCACCAGGAGGATAGGACTGTGTGAGATGTTTGGCAAAATGTTTAGGATTAATTTAAACATGTTTTTGAGGCATTTTGTTCCAAAAATGTGTTTTGCAAAAATCAACCTGTTGGTGGCGCTATAACAGGCCAAAGTGAAAAGGGTGGGATATATTCCTCAGCCTAGTAAGAAAATGTGTGAAAGATTTCACGTAAATTGCATGCTGCGTTCATGATTTGAGGCTTTTGTTCAAAACGGGGCAATCTTGCAAACTGTGAAAGCTAATTATAGCCAATTAGGATGTAATCTGAAATATCGGACAGATCCGACTTGAGCACATGACCATAGAGATAGTGTGTAACGATTTGTGAGATTTTTGGACAGAATCTGGAGGAGTAATATCAAAAAATGTGTTTTACAAAAGTCGGCCTCCTGGTGGCGCTATAAAAGGCAGATGCGGAAAATGCAGGTCAACGGTTTGTCCTTGGCCTCTAGGGAGTGTGCATGCAACGTTTCACGCAGATCGGTGCAGTTTTAGGTACAAAATGTGAAAAGCTGCCTCATGGTGGCGCTATAACAGGCCGTTCTGGAAAATGTGGGGCAGAGGTTCATCGTTGGCATCCAGGGAGTGTGTGTGCAAAGTTTGGCATCGACCGGGTTAACGGTGCCGGAGATTAGCTGGTAACAGATGGACGGAAGGACGGACGGACACACACACACACACACGGACACACGGACGGAGTGCAAAACATACTCTCTCCCCATGCCTTCGGCCTGGTGGAGACAATAATGTACAGTACCTTGACATGTGTTTTCCTGAGCAGATGAAAACAACAGTGTTTTATTTCCTGTAGTGATACTCATCAGAGGTTTGGGATTCAGAGAAAAAAGCTCTCCCTCCCTCCCAGCCCAGGGCTGTTTGTTTATGTAGGCCTGAGTGCTACACACATACATACAGACACACTGAGTCACACACACACACACACACACACACACACACACACACACACACACACACACACACACACACACACACACACACACACACTGAGTCACACACACACACACACACACACACACACACACACACACACACACACACACACACACACACACACACACACACACACACACACAGAGTCACACACAGGGGTCGGAATTGGGGATGCATGTCCTGGGCTAATGGACTCCTGACTGCGTGTGTGTGTGTGTGTGTGTGTGTGTGTGTGTGTGTGTGTGTGTGTGTGTTGATGTTGGCAGACAAACAGAGCATCAGGGCTTCCTGTCACACCACTAGGCCCTGGAACGCAGCCAAATGCGGTGTGTGTGTGTGTGTGTGTGTGTGTGTGTGTGTGTGTGTGTGTGTGTGTGTGTGTGTGTGTGTGTGTGTGTGTACTCGTGAGGTCCAAATTTGTCCCCACAATTATAGTAGAATTTGAGCGTTTGACGTGATGTGAGGCCAATTTGCCTGTTCCTCACTGGTGGTTTTAAATGGTAACAAGACAAGAAAATACAAAAGAGTGCGTGCCGTGCGTGCCTGCATGCATGTGTGCGTGCATTTGTGCATGCGTGTGTGTGCGTGCGTGCGTGCGTGCGTCTACCTGAGAGTTTGCTCACGCTCTCTGCAGCGGTATACAGTGCCGGGCGGATAATTACAGTAGTAGTGGTTGTTCGTGAATGTTTCCCTGCCGCCACGCGGGTGACGCGTGGAGCCTCGCCGGGAGCCAACGCTCCATCAAACAACCACTCGGTATAGTGAAACACAGACTCCCTGTTTTATATGCAGGTCTTTCTATGGCTGACCGTCCTGCCTCCCCGAAACCAGCCATGACACATGTGATGTGACACGGCTTATTATTAGTGGCCACGTTCGGCCACGTCCTGCCATTATACTGTCAACCCCACTTGGCACGCTAATGAATACACTGAGCATTTGTTTTTGTTTTAAAAAAAAATTAAAAACTGGAACAAACAACAAACCAACACTGTACTTTCTGTAAATTATTTCTCCACTTTTAGCTCAGTGATATAAATGTCAACGCGCACGCGAGAAACTCTGGTTTAGATACCGGGTCAGACTTTTAACCATATTAATAGAACCCATGCAATTAAGACCTGAAGACCCAATTCTATAAACATGTTGTCTAAATCTGTTGTCATTGCCAAAACTTTTTCATGTTCAAGAACCCCTAAAATAATATGTATTTGGCCGCGGACCCCTATCTCAAAATATCTTTGTTCCAGGGACGTATGGTTTTGAGTTAAACATTTTCACTTCCTACATATTCAAAGATATGTCACAAATCTTTCACAATTCTTCATTGTGCCGTAGTATAAGAGCTTGTAGATCTGCTATTTTTGAATAGCCAAGGTATAACATAATGGGTTGACGTGGTTTCAATCTAAAATGACAGGACGCTTTATGCCTTTCCCATATTTTAATGGGTTTAAACGACTGTGGTCGACCAAAGTTCCATACAAGTTAAACATCGGCACAAAACAACAGCATACATTTTAAACGAGGAAAGAACTGGTGTAAATCTTATGGATTGCAGCCCCATAAGCTTCATGTCTATACAGTAGATTAGGCTGTCTTTACAGTTTGTTGTAATATCGTCTGTTTCTTGTTTTGTGTCTGTCGACGATGACTTGTTTAAAAAAAGAAATGTGCTGCCGTCTGTCTTGGCCAGGACTCCCTTGTAAAAGACATGTTTAATCTCTGAATGGAACCTATCCTTGTTACATGAAGGTTAAAATAAAAAATAATAAGAAAACAGTTTTATGTGCCACTTAAAAGTGCAAAGTGATGAAGCCATATAACTCTGGACTCTTCTATTGTGTGAAAGAAGTGCTTATGTGTGTGTGTGTGTGTGTGTGTGTGTGTGTGTGTGTGTGTGTGTGTGTGTGTGTGTGTGTGTGTGTGCGTGTGTGTGTGCGTGTGTGCGTGCGTGCGTGCGTGCGTGCGTGCGTGCGTGCGTGCGTGCGTGCGTGCGTGCGTGCGTGCGTGCGTGCGTGCGTGCGTGCGTGCGCAAACTGTCCATACGCCCACGGTTGCACTAGTGTGTGATGATCAGAATCTAGAAACCCCTGAAGACCACATCAAAACCACCATCACGCACGCACGCACGCACGCATGCACGCACGCACGCACGCACGCACGCACGCACGCACGCACGCACGCACGCACGCACGCACACACACACACACACAGAGTTCAGGGTATCAACATAGGACGTAATTATGAATGTCATTTTCTTTTGTTTTAATTTGTTTTGCTATTTTTAACCCTCATGCCAGAATTGTCCAACAAAAGGAATAGCAGATCTACCCGTAAGTCGCCCCAAAATGGCGAGGTTGCATGCACGCATCCGCCTGGGTGACAGCAGACTGCCGGGCGAGCGCTGGCACTTTGGCATGTGGGGGTCAGATCAACATATGGGATGAATACTGTACTGGCCATATGGAGCGTGTCTTGAGTGTACAGGGTACGATGAGGTCAGATCAACATATGGAATGAATACTGTACTGGCCATATGGAGCGTGTCTTGAGTGTACAGGGTATGATGAGGTCAGATCAACATATGGAATGAATACTGTACTGGCCATATGGAGCGTGTCTTGAGTGTACAGGGTATGATGAGGTCAGATCAACAAATGGAATGTCAGAACCGGAAGGACAGGTGGGGAGGATCAACATATGGAATGTCAGAACCGGAAGGACAGGTGGGGAGGATCAACATATGGAATGTCAGAACCGGAAGGACAGGTGGGGAGGATCAACATATGGAATGTCAGAACCGGAAGGACAGGTGGGGAGGATCAACATATGGAATGTCAGAACAGCTCAGTTCCATATAATATGGATATCAAAGGGTTTGAGGTTTGAGGTCAATAGAGTTGCTGGCCGGCTCTATATATATGCAGATTTAGGTGATGATCCAGTCTTCTTCAGGGTTAGAAGATGAGGTCAGTGTCGTGATATTCATAAATGGAGATGGCCATATATGGAGGCTGTGATGTCACGAGGCGTGACAATATATGGAGGTGTGATGTCATGGTGATGTCACGAGGCGTGGCCATACTGTATATGGAGGTGTGATGTCACAAGGCGTGACCATATATGGAGGCGTGGGGTGACTAAATGCCTAAATTGTGACTAACGGACGGATGGACGGACGGACGGACGGACGGAAGATGCAGGTTTTCATAGTAAATTCAGTAAGTTCACAACACTTTTCACTGTGATACGTTGTGAGACATAAATAATACTAATGTAGGAGCAGGACATGTGTTTGATAATATTGTGTATGCGAGAGTCGTTTTCAGTATTTCTGAAGGTATTTCAGTGGCCAAACGCGAATCTGCCGGTGGCAAAAAAGAAAATGCCTTTGGCGGACAGTGCAGGGATATTAGTCTGGCTTACTAAGCCAGGCTATTTCAGTGCATCCAGAATGAGTGTTGCTGTCGTATTGCATTTATTGCGAGCACTAACTATAGAAGCTGACCAAAACTGTCTGTCTGTCTGTGTGTCTGTCTGTCTGTCTGTCTGTGTGTGTGTGTGTGTGTGTGTCACACACACCACCCGCCCGCCACCAAAGGGCAACTGAAATTGGAACGATACAGAGGTGTGTGTGTGTGTGTGTGCCTGTGCACGCGTGTGTGTGTGTGTGTGTGTGTGTGTGTGTGTGTGTGTGTGTGTGTGTGTGTGTGTGTGTGTGTGTGTGTGTGTGTGTGTGTGTGTGTGTGTGTGTGTGTGTGTGTGTGTGTGTGTGTGTGTGTGTGTCAGACTGCCACAACAGCTTCGTTCGCTTCCTGCGTTTACGCGTCTTACTTGTTCTTCTTAAAGAACCTCAGAAAACAACACCGTCGTGCCATCACAGATGGGAGGGAGGGATGTTTGTACGGGACACATGTGGCAGCTTGCCTGATGGGCCCAACATATGACACCCCATTGACTACATGGTATTTAGCAGACCGTCTGGTAGACATTATTCTCTGATCTTTAAGACACATGAACCCTATAGCGTCCTAATGGGTCCTAATGGGTGATAGCGGCAACGCTAGCTGATGCACAAGCTCATAAGAGTCATAATGACGTGCTGTGAGCTTGTAGATCGGCTATTTTTGACGGATATATTTGTGACTCTTTTTGATACAGTCAGACAGTCATGGCAGCAAGACTAACTGTTCAGCAGAGTGAAAACTGTTGTTTTTTTAATCCAAAATGCCCACAGGCAGACTATGTAAATATGAAATAAATGCTTAAACATGTAGCTAGGTGTAATGTCAGAGACCACAGAAGTGAACTTTTCAAGCCCGTTTTCTCAACTCGCTGTTTTCTGAAAGACATTACTCTATAAGCCATATCTCCAAAACTGGCGGGTCAAACCGAACAACCAATATGTCAATTTGAAGCTATGATCCCCTGCGTCCATATGACATAACAAAACAAAAATAAAAACAAATCCAATGACTTACTGTGTCAAGTTTGGTCACAATTGTGTAGAGTAAGTAAGGGGGCCAAGTCTAGACTCCTGGGCGTGGGCCGCCACTATACCGTGACGCAGACAACGCAATTGCGTTGGGGCCCAGAGGGTCATTTGGGGCCCACGGCCGCCCACCTGTGCCGTCGGTAAAATACAATTATAAATACATACAGATGATGCAATGACAGTTGAGTTGACCAAACTTTGGCGGAGCCCGTTGCTGGCTGCTGGATGCTAGCACATGCTAGCACAGCACGTGCCCCACGCCCCCCAACAGCTCTGGTGGAGGGGAGGGTAGGTCAATAAGGTGGAGGAAGTCAGAAGAGGGTGCAGTGGGCTCCCCCGACCTCGCAGAGCTGCTGTAGCTCTGTTCACAATCGTGACAGGTACACTTTCACAACTACGGTACTGTACAGTGTGCTGCTGCAGACCTAAACACAGTGTGGGCTGCTTTCACCCAGGGTGGGGGTGGGGGGGGTATAACTCGAAGCCTCGTGTAGTCTCATAGTTTAGTTTATGTGAGGCCATTATGACATACACTTCAAACATACACGCACGCAGGGAGGCATACTATGGTCCGACGGAGCATTGGTTGGACATGCGTCCGCACCTCGGACTAGCGCCTGCTCCCGTGCTTGCGGTTATGGTTAGGTTAGGGTTTGAGGTGGGTTGTCGTGTTTCGGACCAATGACTCGTCGGACCAAACACATGCACGCACGCACGCACGCACACACACACACACGCATGCACACATACACACGTCAGGGCGGGTGAGTACATGTCTCAGTGACAAATTGGACATGGGATGACACGCCTTTACTATAATAATATATATATAGCAAACACATGTAGCTTAGGCCAGCAGCCAAATACTAAACTATGGAATTATAGTTTAACCCTTGGGTGTGTTTTATAATTTTTTTGTTTGTTTGTTTGTTTTAGTAGTAATAAAGTAGTAGTATAATTGACACTGAGGATGTCGCAGTGTACTAGTTCTGCACTGGGGGGAAATATTAAAGCACATACAAAAATATATATAAAAGTCTCACAACGTAACTTCAGCAGAAATACCCTCAAATTGTCTCCGTCTTGTCCCCATTATGTCCCCATGCAGCCTGGCTAGTGTACATGTTGTCCCCATTATGTCCCCATGCAGCCTGGCTAGTGTACATGTTTGTTGACCTGCTCATGTTTGTGTAAAGGCATGTTTTCCAGTAAGTCGTCCATCCTGACTGCAACAGTCCTGATAATCATTACGACGTTCAACGAGCCCTGAAACTTGTACTTGTGTTTATCTTTGACTCAGCGCGGCGTTGCAGGAGCACTGCAGGGTTCCAAGAAAGTGGTAACAGTTAAAGGGACATTTCACCGCTGGAAGAAACTGCAGCCAATGTTAATAGAATTTGTAGTAGATAACAGTAGCACACTTTGAAATTTGCACCCTATTGGTCAGAAAAATAAGTGCTCGTTGTGTATCACTCAACGGCCCCTGCGTACCACCTGTTTTGAATTTGCACATAATGGAGGAGGCAGCAGGAGGTTGCGTTACTGATAACGAGCGCTTCCAAACTCTGACGACAATAAATTACGTAGTTCAAGTAGTTCAAAACATACGGTACGGTGGGATTTTTGTTAAACAAAAACCTTTTGCAGTTAGAAAGAGGATAATTCAAGCTTTCCGCACAGCTGCAATGTTGGTGAGTTTGACGTTATTTAATACAATTAGATAAGATAGGACTTTTCTGTTTGGATGAATGTATGGGCTTTCAATGGGAAGTTTCTCCTACAGTAGTTACAGTAGCACCTTGCTGGCAAGATGGCAGCTGTGTGCATATCTTCAATACTATAGGCATTAGGCATGGAACAATTTAGTGTAAATCAATTAAAATCGAATCCATAACTGGGGACAATTTAAATCGATCGAATAAAACATATATATCGCAATGCAAGAAATAGCCAAAACAAACGAAGTACGAGTATGTATGTATAGACAGACAGACAGACAGACAGACAGACAGACAGACAGACAGACAGACAGACAGACAGACAGACAGACAGACGGCCTCTTACAAAACCACACCGTAAAACCGTTGAGAAGCGCTGGTACAGGACACACTGCTATGTCTGTATAATGTATTACCACAGCAAAATGCAAACCCATCCGCGCATGCACACGCACACACACACACACACACACACACACACACACACACACACACACACACACACACACACACACACACACACACACACACACACACACACACACACACACACACACACACACCACAAATCCCACCCCCCCCTCGCCCACGCTTTCCCTCGAGGAATCTTACACATTGTTGTATTACACCATTTCATTAGAATAACAGGGAGAGTGACAATTTAATGTGCAGGGAGTCTGAAAGTGTGTGTGTGCGTGCGTGCGTGTGTTTGTGTGGGTGTGTTCCTTCTTCACATGCTCAAGAACGGCCGAGAGTAATGCTGAAAAAAGGAGGTCTGGATTTGAAGGCTTATGTGTCTTCTAGTTAAATATACTGTAGTTAAATACAACTGCAACAATGAGACTAAAAACGTAACGTAAAGATCTTCGGCGGTATAGGCTCACCTTTTGTCCGGGTGGTCCGACCTGTCCAGGTGCCCCTGGCGGCCCCGGCTTCCCCTGGAAGAACACAAAAGACCTCTTTAGTGTAGGCACAACACAGAGCAGAAGCACAATAGTCATAGGTTTTGGACCCTTACAGATCCGTTTGGTTCCATTTGAACTCTCTCAGAGTTACAGACCTTTTATTTACTCATTTTGAATGTCCATGGCATATCAACTGTAGGAGAAAACGTTCTAAACTAGAAATCAGGCGTATGCACACTTGCACAGGTGCATAGGCCAGTGAGCATAGTATTTTTTTCCCCTTCTTTTTTTCTCGTGTACCGAGCAAATACACAGTGTGCGGGTGTATTCTATTGCTTTCATGTATGTCCGTGGCACACAAAAAAATGATGTTGACAAAAATGTCCACCACCAGATGACCCCTGGCAGAACCTTCTGCATTATTGTACAGTACACGTCGTCAATCATCTTCAAATTAGTCAAACACTTCTTTCAGAACTCTATTCAGAACTCTATTATTCAGAGCCCCAATCAAAGGTCAAATGGTCAAGTTTGATGACATCGTATGGCACACATATTTACATTTGTATATATTATTACAGTATCTATTGGCCTACTTGTTAAGTGTTTGAACCAAGCAATGCATGCTAAACATTCTTGGGATTGGAAGGAGTAGGTTTACAGATAGCTCATGTACTCATGATGCTCAGGGCGTCATCTGACTATGACGGATTGGTTTTACAAGGTGTTGAATGGTGTGTTGAGGTTGTGGGAGTACAGTAGGGACCGTGGCTCACAAAAGGACATAATTAAAACACCTTGAGGGCTCGGGAACGCCTACTGAGTGGCAAAAAAAATACTTTTTGGCCTTGACAGCCCATATATCTAAACAAATCTGATTGCATTAGACGATGTTAACACCTTGAGGGCCCGGACCCATTTAATCCATTAATAAAATGTGCCCATCATTTATAGCGCCCGGACCACTTTTACCGGCAGACCGGAAGTTGTTGTGAATGTCTGTGTAGCAGCTAACAATAGCCACACCACTCTAGAGTCGATCGACAACAACGGGAGGTAAGAATAAATCTATCGCGACTAGCGACTGGACAGCGGAGGGCCGTCAAACACAGGATCTTTTTTCATAATTAGACGGGATGATTTAGATTGCAAGTTATGAATGTTTTAAGATTTTCGTTGTCGTCAGCTAAACAGGCAGGGAACATTTTCGATGACGTGTCACTGTTGTGCAACACCGAGGATTGCGCAACAAGCGCCTCTAGGCTGTAGAGCGATGCGATCAGTTTTCATAGCACTAATTTGACGGAGATTAATCAATCTCCGTCTCGGGCAACTGACTTGAACTTGACGGTGATCTCCGTCTTGCGCCTCCAAGGTGTTAAAGACACACTGAACAATGAATAAGCCTTATTTCTACTTTGTCACACAACTTTGTCACTTGTGTTGACATACATTTCTACAGCCTATACCTTTTAGGACCATTTTAAGATGCTTTACTGGAATATACTGCACTATACTTAAAGGGGAATTTCTCCCTAAACCTTTTTTACAAAAGTAAGTTGATAATTATGTATATTGACAAAAAAAATACAAAAATAAATAAAATAAAGATATAGTGGAGCTGGGGCTGGAGGGGTCTAACACTAGAACTCCTATTCAATCGCGCAATTGTTTTTTGTTTTTTGTTTACATCTGTTCTAGATGATGTGACAGCAACACTCCATGCATTGTTGACACTGAACTCTTCCTGGTCTACGTGAGCTGGTGTTAGACCCCTCCAGCTCCAGCTCCAGCCCCAGCCCCAGCTCCCCTATATCTTTATTTTTTTTTTTTATTTTTTTTTTTGGTCAATATACATAATTATCAACTTACTTTTGTAAAAAAAGGTTTAGGGAGAAATTCCCCTTTAAAAGGACCAAAATAAACTAAATTAAACAAAAAAAAGAAGAAAAAAATAGAGATATACAGTATTTTCAATAGAACGAGTTTTTGTTCATCTTTGAACGACACAATTTCGGTGAAGAGGTGACCACTGAAAGATGTGTTGTGTGAGCGGTGACCACCGTGGCGTGACGTCATGTTGGTCACCTCTTCACCCTGAAAACTGGACTATGAATAGGCCTTAATACCCATGGGTTAGACCACTGGTTCCCAAACTTTTCCATGTCAAGGACCCCCAAATTGACACTAATTAACCCGCGGACCCCCATTTGAAAAGATATGTCAGGGACCCCCCATAAGAGAAGATCTTTACGGCTCTAGCGGTGATTCTCAACCCGTTTTAATTTCAAGGACCCCCAGTTTGACATGCATGCATTAGTCTACGGGCCCCCATTTAATAGCATTTCTATCTTTTGGAACCCCAATTTATATTGTAAAGTCAATGTTAATTTAACTCTGAGAGCGTACCAATGTAATTTGTACACTCTCTGAGTTACAGACCCATAAGGGTCCATTTGGTTCCAAATTATAATTTAGCTGGGTCCCCCTGGAACTCCCTCAAGTACCCCTGGGGGTCCCCGGACCCCACTTTGGGAACCACTGGGTTAGACAGCACATATTAGCACAAATAAGTGTTTTATACCGTACCGTGGGTCCAACCGGGCCTAGAGGACCCGTGTGGCCTTTGACACCAATAGCACCCTGTACAGAATGAGCAAAATAATGGACACCAGTGAAAAACAATAGAAACTATTAAAAGGGTCAAGCTCAAGTTATGAACATGAAAGCAATTAATATTACTTCATTAGTACATATATGCACGATATTGACATTTTGCCAGATATGGATATCCGATAATATGCACGGTAAAATTTTGCCATTACCGATATCGATATGATAGCGATATCCTGATAATATACACATAATTAATATTACATTATTATTTATATTGAGCTCATTGCTGAATGTTTTTGTTTTCCTTATCAAAGTCTTTAACGGTCACATTATCGTTGCGTCAATATCGGTCAATATCGGTGAAATAATATTTCACCGATATTGACCGATATGACAGATATTATCTGTCAATATTGGTGAAAAAAAATATCGGAATTATGTTGATATCGGTTCAATACCGATATTGCATTTTTAATTAAATATCGGTCGATATCGATATGATACCGATAATATAACTGCACCAAAATCAGCACCAAAAGCTATGCTAACACCAACATGCTTATCTAGTACTTATGGTATCTCTAGATACCACAATATCGTCATGTTAGTGTACAATGTACACTAACATGTACATTGTACATTTAAATTGTACAGTGTACATGTAAGGACATGTACACTGTACATGTCCTTACCTTCTTCCCAGGCATTCCGACCGAGGCTCCTAGGTTCATCCGTGCGGAGATCTGTATCACACAACAGACCAGTGTCAGTCTTTGCTTCTTTCTTCTTTTATTAATACATTATTCAAGTCGTTGCTGTTGGAAGGAACCCTTAGTACTGTACTTCCAAAACTGTTACTTTTGAAATTTAAAAAAATAATGTGTTCTAATGGATCCAGTGTATAGTTATTATTTAGTCACAAGCTAATTGTGTACTTTTCATTGGTTAAATATATCAAGCAAAAACAATAATAGATTTAGAAATAGATTTGTTTAATTGCTGCTGTACTTTTACTCAAGTACATTTTGAATTCCAGACTTTAACCCATTCTGGACGGAATGGGTTAACTTTAACGGAAACTTTAACTAAGCATTATGTTATACTTTAGCTATTGAAAAATAGCAGATCTACAAGCTCGAGCTTGTAGGTCTGCTTTTTTTGAAAGTGCGGCACACAATTTTGACGTCAGCCCTAAATGGGTTAAACATGCAAGTACTTTCCCCCCCCCCCCACCACTGTGTATGATCAATATGTGACCAGGAGTATATCTACTTGACTCCAGTACTTGAGGTCATTGAGTAACTGGCCACTGCTATGGGCAGACAACTCTTCTGCTTCCTCCACTGTGCCAGTCCCCAGAGGGTCTCGCTCTCATGTCACATGTCCTGAACATGTGACAGGAAGCAGCTGGAGGCCAGATGCCATTAAGTCAACTAGACAAACATGAATGCATTCATGAACTGTCCTGTTCTGGGTTACAATCTGGACCATATGGAGGCCAATTCTGATGTAAAAAGTTGCAGGAAGATGAAACCATTTTAGAAGGTTGAGCATGAGCAGTATAGAACCGTTAGTAGGGGTGTCAAAAAACCCCGATTCAAATGAGAATCGCGATTCCCGTTATGAACGATTCAAAATCTATTCATAATTTCCAAAAATCGTTTTTTATTTTTATTTTTATTTTGTTACATTTACACCCTAATCACAGTAAACATCATGTCTTCAGTCATTTTCAAGTTACTGTAGTATAGTCACTTCAGTTGGCTGGAGTAGATTGTGATGAAATCCTATGTATTGAATCGATAATCATTTTGAATAGAGTATTGTTTTGAATCTGGAAAAAAAATGCTTTTGAATTAAAAAAAAAAAAGTTTTTAGATTGCAAATCGAGTTGAATCGAGAAAAAAAAACGATTTTGAATCGAATCGTGACCCCAAGAATCGGAATCGAATCGTGGGACATCCAAAGATTCACAGCCCTAACCGTTAGCAGGAGTCATTGTTGAAACCGTTACCAGTGTTTCAGTACTCCTTGCTATAACGTCACGTGCGAAACGTTTCGTCTGGCTATGACTCTGACCAGGGAAGTTTTAGAATGTTCTAGAAGTGAAGAAGGCGTTTGGACCTCGATATGGCCACGCTGAGGAAGGCCTATCAGGTCGAGAGACGTCGTCCGTTGCTTGTCCACGAGAGGTAAATAACCATGTGAAAGGGACATGTATTAGGGTGCTGGCTATATTTCTTCACTTCTATTGCATTATTGAGCCCTGCCTTCTGCTTTTGCAGATATTAGATATTGGTATAGTTGTTGAGAAATACAGCCCCAACGGGATGATTAAATGTAAGCCGAGGTGTTTAATCATCCTGAATTTCACAGTACGGCCGCAAACCAAGCGGTCATTATCAAGAAATAACAGGCATTCAACCAAGCCGCGTAAGAAATACCCCAAATAAAAAAAAAGGCCTCACCTTGGGTCCTGGGGGTCCTGGTTCGCCTTGCAAGCCTGACTCTCCTCTCTCTCCCTGGATACAGGAAGGACCATGTCAAGACATTAGTACGAGTATAAGGCATGGGTTCCCAAACTGGGGTCTGGGGACCCCTAGGGGTACTTGAGGGAGTTCCAGGGGGTACCTAGCTCAATTAGAGATATAAGGAACCAAATGGACCCTTATGGGTCTGTAACTCAGAGAATGTACAAATGGAACCAAATGGACCCATTTGGTTCCATGTGTACACTCTCTGAGTTAAATAGTGGTTTTACAATATGCATTGGGGTACTAGAGATAGAAATGCCATTAAATCGGGGGTCCGTAGCATAATGCGTGTGAAACTGGGGGGGTCCATGAAATTAATATGTTTCGGAATCACTGCTAGAGCCGTAAAAATCCTCCCTTATCGGGGTCACTGGCATATGTTTTCAAATGGGGGGTCCGAGGCCTAATAAATGTTGATTTGGGGGTCCTTGACATGAAAAAGTTTGGGAACCACTGGTATAAGGTACACTTTGCCCCCCCACTCCCCAGGCCCGTCAAGCACCGATTCCACCTCAGCTGCTGTGACGCCTCAATCAACGAGAGACTCACCTTCATGCCACTTAGGCCGGACTCTCCTCTCAGTCCAGGTGGGCCAACCTCGCCCTGTCCAACCAGAGAGAGAGACATTTGGAGAAAAACAAAGTGACGGCAACAGTTAATCTAGTGTACACCATCATGCACGCACGCGCACACACACACACACACACACACACACACACACACACACACACACACACACACACACACACACACACACACACACACACACACACACACACACACACACACACACACGAGGATATGTTGGTTAACTATGCTTTTAGTGAACTAACTTGGCGTCTTTTGATTTTCGAATACCGTAATTCAAATTGTTATTATTTCTTTATCTTTTTTATGGTGTTATATATATATATATGGTGCAGATATCAGATTAAGTACAGTGTTTTGAGTGGATGGGAGAGCCCACTATGTGTATGTCATTGTTGATGTAGTCAACACGATTTCTACCGTATGTTTGTTGACAGGCTTTGCGTGTTGTGCCTGCGAGCAGCCTCTCAAAAACGAGATGATGCATCTCAAGGGGCTTAACCCATTTTCGGCGGGAACCCCTTTTGGTGTAAGCATTATGTTATGCTTTAGCTATTGAAAAATAGCAGATCTACAAGCTCATAGCGCGCCACCGAGTGGCGCGCTACGAGCTTGTAGGTCTGCTATTTTTGAAAAATCGAAGAACGACTGACATAGAAACATAGCTTTTTCAGAAAACTGTCAGGATGTAGAAGACATTTTTAGAATCTGATCTCAGGTCAAAATGGATTAATTATCCTCCAAAGTAATTTCAAATAAATCAAATAAACAAATTGTAAGAGGTTCTTTCAAACCCCATTCCTCGTCCAGTTGATCCTTGTAGGGATACATTACATTAGGCATTTTATTCAGAGTATTAGTGGAACGGACAGAGCCAGAGTCGCAGCGATGTGGTGCCAGGCAGCTCATTTTAGCTCATGGCATGGAGGAAGACGCTTGTCACCTTTTCCCCTGTCAATCCAGGTGCTCCAAATTCTCCAGACTTCCCCTGCTTGCCCTGGGGGATAGCAGACCGACAGAATGGGGGATAGCAGACAGACAGAATGGACACACATCACAACGTGGGCGTTGGCATATTTTTACAAGACTATATAAACTAGATCCAGGGGTTCTCAAGCTGTGGGTCGGGACACCCCAGGGAGGTCACCACTTGATATTCTGTAGGGGTCACCAGATGATAGTGAAGTGACAATTTAGGGACTTTGCACAGCTTTTGTGCTAAAGACATGTCCACACGTCCTCTCAATAAAAAAACGCGGGGTGCTAAGGATGTGTATTGATGACAGCCCATTCATCCAAACAGAAAAGTCCTATCCGATTGTATTAAACAACGTCAAACTCACCAACATTGTATTACTTCCTGTCAAGACATTCCTTGCAGGTAAGTATTGGAGTTTGGAAGCACTCCTAGTAAGCACTCTTAGGCCTGACTCACACCTTTCGATCTAGCATACAACATTGATGCATGCTAGATGTAAAGAAAGGGTTTGTTTACATCTTGCCCCAATGCATTTCCAATGGAAGTCACATGGTTTGACACAACATTTGTGTTGTACGGCTTTCGGCTGTGTTTCGACTGCCCCCCACCCCCTCACACAACACAAATGTTGTGTCAAACCATGTGACTCCCATTGGAAATGCATTGTGAGCTTGCATCAGTCAATAAGTATCATGCATCAGCTATACATCAATCTGTTGTAAAGGTGTGAGTCAGGCCTTAGTAAAGCAATGCCTCCTGCTGCCTCGTGCATTATGTGCAAACTCAAAACAGGTGGTACGCAGGACTGTTGAGTGATATCCAACGAGCACTCCCAAACTCTGACACAAAATATCATGCACAGCATTTCTGGACAGGAAGTATAGCTCATAATATGTCCACGGTGGATTTTTATGAAACTTTACAGATTTAAAGAGGATAATTCAAGCTTTCCGTACAGCTGCAATGTTGGTGAGTTTGACGTTGTTTAATACAATTAGATAAGACTTGGTCTGTTTGGATGAATGGGCTGTCTTTGGGAAGTTGCACCTATAGTTAGCACCTTGCTGGCAAGATGTCCGCGGTCTGAATATCGTCAATAGGGCGTCTTTAGGTCCTTTTTAATGATATAAAACGGAATTGCTGTAACCCATTTTTTGGAAATATGATTATTTTTGGGGGGGGTCACGGCCTGAAAAGGTTGAGAACCACTGCTCTAGAAGCTCCTCAGAGGTTTCCCTCTGCACGGAAGCAGTTTGTCACCACAGTGTCACAGCATTGTGGTGGCATTCTGATCATTTGAATCTCTAATGTGTAGAAAATCTCAAAAGTCTCGATTTTTGGCTCCATCTGATTTTAATGAAACTTATAGTTGTAATAACTTTCAGTAACACTAGATATATTCTTGCAATAAGTTGTATGACAAATACAACGGGTCCTATATGCACAGCAGCCATTTTGGAAATAACTCTTCTTCCTATACTTCCGGGCCCCTTCCCGACATCCTTGACAGGTGTTACCGATGATACTAATTAAGGCTCTGTTCCATTTAGTGTACGGTGGTTGTCAAACTTTTTAAGTTCAAGGACCCCCATAACTCTGAGAGGTGTACACATTTGGTGTCATTTGTAAACTCTCAGTCACACACCTGTAGGCTAATTACGGGGCCATTTGGAACCCACTCAAGGACACTTTGAGACCCACTGGGGTAGCAGAGTGTTTCCAGTGAGCCAACAACACGCACAATAGCAGCACCCTGACTCTGTTTGACCAGAATGGAACAGAGCCTTCATTAGTATCATTAACACTGACTCTGTTTGACCAGAATGGAACAGAGCCTTCATTAGTATCATTAACACTGACTCTGTTTGACCAGAATGGAACAGAGCCTTCATTAGTGTCCTTAACACTGACTCTGTTTGACCAGAATGGAACAGAGCCTTCATTAGTATCATTAACACTGACTCTGTTTGACCAGAAGGGAACAGAGCCTTCATTAGTATCATTAACACTGACTCTGTTTGACCAGAATGGAACAGAGCCTTCATTAGTGTCCTTAACACTGACTCTGTTTGACCAGAATGGAACAGAGCCTTCATTAGTGTCCTTAACACTGACTCTGTTTGACCAGAACGGAATATAGAGCCTTCATTAGTATCTTTAACACTGACTCTGTTTGACCAGAACGGAATATAGAGCCTTCATTAGTGTCCTTAACACTGACTCTGTTTGACCAGAATGGAACATAGAGCCTTCATTAGTGTCCTTAACACTGACTCTGTTTGACCAGAACGGAATATAGAGCCTTCATTAGTATCATTAACACTGACTCTGTTTGACCAGAACGGAATATAGAGCCTTCGTTAGTATCATTAACACTGACTCTGTTTGACCAGAACGGAACAGAGCCTTCATTAGTGTCCTTAACACTGACTCTGTTTGACCAGAACGGAATATAGAGCCTTCATTAGTATCATTAACACTGACTCTGTTTGACCAGAATGGAACAGAGCCTTCATTAGTGTCCTTAACACTGACTCTGTTTGACCAGAACGGAATATAGAGCCTTCATTAGTATCATTAACACTGACTCTGTTTGACCAGAACGGAATATAGAGCCTTCATTAGTATCATTAACACTGACTCTGTTTGACCAGAATGGAACAGAGCCTTCATTAGTGTCCTTAACACTGACTCTGTTTGACCAGAACGGAATATAGAGCCTTCGTTAGTATCCATCAGTAACACTGAGAAGGACGTAGGGAAGGGAACCACGTTCTATCCAAAATGGCGTGTGTGCATATAGAGCCCATTCTGGGGCCTGTCATCGGGTAGCAGAAACTGAGGTTAGACTAAACAGCACTGCGTGAAAAGAGGAGTTAACGGCCAATTACGGGACCGGTATTTTGCCCGTAAATCTCAAGTTTAGCAGCATATACATGTAATATACGGTAATGTATGGGTGCGATGGTACAATTCGGGAGTTTACGGGAGTTTGTTGGAAAGTTTAATGGGAGTTTCCTGTAATATACACATCCGTATTCCATGGTTTTTGCGCAGTGCAGAATCCTTTAGTCTCTGCTGAGCAGGCAAGGGGAGCAGAACTCACGACGGACGGGTACTTACGGGCTTTCCGTCGGGGCCTGGTGGTCCTTCCTGTCCTTTGTCCCCCCTGAGACCCTGTAGCGTCAAAAACAGCCAATGTTAATATGTTAATAATAAAAGTTGCAGCTTACTAGTCATCCATAAACTAAGCTCTTACTTTAAACTTAAAGGACAACTTTAGTTTTTTTCAACCAATGTTCATGTTTTAGGTTGTTATTAGAGAAAGTAAAAGATGAGTGTTAATTTTTCTTCATTTGCTGCTTTCTTTCGTTTTAGGGATTTTAGCGGTTTTTGATAGGGGGGCGGGGGCATTCGAGCATGGGGCTAAATATGTATTTCTTTACAAAATATTATGGCGATTTATTTTTTTATTATTTACTATAGTCCTAATATACCCCAGGAAATTACATCTGGCCACAAAAGATCACAGGGTCTACTGAATGTGAAGGTAGCCTACTGGGGAGAAGCCACACTGTGTGTCTTAGGCTCAATATGTCAGTTTGACACATTCAGTAGATCTCGTGATCTTTTGTGGCCAAATATAATTTCTTGGGGTTTAGTAGGACTAGAGTAAATAATAAAAAAATAAATCGCTTTAAAATGTTGTAAAAAAATACATATTTAGCCCCATGCTCGAATGCCCCCGCCCCCCTGTCAAAAACCGCTAAAATCCCTAAAACGAAAGAAAGCAACAAATGAAGAAAAATTAACACTCATCTTTTACTTTCTCTAATAACAACCTAAAACATGAACCTTGGTTGAAAATAATAATAAAACGCCCTCCCGGACCACTGGTGGTGCTACAAATTTGAACTGTAGAATGTATGTAGAGCAGGGGTTCTCAACGTTTTTGGCCGGGGACCCCCGGAAATGATTTGGCAATATCTCGGGACCCCCGCCCCGCCCCCTCCCGACCCCCAATATAAATTGACTGCTACAATAACCTTAACCAATTTTGGGCGGGAACCCCTTTTGGTGTTTTAAGCATTATGTTATAATTTAGCTATTGAAAAATAGCAGATCTACAAGCTCATAGCGCGCCACCTAGTGGCGCGCTACGAGCTTGTAGGTCTGCTATTTTTGAAAAACCGTGAAAAAAATATATATATCTTTTTTTTTTTTTAATAATAATTTGGGGACCCCCTAAAATAATTTGGCGACCCCCCGAGGGGTCGCGACCCACGGGTTGAGAACCCCTGCTTTAAGCCATACAACTGAACTGTATACTATAATAAAACGCCCTCCCGGACCACTGGTGGTGCTAATAATTTGAACTGTAGAATGTATGTAGAGGACCAGAGATGGCTGGCAAACACACTCATTAGATTTAGTCACTGGAATAAACAGGGATTGGAACATAACCTCCTCAACATGGAAAGAAGGCAAAAAAGAAAAGAAAAGAAAGAAAAACATTTCATTAACAACAGCTCCTCGCACACGCATGCTTTTATGAACCCATGGTGGTCTCCAGTGGTGTAAAGTCATTAAGTACATTTACTTAAGTAATGTACTTTTTTTTTAGGTATTTGTACTTGAGTACTTGAGTGTTTGCAATTTACAATACTTTTTCTTCTACTCCACTGCATCTCAGAGGTAGGCTAAATATTGTACTTTTACTCCACTACATTTACTTGAAAACCAAAGTTACTAGTTACTTTGTAGATATTGATTATTATTATTATTATTATTATTACTATTACAAAACATACAGTAACTACTTACAACAGTAACTCCCAATATAAGTTTTGGCCTTTTGAAAATAGCTGATCTACAAGCTCACAATGTGTCGCCATGCTATATGCAATCTGCTATTTTCAAAATATTTTTATACATTTGAAAACTTTAATTAAATGGGACATTCTGCATATTGAGTACTTTCTATACTTTAGGTACTTGAAGTACATTTTGATGCCAATACTTTTACTCAAGTACATTTTGAATTCCGGACTTTTACTTGTAACAAAGTATTTCTATATTGCAGTATTGATACTTTAAAAACTTAAAAACCATGAGCACTTGTTCCACCACTGTTGGGGGGGGGAGGAGGAGGACATTGCATTATCGCGATGGAAACGATTGGTCTCCACATTCAGAGGGTCGCCTGCCAATCTCTGACCCCCTACACAATGCTTGAGAATGGCTGCATTGGAGTGTAAAGATTAGCATTAGATAGAGCTAGGTGGTCTGGGAAATGTGGTCATTTTCCTATAACTGATGGATAAGGAGGGGGGCTGTTGAGATTGTTTCCCCACATCCTCAGAATGTGATCGTGTGTGTGTGTTTGCGAGTGAGAGCGTGCGCGCGTGTGTGTGTACGCGCGCGCGTGGGAGGGTCCTGTGTGATTTGTTTCCTTCACATGTGGCTTTGTTTTGTCGTTGACCTGGGTGGACTTCAGTGCACATACACACACACACAGTGGTGTGGTGGGCGTACGCACACACACACACACACACACACACACACACACACACAAGAGCGTATGGGCCACCTGTTGCGAGGACTGATTTAAAGGACGACAGACAGAATATTTTACTGTCCCTCTCTCTCTCTCTCTCATAAATAGTGCATTTATATAGCGCCTTTATCCAAGGTGCTTTACATAGATTGTGCATTACATTCACCCATTCACACACCGATTGCGGCAGAAGCCATGCAAGGTACCAACCAGCACATCGGGAGCAATTTGGGGTTCAGTGTCTTGCCCAAGGACACTTCGACATGTGGACAGGAGGAGCCGGGATTCGAACCGCCGACCCATGGATCATTGGATGACCTGCTCTACCTCCTGAGCCACAGTCGCCCCTCTCATACACACACACACACATGCACAATAGATATTGCTCGGTGTTGGTTGGCATTACCTTGGGGGGGACTGGGCTGCGTCGGCTCTAGCGAACTTGAGCTTGTCGCCGGCGCCCCTCCGCCATGGTCTAAAACTATAGTTTATCGGCAAAAAAAACGAGTCCGTGGTTGTTGGAAAAATAGAGGCGGCAGCGGGATTTGAACACGGGAGGTGTGGGTTGGGAGTCTAATGACGAACGAGGAACGCTACTGAGCTGGCTGCCAGAATCTGAACCTGTTGTCTTCTGTTGTTACTTTTTCGGCTGTGATTTTCCACCATTTGCGTTTCAAGGGCCCCCCTGTTTCACCTGAATTAGGCTACGGTCCCCTATCGAGCGTCGCAGTCCCGTCGTACAAAGCCAACTCGAGTTGTGACAAATCATGACAACAAACACAATATTTTGGACCAAACAAATAATTACAAAGAAGAAAAACAACAACAAGTGTTGTAACCTTCTTCTTTCTAATTATTTGTTCGGCCCGAAAAATTGTGTTTGTTGTCATGATTTGTCACGACAAGAGTTGGCTTTGTTCGAGGAAAATGAACGGAGAATAATTTCCTGGGCCCTGGTAGGGGGCGGGACTGCGACGCTCTATTTAATGGCATTTCTATCTCTGGGACTCCAATGTATATTGTAAAATCACAGTTAATTTAACTCTGAGAGCGTACAAATGGAGCATTTGTACACTCTCAGAGTTACAGACCGACAGGTCCATTTGGTTCCCAACTATCAATTAGCTAGGGACCTCATGGAACTGTCTCAAGGACCCCTGGGGGTCCCCGGACCCCACTTTGGGAACCCCTGCAGTAAAGCATTGGGGTGGCTCAGCGTCGCTCCGGGGCTGTTTTGCTTCCTCTGGTGGCGTGTGGAACGCAAGATGGATTCAATCAAAGTATCAGGAAATCCCTATAGGAGAAAATGTCATGCCCGTCTGATGTGAGCTGAAGCTTGAGCGTCACTGCATGGACCTTCAGAGGAAAAGGGCCTGAAATATCCTCGAGTTCGGCCGGCCATCACGTATATATACGGCATGTGCGTGCATGTACCATTGGTCCTGGAGGGCCAGGGGGCCCTTGCGGCCCAGTCAAGCAGTCACATTCCTCTACCTCCACGGTCTCGGTTCGGTTCAGGGGACACTGAGGACACACAAACACGTGGAATTTGTCACAGTGTAACATTATGAGGACACACAAACACGTGGAATTTGTCACGGTGTAACATTATGAGGACACAAACACGTGGAATTTGTCACGGTGTAACATTATGAGGACACACAAACACGTGGAATTTGTCACAGTGTAACATTATGAGGACACACAAACACGTGGAATTTGTCACGGTGTAACATTATGAGGACACAAACACTTGGAATTTGTCACAGTGTAACATTATGAGGACACACAAACACGTGGAATTTGTCACAGTGTAACATTATGAGGACACACAAACACGTGGAATTTGTCACGGTGTAACATTATGAGGACACACAAACACGTGGAATTTGTCACAGTGTAACATTATGAGGACACACAAACACGTGGAATTTGTCACGGTGTAACATTATGAGGACACAAACACTTGGAATTTGTCACAGTGTAACATTATGAGGACACACAAACAGGTGTAATTTGTCACAGTGTAACATTATGAGGACACATAAACAGGTGTAATTTGTCACAGTGTAACATTATGAGGACACAAACACGTGGAATTTTTGACAGACACCAGAAAATAATGTGAAATCAGTACTAACTAACTAAGTACTGTGTGTGTGTGTGTGTGTGTGTGTGTGTGTGTGTGTGTGTGTGTGTGTGTGTGTGTGTGTGTGTGTGTGTGTGTGTGTGTGTGTGTGTGGGTGACGCGGCTTGGCCTGTTGTAGCGCCACCATGAGGCTGATTTGAAAACTGTCAAGTGGCATTTCTTCCTCAGCCTAGTGGGAATATGCATGCACAGTTTCACCGCGATCGGATGCTGCGTTGAGTAGTTGTGGCGATTTGTACAAAACGGGCTACTCCTGAAAAGTTTAGAAGCCAATCTTAGGCAATGAAGGTGGATTATGAGAAATCAAACAAACCCGTCTTCATCACATGACTATGGAGAGCATGTGTACCGATTTGCGTGAAATTTGGATAAAATCTGAAGGAGTAATATTAGAAAATGTGTTTTACATATGTCGGCCTCCTGGTGGCGCTATAAAGAGCAGATGTGAAAAATTCCAGGCAAAGGTTTTTCCTTGGCCTCTAGGGAGTGTGCATACAAAGTTTTAGACAGATCTGTGCAGTTGGAGGTAAAAACACTTTTCGGCCAGTTATAGCGCCACCATGAGGCTATATTAAATGTTCACATGGCATTTCTTCCTCGGCCTAGTGGGAATGTGCGTGCACAAATTCACGGAAATCACACGATGTGTTCATGATTTGCAGTATCTTGTTTGAAACTGAGCACTCCTGCGAACTTTGGAAGCCAATCTTAGCCAATCAGGATGGAGTCTGAGAAATCTGAAAGACCCGTTTCGTTGAATGGCCCTAGAAAGACTGTGTACCAATTTGCGTGATGTTTGGACAAAATATGTAGGTGTACTGTCCAAAAACTTGTTTTGCACAAAGCGGCCTCCTGGTGGCGCTATAACCGGGCGTTCTGGAAATTCTGGGGCAGAGGTTCATCGTTGGCCTCCAGGGAGTGTGTGTGCAAAATTTGGCATCGACCGGGTTAACGGTGCCGGAGATTAGCTGTTCACAGACGGACGGACACACGGACGGACGGACGGACAGACGGACAGAGTGCAAAACCGGCGACGGCCCTAGGTACAGTTAGTTGAATCGTCAAAACTCCTGCATTTGATCATCCATTTATTCCATTAGATTAGACCATAGACCATTTTATGTGAAAACATTCGGTACATGAGTTAGTGTACATTTCCCATGAATAGCCTATAGCCACTATAATGTTTTAGTTATTACATAACTTAATATGCTTGGCTGTATTCTTCTTGGAAAAATATAAAAAGGTACTCCTATGGAAAGTCTATATTATTTTACTTATATTGACCACTTAGTATAATTTATGCACAGGTCCGTCACTGCGCAAAAAGCATGGAATATACGGATGTGTATATTACAGGAAACTCCCGTTAAACTTTCCAACAAACTCCGGTAAACTCCCGAATTGTACCATCACACCTGTATATTACCGTATATTAACTGTATATGCTGCTAAACTTGAGGTTTATGGGCAAAATACAGTGCCCATAATTGCCCGTTAACTCCTCTTTTCACGCAGTGCGTTGTGCTTCACGTTCCACAGCCGTCTGCCTTGACCTCTGTGTGCACTGACTGCGGCGGGCACGGTGTGGGCTACCCCCTCCCTCCCCTCACTGGTGCGAAATCGGGTAGGAAAGACAGGGAAGGGGCCGCTCTACCCCTGAACGACTGCCGCCCCTATAGCATAATGATATTGTGCGGGCGTGACCTATATATGTGTTTTAACTGTAAACCTTTTTAATTGCGTTGTTTATGTCTCAACACGCTGCAATCTAAATGGCCCATAAGTGACAATAAAGATTTTAAATGAGTTTAATAACTTCAGCCACGCCATGTTCAAACCGCATTCATTTTTTCCATATGTGCCAACGAGAGAGCTGTTGTAGCGCTAATAGTGTCAGGCGCTATGAGGCTAATGTGACGGCGTGGAGGAAGAGTTGCAGTGTGTGTGTGTGTGTGTGTGTGTGTGTGTGTGTGTGTGTCACTGTTAACACTCACCCTCTCGTCGTCCTGCGAATGAGAGAACGAGAGAGAGGAAAGAGAGCGAGAGTGAGATAGTGTGAGAGAGAGAGAGAGGTTTACATGAGACAATAGTTACATTGTTTTGTTCTATATCCAACCGACTATACAAACTCTACCTGTTGAAGCTGTTCTCTTTCATCAATAATTGTGTGACAATTGTGTTATTTCCTTTTGTTTTATTTTTGTTTATAGAAAACATATACTTGTCCAATAGGCCTATCTCACAGCATTTCCCCGCCCCCTTTTTACGCCCCCTTTTGGAGATAGTGGTGTTATTTTTTTTGCGGTCGATAGGCTTCCATGTTAAAAGAGGTATTTTCACAAGCCACAAACTACCGTTTTGTAAAGGCAAGGTTTATTCTACTTATTTGAGTTGTTATACCATTGTGTTTTCTTCATATTATTATCGGTCTTTGACATTTTAACATTAGGAAATGTACTTAGATTCTCCAGAGAAAAAAAGTGTAAATGCCTAATGTTAAATGACACCACTATCTACTGGAAGTGGGCGTGGAAAGGGGGCTGTGAGATAGGCCTATGACTATGAAAATAAAACTCAACTGAACTGAGTTTCAAAAATCACAATCTGCAGTGGGACGCTCCACTCCAGTGTGTGCTACTGAAGCTATACTTTGTGTAAGATGCTAACATCATCATCATCATCATCATACTATAATTCTGACAATGTCTGTCTGAATGTGTGTCTGAATGTGTGTCTGAATGTGTGTCACTGTGACTGCCGTAGCTCCTCACCACCTGCACCAATCGCTCCCACTTTTCACACAGGCATTGACCATAATAATATGGAGGTCTTAACGAAGCCCTTTTTCCAATTTAACAAATTATAAATTAATATTGAATTTATTAGTGAATTAAAAATTGCCACAAGGCGGCAAGTATTTCACAACGGGTAAGGGCTAGTGTTCTATAATTGATAGTTTCTCATTTCTATGAGACGTGTCTCATGGTAACGGAGCGGACTTACCACAGAGTAGATCTCACACGCTGTCTCTCGTTCACTCTGGTGCGGGTCGCAGTACAACCGCAACTTCTGAAGGTCCACCTAAAAAAAAATAACACTTGTGTGAAGTGAGGGGCGCCAAATGTACTTATATCGGCCACATGACGTTTTACGTTATTTAGTGCTCTAAACATTAAAGTCCATAGACTAGGCCGGCAAACGATGTACGTCATACATACTCTAAACAACTGGTTGGAATAACGTGTTGCTATGTCCAACTGGGGAAACTCCCCCCTGTCAGGTGAAAAGAAGCAACTTGGACTCCTCATGCATAGCAGGAAGTATGCGGTCAGTCCCGCTGCCCAATGTAACTTATATCGGCCATGTGACGTCTTACGTTATGTAGTGCTCTAAACATTAAAGCCCATAGACTTGGCTGGCAAACGATTTACGCCACAAGTGCTCTAAAGAAATCGGATAGACTTGGTTGCCATATGACATAATCTTCAAAAGCCAAGCTTTTGAGGGGCTGCTGGCTCAGTGGCTCCCCTCAAAAATAGATGATTCATGATATACCTAATGTTTAAGATATGTGTTGAATTCATAAGGTAAGCTACTGTGAAGAAATTAGGCAGACAAATGTACCTCTCATGCAGTATTTGTCTAGTTGTCTAATATTATACATGTTCATGTACATGTTCTGACGAAAATAATAGCTCAATAGCTTTAATAATATCAAAAAAAATAAAACGAATAATAGCTTTTAATAATAGCTTTTCGGTTGCAATTACTACTATGCTGTACATGACCTCGTTTGCACTCTTCCCATTGCTTTTTGACAAATAATAAAAACGAATCTCAATGGTGTTTCATTGGTGTGACAGTACAGCCTGTAACTTGTGGCTGCCAATGGCTTCCGTAAAACATTTTACACAACATGCAAACGCCTTATTAGTGGTTTCATTAAGCTCTGTGTAGATATACCCTGCTCTGACTTGGCCCTTGAGGTTATTTTACAATACTATGGTTACGCACGCACGCACGCACGCACGCACGCACGCACGCACGCACGCACGCACGCATGCACGCACGCAGTGTGCCTGGCACGACCCCTAGACTCTGTAAAAACTATAGCCTACGCAAGGTGGTTTTATGCTATTTGCAGTGAAATAGGTATGTTTTTCAGTAGTTTGTTGCTGTTCATCACGTGAACAGCAACAGGCTGAGAGCATTTTCCGGGCTAAAATAATATGTCTAAATGGCTGATCTTAAACCAGGTTATAACTGGTCTAAAAGTGAACGTTTTCTTTAGCGGTCTAGGCTTTTTAGGCGTTGAAACAACGTCATTTCAACAGCTACAGTATAGAGCGTCGCAGTCCCGCCCCCTTTCATGACGACGCCAGGCCCAGGAAATAATTCCCAATGCATTTTCTTTCCCATAGACATTTCAAAAACTATTTATTTAAAGACCTGTAGTAATACAGTAGAATAGTAATAGTAATATACATGCACATTTAAATAAAGGTGGTAATAATCACAGGTATGCTGGTGTCTGTTCCTGATCTCTTGGCCACTTGCGTCTGGCCGTTGATATAGATGGGCTCCACCGTCTCCAGAGTGACCTCCTCAATCTGCTGGTCATCCAGAAAACTGACCACCTGCTGCGGCCTCACCACGAGTCTGAGCTGATGCCACCGTCCGTCGAACAGAGCCTGAGAGAGAGAGAGAGAGGACAACAATAATGAGTTAACCCATTTTGGGGGCGGGAACTCCTTTTGGTGTTAGCATTATGTTATGCTTTAGCTATTGACAAATAGCAGATCTACAAGCTCATAGCGCGCCACCGAGTGGCGCGCTATGAGCTTGTATGTCTGCTATTTTTGAAAAATCGAATAGAATAGAAACATAGCTTTTTCAGAAAACTGTCAGGATGTAGAAGACATTTTTAGAATCTGATCTCAGGTCAAAATGGATTAATTAAAAAAAGAACTGAGCGGTGCAACTATACATGTATTGTTATGGTTACTGTACTGTACTGTGCTCTGTACTGTATGTATTGTAGTGTACTGTGATCTCTATTTTGATTATGTTTGGAAAAAATCCTCGAGAAGTTACCGCCGGGGGTCCCCGGAACGCACCCAGGGCTCGTACTGAAGTGTAGTACGACTTTACAACTTTACTCTGTGACAGGGATGGGCAACTTTGACGATGGAGAGTGCCACAATATTTCCACACTCACTCCAGAGGGCCACATTGCATATTACTGTCATAGCAAAAATAGCCGATCTACAAGCTGAAAACGCGTCGCAGTGCGACACGTTTTGAGCTTGTAGATCAGCTATTTTTGCTATATTTGAATTGAAATGCTGAATATTTTTTTGCTATTCGTTATAGTTTAATATGTTAACTTTATGAACTAAATACAAATACAAAGACAATAACCTTTTAATACTATAGTAATTAGCTGAAATAAACAATATATCAGCATTCTGATATTAACCTGCGGGCCGCATTACGTGATGGTGGGGGCCGCATGTGGCCCCCGGGCCGCCAGTTGCCCATGAATGCTCTGTGAGGTACTATATACTGGCCACTTAGGTGTTGCAGCTGTCCGTGCTCGGACACGTACATACACATACAGTACACATACATAGGGACACACATTGCTGTGTAATGGAGTGGAGGCACCGCTCAAATAAATCACTAATCATTAGAGAGAGAGACAGAGATACTGAGACACTCTTCCAGACTAACCTCGCCTCACCAGGCTTACCACCACCTCGGAGGAAAGCCTGGTCTCTGTTTCAAAAGTCTGTATGATCCGGTCGGGAGCGGATGATATCGTTACGTCATGTTGTAGTATTGTTTCGTAGTCGACAGGGCGGCAACTTCCTTTTCCCTCAAACCAATTTTTCTCAATAAAAGCTCTCGTAGCCTGTAGCTTTTATTGAGAAAAATCGGTTTGAGGGAAAAGGAAGTTGCCGCCCGTTGTTCCTGCCTGTCGATATCCTCCGCTCCCGACAGGATCATATACCCTAAATGAAATGGTGCCCAGGCTACTTCCAGACAGTGGATGCCAACTTGAACCACAGCCATCCCACTTCACTTCACCTCACTTCCACAACACAAGAATGAATAAGGTTCTAAAATGTAGTTTGGACTTCTTCCACTATACATATTGTGCAACATCCTACTACACAGAGAATACATGATCATATCAATGATCATATACAATATAGCGGTGAGAAACAATATAAGATCTTAGTCTTAGACAGGGACATTTGCTTATCAATGTACATTGTGCAACAGTTTCAGACGTTTCAGAAAATAATGGTTAAAACACCAAAAGAGTGTTTTAACGCTGGCGGCATCCGGCATGTTTCCTCCTCCCCGTCATCAGTGCCCGGCGGGGTTGGCGAAAGGGCCTTTCTGTGTGGAGTTTGCATGTTCTCCCCGTGTCCCCTAGGGTAGGTACCCTCACAAAAAACATGCAGTAATCCTGGTCTCTAAACTGCCTCCCCCTGGCCAGCCGGGGCGCCTGATGGAGGGGAAAGGAACTGGTTGGAATAACGTGTTCCTTCCACGCGCTACGTCCAACCAGGGAAACTCCCCCCTGTCAGGTGTAAAGGAGCAACTTGGACACTCAGGCATGAAGGAAGCATGAGTTCAAGTCCGTTGCTCTCCCCATGTCCCCCATATACAGGCCCGCGGGAAGTACTTTACACTCGCAGGGGCTGAGCGTCTAGTAGGGGGTGCACGCGCATTTTTGCGCATTTTCACGCGCAAACGTGGCCTTTACTTTCCCTCTCC
This sequence comes from Electrona antarctica, assembly GCF_951216825.1. Lineage (NCBI taxonomy): Eukaryota > Metazoa > Chordata > Actinopteri > Myctophiformes > Myctophidae > Electrona > Electrona antarctica. The sequence continues at coordinate 39,782,362 of NC_136801.1, read as the reverse complement.
ACACGCAAGTTATATGAACGAACTGACACAGGCAATTAACCAGGATAAGGTGCCAATACTGTGATACAGCATATTTATTAGGCCTGGCCTATCTCTTTTTTTTTTCTTCCCCTTCTGTTCGAGGGGGGGCTGTGCCTGGGGGGAGGGGGTGCTACAGCCCCCCCAGCACCCCTACTTCCCTCAGCCCTGCCCATATATGGGGACTAGGTTGGCGGAGGGTGTGTAGAGCCCAGGATCACATTAGATAATTGACACAGGGGTGAAAAATGGGTTACAAAATCGTGGTATAAAAATTATAGAGAAAAGAAAAAAAAACACCAAAAGGGGTTCCCATCCTGAATGGGTTAAGGAGTTGAGCATAATACAGGTACATGCGAAGAGTGACCATGCGTCACACGGAGCTCGTCTGGCATCCAGACAGTCGAGTCACGGAAACAAACACGCCAGAACACGCATTCAATCCTGTGAAAAACCACAGCCACAAACCCGTGTCCACGTTCCGTTATAGTTCGCCAACAGCGAAGTGAACAAATCCTTTCAGGAGACATAAGCCAGGGGCGGAGAGCTTAGTGACCGCCGGTGTTTGTGCATGGAGAAAAAAATAAAAAAAGCGTAGCGGATGTTGTTGGTCCACTGCGGAAAAATAATGTTGCACGCTCCAACAAAACGTCTTACATGCACTGTGGCAGATTTCCACTGCTGAAAGTGGTTTTTAAAGAAGGAAATTGATTTATCCGAGTCTCCTTTTAGCATCAGTGAGAAGATGATGTCTTCTACGGTACAGCCTAATAACTATTTTCACTTTCCGTGAGTTCCCGCCATTGATCATGAACAGTGGTGGAAACAAATTTTCCACCACTGTTCATTTTAATTTTACTTAAAGATGGAGTGCAGTGATGTTTGTACTGCATGTGGCCGCATGTGGCCCCCGGGCCGCCAGTTGCCCATGTATGATATAAATGCATACAAAGAGTGGCATTAATATTATTAAACCTGGAAGCCTCTACTGAAGACCACGGTCTGTTGGGGCCGGGCGGCGGCGCTGCTGGTGGTGGTGAAGGTCACCGTCCCGCCCTCTCCTCCTCCTCGCAGCGTGACCGCGGCCTGCACCTCCCCGTCCTTGGACAGCACCCTCCAGAGGTCAAAGGGCACCTTGCTGGACGGGCCCCTCAGGCGCAGCGTCGCCACAAACACGTAGGACGGTGGGAGGCCCTCTGGGAAAATGTCCCTGTGGGACGTGGGTGGGGGTGGGGGGGGGGAGAGGAGAAGATATATCGGATTCATTCCGGCACCTGTTCACATTGTACGGTACAATTGCAATTTACAGTTCGCGAACATAGACCGCCTGTGACACGGGTATAGAGCGTCGCAGTCCCGCCCCTTTCATGACGACGCCAGGCCCAGGAAATGAATCCCAATGCATTTTTGCCATAGACATTTCATAAAGTATTTATTTAAAGACCTTTTAAGCGTCGTACGAAGCCAACTCGAGTCGTGACAAATCATGACAACAAACACAATATTTTGGACCAAACAAATAATTACAAAGAAGAAAAACAACAAAAATATTGTTGTAACCTGCCGTTTTTTTCTACTTTCTAATTCTTTGTTTGGCCCAAAACATGTGTTTATTGTCATGATTTGTCACGACAAGAGTTGGCTTTGTCCGCGGCGTAAACGTCTTTAAATAAATACTTTAGTCTATGAGGAAAATTAACGGGGATTTCTTTTCCGGGTCTCTCGAGGGGGCAGGACTGCGACGCTCTATAGTGACGTAAAGCAGTGGACCCCAAAGTGGGCTCTACACACCCTCCGCCAACCTAGTCCCCATATATGGGGGACATGGGGAGAGCAACGGACTTGAACTCATGCTTCCTTCATGCCTCATGAGTGTCCAAGTTGCTCCTTTACACCTGACAGGGGGGAGTTTCCCCGGCCGGACGTAGCGCGTGGAAGGAATGCGTTATTCCAACCAGTTCCTTTCCCCTCCATCAGGCGCCCCGGCTGACCAGGATTACTGCATGTTTTTTGTGAGGGTACATACCCTAGGCCGGGGACACGGGAGAACATCAATGTCCAACAATGTCCTCTTTATAATCCCCATGTTGAATTCTAGGTCCTCACCGGAATACTTCAAGCCATATGCACCGGTTTTAGCACTGGCAATCTCAACTGGCTGACTGTGCCAGTACTTTATACTGACGCCAGCAGGTCCTCCCATAATATAATATTGAGAGCTGGGACAATCAGACTTGTTGTACCTATACTCTCTCTCTCTCTCTCTCTCCTTTGCTGTTGGCGCTGTTTGCTTTGAGAAGGCCGCGGTGAACGTGTGCCACAGAGTTTTGAAGTGCCACTGGATGGAAAACAACCTATAAGTGCCTTTTTCATGGAGAGGTTTCACAGCATTTTCCAAAGTGGTTTTCTTTGGAGTGCAGCGCATTTCCTCGACAGTTGGCGACTTGGCGTGATTTATGAACTTCTCGGATTTGTTGTGTTGACCTCCTATCGGCATCCTGCTTCTTTTCACCAACAGAAACATGTTTTATGTTTTTCCCACCATGCCTGCACCTCTTCTGCCCTTACAGCTTTCCTGCACTAGTCTGTACTGACTAGGGGTCACCAGCTACAACATGTTTTTTGTCATTTTTGCCACGGACATCCACGAGCCCTGAATGACCATTACAGGTCTGTAACTCTGAGAGTGTACAACTGGAACCAAATGGACCCATTTGGTTCCATTTGTACACTCTCAGAGTTAAATTAACATTGATTTTACAATATAAATTGGGGGTCCTTGAAAATAACACATTTGAGAACCACTATAGTTGTGGACTGTGAATAAAACCTGACTTGACATTCAGTAATTTCGTCAACATATAAAAACTAGACTGAAATGTTAGTAAGGGACTAGTGGACAAGAGATCCAGTATAAGTAATTTTACAATTAGTTGCATGCTGAAAATAGCTGATCTACATGCTCACAACGTGTCGCGCTGCTAACACTAAAACATTCCAGTGACTAAAATGTCACTAAAACTAAATGAAAACTATTCAAGAGACTATGACTAAAACTAACATCAAAATGTGCTGCCAAAAACAACACTGATTCACACTATACCACAACATCTGCCAAGTGGTCCCGAGTGCACACCCAGGACCATATAGTGTGCATCTGCCCTTAGAGTAACGCTAACTCCATAGACACATACAAAACAGAACACTGGGCTCACTGCTCAAATCTAAAACCACATATTACACACATACAGACCTCCAGGAAAGTGTTCTAGGTCTTCTAAACGTCATTAACGCGTATTTTTTTTGCAAAAAGGGTGAAGTGTCCCTTTAATGGGTTGAATAAGTGATTTGGTCCTACAGCATCTATACCTGGTGTTTTCCGTGATGTCCACGGAGGCGCTGAGGGCGTAGGCCGCCTCAGAGTGCAGAGATCCAGGGATCTCCTGGGCCTTCTTCTGGATGTTCATTCCCAGCAGGAGCTCGAAGCCCTTCTCGTCGCGAGACGCCACCGGGATGCGAGTTGGACACACCGATTCTGAAACGAGAGGTTCGCCATCACCGCGTCACTTACAGCAAGTTCAAAATACAGATGCTCTTAATCCAGAGCAATTTACAGCAAGCAAGAACAACACATGGTAATACATCAGATGCATGAAAAACAGTCAGAATCATACGTAGGCTAAGCACAGTGTAATATCTAGATAATTAAACTATGTGTATACACTGACTATAGAGTGCTATATGTCTACAAAAAATGCTATGTAAGTTACAGAAGTTGAGCCTTTGCACACACCTGTACGCAGTGTTGTTTTCGTCGACTAAAACTAAGACGAACAATGTTCGTCGACTACCTTTTTCCACTGACGAAAACTAAATGAAAACTAAGCTATGATGACTAAAACTAAGACTTTTTTGTATTGACAATTTCGTCAACAGCTAAAAACTAGACTAAAATGCTAGGAAGTGGACTAGTGGACAAGAGATCCAGTATGAGTCATTTTAGACTTGGTTACATGCTGAAAATAGCAGATCTACAAGCTCACAACGCGACGCGTTGTGAGCTTCTAGATCTGCTATTTTCAGCAAGTGTAAAATCAGTAAATACGACATCAAGGCCCACCAAAATATCGACTAAATCAACTGTAGATTTAGTCGACTAAAATCTTGTGACATTTAGTCGACTAAAGCTATACTAACACTAAGACATTCCAGGTGACTAAAATGTTACTAAAACTAAATTAAAACTATTCAAGAGACTATGACTAAAACTAAAATCAAACTTTGCTGCCCAAAACAACAGTGCCTATAAGGTCATTGAGGCTATAGGGCAAGTGCTACGGGCTAAGATGGAGTCTGAAGAGGTGGGTCATCAGACTACGACTTTCCATACAGTAAAAGGACACCCGGTAGTTACACATACAGTATCCTACAATTGTTTCACTGACTTGAAAATGTAAAAATAAATCACACAAAAGATAATACCGATATTATAGGGTCAACTATTCAGGGATCCTTGGACCACAGGCAGCATGTGCACACAATGTGGTCCCGTGTGGTTACTTTGAGAGATTAGTGAGCACGCACACGCGCACACGCACGCACGTGCGCACACACACACACACACACACACACACACACACACACACACACACACACACACACACACACACACACACACACACACACACACACACACACATTTGATGTTTCCCTGTGACCCGCAAACGAATAAAAAATAGCAATTTTTGCACTAAGTCTTAAATATTTGTTTCCTAATTTATGAATTTCTTTTCCCATTTCTTCATGACATTTCTGGAAAAAATAATCATTGCATTTGTTTTTAATTAATTACAAACGTAGCTCATTCTTTTGTTTGATATAATAATCATATTAAAAAAAAACGAAGAAAAAAGTTTGTCCACGACCCACAAATGGGCTCCCGTACCAGTGTTTGGGAAACTTAAAATAATTAAGACATTTGCCGCCTCTTGCTTCCGCATGCAGCTGCTTGGCAAATGTGTCTCCTGTGGGTTTTGGGTCTAACCCAGTGTTCCCTGCTGCTGCACCACCACTCCACCAGTGGTGAGTTCTGCTCACCACAATCCTATAACTGTACCGTACGGGCACATCTGTTTAGTGTTCACTGTCACAGTGTCCTTTTGATGTCCTCCACAACTCAATAGGCTGATACCATCAGATGCAGGCTCTGGGTTTGGCCCTGGAGCGTGTGTGTGTGTGTGTGTGTGTGTGTGTGTGTGTGTGTGTGTGTGTGTGTGTGTGTGTGTGTGTGTGTGTGTGTGTGTGTGTGTGTGTGTGTGTGTGTGTGTCACTGCCAGGAGTTTTGATCACGCCTGAAATTAAATATGCACTGTATTCCATAAAATGAGACAATCAATGCATCGAAAGTAATTAACAAACTATATTATAAAAAACTGGCCAAATTGCCAAACTTGTCAAATGAAAAAAAGAAATACAAATTAAATACTGTGGCGTATTTATCCGCGGAACCGATAAATGTAATGCCTCGACTCCTACAATTATACAAAAAAGTGCTTGTCAGGACGGGGGGACGGGGGGGTCTCAAGTTCCAAATAATGAGGCTTTAATGGGCCTTGATATAAAAGGGTTGAAAACCACTGTATAAGGTCTATGGGCGGCTGTGGCTCAGGAGGTAGAGCAGGTCGTCCAATGATCCCTGTGGTCGGTGGTTCGAATCCCGGCTCCTCCTCCCGTCCACATGTCAAAGTGTCCTTGGGCAAGACACTGACATATGAATGAATGAACCATTGTAAAGCGCTTTGAGCACTTGGAAACTCATACAGAACTCTGCCGCCCGACTACTTACAAACACAAGAAAACGAGACCATATCACACCCTGGCCTTCACTGGTTGCCTGTGGGCTCCAGGTGCAATTTTAAAATACTTACACTTACACTTATAAAGCCTTAAACGGAATGGCCCCTACCTATATCCTCGATATGCTCTCCCCGCACAAGCCTGAACGCACCCTTAGATCGTCAGATAAGGCCCTCCTTGATGTCCCTATATGACTAATTTAGTTACACGTGGTGATCGGGCATTTTCCTCCCGGGCACCTATAGGTTGTGGAATGCACTGCCGACACAGCTAAGGCTATAAGCACCCTCCGTGCCTGTATTTAAATCTCAATTAAAGACCTACCTCTACACCAAATGTTACTTGACTGTATACATATTTAAATATTGTTACTGTATTTCCTGTATTTCTACTGTATTTGCTTTTTGTTTTTTGAGTCGATGTGTTCATCGATGTTTTTTGTTTTGTTTTTACCCTGCTCTGTGCAGCACTTTGGAACATTGTTTTAACCCATTTTGGGGCGGGAACCCCTTTTGGTGTTTTAAACATTATGTTATGCTTTAGCTATTGAAAAATAGCAGATCTACAAGCTCATAGCGCGCCACCGAGTGGCGCGCTACGAGCTTGTAGGTCTGCTATTTTTGAAAAATCGTGAAAATATTTATTTCAGAAAACTGGAGGATTTAGAAGATTTTTTTTAAATGTCGAGGTCAGGCCTAAATGGGTTAAGAAGGTGCTATACAAATAAAATTAATTATCATAAATTCATTCTAAAAGACAGTTGGGTCGTCTATCAAACATCCTCTCTTCTTCTCACCCTCGCAGAGTTTCTGCTCCATGGCCTCTCGGATGCGGTCGATGTTGGCGTAGTCGTCGGCGTACAGCACGTACGTGGACGACGGCTTGTTGGCGATGGAGACCAGCTCCGACGTGGTGATCTCGCTGCCCACGCCCACGGCGAACACGATGATGCCCTGAGCGCGGGCCTCCACGCTGGCGTCCACCTGTATGTGTGACACGCGGCAGAGTTGATTTCGTCGACTTATATACTAAGACGAAAAATGTTCGTCGACTACCTTTTTTCACTGACGAAAACTAAATGGAAACTAAATGAAAACTAAGCTACGATGACTAAAACTAAGACTAAGACAATTTCGTCAACAAATAACAACTAGACTAAAATGTTAGGAAGAGACTAGTGGACAAGATATCCAGTATAAGTCATTTTACACTTGGTTGCATGCTGAAAATAGCAGATCTACTACGCGTTGTGAACTTGTAGATCTGCTATTTTCAGCAAGTGTAAAATCTGTCATTACGACGGCATCAAGGCCCACCCAAATAAATCAACTGTAGATTTGGTCGACTAAAATCGCATGACACTTAATTAAGGGCAGTATTATGCGTGTCTTAAGTACCAGGTCTTATTACTTAACTTAAGACCTGGAGGCGTGGTCAATGCTGTTTGGCCACTCAGAATAGCCAAATGGCATTGATCACGCCTCCAGGTCTTAAGTTAAGTAATAAGACCTGGTACTTAAGACACGCATAATACTGCCCTTAGTCGACTAAAACTAGACCAACACTAAAACATTCCAGGTGACTAAAATATGACTAAAACTAAATGAAGTTTCAGTCCAAAGACTATGACTAAACTACAATACAACACTGACACACAATATAGAGCAGTGGTTCTCAAACTTTCTCATGTCAAGGACCCCCAAAATGATACTCATTAGCCTACGGACCCCCATTTGAAAATATATGCCAAGGACCCCCATAAGTTATTTTCAACCATTTTCATTTCAAGGGACCCCGGTTTGACATGCATTAGGCTACGGTCCCCTATTTAATGGCATTTCCATCTCTGGCACGCAATTTATATTGTAAAATCAATGTTAATTTAACTCTGATAGTGTACACTCTCAGAGTTACAGACCCATAAGGGTCCATTTGGTTCCAAACTAACCACCCAAACACGGTGAAATAGCACGGAATTGCAATTCCGTACATGCGGCTGCCTAGAAAACCCCAAAATCCGTACATATGACACTGAAGCACCACTTTCTCACCTGTTGGTACTCTAAACAGACAGACAGAAAGTCACATGTTGGAGACGGTGGTGTGCCATCGCTCAAAAAGGACTATGACAAATTGAAGTGTACTAAATTAAATTATGGTCACATGGTGTCACTGTTGTGGACCCACAGGCATGAGACTTGACATTTGGCCATCGACCAGGAAAGCCAAATAATGTTCAAAGCATGGCGAACAGATGTTCAATCCATAGGACAGACATCGGTCAACAGTAAGGCAGGGAGACAGACAGACAGACATGTAAACACACACACACACACACACACACACACACACACACACACACACACACACACACACACACACACACACACACACACACACACACACACACACACGCACACGCACACAAGATGTACCAGTGCAAGTGAAATGTACTTTCATGCTGTATTGAGGAATTTTATGTTTACATTTAATTTATGTATAGACTGAAGGATCACGATGCGGTGACGATGAGGTTGTAGATTTTCCATTTTCAAAAGATGTTTATGTATTTGAAAACTTGGGACATGGGATATTCTGCACAATGGGCACTTTTACGTGTTGGTAGTACATTAACCCATTTTGGGCGGGAACCCCTTTTGGTGTTTTAAACATTATGTTATTTAGCTATTGAAAAATAGCAGATCTACAAGCTCATAGCTTGTAGGTCTGCTATTTTTGAAAAAATCGTGAAAATGTGGCACAAACCCTGACAGAAAACTGTCAGGATTTAGAATACATTTTATAAATGTTATAATTTATTTAATTAAAGTACATGTTGATAACAATAATTTTGGCACTTTTACTCAAGTAAATTTAGAATCCCGGACTTTTACTCGTATTCATATATAATATAGTATTTCTACATTGCAGTATAATTGATACTTTTACTCAAGTAAAACAATGTGAGTACTCTTCCTCACCACGTCGTCCTGGGACTTGCCGTCGGTCACCACCACGGCGATGCGGTTCTTCACGCGGCTGCCTCTCTGGGACGAGCTGAACACGTGGTCGATGGCAAACTTGATGGCTCTGCCCGTCTGCAACCAAAACAACAACACAAACAACATGACCATATGCATGCACGCCGCGGCCATCTTGACATATAACATTAATGGCAGCGTGGTAACAGGTTGAGGGCCTCTCAGACCCAAAACTAAAGAATATGTTGTTATCGTTGGATATGATTTTGTGCACAATTCCATGCTCTTCTACGTTCTCTGATTGTGTAGGCTTCTTGTAAATTAAGTAATGCCAATGTTTAACAATAATGTAACTCTTGTGAACGTAAAATTAAACCAATTAATTTTACGCTCTCAAGAGTTAAAGATTTATAATGGTAATGGTCCATTTGCTCTCCATCATTTTGGGGACCACCTGGAACCCCCTTAACCCATACTGGGCGGGAACCCATTTTGGTGTTTGACGCATTATGTTGTGCTTTGGCTGTTGAAAAATAGCAGATCTACAAGCTCATAGCGCGGCACTCGGTGCCGCGCTATGAGCTTGTAGATCTACGACCTTGTAGATCTACGACCTTGTAGATCCGCTATTTTTGAAAAATCGTGAAAATGTGGCGCAAATCTTTGAATATATATTCTTTCAGAGCAAACGTTTTTAACTCAAATCTTTGCTTCTGGGGGGTTCCTGGAATAACATATTTTCAGCTGGGGGTCGGCATCCAATTACATATCATTTTCGGGGTGCTTGACATGAAATATTGAGCACCACTGATATAGAAACATACAGTAGGTATTTCAGAAAACTCACGACACCAGGCCTAAATGGGTTAAGGACCACTGGTGGTCCCCGGGCCACAGGTTGAAACCCACTGTGCTAGAATAAACAGAGACATGAGCCTGGGCCTTGCCTGAGTGTTTCCTCCCAGGTAAGGGATGTCTTCTATGGCCTTGAGGAGCTCAGCTCCACTTTGGTGTTCCCCCAAGGGAATCTCCAGACGAGTCATGTCACTGTACTGGACCACTCCTACCTGCAGAATGAGCGCACACACACACACACACGCACGCACGCACGCATGCACGCACGCACACACACACACACACACACACACACACACACACACACACACACACACACAAACTTGCTATTTACATTTCGAAATGTATAGGGCTGAAGTCGTTAATGTATGTTTTGTAATAATAATTAAAGTAACTATAGTAAGTAACTAAAGTTTTCAAATAAATGTATTGTAGTAAAAGTACAATATTTGCCTCTGAGATGTAGCGGAGCAGAAGTACAAGTATTGGAAATACTCAAGTAAAGTACAAATACCTCAATATTGTACTTATCGTATACAGTACGTAAGTAAATGTACTACTTAGTTGTACTTTCCACCACTGTGCAGGGTGTCCATAAAGTATCTTTACAATTTTAAATTTGAATTAGAAAGACAATTGATAAGATATATTAATTAGATGCGTTTGTTGGATTTCTTTATATGGGGCCATGTTAAATATATTGTGTATGGAACAACGATACGGGACATTACTGAACTAAAGCAAAAGATAACAGGTGCGTTTGCAACCATTGATGAGGCCATGCTACAGCGAACAGGGCGAGAAATCGAGTACCGTCTTCGTGCGACTAATGGCGCCCATATAGGTGTATTAAATAGGGTAAAAAAAAAAACCTTTGAAAAGAGTACAATAGAACAAGTCTGATTAAGATATCGTATCAATTGCCTTTGTAATATATTTGTGACTCTTTTTGATACAGAGACAGTCATGGTGGCAAGACTAACTGTTCAGTAGAGGAGAAAAACTGATTGTTTTTTTATACAAAATGAGTTAATATAGCACAGGCAGACTCTTCACATACTAGAGCATGTCTGAAATAAATGTAAGAGCTGAAATCGACATGTAAATATGAAATAAATGCTTAAACAATGTGATATTGTATTGTAATTTTAGAGTCCACAAAAGTGAACATTTTAAGCCTGTATTTCTCAACTCGCTGTTTCTCTGCAAGACATTACTCTATAAGCCATATCTTCAAAACTGGTGGGTCAAAGTGAACAACCGATATGTCAATTTGAAGCTATGATTCCCTGCTTTCATACGACATGAACGAAGGACAATAAAAAAAAAAGTCAATGACTTAGCCTCGGTCAGAAACGGTCACATTTTGTAAATTGTAAAGAGCAGTGGTGTAAAGTAACTAAGCACTTTTACTTACAGTAAGTACTGTACTTAAAGGGGCATTCCACTCATTTTCAACATTTTACTATGTCATTAATGTACCTTAGAGCTGTTGTGTGGAAATAATAAAAAAGTTCCCCCATTATGTGTTTCCTAGAACTATTAACATGGTGAAACACATCTTGATGATGTCATCAAGATGTGTTTCACCATGTTAATGATTTTTTTCATAATTACAGTTCTAGGAAACACAAACTTTTTTATTATTTCCACACAACAGCTCTAAAGGTATATTAATGACATAGTAAAATGTTGAAAATGGGTGGTTTTCCAATTTAAGTACAATTTTGAGGTATTTGAGTATTTCCAATTCCCAGTACTTTTACTTCTACTCCACTACATCTCAGAGCCTAAATTTGTACTTTTACTATTACTATTTGAAAGTTACTAGTTACTTTGGAGATTATAATTTTGATTAGAAAACATACACTAACCACTTCAACCCTATACATTTCGGCCATTTGAAAATAGCCGATCTACAAGCTCACAATGCGTCGCGTGAGCTTGTAGATCTGCTATTTTCAATAGATTTTGTACACATTTTGAACTTGTGAAATGGGACATTCTGCACAATGAGTACTTTTTACTTTTACATTTTCAATTATGTACTTTTACTTGTAACGAAGCAGTATTGGTACTTGTACTTAAGTAAAACAATTGAGTACTTTTTTCCACCACTGGTAAAGAGACTTTCCAGACACCCTGTATTATAATGTCTACCTGTGTATAGAGTGAGCTGATGTCGAAGCTGCTGCTGATGTTCACCAGCCACCGCTTGGCCCTGTCGAAGTCCGTGAAGCCCACGCTCCACGAGCCGTCCACGATATAGACCAGGTCATTCACCGCCGTGCTGCAGCCTGTGCACGTGCACACGCATGCACAGATGCACACAAACACACACGTGCACAAAACGTTCATAGTTGAGGTGAAACCCACTTAAACCCATTTTGACCTGAGATCAGATTCTAAAAATGTCTTCTACATCCTGACAGTTTTCTGAAAAAGCGTTTCTATGTCAGTCGTTCTACAAGCTTGTAGCGCGCCACTCGGTGGCGCGCTATGAGCTTGTAGATCTGCTATTTTTGAAAAATCGAAGAACGACTGACATAGAAACATAGCATTTGAAACCCATTTGAAAAATAGTGAAAATATTTATTTCAGAAAACTGGAGGATTTCGAAGAAACTTTTTAAATTTCGAGGTCAGGCCTAAATGGGTTAAACCTGCATGCTGTTTATTTACACACTTTTAGAATGCCCATCATCAGTGCTGTACTCACCAGCTCTGATGTCTTCGTCTTCAACAACGGCGTGGAGACAGTTGCTCATCAGCAGGAACGGGATCAAGAGACAGCGGACAGACCACCGACACGACATGGCTCTTAACAGCCAGGTTCTAACGACATACACCTCTTTCTGTGCTGTCCTGCACTCTTCTGTGCTGTCCTGCACTCTTCTGTGCTGTCCTGGACTCTTCTGTGCTGTCCTGGACTCTTCTGTGCTGTCCTGCACTCTTCTGTGCTGTCCTGCACTCTTCTGTGCTGTCCTGCACTCTTCTGTGCTGTCCTGGACTCTTCTGTGCTGTCCTGCACTCTTCTGTGCTGTCCTGGACTCTTCTGTGCTGTCCTGGACTCTTCTGTGCTGTCCTGGACTCTTCTGTGCTGTCCTGCACTCTTCTGTGTTGTCCTGGACTCTTCTGTGCTGTCCTGCACTCTTCTGTGCTGTCCTGCACTCTTCTGTACTGTCCTGTACTCTTCTGTGCTGTCCTGCACTCTTCTGTGTTGTCCCGTCTCGCCTGTGGTGTGCGCGTCCTGTGTCGTGCTGCTGCTGTTGCTGTCCCGTTGTGCTGTTGCTGTCCTGTCCCGTCCCCGACCTCAGCTTTTAGCAGGACGACACCTGAAGCCAACAGAGAGAGTTCAAGGTTGACCACGTTGCAATTATCAAAAACGTGTCGTTCCAGTTCTCTATCCCTATGGTGTTATTTCTGTCTCGGAGATATAAACAGCTTCATTTTACCGTAAGTCACGCCGAGGGAAAGACCCTGGTTGACCACCGAGACGATATGGATTGGAAACACACCAAAACCCAACAAAACAAAGCAATTAACCCATTTTGACCTGAGATCAGATTCAAAAAATGTCTTCTACATCCTGACAGTTTTCTGAAAAAGCTATATGTCGTTCTTCGATTTTTCAAAAATAGCAGATCTACAAGCTCGTAGCGCGCCACTCGGTGGCGCGCTATGAGCTTGTAGATCTGCTATTTTTCAATAGCTAAAGTATAACATAATGCTTAGTTAAAACACCAAAAGGGGTTCCCTTCCAGAATGGGTTAAGTGCTCCGGATCTCAAATGGCTACGAGACCAGCTTTCAGATATACAATCAGTCTCTGAGGATTATAGTTCAGAAGTTACAGTACGACAATGTTACTCAATATTCTTTACCCCTGACCACCAAATTGAGACATGTGTCAGAGTAAGCAGGGATCTATATGACATTGTGTGTTCCTGCATTGTTATTTGATAATTTCATTTTTTTTTCTCATTTCATTTATTTATTTATTCCGAACATGTTAAAATATAAACAAGAAAAGACAAAGTAAATATTAAAAACAAAATAAGAAGCGTCCAAAAATAATAATAGTGATCTTTCATAATCCTTAATTTATATTTATGTTCGAAAAAGGAGTAGGAAGAAGTTTATTGAAAACTTATCAAGTCCTACCCCTTCTTTGTGTATCTCAATACATCAAAACGTATCAATAATGCATAATGATGCCAGTCAGGTGATACATTGAAGGAAGCATGAGCTCAGTTCGGGGCTCTCCCCGTATTGGCAGAGGGAGAGTATAGCGCCCAGGATTACAGTTTAGACATCGGCACTGGGTGAAAGAAAACGTTGGAAAATCGTGTGCCTGGAAAGGAGCCAGCTTAGGTATCTTAGGTGGTCCGGGCATCTGGTTAGGATGCCTCTCGAGCGTCTCCCTAGGGAGGTCCTCGGGGCACGTCCCACTGGGAGGAGACCCCCGGGGCAGACCAAGGATCACGTCCCACTGGGAGGAGACCCCGGGGCAGACCACGGATCACGTCCCACTGGGAGGAGACCCCGGGGCAGACCAAGGATCACGTCCCACTGGGAGGAGACCCCGGGGCAGACCACGGATCACGTCCCACTGGGAGGAGACCCCGGGGCAGACCAAGGCGCAGATGGAGGGATTACATCGACTCACTGGACTTGGAACGCCTCGGGATCCCCCAAGAGGGAGTTACTAATGTTGCTCTGGAGAGGGAAGTCTGGAGCTCTCTGGTGGAGCTGTTGCCCCCGCGACCCGACTACGGATAAGCGGTTGAAGATGGATAGATGGATGGATGGACAAAATTGTTGGATAAAAAGAAAAATATATACAAACAAGATAATGATTGCAGTCAGAGTGACATGCATGCAGTACATACTCAGACAGACGGCATCATTGCAACATGTTTCACAATCACATCGCAGCTCAACCAACAATCAACCAACAATCGGCACGACCGCGTGATCTTTGCATCTTTTGCATCTGCCCGCATGTGAACACAGCATAGGGATATTAAAGGACATTAATTGATGTGTTAGATTTGAACCCATTTTGGGCGGGAACCCCTTTTGGTGTTAGCATTATGTTATGCTTTAGCTATTGAAAAATAACAGATCTACAAGCTCATAGCGCGCCACTCGGTGGCGCGCTATGAGCTTGTAGGTCTGCTATTTTTGAAAAATCGAAGAACGACTGACATAGAAACATAGCTTTTTCAGAAAACTGTCAGGATGTATAGAAGACATTTTTAGAATCTGATCTCAGGTTAAGGTGTGTTGATTATTCCATGTATGAGAGGGGCACTAAGTGCAATCCAGCCGTTCTGAAGGATTGTGCGAGCCAGTCCTAGTGGACTATTTTTTTATTTATTGTTTTCGTTTAGTGAAGTGAAGACGGACAGGAAAGGGGACCGCTAGCCGCTAAGCCTGCAGTGAGTGCACTGACTAGTGGACTGTTGACTACAATTTTACAGTTTAACAACAGCATGTTTTTTAATAGCAATAGCATACTTGGCAAATGTGGCTCAAGAGGTAGAGCGGCCGTCTTGGAATCCGAAGAATGCAGGTTAGATTCCCCGCTCCTCCTGGTGAAGTGTCGAGGTGCCCTTGAGCAAGACACTGCTCCGGCACGTGGTTTCCTCCGCCATCGGTGTGTGTGTGAATGGGTGAATGTGAAGTACATTGTAATGTAAAGCGCTTCGGATAAAGGCACTATAAAAATGCAGTGCGTTTTAGGATTTTCAGATCAGCAGTTTTGTAGACTATTTCTGGATCTCTGTACAAGCCTGCAGAAGGGGATTTCTGGCACAAGTATAGGCCTACACAGCCTCTTCCAAGGTGCACAGTCATGAGAGAAGGTACAATAGTCTGTCCTTGAATCCAGACTGATTGCTACGTTAGGCTTTTTATTGTTATCCCTGCAAAGTTAGAAAAATAAAAAAATGCCAATCCGTCTGGATTCCTGGCTAAAAATAGTCCAAAGAGATCACAACTCAACACTGTAGTAAGTATACATGACAACTTAAGTCTTTATGAACTCTCTCTCGCTCTCTCTCTCTCTTACTCACCCCCCCCCCCCCCCCCACACACACACATGCACACAGTTGCAGATGGTGTGTGTGTGTGTACGCACGCACGCACGCACGCACGCGTGTGTGGTGAATTGAATTGAATTGAATTGTGTGGTTGGGTATACATGTGCATGCACTTGTGTCGTTTGTGTGTGCAGTGATTCTCACTCCCAGCTCCAGAAGCCTAGTGTCCATAAAATCGTAACGTCGTAAATAAAACAGCAGTGCGTCAGACTGTTGTTGAAGTCATTACAAACAATGGCTCGGTCGGTTTTGGAAACACACGCGCGAAACTCGGTCAAACCGCCGCATCTCTCCCCGTCTTTCATCAATATACCAGCGTGCCTCTTTATGCCTCGCCACGCTCGCCACATCGCTCGCTCTGCCCCTGTTAAAGGGATTTGGTGAGGGTGGTTTCTCCCGTATAGTAGGACATGCGGCTGGTATTTTTTTTATGTACGAAGCTTCCTGCTTTGATTTCACTGTGAAAAACATGCTTCCAGCGACCGCAAGGCTGCCAGTGGTGGAAAAAGTACTTCTTTTTTTTTTCTCAAGTAAAAGTGACAATACTGCAATGCAGACGGTGGGGCTCTATGGGCTCCATTTTTGTCTCATCTTTCTAAAGCCACTATTTGGGGTTTTAGGAGTGGGGAAAGGGTGTTCCCCCACTAAAGTTGGTATTTTGGTTACCTGTCTAAATCCCTTAAACATTTCTCCTCCTATATGCTCCTATATTCGTAATTTTCGGGCAGCGGCTGAATTGCGGACCGCGCTGCGGGTAAAGGCTGCGAAAAAATTGGAGCCTATATTTTCGTCTACCTTACTTTTTTTTTTTTTTTACTATTTTAATTTGTTTTGGCTTTTGTTGTCCTTTATTGGATAGTGTACAGTATGGTGACAGGAAATGGGGAGAGAGATGGGGGGTGACACGCGGCAAAGGTCGTCGGGATCGGGAGTCGAACCCACGACACGCTTATATCTGCTTAATTTTGTTTTGTATGTGAACGTCGTATAAAAGCATATGAGTATGCGGACGTCTCTGACGTTTATAACAAACCAAAACGTTTGAAAGTCGGTTGAAAATTGAGCAAGTTGTGGTTATTTAAAAGTACCCATACCCATAGACACAATGTTATGCTGCCCCGAGGTAAGATGGCCGCCACGTATAGCAACGTCGCTCTCCATTGGCCAGAGCGCGGGTGAGCCATCTAGCTTTCTTATATATATCTATGGGCTTAGCAGCCTAGGTGCCCGGACCGCTACACTAGCCGCCCAGGCCAGTGATTATTGAATCCATTTAGGCCTGACGTCGAAATAAAAAAAACGTCTTCTGAAAGAATACAATTATATTCAAAGATTTGTGCCACATTTTCACGATTTTTCAAAAATAGCAGACCTACAAGCTCGTAGCGCGCCACTCGGTGGCACGCTATGAGCTTGTAGATCTGCTATTTTTCAATAGCTAAAGTGTAACATAATGCTTAGTTAAAACACCAAAAGGGGTTCCCATCCAGAATGGGTTAAAATAGCCAATCTACAAGCTCACAACGTGTCGATGTAGATGGTTGAACAATTCAGAAATGTTTTTCGAAATAGTAAAAAAAACAAAAAGGCAAAGAAGTTTAGGGATAAGGGGTTTAGCATCAGATTGGCATCAGAGTGTACTCACCAAAAGTAGAAATTACTAATTATGCAGAATGTCCCATTTCATGTTTTCAAAATATCTAAAAATCCTTTGAAAATAGCAGATCTACAGTCTGATCTCCAATTTGAAAATATCCCCTCTACGATCTCACAATGCGTCGTGATGCGACACATTGTGAGCTTGTATAGCGTCTATTTTCAAATGGCCAAAATGTATATACAGTAGGGCTGAAGTGGTATATGCTTTGTAATAATAATATTCAGAATCTAGTAACTAAAGTTTTCAAATATGACATGGAAAATGGCCACGTAAATAGAGTTCAAATAAAGCAATTTACTGCTTCAAAGAAACTAGTTTACCGATACCATATAGGTACAGAAAACATCAAACCTAGCATCTGTCTAAACAACATCTAAATAACATAGCATTTGTGGTCAAGCAATAACGAATGTACTGTATCTAAAAATGTATGTGCACATATAGCATATATCAAAAACACCTCAAGAAGGGATAAATGGTAAATGGTGCATTTGTATAGCGCCTTTATCCAAGGCGCTTTACATAGATTGTGCATTACATTCACCCATTCACACACACATTCACACACCGATGCCGGAGGGGACCATGCAAGGTACCAACCTGCACATCAGGAGCAATTAGGGCTTCAGTGTCTTGCTCAAGGACACTTTGACACTAACTCTGGGGGAACCCGGGATCGAACTGGGAACCTTGCGGTTCCAATCCGGTCACTCTACCTCTGAGCCACTGCCGCCTCGGATAAGAATTTTAAGAGTACCAGGCTTGTGGTGTAGTCTGAAGAGGTGAACGTGCGTTCAGATTGCGGTGGGGAATTGGGAGTGCAGCTAGTCTGTACTTACTATACTTACACAGGAGGGAGAAGGATTCTAGGACACGTGGAGCGTTGCTCAGGCTTCGTACACACCTACACAACAAATGTTCGGTCCGTGTGCGATGTCTGATTGCTGCTCCAATTAATTTTCAATGGGAGTCACATGGTTTGACCAAACATTTTTGTTTGATGAGGGGGGAGCAATCAGCAATCAGCAATCAAACACAAATGTTTGATCAAACCATGTGACTCCCATTGGAAAAGCATTGTGGTGGCCCAAAAAAACAAAAGAAACGACCAAACATTGCTTGATTGGTGTTTGGTACGTGTGAATGAGGCCTCAGGATGTTTTAGGGAAGGGACAAAGCACGCTTCCTGCGTTAGCTGATCTGAAGCGAGCGGGAAGGGTGTGTTTGGGGCGTTAGATCATGTCCTGAACGCACGCATCGGGGGTGCCGTACGACCATGATTGCATTGTGGTGCCATCACCAGTGTTTT
This sequence comes from Electrona antarctica, assembly GCF_951216825.1. Classification (NCBI taxonomy): domain Eukaryota; kingdom Metazoa; phylum Chordata; class Actinopteri; order Myctophiformes; family Myctophidae; genus Electrona; species Electrona antarctica. The sequence continues at coordinate 39,763,578 of NC_136801.1, read as the reverse complement.
GTACAGTGTGCTGTGCACTCAGACATGGCTGTCGGAAGCCAGTGAAGGAAGGGAGCGCAAAATATGTTTAATTTGGGGGGAACCCCTTTTTGGTGTTAGCATTATGTTATGCTTTAGCTATTGAAAAATAGCAGATCTACAAGCTCATAGCACGCCACCGAGTGGCGCGCTACGAGCTTGTAGGTCTGCTATTTTTGAAAAATCGAAGAACGACTGACATAGAAACATAGCTTTTTCAGAAAACTGTCAGGATGTAGAAGACATTTTTAGAATCTGATCTCAGGTCAAAATGGGTTAGGCCGCTTTTTCACAGAACGGAAATTTGATTCAAGAACTGGTTCTGTTCTTTATATAATTTTTTAATCTGCATCATCCAACCTGAATAGTGACACGTCCACTTTGGTTCTCACTGCAGGGCAAGAAGAAGTATTTTTTTGGATCCAGTTCCGAAACAACTTTTAGGGATCTGAACAAATTAATTTGGCTCAAAATTAGGCGTGAAGAAAGAATGGAACCGAATTCATTCAACAGCGGTGGAAAAGCGGCCGCCATTAACCCATTAAAACCGGGAACACATCTGTGTCATTTTTTTAATTTTAGCGATAGGCCTATATAGCACATTGATCCTTTATACTTTAGCTATAAAAAGAAATTGAAAATCTACAAGCTCAAAGCACTTCACTTCATGCCACACTATGAGCTTGTAGATCTGCTATTTTTGAAGAAAAAATGAAAATATCATAAAAGAAATCAAGCGCAAATCAATTAAGAAACTTTGTACAAATCAAGCTTAAATCAAGAAAATGTGTGCTACTGCTAATCAAGCAAAAATAAAGTTGTTATTATCCCCTCCCACTGGGCTCATATACCCCCCGTCCCTCCGCCCCCCCCCCCCCCCCCCAACTGTTGTTTCCTCCCTGCCTCCACTCGTTTATTCATGACATGTTTGAACGGCGTACTATTAGTCAATTACTCACGCGATTACAATTTGCGGCATGTGGCAAGGTGGGAAATGAAGCAGAACTCCTCTCTCATGTCACGTTTGGTTGACCACCATTGTTGCTCCGCAGACCTGCCTGTATCAATATCACTCACATGGCCTATGGGTAGTTGTTAGGGAGTTAATATACCGTTCTGACCTGAGATCAGATTCTATAAATGTCTTCTACATCCTGACAGTTTTCTGAAAAAGCTATGTTTCTATGTCAGTCGTTCTTTGATTTTTCAAAAATAGCAGACCTACAAGCTCATAGCGCGCCACTCGGTGGCGCGCTATGAGCTTGTAGATCTGCTATTTTTCAATAGCTAAAGCACAACATAATGCTAACACCAAAAGGGGTTCCCGCCCAAAATGGGTATACCGTTCTATGGAAGAGTGAGTCCATGTTGGCTCTTTATTATGGGCAGTGTACAAAGTGTAAAAGTACTCACATTTTTACTTGAGTAAAAGTTAAAGTATCAATACCGCAGTGTAGAAATAGGCTACTCTTTTTTTTGTCCGGAATTCAACATTTACTTGAGTGAAAGTATGAAAGAATTGGTATCAAAGTGTAGTTAAAGTAACACAAGTAAAAGTAATCATTATGCAACATTAATTTTCCATTTCTCAAGTTTTCAAATGTATGAAAATATTTTGAAAATAGCAGATCTACAAGCTCTAGATTACGGTATTTTAGTATTGTATTTTTTGAGTGGTGCAAACCACTCCAACAACCAGCTTTGTCTGTACCCGTGTATGTACCTGTGTACCTGTACGTGTGTACCCAAAAATATGAGCATGGTTACTATGGTCACTGACATTACGTCAGACCACAGCTGATCAGGCTATATAAGACCTTGCACCACTCAGTTCACACGGGTGTGATTTTTAAACACTACACGTACATACAAACCACACCAACCCAACTTTTTTTTAACTATGAAAAAAAAAAAAAAACTTCTTGCAATGAAACAGTTTTAAGGACATGTCACACTAATGCAATTCCTTGCAATTGTGCCATTGGGGATAATGGTTGCATGCAACTACATGCAACTATACTCGCAACCGTTTGGTTGCAAGGGGTTGCATGGCAAATCATTGGTGTGGTTTGGGCCTACTGTGACAACCTCTTCTTCTTCTTTGGTAATATTTTCTTTCAGGATGTAATGGTCATTATTAGACTAGACTCAGAGCATCAACCATGGCGCCTATCTATCACCCATGCCAGAGGCGTATCTACAATAAGGCGAGGGCAGGCGTCCGCCTGTCCAAATCCATTTCTGGCCTGGCCAAAATCCATACAATGAGAGAAAAAAAGAGGACAAAAACAAGACCTGAGAACTATTAATGGACAGCTGATTGGCCGTTGCGGTAGAGCGCGACCCTCAATCACCCATTGGAATGTAAATGCATGCCTTTCAGCCTTTGAATCCTACTCGTCTGGCAGGTGTATATCTCTTTGAAAACCTTTAGTGCTACGATTGTGAGCGGGGAGACGACAATTAACACATATCTTGCCTGTCCAAAACGTAATTCCTGGATACGCCACTGGCCCATGCCATGCAGACTCCCTCCCCTGTCAGAGTCATCAGTTTGGATGGATGTAGAATTATATACAGGGTGTAACTAATTTGTATGTGATTGGACTTAATTTAACTGAACAGTGATCACCCTCCCCTAGCTGCATGTGCCAACTTTATGAGAACTCAGGTTTATCCTCCCTGACTGAGAGGCGAGATAAGCATTGGCACCTATTTTTATATAAAGCCATTGCTGGGATGCTCCCTGACTATATTTGTTCCATGATGGAACTGAACAATAGCACCTATCAGACCCGCTCTAGTGATTTCTTAAGGCTCAAGGTACAGACAGAGTTGGGCAAGACAGCTTTTTCTGTCAATGGCCCAACTTTGTGGAATGAACTCCAAAACTCTTTAAAACTGAGCGCCCTGCCATCCTTCGGTCAGTTCAAAGGAATACTCCAGAACATTTTTCACCATGATTGCTCCTGCTTCAATTGATCTATTTTACTGATGGTTGTTCTGTATAAAGTTCCTTTATAATTTATCCTGATTTATAATGTTGTTACAATACCCCAAATCTCGGCCACTCGCTCACTCAAACTCGGTCACTCCAGCATGGCAACTTATGGTGAAATTGGTGACCTGCCGAAATATGTGACCATCTTGTGGACTTAACACAACTTACATGGAGGTCTTCATGTGGCCTGAATACCGCTAGGTTGAACTCTGCTAACCAACTGCAACGATTTACTTTCGGACACTGACGTTATGCGATTGTCTACACGATTGTCACATATTTCAGCAGGTCACCGATTTCACCGTAACACCACCATGCTGGAGTGAGCGAGTGTGAGTGAGCGAGTGAGTGAGTGAGCGAGTGAGTGAGCGAGTGAGCGAGCGAGTGAGTGAGTGAGTGGGTGAGTGAGTGGCCGAGATTTTGGGTATTGGAATTTAGAGATAGTTGACACTGATCTACACTTACAGCAGGAATGCCGGAAAAAAAATGTAGTGACGAGAATAAGAAGAGAATATCTCAACATACTAGAGCAGTGCATGCAGGTTCCCAAACCGACGTTTTAGCCCGTGACCCAAAAGAGACATTTGATGTCTCCCCGGGACCCAAACTACTGATAAACAGTTGTTTTCTATAATTTATGGATTTTTTTTTCTTTTATATCTTCATGAAATTAATCTTTAATTCATGAAAAATGTTGCCTTTTTGAGAATGTTTTTTGAACGTTTTGAAATAATAATACATAAAAAAACTAAATGTAGGGTCCCGACCCACTTTTAGGGAAACAGAGTACTAGAGTATGGGCAAAGGCATCAATTTACAATTTAGGCATTTCGCAGACGCTCTTAATCCAGAGCGACTTACATTAAGCAATAACAAAAGCATGGCATACATCACATATATATATATTATAAAAAAAGAAAAGTAGTCATCATGAATCATGCGTAAACTAAGAACGTAACAGTGGAGTATCTATGTAAACTATACACTATACTATATTATATATTATACATGTGTACTATAAAGTGCTATAACTACATAAAATGCAATTCTAGAGCTGTCTACGTAACAAGCTATAAGTCTGTTTAAAATACTATCTAAGTCTACATAATGTGCTATCTAAGGGACTAGGCTAGGGCAAGTGCTACGGGCCATGGTGGAGTCTGAAGAGGTGGGTTTTCAGACTACGCATCAGTGCCTATAGTGGGACAACTGAGAACCAGGCCTGCTTTGACTGAGAAAACTCGGCCCTGACATTTTCACAGAATTTGGCCCAGACTGGCCCACCACAACCAGCCTGCCGACTTTTCGGGTCGAGGCACATACAAATACTTGAAATACATATTAGCCCTGCCCTTAATGCCACCATGCCACTTTTACAGAACAACATAAATGATGCACGACCAACAGACAAACAACTACACTGAAACAGACAACTAGTTTAACTTTAAACTTTGGCCCAGACCGAGCCCACATGCCACCCTCTCCATTCCTCAGGGTTCTCTCAACTTCTCTGTCAGCTTTGGTATGCCTTTCGCTCAACTTCATTCAGATGTGGTCAGTTATACAGAACTGCACCGACTCGCAGCGAAGAAGAAGAAGAAGAAGAAGAAGAAGAAGAAGAAGAAGAAGAAGAAGAAGAAGAAGAAGAAGAAGAAGAAGAAGAAGAAGAAAATCTTTCAGCAGTTACTGGAAAGCATCTGTGCAGGAGGACATATAATTATATCTGAGCCAGCCAGGGACCGACTGAGAGAGAGAGAGAGAGAGAGAGAGATAGAGAGAGAGAGAGGGGGAGAGCGGTGAAGAGAAAGGGGTGTGTTTGTTCAGTCAGTGAAGGACCCAGATAACCCATAATCACACAGATGTAGTACGCACTTGTATATTTAGCATTGAGCTGCTCCCTCTGCACATTTTTCACCAAATGCCACGCTTAAAACATGAACGGACACAACACACAAGTATACATAGCCATCTTTGAACTCTATAAAACATGGCATTATAGATGATGACAGTTACGTCACATTGCACTTTTCACTTTAGCTATAGTGGGAATGACATTTAGCTAAATTATACACAACCACCTATAAGATATGTAAGCACAGCTAACCCAACTTATGACTGAATCTTTTGAATACTCAATTGCCAGGAGGAACAATGTCAAAGGGAAGTTCCATTTAATATGGAACTACTTTTATTTGTATATTAAAAGGATTGTTGCATTAACAATTTGTAATACATACATTACAGATGATATAATCACTATTGTCAACAACAGAATGTGGAGGGGTGTTGTGCATTTAGCTTAGTGTTTTGACTGCTAGTTGTGTTTTGTGTTTGTTGTTTGTTTTTTCTAATTTTTTGCTTTTATGTAAGTCTTGTGTATTTTATATTCTTTATTGAAAAATCGTTCAAAAAAACTCTGTTTTCAGTTTTCACTGGGAATATAAATTACATCTACAAATAAATAAAAAAGTACGCTACCACTTACACTGTCAGTTATATCAGACTGATGATGTTGCTGTGCAATGTGTACTCAGATGGATGATATAATGCTATAATAATATAATGCTAACACTATAATGCTAATATCCATAACATGACATCTGCTTTTAACAACAAGGTATAGGCTAATATCTTTGACCCTAAAATAATTAAAATAAGGCACCAATGTGCAGGAATTTGCATGGTGTCAGCAAACAATCAATGTATGAGTTCTCTTGCATTGTAGCCATTGTAACAGCAGTCATAGTTGTACTGCAGTCACTTTATACCTGAATGGTTTAAAGTGAATGTCACAAACTTGCAATTGTGAGAAAAAAACAACCCATCTTAACTTTGACCAAATATGCATTACTAAGACATATACAGTGGCAGCGGTGGTCGAACGGATTGCGGAGCGGTCTTGATACCGGAAGGTCGCCAGTTCGAATCAGCGGTCCGACACGTTAAAATTACCACCGCTGAAGTGCCCTTGAACAAGGCATTGAACCACTACGATGAAATGTGTTCTATGAGCAGGGCCTGGCTGGAAACAAGTTCTTGAGCTTAGCCCAGATACCCTGGGTAAATATAGTAATCATTTCATTTAATTTCAGGAACCCTGCTGAACAAAACAATTTCAATTTATATTGTTGAAATTTGGCCTACTAAATGTTCAGCCTGTTAAGTTACTATCTTATGTTGTATACAATCAACCTGACCAATAGCATTTAAGATGAAAGCTCATCAGTCACAGCATCATCAGTCACTTTAACTTACACCAGTGGTACTCAACCAGTGGTCCGGGGACCACAGTGGTGCTTGAGGGTTTTCCAGGTTCATTTACAAGAAGTCTACACAATTAGACAATGTAAAATAATTGTTATTTTCCTCAATGTTTGCCTGTTATGTCTCTTAATATGGTACAGTAACACATCAATACAGCATGGGAATGTGGACAACCTCTTATTCAACAACAACAAACTC